>NC_137619.1:12723793-13469172 GCF_963280865.1 Gymnoscopelus braueri | reverse complement strand
GGACGTTGTAGAAGCAGGGGTCCAGGTAGCTGCTGTCGCCCGTCACCAGGACGTAGCGGCCCTTGGTGTAGAAGTCGGCAATGGGCTCGGGCTTCTTGTACTTCCGCATGCGGTCCCGGACGATGTTGCAGAGGCGTGTCGAAGGCCTTGCTGATCTGAGCTCCGTCCGGGACGTCCTGGGGATGGATGGATTGATTGATTGATTGATTGATTGATTGAATACTTTATTAGTCAGAAATGTAAACAGCACAATGTACAGTAAGACATTAGCCCATTAGACCTGAGGCGATTCTACAAATGTCAAAACCAGCTAACGCATTAGATCCTCAAACCTTCTGCTAAACCAGCTAACTCCACCGGAG
This sequence comes from Gymnoscopelus braueri, assembly GCF_963280865.1. NCBI lineage: Eukaryota > Metazoa > Chordata > Actinopteri > Myctophiformes > Myctophidae > Gymnoscopelus > Gymnoscopelus braueri. The sequence continues at coordinate 13,468,810 of NC_137619.1, read as the reverse complement.
TTAGCTGGTTTTGCTGACTCCAGGCTCCACCCCCTTTTGACCTCCAACCTCATTGTGAGCTTGAGGTACATTCACATTTACATTAACATTTAGGGAGTTAGCTGGTTCCTGCCGGACAGCAGAGATATATTAAAACGGGTTTAACAGTCCATTCCTTCCTACCTGGGGAGACAGGGCTCCGGCGTGCAGGGGCCTCTGCTCGGTTCTGCCCACGCTCTCCTCGTCGTGTCCCACCCTCCCCTCGCCTCCTCCTGCGCCCGCTCCTCTCTCCTCCTGCCCGCTGTCCAGCACGTCTCTGGGGGTGAGCTCCTTCTTCTTCTGGTGAAGGACCTTCTTGGCCAGGATCTTCTGGCGAGGCTTGATGCTGGGTGATGTCCTGGATGGCCTGGGTGATGTCTGGGGGGAAAAGCAAGCAAGCGTGTTAAGAGCAGTGTTCGTTTCCTCGGCTAAAACCACGATGTTCGTCCACTATATACTGTAGTGGCATAGCAGTGGTATTTTCACTTTAATTCATACAACAAAGTATATATGGCTTACGCGGTTAAGACATTGAAGGGCCAGCAGTGTTGCCAGATGTACAATAATTATCATATTTGTATGATTATTTTACCCTGTGTCCATGTAGTACGATCGATAATGCCAAAAATACCCAAAGGGACGATAATTTTCCCATACTACCAAAAAGTACATGAATTCACCAAATCCCCTGGCTGCTGATTCGGGATCTGGTTTAGCTTTTCACAATAAGGATAAAAAAAGATGGTCAATCTGATTTTAGATCTGTACTCAGGCATTACAAACACCACATCTTTCCTGTCAACTTCCAGGCTTTTAATGAAGTAAAGTCCAGGAAGTTGCCTGATTCCACGCAGCGTATGTGGTGCCTTTTTCCCAAGTAGGCGAGTCAAACAAGGTTGTTTTCATTTTTTTGTGAAATTAGCCACATGTTCACACCTGTGATTTTCGCACCGAGAAATTGCCGATCTATAGCTCAAAATGTGTCGCAGCGCATTCATTTTATTACAGCTATTTTCAATGCTGTCCTAAAATGTTGAGGTCCTCACAAGTATAGTAATACGAACAAGTGTGTGTGTGTGTGTGTGTTTTCAGCAGAGATTATCAACGTGAAGCAGCTGTGTGATGTGCTGCCTATGTTGTCTTCTTGCACACTCCTCTTACCTCTTCCCCTGCTAGTGACAGAGGGTGTGTGGGTGTAGCGGTAATTGGTGGTGAACAGGGTGATGGGGGTTCCAATTATCGCTGAATTCAACCTGCGAGGAGAGGGAGAATAAATGAAATATAAGTCTTACCTTTCAAGAACATAAGGGCAACATACTAATAGGTGACTTTCTATCTGATGGAACCCACGTTCATCCGTGAACATTTGTGCCACTAAACCAGAGAGTGTGCTAAGGAAATGGTAAGTAACATCTAAAATGAATCAAACTGGTGATAAGCCTCATGATGAGGGTTACCGGGAGAGTGGGCACCTAAATATTGTGGGCACCTAAACATTGTATAGCGATTGAGAGGTGCACGCGCATCCAAACATTTAGACAGGTTCTGAATCTAAATGGATCAACTGTAAAGAAAGAGAGAAGGTCCACCGTCTTAATGATTCCAAAATAATTTATTAGCAGAGCGGTAAAAGGCCGGCCTTCATCAGGTAATGTAAAGTATACATGATTTGAACATGCACAGCCTAATAATTATTTCTACAATTGCTACAAATTGCTACAAAATCTGTGGATATAGCCAGTCATTATGGGCATAAATAAGAAGTTTAAGGGTACATTTAATGATGCACCGTGCATGTACAAAAGTATACTTTACACATTACTTGAGATTTTTGAAAAAAATAGACTGTCAACTAAACACTGAGGTGCCCACACTCTTCTTGTATCCATAATAATAAGCATGCCGCTCATCTCAGTGCTGATGTTAGAAGAAAACATATGATGTCAAGCAGCGCCATCTTGTGGATGATGTAGTGCAGTGATTCTCAAACTTTTTCCTTTGCCAGTATGAAATGTGGTGTTGACTCGGTGGACGTGTCTGTAGCCACTGACAGTGATTAATACTTACATTTTTAATTTGAAAGCCGCTGTTGTCTAATAATAGTACATAATTAAATGTATTTATTGAAGGTCTTTTAGACAAGTCTCTCTCTTAGAAGTCAAACACTTAAACCCTCTAGAGACTCAGGAAACTGTACCTGAGTTGGTTCTGTATTTGGACCGTTTTTTTCCGTCTACAAGCTCACAACGCGTCACAACAACACTTTGCAACACGACGCGTTGTGAGTTTGTAGATCGGCTATTTTTGGCTAATCCTCCCCCCAGAATATGGATGCTGAGGTTGAAGTGGTTAATTAGAGATGGGATTGGCTCAATTTATGGAAGCGAGGATAGCCTCAATCTGTGTGATGATTGATTACCAGTCCTGCATGGCACTAACACAGTGGTTCCCAAACTGTGCGTCGGTCCCCGAATTATTGTCCCCAGATGATTAACTTAATGTGCAAACAAACCAACATACAGTATAAGTGTATACAGAGTATATGTACATTTCTAAAGTTACAATTAAATAACTTTTAAGACCATTATAATACCAAATTTGCCAAATTACGTATTACATGAGAAAGAGGCAAATATTGTGAATATAGCCGATCTGCAAGCTCACAACGCCTCGCAGTGCGAGGCATTTAGTTTGACTCTGTGGAACTGAGTCAAACTAAATGTAATGCCTCAACTCTTACAATTCCAAGTGCTTGTCAGAGTGGGAGGTCCCCAGTTCAAATATGATTGTTTTGGGGGGTCACCAGTTCAAATAGGCGCGGCCTGAAAAGGTTGAGAACAACTGCGTTAGATCAGTGGTCCTCAAAGTGGGGGTCCTTCCGCGGCCTACTAGTTTTCAATTTGGGGGTGAGAATGTTCGAGAACCACTGTGTTAGATCTGGATATTACCCTCTGTGTAAAGTAACTAAAGCAGTAAGTATGGCTCAATATTATGCTTTTATCTCCGAATTAAGGAAAACCATAGAAATAGAAGTACTGAAAGGAAAGATTTCCAGTCATACTGACACTGGCTTCTGCGTGTGCGTGTGCGTGTGTGAGTGTGCGTGGCAGTCTTACCTGTTGTCCTCGTTTTCGATGATCCTCTTGTACCTACAATTTACAATGTTAAGCATTTAGCAGATGCTCTTATCCAGAATGACTTACAATAACAAGGTAATCACATACAGTAGAATGGAAAGACAGCGTTGTGCCTCAGTAAACTAAGATCACAGGAAAACCAAGAACCTGGCATCTGTCTAAACAATATATATCAAAATAATAATCTGTATATTGAAACTATAGGATACCAGTTAAATAATTAATTCAATCAAAATTAAATTCTTAACATTGTGGTGAAGAGTACAAAGTACAAAGTAACAAAAACATGAGAACGAATGATCGAGATGAGTCTGCATGGGAGCCATATCTTGGTCAGTCATTAGCCTCACCTGTCCAGTTCGTTCTCCAGGGAGGTCTGGTACATGGCCAGGTGTCTGCACTCGTTGGTGATCCTGTCCAGCGTCCTCTCAGCCTCCTCGATCTCCTTGCGCAGCGACTCGATCTGCTCGTTGTACGCCTGGATCTCGTTGTCGCAGCCGTCCTGCGTGTTCTTGATGGTCTGCTCCATCCCTGTGGTCTGAAGGAGGGAATAGAATAGAATACTTTATTAGCAATGATTAAAACACACAGTATCACCAATTAAAAGCGCCAAATGGATTGAACACAAAAAAGCCTAATCTTCTTTCCATTGTGGTCGATCATAAAACATACGACACGTTATTAAAACAACGATACAAAAAACACAATAAATGCTAAAAAGACAATTGAGGACACTAGGCCTACACATAGGACAAGGGACTCAACAAAGTCACACCGAACGATAGCTCCATTAAGAACCTCTCACTCCGCTATACAGCTCATCTCGGAGCTTTATAGCGGAGGCGAACGAGTGTCTTAAGTTGTGCAGAGAGAGAGAGAGAGAGAGAACAAGGAGTAGAATATTCGGTCAATGACTGTATGTCGGAGAGTGCTTTTGTGCTCTTTTCTATGTCTCCAAATTAAATTAAACAATCAATCAACCAATACCTAAATATCGATATTGTGTTTTTATATTGACAATAGCAGATATACAGCTCAGAATCTGTTGCACCGTGATGTGTTGTGAGCTTGTAGAACAGCTATTTTTTGCCATTTCTTTTGAAAAATGTTGGAAACTTTTTGGAAAGCATACAATTAAACCCAGGAAAAGACAACACTTGTGCCATATCATCACAATGTTATGATATCCAAAAGGTTCGCAGATTGAAAGTACAGCCTCAAAAGGTCTTTAAATCCAATGCACATGATTTATTTATTTTATATAATAATATCACATATAATTACACATACTGTACATAAACGTAGAGTATCTAGGGAATACAGGCAGAGAAAAAATACATGACACAGAACATGAGCAGAGTGAAGAGCAACATTTGGGCAGACAGCTGAGGTATGTCTTTAGTCAAAACCTGTAGGAAGACAAAACAAATGTCCCACATCATGAAAACACACCGTCTTAGGGAATACCATATGATTCTGTAATTGTATTGTATTACGCTGCACACTACATCAATTAGAGCAGTCCTGTGTAAGTACTTCTAAGTTGAGTTTCCCTGTGTGCTGTGGGTCATAAGAAGGCCGTGGCTGCCATCTAGTGGTACCACTGCCATGAATCATTTACACTGTAAATGATCGATGGCACAGTGTTCCATTTGTACACTCTCTGCGTTACAGACCTATAAGGGTCCATTTGGTTTCAAACCTCAGCATCTGAGCATCACCAGCTGTTGTGATGTTACCACCACCACCACCACCACTGGTGAACAAGGTACCCCAGTACTTGAGTAAAAGTATAGGTACTCCTGGTCAAATATTACTCGACTACAAGTGAAAGTTGCTCAGTTGCAAAGTTGCCTTAACTCAGTACTTGAGTTAAAGTACTGGAGCACTTGCTTGCTTGCTTACTTGCTTAAAGGTATTAAAAAGTACAAATTACAAATTACCCTTTCTTTTTAATATCAATGCATTGCTGTAATGAAATAGGGCTTATTAAGTAGTGGTTAATATATAATGTACTGTACCTTTTCCCTTCCTAGAAAAGTAGTGGAGTCAAAAGTACAGAGTAAACGTCAAAGTATTCAAAAAATACAAACTCAAGTAAAGTACAGCATCTGTACTTTTACAGACACCAAATACTTTTGCTAAAAGTAAAGTACTCATGTACATTGTTACTGTCCACCAGCTGTTGTCATGGTAACATCATCATCATCACTCACCTCGGTCTGCAGACGTTGCTTCTGTGCTTGCAGCTGACAGAGGGCGCTCTTGTACTCCTCCAGCTGGCTCTGGAGCCCAGGCAGCCTCCTCTGGGCCAGCAGCTTCTCTTGTTCCTTCACAATCAATCACAATCAGTCAGAACATCACAGGTTTGCAGGCGTAAACAAAAGGGTGAAAATTAGTTTTGTGTGCAAGCTCCATCGTTTTCAGAAAGAAGAAAAGGGAGGAAAAACAGAAAAGAAAAGAGTCGGGGGGACAGGGAGGGAGAGCAAGGAGTTAGGATGGCAGTTTTATGAATGCCCTTTTTTTCCTCTATGCACAGCAGCCATATTGGAAAGAAATTGGGCCTCTTCTTACTTCCTTAACAGGTGTTACCAATATTACTAATTAAGGCTCTGTTCCATTCATTCAAACTGAGTCAGGGTACTGATATTGTGCATGTTGGCTCACTGGAAACACCAGTGGGTCTCAAAGTGTGGTCCAGGGACCCTCATGGTTCCTTGAGGGGGTTCCAAATGGCCCCTTACGGGTGTGTAACTCTGAGAGTGTACATATGGAACCAAATGGACCTGTAAGGGTCCATTTGGTTCCATTTGTACACTCTCAGAGTTATGAGAGTCATTGAAATAAAAAAGTTTGAGAACCACTGTGCTACACGAAATGGAACAGAGCCTTCATTAGTATCATTGGTAACACCTGAAGGAAGTAAGGAAGAGGCCCAATTTCCTTCCAATATGGCTGGCTGCTGTGCATATACAGTAGCCTATTATGCACCCTAACCATGAAGCCCATACACACAGAGGAAACACAGCTGTTATAGCCTGGGAAAGACACAGTGTTACAGTGTGAAGGTAGAAGTGCGAACATCAGTCATCCAGTGACTGGGGGGTCGATAAGCAATATCTCACTAAGTGTACTAAACGTTAGAACTCTCTTCAGGTGTCAGTGACGTACAGTAGGTTTGGACCGTGGACCAGGGTGTTGTTGTGTCATTCTTGGAGGATGCAAATTGTTCTGACAACTCTTGACCTATAGTCAGAGGTGTGTGCGTGTGTGTGTGTGTGTGTGTATTATTAAGTATAGTAGAATTTGCGTAATAGTCATAGACAGAAAAACCTTACCTCAGAGATGCCCACAGACATGTTGGGGACCAGCGGCATGGTGTGGTTGATCTGGTGCAGGATGTTCACATAGGTCTGGATCTCTGCAAGGTTCTTGTGGAGGAGGACATGGAAATCACATCATTCAATGACGGCAGTGTGAGTCGACAAAAACAAATTTCAAATATAATGGGGCGTTACTAATTTTTCTTCTACACTATTTATGACGCGTAGCTAGTTCAGGCAGATACACTCGAGAGGTTTACACGCATGTGCGGCACTATGTGGCCGATGATTCATTGCCTACTTCCTCTTGCTGTCAATGCTGCCACTGATGTTGCGTGTGCTTTGTTTGCTCCCAGTACCACCCCAGCACCACCAGTAGGCTCTGCTTTCCCTAAGGGTTCTGTTTACCCCTGCAGGGTGGTTTGTTATAGATGTACAGTACATCTCCCTGATTTAAATTGTCACCAGTTTCAATCGATTTTAATTGATTTGAATCGATTTACGATAAATCGTTACATGCCTAGTCTCAATCTATTAGTGAGTTATCTGACTGAACTGTATTTAGGCACATAATGCAATGTGCAAAAGCAAAATGCATATTGTCGCTGTTGGACGGAAACCATATTTCAACTTTGTACGTACAAAAAAAGTAAATTAATGCCATACGTTGTCGTATAATATATAATAAATATTGAACGGCCAATGAAATAACAGCTTGTGATGTTGTGACTGCTAAATAATGGACCTCAACTGAAAACATTTGGTGCCAGAGATCCCCATACAGGAATTGTGTTCCTAAAATGTTTCAAAGATATTCCAAATGTGTATTTATCTATTAATATTTTTTTTATATGCAGGTTGCTGACCTACGAGTGCACAACACATTGCACCGAGCATGTATATCAGCTATTTTCAAATAGTTGATGTACATAGGGTTAAAGTGTTTCAACTGATTTTGCTGGGGACTCACTGGGACCCCCTCGGACCCCACTTTGTGAACCAGTCCTTCTCGTCAATATTCAATGACCTCAATTGGACTTTGAGGTGACACAACCATAACTTGTTATGCAACGCATTCTCACTCCCAAGACGGCGAACGGGTGACTTCTTGGAACGGACGGCCCAAGGAGTCAAACGTTTAACGGGAAGAGTGGGCAAAAATGGCACATGTTGACTAGGGGGATATGAGTTACAATTCTGTCCTTATCGGGACATTAACTCGAACAGCGATGAGTCGGCTGAAGCGAACATCGCAACGCTCGGCGCGGCGACTTGCTCGCCTGACGGCTCACTCGGCAGTGCCTCTCTTGGCTCAAGTCCGCCTTAGACGGCGCGCCTCCGTCGTTTTAACTGTTCTTTTTGCGGACCGGAGAACGGCACTTCCACATTCCTGGAGTGCGGAAGTGCCCGGGACGGCACCGTTTGGTCACATGTGGCCAAAGAAGTCATGAAATGCATTTTGGGGAGTAGGAGTGTGTTGTGTTATGTTATGGAACACATTTAAAGGACCACTTCACCCATTTTCAACCTCATCTTCATATAATTGGTCCTTGTTAATGCTCATAATTTTTTATGATTTAGAAAGGGTTTAACAAATCCAGGTTTCCCTGGCACAAATTAAACATTTTATAGTGGGGGTCCCTGATGTGAAGATCTTTGAGAACCATTCACTAGTGTAGACCAGATAAAATACAGACCATCTACTGTACATCTGATGTAACTGTGATGTAAGAAGCATCAATTCAATCATCTAGTATAGTGACCTTCTAACATGCAGTGACACCTGAACCTCCCTACTGATTTGTATGAAACCTTCTTTGACACAAGCATTGATCCCTGCCATGATGGTCCAGTCAGTGAATTTAATGATCGCTGGGGGTTGAACCCATCGCTGACCTTTTTGTATCTGTCTTTGGTGCCGTTGACGTCATCCTGCAGGAACTGAGATTGGATCTGACAGTCCAGGTTTCTGAGCAGAGCGTTGTCAGCCTCCTACGAGAGAGAGAGAGGGTGAGGGGAGGAGAGGAGGGGGGCGGGTGAGGAGGGGAGATGAGAGGAGAGGTGGGGATGGGAGATGTGGGAGGGGAGATGGGGAGGTGGGGAGGGGAGGGAAGACGTGGTGAGTGTTGGGGAGGGGAGGAGAGGAGGTGAGGGGAGATGTGGGGAGGGTAGGAGAGGCGAGGAGGTGAGGGGAGGTGGGGAGGGTAGGAGAGGCGAGGAGGTGAGGGGAGGTGGGGAGGGTAGGGGAGGTGAGGGGAGGTGGGGAGGGTAGGAGAGGCGAGGAGGTGAGGTGGGGAGGGTAGGAGAGGTGAGGAGGTGAGGGGAGGTGGGGAGGGTAGGGGAGGTGAGGGGAGGTGGGGAGGGTAGGAGAGGCGAGGAGGTGAGGTGGGGAGGGTAGGAGAGGCGAGGAGGTGAGGGGAGGTGGGGAGGGTAGGGGAGGTGAGGGGAGGTGGGGAGGGTAGGAGAGGCGAGGAGGTGAGGTGGGGAGGGTAGGAGAGGCGAGGAGGTGAGGTGGGGAGGGTAGGAGAGGTGAGGAGGTGAGGTGGGGAGGGGAGGAGGTGAGGGGAGGTGGGGAGGGAAGATGTGGGGAGGGGAGGAGAGGAGAGGAGAGAGGAGGATAGAATGCAATGAAAGGAAAAGGGATCAAAGAGATGAGGAATGTGAAAGAAGTAAAAAAAAAATCGTTTTAATGTGTTCTGCCCCATCATATTAATGAATCATTTATGCAACAACTCACACCATGTGGGCCTCTGCTTCACGTCAAGCCCAACATTGCCCCCAAGGTACTGTATGTTACTATGACAATATGCCATGGCCTTGACTGAGTTATTGCATTTAGCGAGTTATTATGTATATTGCCCTGAGGAAGGACAATAGAGCACCGAAGTCTGACGTCACTGCCGCTAGAGGGCGTTGTTCCGCTGGTTTGTGGCTTAATTTTTTGTGTTGAAATCCCATTGGGGAATCTTAGATCATGTCATATAAGAACTGTGTTCCAAACATAAACACACCACCCCGGCGATTCTGTCAGGGGGGTGGCTCTGCATTGTTTATGATATTCATTCATATTTGATACAGCCTGTTTCTGGCGAAAATTTAATTAATTCTGCCTTAAAAGTCTTAAGAACTACTACTTCCGGGTCTGAAATCACTGTCCCTACAGCAGCCGCGTTCATGGGAAATGTAGTCTTTGGGTTGTTTGACTCGATTCTAGCGTTTATTGTATTACTCGTTGAGTAAATGTGTACATTTCCACCTTCAGTCGATGCTTCATATCCATATGAGTAAAATCGCCAGGGTGGTGTGTTTATTTTTTGAACACAGTTCTTATATGAAGCGATCTAAGATTCCAATGAGGATTTCAACACAAAAAATAAAGCCGCAAACCAGCGGAACAGCGCCCTCTACCGGCAGTGACGTCAGGACTTCAGTGCTCTATAGGGTTCATTCACTTGGCAGCCATTGCAACCCTATGATATTATTATATTATTATAACCTTTATTTAACCAGTAAAACACATTGAGATGTACAGTAGGTGTCTGGCCAGGAGGCTGATATGTTACACAGATTTGCAAAAAAGACAAGACATTACAACACAAAGCATAACCAAACTATCGATATTACTCACTCAGGTAAAATACAATTAAAAGAAGCAATGAAAAACAAATTAAAAGCAAACACTTAAAACAGGAACAGCAACTGTCAGATCCACATGCAGCTGCAGTGCTGTGGATCTGACAGTATTGCCATCATCAGTGCGTTGACATCCATACCTTATTGAGCTGCTCCAAGGTTCCTCGTAGATGTTCCTGATACTCGCATTCATTTCTGTATCTAGAACACAGAGTACCACAGATTAGACCCCAGTAACAAGCACCTCACTGGGATATTAAACGGTGGGAATCAGTTTGCATGTCATGGTGCGTGTGTGTGCGTGCGTGACTGATTTATCCTACGTGCATCGATGCACAACAAGGATAAGGCAGTATTTTCAATGAAAACGTATTGTTTTCAGTTGAAATCGATAACTTCTGTCAATTACGGTTAACCCTTTGTTGCCAGGGGTTATTCCCATCGCGTCTCACTCATTAATTCCTGAGTGTATATGCGTGTGGGCATGCGTGAGTGTGTGTAGTGGGGGGGTGCTGGAATCGTAGATATATTATCATTCAGCATTCATACCGTATGGATTCTAACCCTTTTCATCCTGACTTGTCTTTGAGCATCTCCTGTAGCACAGACCATGATTGTTTCTGACACGACCACCCACCCCAGCAGACCCTTTTTTAGGCTATAGTTGCGTTAAGGCCCTGTTCTTGTTGCATTAAGCCCCCCCATCAGTGCTATACTGTACGCATACAGTGGTCAAATGCAGGTCTCTTGCACTATATCAGTGGTTCTGAAGCATTTTCATGTCGGACCCCCAAATGAAGATGTATTTGGCCGCCGTCCCCCATACAAGATTTGTGTCGTTAAAATATTTCACAAATATTCACAATTCTTCTTTTTTTATATAGCAGATCTACAAGCTCATAACATGTCGCATCGCAACGCTTTCTGAGCTTGTAGACGGGCTATTTCCCTTTCTTTTCATTAAACATTTGTTAAAGTGATTTTGATGCTACTGTTATCAACTATTTCCCCCCCTCAAGGACCCCTGAGGGGCCTCGGACCCCACTTTGAGAACCACTGCCCTACTGTAGGTCATGAGTTTGACGATATACTATTAAAGCTGCAATCCGTGTTATGTCCTATCCAGGATTTGAACGACCGTCTCCTGTGTTGGACAGCAAACATCCACCACTTGGGCAAGAGGGAGGCAGTCCATGCTTGGTCAGGGGGAAGTATATGAACTTCAGGCAGTACTACTCATCAACTAGTAGGTGTCCTCCTAAGGTTATTATAATTTTGCATTTGATTTTTATTTTGTTTCGAGTTTTTTGTTTTAAATTTCAGTTTCGTTTTCATTCATTATGAACAGCGGATTTGGTAGTGTAGTTTATACACTTTTTAAGGCTTAGTTTTAGTTTATTTGTTTTAGTGTTAGTTTTAATCTTTGAAGATTTTTGACAAAGACTAAAACTAAGGATTTTTGTTAGTTTTAGTTTTGTAAACACTTACAGTGTTACAGTTTCGGTATTGTTTTTATTTTTTTGTAAAGTCTCGTTAGTTTTTTTAGTTTTTCATTTAACTAAAATGTTTTCTAGTTTTCTACATTTCTCAATAGAAATGAATGGAGACCACCTCCAACCACTGCAGTCAGTTACGTTGTAACATACTCTACCATACAGATTGGTTAAATTAGGCCTACTACTTAATTCATCAAAATAACTTCCAGATTGCAGCTTTAAACTCCTCAGTTATACATTGCTGGTGTAGCTGGTGTCTGCTCTTCAACACGTTGGGTTAACTTGCACAAAGAAACGCAATAATCTGTGACATCTTATCTGAATTAGGCTTCCTGCTGTTGACGTAATGTAATGTAATATGCATGTGGTGTCACCACATTAATCAGGAATCAAAGCGTGAGACACAATGTGAATACTGAAATCCCTGGTAACAAAGGGATAACCATAATCTATTCACAACTGAAAACGATGTGTTTTCATTTAAATGCCACATGCTTCAAGTCTTTGTATTCAAGTATTTTATATTCAAGATGTGCTGTTGTTTTTAGCAACAAGGCTGCCTGTAGAGGGCTGATCTCATGACCCCAAAAGATTGATTCTTCTGTTCAAGGCAACACAGAAAAAGGGGGGGGGGGATATTTTTCTTAATTGCTCACATTAGTGGAAAGGTTATATAATTGACATACTTAAATGGAAAAAATAATTGTGGTTTTGCATGCACATGCATTTCTTGCGAAACCTGCAAGAAATGCAGTTACACAGGCATGCGCATTCATAGACATCGAAGGGGATCTTTGCCCTTTCACCTATACAAAATGCTGTGAACACACTGAGAAGAGATGTACTTCGTGCCGCGCTGCGAACTTGTACATCTGCTATGTTTGAATATTTTTGAAAAATCTTTTTGAATAACTTTGATTTTCTTTTAACACAAATCTTCTCTTCTGGGGGTCCCTGGCACAAAACATTTTCAGATGGGGTACCGCGGCCAAATACATATCAATTTGGGGACCCTCGGCACGAAAAGGTTTGAGAACCCCTCTGCTCTAGTCTGCACGTCCCTGGCTGCAGTCACCACTTACTTGCTGGTGTACTCGTCCATCATGCGGCAGGCATCCTTCAGCTCGCGCTCCAGCTTGGCGTGGTCGGAGGACAGCTCGCGGATGCGCTGCCTGTTGCCGGTGATCTGCTCGGTGAAGGCCTCCTCCAGGCCGCTGGCCTCCTCCATGCGCTGCAGCGTCTCCAGCTGCTTGCGGAACACGGCGTTGCGCTGCTCCAGCACGCGCGCCCTGTTGATGTAGCGGGCGAAGCGGCTGTTGAGCTCCTGCATGTGGGCATAGGGAAGGAGGGATGGGGATGGAAACGATAATCGTTATCATCGTTTTTCGCAAAAAAAACACTCACAATAACCGTATCGCAGAGATTTAAATTTATCGTGAAATTGTCCTCCTTCATACACTTAAAGGGCAGGAACTTACATTGTACGATGAAACAAGCTTGTTTTTTTAATAAAAATGTCAACTTCCTCATTTAGCTATTTTTATTAGGAAGATCCGCTGATCTGGATCCAAATCTTCAAATAGTAAAATCAACAGGAAGTTGACATTTTTATTAAAAAGCCCATTCGTTTACGGGCTAAAATACTACTGTTTCACTGTACAATATAAGTCAATGAGAAGCATGTTTTGAATGATCAATTTCTAATCAATGGAGCATTTTTTATTTTTTTTTCGCCCACCTTCGGAGTTACATAATGGCAAGGTCTCAACCCAAAGCACTACCAAAGTGTTCTTGCCCTTTAACACTGAGCACTATAACAATATTGTTCATCATTGTTATAGCTGTGGCGTGGAGTCGACTCTGCCATTCACTTGACTTAGAACAATGGGCCCTATCTTGCCTTACCCCTTATGCCAAAACCCTTTAGGCTTTTTTTTTTATGTAGTGAAAATAAGTGATCTACACGTTGTGACCTTGTAGATCGGCTATTTGAGCTATGTTTTTCCAAAATAGTAAAAAAGGGCAAAAAAGTTTAGGCAGAAGGGGTAAGGCGCAAGATAGGGTATAATATGTGCAAATATACAGTGACAAATACACTCCAAGGAGTGGGGACCAAATTATTATTTACATTTTTTAAATGTTGTTTAAATGTTAAAACATTACATTATTATCAATAATGATATAGACAATTATCGTTAACCGCAATTATTTTCGGCCGCAATAATCGTGGCATGAAAGGTTCATAATATGGTCCCATAATGATCCCTACCTGCAGGCTCTCCCAGCCCTGGATGGCTGAGGCTCCGGCGGAGGATTCCGAGCCCTCGGCCTCCTCATCGCAGAAATCGGAGTGCTCGTATTTCTCCTTGCGCACCTCGCGCAGGTAACTGGTCTTAAACATGGCCGGTTCCGTCTCTCTCCCCCCTGCTCAACCTGGGTTGGTGGTATCTCCCCGGTGTGGCACGGTCCCCCTTCAAGCGCCTTTAGTGTGTGAAAACTCGGGTGCTCACCCTTGGCTGTCTCATACTAGACTAAACGATGGCCGACACTAGCTGCCGGCGAAATAGCACCCGAAAACCTCCCCCCCCCCACTGGCTGTGACCAAACGGCACGCCGCATGCCTGGGGCCTTCCAGAGTTTGTTGATGCCCTTTGTGACTGCGGATCACAAAAGCCCCGGTCGACTGATGACCCAAGCAGAAAGATCAAAACAAACAAACGCTGTGGCCTAGAGAAACAATGCTGTGTCACGCTCGCCCATTATAGCACGCCTGTTTGGTCGTTTTTTTTTTCAATCGCCTACTTTTTCTCGATCTCTGTTTTGATCGGTGAAATTGGACGCCCACATGACAGCTGAGCGAGTTGCATGCAGTGCACTTTCTATGGAGTGCAGACAATTACTCCTGAGCCAGAAGTTACCCATGGTGGAACATAATTCCTCACTGAGCCAAAAAACAAACAGCCTTTCATGTGTAGTAGATGAACCGATGAACACCTGTAGAGTGGTGCGATAGCAGTCAAACTGGGTGGATGGATGGATAGTACAGACCCTTAGACGGAGTGAAGCCACTGAAATATGCACCACATTTCAATGAAGTGTAAACACAATGGTCATGCAATAATAATGTGTAATGATCTGACTGGAAAAGGACAAAAGAGAAGGGTGAGGATCCAACAGCAAAGAAATGACCATGTCTGAGGTTGAAGTAATATGAACTGTAAGTTATTATGCAGTGTTCAAAAAGGTGTTTTTCCCTATCATAACAGTATAACCTTGACGCCCATCACAGCATTATTGCGTGTGCTGAATGTGGATTTTGAAGCCAAAGCGCTCTAAGGACATTGACACGTTTTATTTTGCCAGGTTTTTGTGATGTTTTTGTTATTTTACCCCACAGGAGACGTACAGTAGGCTATAGGAGGAAAGGTATAATGAGGCACACAGTGGTCGCTCTGCTTGCTCAATAGACTACATAGTGCTGAAGTAACAACAGCTCATTAAAGTAAGGACACTATCTGACATGGGTACTGTCTGTATACTCTTACTATTTAAGCATCATTGAGGGTGTATACTGTTGTAAATATATATTGTGTTAGTTATTGATGGTGTTTCTTTTGTGTAACTGTATCTTAATTGAATTTCTCGCGGGATCAATATAGATCTTATCTTATCTTATCTTATCTCTTACATAGCTGACACATTGCAGCAAAACAAAGTTGCTTGTAGATCGGCTATTTTCACTATTTCTGCATGCCGCCATTGTACAAAGAACAATACATTTGACATTGTTGTTGATTAGTTGATGTATAAGAACATTTTAAATCCTGCTTCTCGGTTAATCAATGAATCTACATGAGCAAGATTAAGTCAGTTATTGGTTTCTAAATATAGATTTTTTTCTATATATTTTCTGTTAATTTGCCCATGCAGCCCTACATGAGACTGACTGAGACCTGAGGCAGAGTCAAGGTCTTTTTGAGCTCCATGCACCTTGACCTTTGCTGCATGGAGCTTACAGAACAGAAGGCCGATCACAATCATCTGCCGCTGGTCTGTCAGTAAAAAGGCTGAATGCAGCTCAGGTCACATGGCTTGTAGTTCAGCATTCAGCATGTTTCAGGCCCTGGAAAGGCCCAGGACCAACTAATTGTCTGTGACAATTATCAGTATTCTCTGTAAACAATGTGCAACGGCCTGCCACATTCTCTACATTTCACACTTGTGAGGACGTTTTATGGTCATTTTTCAGCTCGATGCAAATAATATGTGCTTTCATAGTGGTCAGTGGTGGAAGAAGTACTCACTTGTTTTACAAGGTACTACACCTACACAAGGTACTACACCATGAATTCAAAAAATAATAATAATATTTAATATCATATTGTTTATGTCCCTCAAACGTTTTTCAAAAGGTTTGAGCCTAAATCAAGCCTCAGATATACTCATTCCAACTAACTTCTCTCTGGCTTATAAAGCACTTTCACCTGCAATACCACATTGTCCTGTTTGGCACGGGGCGCTATTGAGCCAGTTTGTATGCATGTTATCTCCTGGTTCTGTGTGGAAAAAGTAAAAAAATAAAAATATATAAAAATGGTAGGGATTGTACCCTGACGTGACGTCACGTCAGGGACCAAATGAGTTTGGCCTGTTTTGAGACCAATTTACAGAAAACCCCAGATTTGCTGTGAAAGCCTGAGTGTTGAAACTGGGGTATTTTTGGAGATAGAAGAGAGGTAGGGGAGACCAAAAACACACAAAAAAGAAGAAAAAGTTTAAATTCATGGTGTAGTCCCTTTAAGTAAAAGTATCAATACTGCACTGTAGAAATACTCTGTTACAAGTAAAAGTCCGAAATTCTAATTTTACTTGAGTAAAAGAACAAAAGTATTGGCATCAAAATGTACTTAAAGTAGCAAAAGTAAAAGTACTCGTTATGCAGAATGTCCCGTTTCAAAAGCTATCAAATGTCTAAAATGTATAACAATTATGTGAAAATAGTAGTAAATGTACATTAATGTCCACCACTGGGCTTTATGGTATATTTACATCACATTTATGGACGGTTCAGGTGAGAGTAATGTAAAAAAAAATCAAGACACTGTATACATTAAGCCCAATTTATACTATAGATGACACTGTAAAAAAACAATTTACAAGCTCACAGTACATCGCCGCATGAATTAGGCATTAGGGGCTAAGGTCTGACCCTAAAAACACAGAAACGCAAGCTTTAACTATTCTTTTTACCATCCTTTTCATTCTATGCTAATGTGTGTGAATGTGTGCACGTGCATGTGTGTGTGATTTGGTGGTTGTGCTGGGAATGTTTTGAGGCAACAAACAATCTTGCTTAGGGCCACCAAAATCCTAGGGCCGGCCCTGCACAAAATATTTGTTCAGATGGGGGTCCGTGGCCAAATCTATATTCATTTGGGGGTCCTCCTTGACATGAAGAAGTTTGAGAACCTCTGTGTACAGATGTTCAGACCTGGATGTCTATAGTAAGGAAATGACGTTCAGTTTCAGCTTGGAACACACGACACGTTCTCTGAAAACCATTATGCTGTTAGTGGGAAGCATCTTTTCATGTCTCTGAAAACCATTACACTGTAGGAAGCATCTTTTCATGTCTCCCTCCATCCAGGTAAATGGTAAATGGTAAATGGTGCATTTATATAGCGCTTTTATCCAAAGCACTTTACATTGACTGTGCCATTAACCCATTCACACACACATTCATACACCGATGGCGGAGGAAACCATGCAAGGCACCAATCTGCTCATCGGGAGCAATTAGGGGTTCAGCGTCTTGCTCAAGGACACTTCGACACTAACTCTAGGGGAGCGCCCCAGCCCGGGATCGAACTGGGAACCATGCGGTTTTCCAGTTCACTCTACCCGGCCACTCCACCCCTGAGCCCATGCACGTGCACACATAGACATGAAAGGGGGCTTGAGCCCCTGCCCTTTTACCCGTCGCTAAAAAAGTGCCCTCTCCAGATTGGAAAAAAAAAGAGGAAGAAAAGTTCAACTGCCCCAAGCGGGCTAACGATAAGGCTGACGGAAATGCCAGTGGATGTGTTGGATGCAGCTCAAAGTGAACTTTTCTCAGGTATCTAGTTTGTCGCCGTACAACCTTCCTAGCCCGTGTTATTGAAGAAAAACGGGCGACAATGGCCAAAAATTGGCGATCGAAAATCGTCGAAAGTGGCCGTTTTCAAGATGTTTTGGCCATTATCTCTGGAACGGAATGTCCAATCCGCTCAGTTCAAAGCTTGTTGGGTGCGTGACTTTGAGGCCATTAAGCACACAGTGATACCTTTTCGGGTTTTTGGGCTTAAAAGTATGATAATTGTCCGTGAAACAAAATACAAAAAGTGCCCTTTTGAAATTCCAGCCCCTGCCTCTCCAAATCCTTCTGCACGTCCCTGCCTGAGCCACTGCTGCCCCGATGAAGAAACGATAAAGAAATGTCACACTGTGCTCAGCATGCTGACATTCTCTACATCAACGGTCTTCAATGTGTTCCAGGCCAAGGACCCCTTAGGGGAGAGAACGATGACTCATAGGGAACCCCCGCTATTCATGTTAAACATTTTCTATTAATTAAAAACTGTATTTATGCTATGCTCTGGGGGTTTTGTGATTGAAGATCTGTGACATATTTGCACAGGGAATCTTTCATATCACAAGAGCAGAGTCACACCGCCAAACTTGAATGCAATATCATTGCATATATGGTAAATGGTTAATATGGTAATGGTTAATAAATGGTAAATGGATAATTAATGGTCTGGTTATTTCTGAGCTGAAGTGTCTAAATGAATTCCCAGACTTGTTTGAGTTGTTTGTACTTCAGTGTTGTGTACATTTTACGGACCCCCTGTTGAAGACCCATGCTCTACATCACTGCACTAATTGTTGTACAGTGGTGGAATGTAACTTAAAGTACAATTACTTACAGTAACTACAGTTATGTACAGTACTTATGTAAGTAATTTATTTTAGGTCCTTTTGCTTTACTTGAGAATTTAGTTTCAATATTCTTTTGTTGGTAGCCTCGATCTCCAGGCTTTTATTGTTTAGTTTTGCTAAAAAATAAAAGCCTGGCCCAGCGCGTCGGTGTACTGGTATCAAGGTAATTAGAAAACAAGGTAGGGACAGCCTGGGGGGCGGGCCGACGCCATTGCTTGGATGGCAGACGCCATTGATGCTCATGGGAGCCAAAACGGGAACAGGAAGTTTGGTGAAATACAATGAAGTCTATGGCAGACAGCTGGACCAGCTTGTGAACAAACACTATTTCTGAACGATTGTGTCCTTTGTCGTATCGTCCATAGACTGTATAAAAATCGTCTCTGGCAGTGTTGCCAGATTGTGTGAGAGAAATAAGCAACCAGGTCTAGGAAAACAAGACCAAAAGAAGCACCGGGGGTCTTCAACGTTTTCCCAAACTGATGGGGAGATGGAGCAGGGACCCCCTACCCTACCTCGACCCCCTATAATTATGTATACAATTGTGTTTCATAAATATACATGTTATTGTTCATCAATACTAAGCTATTAAAAATAATAGACAGATTAATATATTCATGCTTTTATTTTAAACATACATGTACAGGGTACAGTGAGTAGGGTGGCTGCACTGCCATTTATAAACATACCTTATTAACTGAGAACAAAATCTGTCAATTGCACAATAATCATGTATACAAGCTATTCAAAATGGACATAATCATTTATAGATATCATCATTTATTTAATGCATAAATGTGGAAAATGTTTAAAAGATATATGAAGACAAATGGACATTTTTGAAAAAATAAAATATAAAAAATATTTGTATGTATATATATGTCATATATATATATAGCAACAATTTCGCGGACCCCCTGCAGTACCTCGCGGACCCCTGTTGAAGACTTGCACTAGGCCATTATGAGCACTTTAAACCTTTATTGTATACATTGAAAATAGCCGATCTACAAGCTCACAGCGCGTTGTAGAGCTTGTAGATCTGCTATAAAAAAATCGTGAAGTAAAATGTGAAATATTGAGGATTTTTGAAACACTAACACCACAAATCTGGTACGGGGCTCCCTGGCACAAAACTTTTTCAGATGGGGGTTAGGGACAAATACATTAATTTGAGGGTCCATGACATAAACATAATTGAGAACCACTGGTTGAAATAACTTTAAAATTGTGAAGCCCAAGTCCAAATAATCAACTACACTTTAGAAAAAAGCCCCAAAAAATGTAACCCGCAACTACCAATATTTACAAGCAACTTCACAGAAAAATAAGCCCAAAGTCGCTTACAATAAGTGGACATGGCAACACTGGTTTCTGGCTCGGCAGTATCGTGTACTTTGTGCTCTTTAGATAGCTCAATAAACGTATACAGTGTACACATCGAAAAGCAACACAGCAGAAAACAATGTGTGATATGTCTTCTTTTATTTTCCAGAAGCAATTACTTTACAAAGGTCTCAGTCATTCAGAAATATATTTTGTTCATGAGCTGATCCACCGGGCTCTCATTAACTCCAATGCATTCCACTGAACTCACAGCTGCAGTCTGGCTCCCATGGTGCGACGAATCTGCCGGCTGGAATTGCATGATAGCGAAAATGACGTAGATGACCCTACCTTCTTTAAATATATCTTGCTCGGTATGAGGAAGTGTTTCATTTCCCAACCAACCAGAGTGCAGTGGGCGTCGCTCGTAATGTTGTGTTAACGGGGCGGGGGTTGACGGACAGATCGGTGAACCAATGGGATCAGGCGCAATCTCTCGCCGGCTCTATACACCCGCCCCTCTATACACGAAATCAGGAGGGTTGGGGCAGCCTATTTTGTTGGTACTCCACAACAATTACTTGACAGCTTTAGTTACTAGTTCATGTAGTATTAATACAGAACCCATATTCTATTCTTCAGCAATTTGAAAATAGCACATCTACAAGCTCGAAACGTGATGCTTTTTCCAAAAAGTATGCTATACATTTGGGAATATCTTTTACTTTTAGTACTTTTATTTTCATGACAATAACTTTGCACTTTTACCTGTAACAGGGTATCAATACATTGTTTTATTGTTACTTTTACTTGTTTTCTATGTAACTTTATTTTTATGAATAAATTGTAATCTAGCGCATGGACCGTCCGCTTGGATTTTTTGCTGCGGTGGACTTGGGATGGAGTTGTGAATGTTTTCTACTGTACCACTACCACTCATCCTATATAATCATATCATATAAAAGGTAAGAAAAACTTAGTCCGGGAAATCTCCTTTAAGACCAGTGTTAATTTTGACAGCACATTTGATTTAGTTTTAGTCATAGTCTTTTTAATTTGATTTACTTTCAGTAATATTTTGGTGATCTGAAATGTTTTAGTTTTATTTAGTTAATATAACAGGTTTAGTCAAAGTGTAATGCATTGTTGATTGTCAAAATGAATGAACGTGCATTCTTTTTGGTATATATTTGTTTCATTTTGAGGACAGTGTAACTACAACTTTACACAGCGTGTCTATCAATGTTTTAATTTACAAAATAAGATTTGAACTCTGGGTCATTCACTTCTCAGTACAGGTCATGAGGTCAGTGGTGGGTTTCCTAGTAATTGCGTTGTATTTCAAGTTTAGCATTAACACACCAGGTAACCTGATGAAATAACTTTAACTTGTGTGCTTACTGTACCTTTTAAAGGAAATTCAGAATGACTTGTCTTAGTTCTACTGGATCTCTTCTCCACTAGTCCCTCCCTAACATTTTATTCTAGTTATTTGTTGATGGAATTGTCATTATAGCTTAGTTTGTCAGTGAAAAAAGACGAAAATTTTTCAGCATAATTGTAGTCGACGAAATTAACACTGCTACAGACAGCCAGATACGCATGCACGCACATACGCACGCACGCATGTACCCACACACGCACACACAGTGTTCGGATCAAAATTGATACACTATATTTGAAAGGATTCTGTTTCTCTAGATACACATAAATAAGCTTACTGTGTGAGTTACCTCCTTCAGAGATTTTTTTTTGGTAGTGCTGTGCTGTGCATATCGTCTCTGTCGAGTGGAAACCTCATTGTATTGGCCCTATGTCCAAAACTGTTACTTTTCAGGATTCAAATTCAATAACAGCAAAAATAGCAGATCTACAAGCTCGAGCTTGCGGATCTGCTACTTTTGATGCTTTTGTGTGACGCTGTAGTGTGATCAAGCAGGGCGTTCATTTACGAATAAAAACACAAAAAGTGAAAATATGGAGATAAGAGGTTTCTGCCCGACAGCAACTATGCTGTGGTGGAAGAGCGTGTATGTTTACGAGGGAATGTAAATCCTTAAGCCTAGCTGAGATTATAGGCCTGTCCACTGATGGAAATGAACGACTAGAGTTTATCCCTGCCAAGGGAAAGGGGTTCCCTGCCGCGCTGCAGTGACAGCCATCCTATGGGCATCATACGCACAACAGCCACGGATATTTAGAGGGTGATAAAATGAACAGAAACTTGTAAAGACCCACTCTCTTATCATCAGCTGTCGTAGTTGAAAACTCTTACGTCCAAAACCGTTACCTTTCAGGAAATGCCAGGAAAAAATAACCTGCGTTCTACCCAGGCTCTTTTTTCAGATGAATCCTATGTAGTTATTATTTAGGCACAATTTCTTCATTTGTTCTTTTCATTTGTTCAGTATCTATATAAACCCACAGATACACTTGACCACATTCACTTTTGAATTTAGCAAAAAATAGCAAAAACATTTCGTTGTATTTTGAAATGATTTGTTATATATTTCGACAAATTGGGACAGCCCTATTGACACATTCACCAGAGCAATTTTGACAGGAAATAGTAGGATTAAACGCAGATGTTCCCTAATGATACTAATTAAATTCCATTCCGGTCAAACAGTCACGGTGCTGCTATTGTGCATGTTGTTGGCTCATTGGAAAGGCTCTTCCAATCTACATGAATGAAACCTTAATTAGCATAATTGGGAACACCTGTGTTTAATCATACTATTTCCTGTCTATATGGTTGCCATAGGCTACAGTAATTTGCCCCCAACCATATGGCAGAAAATAACTCGGTAGTAAAAGTAGTGATACTAAAATTTTGAAATACTCTGTTACAAGTAAAATGCCTGTATTCAGAACCTTACTTAAATCAAAGAACAAAAGTATTGGCATCAAATATACTAAACGTTGCAAAAGTAAAAGTACTCAAATACTCATTATGCAGAATGTCCCATTTCAGAATAATATATCATTATATTGGGTTATAATAATTATTGATAATTTTTTGTTTTTATATTTTGCCTATTTGAAAATAGCAAATCTAGAAACTGTTGTTCACTGTTGTCATCATAGTTGTTGTGGTGTAAACTCCTCCCTTAGACCAATTCCTTTTTGTCAACATTAACACATTATTCTACGTGTACACACACCATTTTGATATACATTTATCATTTCTATGCATGATATCATGTGCTTCTAATTTCTACACCATACTGTACAGACATAATGAAATCTAATGCATGCATTCAGGGATGCATGAATGAGGACAACAAATATGAGCAGATGAAGGCTGGGGTATAGTTCCGGCCAGTGGTGGAAAAAGTAATCACATTTTTCACCTAAGTAAAAGTATCCTACTGCAATGTAGATATACTTATTTACAAGTCCCTTATTCAACATGTACTTGAGTAAAAGCACAAAAGTATCGACATTAAATATACTTAAAGTACCAAAAGTAAAAGTACTCATTATGCAGAATGTCCCGTTTCACAAGGAATCATTATTTATAGAATATTCAAGTATAGAATGCTCAGTACTTGAGTAAATGTACTTAGTTACTTTCCACCACTGGTTCCGGCAAGAGCTTCAAGCCACTTTCACCCCTGTCTATTGTTGTTGTTCTCTCATTGTCTCAAGTCATCACCCTGCTTGTTCCAAGAAAATCCCCCATAGTCCCCCCAGACTCTCCTGTTAAACATCCTCCTCAGTCACAATCACAGTCACAGTAGATGATGATGACCTTTCACTATTCCTGGAATCCTGGCCATGCTTGGGCAGCAGGTATTTTTTCCATGCATTCATATAGGGCTGGGCAATATGACTTCCAATCAATATGAAGATTATACATCGGCATGTCGACCAAGTTGTGCACATTATGGAACATGCCTTTATCGATCTTCCTTGTATAGTCTAGCTGACAATTAAAAATAAATGTCAGTTTTGAATGATGAATGAAATAGTCAAAAGTTATAGAGGCATGAATAGTGAATGTTCAGTAAACATGCAGTGTATTGCTTAATTTATACTCTGTCTTAAAACTTCGTCACTCACCGAAAATAGCAGATCTACAAGCTCACAACGTTGACCTGTTATACCTATATAATTTCCCCAAACTATATTTTTTTATATTTAATGTTTTCTTTAAATAGCCGTCATTTTAGATTTTAGCTATAACCATTATTTTATACCTTGACTATTCAAAAATAGCAGACATACAAGCTCATAGCGTGTCACCATTTTTAAATGGTGAAAATGTGTGTAAATCTTTGAATATATATATTTTTAAAGCAAACATTTGTAACTCAAATCTTTGCTTCTGGGGGTCCATGGAACCAAATATTTTGAGATGGGGGTCGGCGGCCAAATACTGTACATATCATTTTGGGGGTCCTTGACATGAAAAGGTTTGAGCACCAATGATATAGGAACATACGTTTTTCAGAAACCTGTTAGGATATAGAAGACATTTGTAGATGCGTTTCCGGATTGAATGGGTTAAGTGTGAAGGCCAGATGGGTTGTGTCATTATCAGTTATGAACTGAAAAGTTCTGGGAAACTACCCAAGTTCTGAAATCATAACTGACACGCTGAACAGGAAGCATATGCCAGCGTGTTAGATGCCAGGAAGGGGGGCTTAACACTTCCTAACCCTTAAGGAAAGGGTTATTTTCAAATAGCCGATCTACAAGCTCACAACTTGTCATGATATGCTGATTATTTTCGGCACACAGCGCTGTTGTACCACAAAGTATAAAGTGTAGGTAACAGCAGTGGTTCTCAAACTCTTTTTAAAATTTTCAATAACCCCCTTAACTCTGAGAGTGTACAACGTCTGGAACCAAATGGACCCTTCTACACACAGACCTGTAAGGGTCCATTTAGAACCCCCTCAAGGAACGCTGAGGGTCCCTGGACCTAGGGCTTTCATGATCATGAAATGTAAAAAAAAAGTTGTCAAAGTTCATCTTTCTCAAAGAACCACTTTAAAGGACACCAAAAAGCTTGCTGCTGCTTCTGACCCATACTGTATAGAGTATGACAAGCACATTTTGGAGAAGCAACAACAGCTCTGTGTCTCCCAGTGAAGTATTGATCCTACTACGTAATGGCTGCCCTGCTGCCCTGCTGTGGCCGTTTATCCTCCGTTCAGGATGGATGGCCACAGTTCTGTCTATAAACGCACTGGAGGAAAAGAGAAAGGTTGTGTGAAAAATCAGTTTGCAGCAGTTTAGCTGCTGTTGCCCACAATTTGTAATCTAATCACCAGTGGCGGGGAAAGTAACTACGTGCATTTACTTGCGGCAGTAGCGGAGGAGGTAGAGCGGCCACTTGGGAACTGGAAGGTTCCCAGTTCTATCCAAGGCTTTCTCAGAGTTAGTGTCGAAGTGTCCTTGAGCAAGACACTGAAGCCCTAATTGCCCCCAATGAGCAGGTTGGTGCCTTGCATGGTTTCCTCCGCCATCGGTGTGTGAATGAATGGATGAATGTAATGCACATTCATTGAAAAGCGCCTTGGTTGGCGAAAGGGCCTACTCTGTGTGGAGTTTGCATGTTCTCCCCGTGTCTCCTAGGGTAGTTAATACCCTCACAAAAACATGTAGTAATCCTGGTCGTTATACCGTCTCCCCCCTGATGGAGGGGAAGGGAACTGGTTGGAATAACGTGTTCCTTCCACGCGCTACGTCCCACCGGGGAAACTCCCCCCTGTCAGGTGATAAGAAGGTCAGTTGGCTCTCATGCATTGAAGGAGGAGGCATGAGCTCGGCCCTGGGCTCCCTAGGCTGGTGGGGGGAGTGTAGCGCCCAGGATCACTTAGAAAATTAGCACCGGGTGAAAAAGGGTTTCAAAATTGTGGGATAAAAAAATTAAGGAAAAAAAAACGCCTTTGATAAAGGCGCTATATAAATGCACCATTTACCATTTACCCAAGTATTGTACTTAAAAGGCCACTTCACCCATTTTCAACCTATCTTCATATATTTGGTCCTCACTAATGCTCACTATAAAATGGCACTGTTCCCTGTCTACTTGCTCTGTGTCTCAGAATAGCTGTGTCAATGATATTGTCGCTGTTGGGTGGAAACTTTTACTCTGCAGGGGAAAAAAATATTTACAAAACGCTCAGACACAAAAATAGCCGTGCTGCGAGCCGTGCTGCGAGCCGTGAAATCTGATGGTGTTCCGTGGCCAAATACATATCATTTTGGGGGTTTGATGTGCTGTGAGCTGAGATTTGTGTGTGTCCTCTCCTTTTGCGTACCCTTAACCAATACAATCCGGGAACGCATCTGTGTCATTTTTGATTTATTTGGCTATTAAAAAACAGCAGATATACAAGCTCATGGCGCGGCTATAAGCTTGTAGATCTGACTTTTTTTTTTAATCTTGAAAATTTGTGCAAATCTTTGAATATATATATATTTTTAAAGCGAACATTTTTAATTCCAATCTTTGCTTCTGAGAGGTCCCTGGAACAAACTATTTTGAGATTGGGGTCCACGGCCAAATACATATAATTCTGGGGGTCCTTGACATGAAAACGTTGGAGCACCACTGATACAGCAACATAGCCTACCCATAGCCTACCCATCTCAAAATATTTTGTTCCAGGGACGCCCAGAAGTAAAGATTTGAGTTACAAATGTTCGCTTAAAAAAAGCTATAGTATATTCAAAGATTTGTAAAAATGTTCACGATTTTTCAAAAATATAGTTATACAAGCTTGTAGATCTGCTATTTTTTAATAGCCAAAGAAATCTAAAATGACAGATGCGTTCACGGATTGAATGGGTTAAGACTGGCTTCCAGTTTCTTCTAAAATCCAATTCAAAACAATGGTAATGACCTACTGTACAAGGCAGTCAAAGTCATCAGGACATGATCCATCCCCTCCCACACACTAAAGGTAACTCTCCACCTAGTCTGGGAGGCTTCGGCTCAAAGCCTGAACAACAGGGGCGCGGCCACTGAGTTCTGATTCAAATCAACAGCCAATGAAGAAAAGGGGGCGGGATCCACATGCAGTGGGTGTTGCATGTTAATAGGAGCGACGGGAAGCAATTTCCCCTTGACAAATTGCAGCCGCCATTGTTGTGTACTGCTGTTTGCCTCTCGTCGGACTTTTTAGACGAGTTGCACAGCTCTCAGACCGGTAAGAGGCGTGTCCGCTCAGATTCTGAGCGTAAGTTACATCCCGCCCACAAATACCAGCGCTCTGGCCCAGAAGTTCCTCGCCGCTCCCGTTTGTATGCGAGGCGAAAAACTTCTGGGAACTCAGATTACTCTCCACCAAACAGACTACTACAGATTACTACACCGGCAGTCAAAAGGAAGTCGGGATATAAGTCGAAAAAAGAGAACAACACCGACAGACGGCTACTATGGTGCTAAAAGTAGCCTATGGCTTAATGTCTTTTTCAACAACAAGCCAGCTGCTATCCGACGAGCAAGCTCGGACGGCTACCGGCGCTTCTCTACAACTTTCGTACCCACCGCCCAGTCAACAGCAGATTTTCTAATAACATACGCATGCAACACTTACCGCCGTCAACGTCGGTGCGTTGGAGAGCTTTAGATCAGCTAACATATTGTAGGACATCTGTCCCTCTGCAAAGAACATGTCACAAGGCGTGTTGAGAGCTTGCATTGGCTATTTCTTGCTGAATGTTCGCCCCACATTTAAATAAATAAGGACGCTAGGGTTCAATGTGGTTAAGTAAAGGTGGCTGACATTTCCCTTTTGCAAGATAAGCCCTCATGCTCTTTAATAAAGCAAGACACACACACACTGTGAAGCCGGGAACACGAACATAAGTCATTACAGTAACACAGAGTCTAGAATATAAAGGCGCTCTGTAGACATAGTGTAAGAAGTATACGATTGCCATCACCATATCATTAAAGGTAAAGTTGGCAGTTTCACATAAAACAAAAGGTTATGTTTAATCAAGGAATGATATTCAGCCAATGGTCCAATGATTCATTTTTTAAATTATTATTTGAATGCAAATAATAGTCATTATAATACACCTTGGCACCTATCTGAGTCCAGGATGTGAAGAAGAAGAAGAAGAGTATTCTGAATATATCTACTGATGTCAGCACAGATACATTTTTCACAGCTATTTTACTAATATCATAAGGCATGTGTGTGACTATATATTCCTGCTGAGTGCCAATAAAAATCCTGCAAGCCATTAACGAACCCTCCAGCAATGAGGAAACCTCTCTCTTGGCGCTTGGCGTTTGGCTATTTTTACACATTTTGCACGACACTCAATAGGACATTAATAAATGAAAAAATAAAAAATAACATACTCTCTCGCCATGCCTTTCGGCCTGGCTGAGACAATAAAACAAGAAGAAAAGTTGAAATATGGAGATCGAGGATACAAGGTTTCTGCCCGATAGCATATAGTATAGCAGGGGTGGGCAACTTTGACAATGGAGGCGGCCACAAATCATTAAGTCGTTGCTGTTGAAACATCTTATCTCCATATTCCAACTTTTTAGAATTTTTCGTAAATCAACGCCCTACTTGATCATACTACAGCGTGAGCGTCGAAAGCAAGCTCGAAACGTGGCTCGAAACGACGCGTTTCGTGCTTACGGATCTGGTACTTCCTGAATCCTGAAAAGTTTTGGACATATGAGGTTTCCACCTGACAGAGACGAAGTGAAGGTGGCCCTCGCAAGCAGACGTCCAGTTTCCCATGCATCCAACAGTATTGTCCTGAAACATGATGGCTTGTGAATGTCAATGTGTGTCTTGTGCGTGCGTGCGTGCGTGTGCACACTACCTTTTAGAGCCGTTTCACACTCGGGTCCCGGGTGCGCACTCCAGACCGCTTGGCAGGTGTTGCGCTAGTGTGAATGTTGCGAATCGTCCCCCGAAACGGTTATCCGTTCCGTTCCCGAAACCACCTCGGGAGGCAGTCTCAGATCCGGATCATGCGTATTTGGGTACGGTATGCTGCAATGTGAAAGCAAGCGTACCATTAGACGGAAGTGGCCCGCTATTTGTAATAGGTGACGGTATATAAACTCGACAAAAACATTCAACAAACACACGTCGCAGATCAATCCACAGGGGTTCAACCATGGCCGGATCCCGCAGTTAATTACTGACCGCCGCTCCCTCCCGCAATAAAAAAATAAATCCCATTCTGTCCCTTGTCATCCCATGGGTTCATTTAACATTTACTCCCGCCGCATCCCGCGGGTTAATTTCATCATTAAATTATTAAATGAGTCCGCGGGATGATGCACTAAAACCCGCAATATTTATATATAAAACTTTTTTTTTATTATATAAAACATTACATACAGAAAAAGAATGAGAGCGCGAGAGATAGAAAGAGAGGCCGTGTCACGGCCATATAGACCGCCGAAGTCTGACGTCATTTACACATCCTTTGTTTGTCTACCTGGTTCGCAGTTTTCCACCCCCGTTCTGAATCCCATAGACGTATTTAATATCGCGTCAAATAAGAACTGTGTTCCAAAAATAAACAAATGACCCCGGCGTGTTGACTCTTATGGATATGAAGCATCAACTGACGGTGAGAAAACGCTAATGTTACTTCCGCCGAATTAGTTACATTTTCGCCAGAAACAGACTGTATCAAATATAAGTGACTGACTATCATAAACGATACAGAGCCTCCTCCCTGACAATAACGCCGACACGCGGTGTTTATTTTTGGACCACAATTCTTATATGAGACGATTCTAAGATGACCCAATGTTATTCTCCATAGAGAAATTACTTCCGCAAACCTGGGGATGAACGAGTCACGTCAGGACTTCGGTGCTCTATAAGGACAGCAACTATATATATATATATATATATATATATATATAGGGTGACCATATTCTGAATTCCCCAAAATAGGACACTTCAGGCTATTTAACTATTTTTGTTGGAGAGGGTTTAGAAAGGACTGTATAATATGAACTGAGTCTGTAGGGTAAGTTTCATTCGCCCCCGGGGCGTCGGTCAGGACACATTGACAAGGAGATTTGATGGGAAGGTTTATGACAGCTTTACTGGTATTGTAGTGCTACACAACTTTAGAATGTTTGCAGTGAGGTGAACGTGGATTTTCTAGCCGGTGCTACTGAATGAATGAAAACACCCCAGAATGCATTGCGCACTTAAGGTGGGCAGGTGCATATTACTCTTAAGGTGGAACATAACAATTGAAATAATAATCAACTTATATGATGGGAGCCTTTCTAACAATTTTACTCATTCAATTCTGAACCGATTCTTAAAATTTTAAATTCTCTATTAGCTGTGAAGGGCCTTCTTTCATGTCTATCAGTCATGAAACATTGGCGGGTCTCCATCGCGCATGGCGACGTATGGCCACCCTATATATATATATATATATATATATATATATATATATATATATATATATATATATAGTATATCTTGTGGGTATCTTGTGGAGTTTCAGCTACTATGCATAATGCATCCCAGAAATATATAGCTTATAAGGCTTTGTAATTTGAAATTTGTAAGTAAATATGGTAACTCATTTAGATGTAGGCCTACGTAGGTTTATGGTTTCCCAAGGACTATAGCCGTTTCACTCATGATGCAATTTCTCTTTCATAACAGATACATACATGTGCCAGATAATCCCCACACCAAGAGAGTCAAAAAAGAAAAGACGTTGGATTGATGTACTTTATTTAGACATGAGACATGAGAAACAGTACATGGAAGTACAATTCACAATACAAGGTTTCAGTCATTCAGTCGGACTTCACTGTATAGGCTACTATAGTTGCCTTTTCATAAATGATATATTTTTGTACTTAAGCTGTCGTGAAAGTTTATAATATTTAGAGAAATTTAAAGTTTCAAATACAAAAGTATTAGTAGTTTTGAAGGTTAGCAAACTGGACATTTAGACTGAATGTTTCCTGTATCCTCATCTTGCGCTAATGCACACAAGTGTTTCACCAGGTTTTATTTGTGTTGTTTCTCATAAGCGTACATCCGTTGTCCGTCAACAACACAGCAGTCTGTGCCTTGACCATGGCCTTGACGCGCTGAGCGCTCAGTGCGTTGACTCACCCCCCAGCCGCAACCCTATATTTATGCGCGACCAGTACAAACATTGTCGCATAGTTGATGACATCTGTGTCCACAGAAGAAACACTATGTGCATGTCGCCACCTGTAGGATCGGGGGTGTATATGCATGTGTTCTCTGGTGCGATAGGATCTATGGCCAATGTGAATGCAGGCCAGCATTCGTTCTGGGAAACGTTTAGAATGAAAACGGATCCAGTGTGAAGCCGCCCAAAGGACTAAGTGCCAAGGACTGTCTTCCATTCTCTTTCCAGTGAGTGTGTCTGCTGGAAAGATGAACGGCAAGAAGCCTTTGTGAAACAGCTAGGGCTAAAATTTAATCAACAGGCCAAACAAGCACTGCTATAAGAAACTACAACCCGCTGACATGAGAGAGATTAGGAATCTCCACCCCGAGGTAATCGTGAGATTAAAACAGCCACAGCTCTTGATAGGTTCATGGTGATGTTGTTTTGAAAAATTTAATTCTAGATCAATTCAGGCTGGGCAGAAATATTGATTCATTCTGCATTTATTTACAATGTACAATAATTATAGAGCAGTGATTCTCATTTATATAGCGCTTTTCTCCAAAGCACTTTACAATGTATTTCACATTCACCCATTCACTTTACACACCGAGGGCGGAGCATCACATTGATCTCATTTATGGCTTAAGAAACAAATGAGCCAGAGATGAGAGCTCAAACTTGGATTATGCTTTCCTCTGGGAAGGCACCAACCTGCTCATGTACCTGTACTCCTTATGGGGATTGCGGATGTATCGATATTTTGTACAATCCGAAACTACTTCCCACTCTGCACGTCATATCACTCCCTTGGGTCTTCGGCAATACGCACGAGATTGTCGATCGGTCGGACGGTCTCCATATACCCATTTATGGGCACATCGGTCAGATCAGCGGTTCTGGACAACCGGATCGCGATAGTGCCTATATACAGTAGGACGGATCGGCAGTGTAAACTCTAGATGAAGCTCTAGTAGAATAGAGTAGCTAGATTGATTGATTGAATATTTTATTGACAGTTTAAAAGTACAGCAGTACCTGAAAAAAGCCAAATGCGTATTCACAAAAAATCCAAAGGCTTGTTTCCACATCCATGTAAGCATTCTATAGGCGTACGAGAGACAATCCAACAAACAAACGGTATAAAAAAGACACATAAGAAATATGCAGTTTAATCAATTAATTGTTTATTGTTTTTTACGGATCCCCATTAGTCCTCACCACAGTGAAGACTACTCTTCCTGGGGTCCAAACATTCACAGTTCACCATCCAATTAAAACATAATACAATGAATTCTACCATTACATAGTTAAAACAAAAGAAAAGAAAAATGATTGAAGATTTTGGTCTTCACACATTATATAAATGATTACATAGTATATAACGTTTTGGTTAAATTGTATATCCAGTTACTCATAGTTCAAACATTAAACAAGCTTATTAAACATAACTTCTTTACTAATCACTGCTTCTTCAATTTCTTTTTGAAGCTTGATTTATTGTCTATCCTTATTATAGGTGGCGGGAACCCATTCCAATGTGTTCCTGCTCTATACATTACCGTTCTCTTAAGCCCATTAGTAAAGTGACCACCCATAGCCTGTCTGGTGGCTAGCCATGTCTAGTATTGGTGGGTTGTATCTGTAACAACAAATGTGCAGGTTTACCAGTATGACAGATGTTAAACAGAAATGTCACTATACAAGCCAACCTTTGATCCACTGTCATCCAAGACAGTGCAGCATGCATTCACTCAACACTACACCTCCCAGAGCAGCGTAGAGCGAGGCGTGCTGCCCTGTTCTGAGTGAGCTGAAGTTTGTCCGAATGCCATGTTGATAGAACTGATTATTGTCAGGACATCATAATGTCCTCTATCTATTCCTACTCCTATCTAATTTTCCTATCGTCTCAGTCTGGTGGCTCAGTCTGGGAAAAGAAAGGCCTTACAAAGCCCATAAGGCCCCCTCCTACATCGCTGACCTTTTAACCCCTCCTCCTACTACCTCCAGGACCCTCATGATGAGTCATGACTAAAAGCGCTTGTTTGTGCCGACCGATCAAGGCAAATGGCCGCCCAGAGAGCCAGGTCGTGCTGTTTCCTTGCCACCATCGCCAAGAAGCGCTTTGACCCTTGGGGAATCGTTGGGTCTCTGTAAGAGTATGGTCTTGACTTGCTCTATTAGAGTCGGTCGACAGCATGGCCATCACTCAAGCCCGCTGGTGTTGGGGAGCTTGCCTTTATTTAAATTTTTTACAGCACCCCAGATCTATATGCAGTCCTCTCCAGCACCCAGTTTTCCTGGTAAGTTCATGCCACTTTCTCCCATCTGGCAATTTGTAAGTTGCTCTGGATAACAGCCTCTGCTATAAGTTAGGCACTTTAATTGATATAAAAAACACCACAGGCAATCTGTTGCAGAGGTATCTGCAACATTGAATCTGCACACAGTAGTGACCATATAGCCTACACCAGTGGTTGTCAACATGTGGGTCAATTTTGGGGGTCCCCAGATGACAGGGGAGTGACAATTTTAAGGACTTTTAAGACCTTTTTAATACCTCAAAAAATAAAGAAAAGAAAAAAGACCACTGCATCAAAAAGTAATCAACAAACTATACTATTAAAACTGGTCAAACATTGGCCAAATTGTCAAATAATATAAGAAAGGGGCAAAATAAATTAAAATAGCCGATCTACAAGCTCACAATGCCTCGTGTTGCGTGGCGTTGTGAGCTTCAACTACACTTCCAAGTGCTTGTCAGGGTGGGGGGTCCCCCAGTTCAAGTATGATTATTTTGGGCGGTCGCGGCCTGAAAAGGTTGAGAACCACTGGCCTACACCAGTGGTTCTCAAAGTGCGCTCCGGGGACCCCCAGTGGTCCTCGAGGGTGTTCCAGGGGGTCCCCAGCTAAACTAGTTATTAGAGCATCAAAATCAGTTTAACCACTTTAACCCTACAGTATACATTTGCTATTGACAAGGTCACAACACGTCACAATGCGATGCTTTGTGAGTTTGTAGATCGGCTATTTTCCCCCCAATTTTTGTGTAACATTTTAACACAAATCTTGTATGCGGGGGCCTGACACAACAATATTTTCACATGGGGGCCCAAAGCCAAACGCATATTTATTTGGGGGTCCTTGACATGAAAAAGTTTGGAAACCTCTGACAATCATGACTTATCTGCAACACTGAACGTGCACATACAGTAGTAGAGTGATATAGCCTACACTAAAGATTTGCAGTAGCTGTCAGTGGTTTGTGGGGTCTTTGCACATCCATCCATCATCCATGTACTTTCATTACTCTTGGACAGCTGATATCCGTCATGTGTGCTGACCTAGCATGTGTAGGCTATGACATCTCTCCTCATTGTCTCATGCACCCTGACTTATTTTGACACATAGCCTACCATAATAGTAGGCCTAATAATAATAATAATGACTAGAGGTTTGGGCAGCTTCGCGGCCCTCACATCTAGGCCCGATTAAAGAAGGAAAGCTGCCGGCCAGAAAGAAGGAAAGCTGCTGTGGCTAAAATGTTAAGATGTAGTAGGAAATGTAGTTTTATATTAACCGTACAATATGTAAGTACATTGAAGGCGGGAAAATAAGCCTATATTATAGCCAGAGCTCTGATCAACAGTCTGGGGGAAGTTTCGGGGCAAGTGGAGTGTTCGTGTCTTGACCAACCCCTGACACATTTTGGAGGTCATTTCAATTAAAGTAGGATAGGATAGGATAGGATAATAATGATAACTGAAAAATATGGGCTCTCTTCAAGACAAAAAAATAGTAGTTTAAAAAGTACAAATTCAGGCAAGGTCCCAGGCAGTGCTCTCTTTGACTTGGTATCTCTGACTGTGTTGTATGTGAGGCTCCGGTTGATCAGCTGTTTCCATTCTCCTAATTGTCATCAGTTACGCCCTTACTTGGTGCTAGGTGTATGTCGTGTGTGTGTGTGTGTGTGTGTGTGTGTGTGTGTGTGTGTGTGTGTGTGTGTGTGTGTGTGTGTGTGTGTGTGTGTGTGTGTGTGTGTGTGTGTGTGTGTGTGTGTGTGTGTGTGTGTGTGTGGGAGGGGGGAGGGGGGGGCTAAAGTAAATACGTTAAAGTGCTCATGTGGCCTATAATAGTCACTTTTGGGCTTGTTTTCATAGACCATGGTTGCTTATTTCCTTTCCATTGAATGGGGTGAGTCATAGTAGCCCACATCGGCTGACAAAACAGAATATATAAAAGAAACAACTTTATTAGGGGAGTAACTAGTTAAAAGGCAAAAAACTCATCAAAGAAAACATTAACATTTAAAATTAAAAGGCACGAAGGGGGATTAGAAATAGGTGGGGAATGCGAGTGTGACATGGTGCGTTTTGAGGGAGGCTTTGAACAGGGCAAGGTGGGGGGTGGCTTTGATGTGAAGTGGAAGTGAGTTCTAAAGCAACGGGGCTGCAACTGACACACACTGCACCAGCATGTGTGAGTGTGTGTGTGTGTGTGTGTGTGTGTGTGTGTGTGTGTGTGTGTGTGTGTGTGTGTGTGTGTGTGTGTGTGTGTGTGTGTGTGTGTGTGTGTGTGTGTGTGTGTGTGTGTGTGTGTGTGTGTGTTATGACTCATGGAGAGACAACTAGGCCAGTGGATCTTAAGCTAACTTTCCACCAAACTGACTACTTCAGACTACAACAAAGTGCAGGTCCGGGGAACCCCAGGGGTCCTTGAAGGGGGTCCAGGGGGTCCTCAGCTGAATGTATTGATATAGCATCAAAATGTGTTGAACCGCAACAATTTATCCACTACAATACATTGGCTATTTTTCTATTGATTTTTTTTTACATTTGAATATTTTTGAAACATTCTAACAAGACAAATATGGGGTCTCTAGCACAAAACGGTTAAAGCACTATATTCTGAGTACCCAATTTTGTCTGCTCATTTCTTTGTGTCATCACTACCAATTTCACTTGTTTATCCTGTATCCTGTATGAGTTCTCTCTCATGATTGGATAAAATTGGTATGAGCATCAAAACAACGTTTTAAATATGTTTTTATTAGCACATGCATTCCATACATTCCATAGGGCTGCACCACACATGGACTAAATTAGTTTACAGTTTAGGCATTTAGCAGACGCTCTTAATCCAGAACGATGTACAGTAAGCAAGGACACAAGATAATACATCATAATACATCATAATACATCATAATACATCATAATACATCAATAATACATCAATAATACATCAATAATACATCATATGCACAGAAATAGTCATCTAATAATAAAGTAATACATAAGTAAACCAATAATCTAATAATAACTAATACATACGCAGGTCAACAATGACCTGGCATCTATCTACATAACATGCTATTTAAGTTACATTTTAGCCTTTGCATAATCCTGCAAGGTCGTCAAGGCTAGGGCAAGTGCTACTACGGGCTGAGGTGGAGTCTGAAGAGGTGAGTCTTCAGATTACGGCAGGAGATTGGGAGTGAGACTGCAGTTCTAATTGCAATGGGGAGTTCCAGTGTGGAGCGTTGTGCCGGATGGTTTTGACAGCTTCCCTGTGTTAAGGCGGTTTCACACTGGATCCGTTTTCATTGAAAACGTTTCCCAGTTCGAATGCTGGCCTGCATTCACATTGGGCATAGATCCTATCGCACCACAGAACACATGCATATACACCCCCGATCCTACAGGTGGCGGCATGCACATAGTGTTTCCCCTGTGGACACAGACGTCATCAACTATGCGACAATGTTTGTGCTGGTCTCGCACAAATATGCGTTTAAATATGTTGAAAGCAAGGGGGCGGAGTTGCGGTGAGAACTGAATAACACTACTCATCATGAAAACATCATGCACGTGCAATATAAAATATTAATATTATCCAGTGATATGAAAACATTAGCTAAAGTTTTTATATCACTGGATAATATTAATATTTTATTTCAAGGTGCCTTGACAAAATTAAAACACCATTACATTATTATGAATAGTATTAACCACATGAACCCCAGCATGGGGGGAACATAAGCCAAAAATAGCCAATCTACAAGCTCACAACGCGCGACGCGTTGTGAGCTTGTAGATCTGCTATTTTTGACAGAGAGATTTGGTGTTGACAGATAAAAGCGTCCAAGAAAAGTAGGTCCGTTTTTACTGAGAATAGAGGGTTTAAGTAGGCTACATAATAATAAAACAATAACTTTATTTATATAGCACTTTTCAAAACATGAGTTACAAAGTGCTGCTGAACAACCTATTTTACCTTATTTTATGCTACAATTGGAGAAAAGGTCAAATAAAAGATACACGTTTTTTTTTAAGCATAAGGGAATAGCCTACCATAGTTAACAAGTAAGTTAATTCTGACAAGCAATAAAGAAAACACATTTAAACAAACTAAAATGAGACCAAAATAACTTTGGTCTCGTTGCCCACATCAACAAACAAACAAATACAGACATACATGTGAATTACATCAATAATTATGAATGACAGATTCATATGGTAGAAGAGTGCAATTTATGACAATAAAGCACAGAGACGTTTCGTTTTTGTAGCCCACGTTTGTGTGTGAAACTGTAGAATTAATAAAAAGAAACTTCTCATTTATTTTGGATAGTAATTATTCTGCTATTCTTCATTATGCTCATTATAATATTATATTATATATTATCTTCATATAACTGGTCCTCATAATGCTCATTATGTATTTTGGATAGTAATTTAATGTATTATTCTGCTATTCTTTATTATGCTCACATAAGCTATTTAGAAGGGATAAACTAAACTGTGCATTCAGGAGAAATTGCATCATGAGTGAAACGGCTATAGTCCTTGGGAAACTATAAACCTACGTAGGCCTACATCTAAATGAGTTACCATATTTACTTACAAATTTCAAATTACAAAGCCTTATAAGCTATATATTTCTGGGATGCATAGTAGCTGAAACTCCACAAGGTACCCACAAGATATTGTGGCGATGTTACTTTTCTGTGGTGTGGACACTTTGTGTAGGCTACTTCTGATGGTGGAGGCGAGTGTGTAATAAAGCCACAAGAAGAACGATTATCCAGTACTTTGTTTACTTGTCGGACCGGCGGTTTCACAGGACAACAGCACGATAAACAGCAGTACAGGTATGTGTTACAGAACTCACAGTTATTCTATAACCTTGTCAGTCTTTGAGTTATAAGTCCTTGGTTCTTTTGTAGAGGCGGAGGATAAACACTCGAACGTCCATACACTTTAAACCCGGAATACAACTGACTCAAACAGGTGGGCTGAACCAATATGCAACAGTACCTCTGGTGCCTGAGAGCCAATAAGGACACATTATACTCAGCAGCACATACACACAATAGGCTGGCATCAACACAGATACTGGGGATAGGCTGGCAGTTGTTCCCTCGTTACACTACCCCCCCTCTAGACTGCTGAGTCCCTTCAGCACCTTCAGTTTAAGTTAACGAGTACAAGGCAATCACAAGCACACAATAAACAGGACAATCAGGTATGCAATACTGTTGAACATTTCAGGAAATAACTTCAGTTGCTTCAAAGGCAAACACAAAAACTCAAAACGTCTCTCATATTTCAAAACCAATGTCTTTCTGCAAAACTCCAAAATTGTCACATGACACATGTAGTTAGCCGTCTGTGTCTAAAATTAATGTCTCAGTTCAAACAATGTCATTTCGGTAGCGGGCAGGTCTTTTTACTAGCCTACCTCTTTTGGTCATTGGACCAGGCCTGGTGCTTTCCTTGTCTGACCCAGAGCTCGAGTCAGTGGCGGATGCAGGCTGAGACGAGTCACTGGAGGCCACAGGCTGGGTAGGATCACAGGCGGGTGCAGGCTGGGTAGAGTTGCTGGTGGAGGAAGACTTGAGTACAGTAAGGGGGTCAGGAGGTTTCTTTGGACGAGGGATGAGTGGAGTCTCCGGAGGGCGCAGGCTCTCAGGAAGACGAAGGCTGAGCAGGCTCTCAGGAAGACGAAGGCTGAGCAGGCTCTCAGGAAGATGAAGGCTGAGCAGGCTCTCAGGAAGACGAAGGCTGAGCAGGCTCTCAGGAAGATGAAGGCTGAGCAGGCTCTCAGGAAGACGAAGGCTGAGCAGGCTCTCAGGAAGACGAAGGCTGAGCAGGCTCTCAGGAAGAGGCAGGCTGGGTAGAGTTGAGGGGTCAGGGGGCCTCCCGGGAAGCACGACTGGCGGTGACCGTCCAGCAAAGTTGTCAGGAGGCGCCTCATCCGATGTCCGCAGCTCACCGGCCCCATGGATGCCGTCAACAGGCTGCTGTGACTCCCAGGTGGGTGAAGGAGAGCTCTCCACGGCTCCACTGAGAATCCTCAGCCAGGGGTCCCTCGGCGGGTTGGTGCCGAGGGGAAGCAGCCCGGAGACCTGAATGGGCCTCTCCCCATTAACGTCCACAAGGCCATGGCCTCCGGGTAAACCGTCCGTCAGGTCAGCTAGCCGCAGGACTGCTGCAGCTCCAAGCCTGGAGCCCTCACCCCATACATCACTCCCACCGCGCGGCGAGAAGGTTGGAGGGCTCACGAGAAGCACCTTGGGAACTGCACCGCTCCCCACTGACCTCCCAGCGATGCAGCTTGGCACTGGCTTGCTCCCAATGCACACCCTTCCTCCCTCCTGCAAGGCCACACCAGCCGTCAGGAAGAAGTTGAATCCCCCTTCAGTCCCAGCATCCAGGGGGTAGGCCGCTTCATCATCCGACCAGCTCTCCAGCTGGGGCCACTGGAACCGCTCCCGGGACACCACAGAAGCTAAGGTGGACGAGCGCTGGCGAATGACTTCTAGCTCTGGAGTGAAGTCTGGGGTTACCCCGGCTGTCAGGGTCGATGCCTCATATCTATCGATGGTAACCATGCTGTGATCACCTGGGCGGGGAGTAGCAGAGTGAGAGGGAGTATGGGCTGTTGCTCCCAGGTCTTGAATGATGTCTGCCTGGTCTAGGCACTGTGATTGAGGCCCTGGGGGAGTTTTGGATGCCCCCCCCAGCATCTGCAGTATTAGCTGATTTTGCTGCAGATTTTGCTGCTGTATCTGCTCCATTTGTTGTTTCATTTGGTGCATCATTTGCTGCAGGATGATGCCCATCCAAGCTGGTGCCTGTTCTTGGCTAGCTCCTGCTCCATTTTCTCCCTTTTTTGACATTATCTCCTCTTCTGTTTTGTTCAACTTTTTTTTTTTTTCACTTCACCTGTCCAGGCGGAGATTGGCGGTGCGTCCGATGCGGTGAGTTTTCAGTGTCTTTGCTTTGAGCAGCGACGTCTCTTTCTTTTGTTTGAGCAACTGTACTGCAGTCACGTGATCAGTTGGAAAGCCGGCCGGCGAACGTAAGTCACGTGACGTTTTTGTTAGCCACAGGTGGACGCTAAGCTAACTGTTAACATACAGTGTACAGCTACAGTCCGTTCTGTCCTAGTCACTTAGTTCAACGTTTTTTCCTTTTTCTTGTTAAGTCCCGTTTCTGACACCATTTGTGGCGAGGTTACTTTTGCTACACTTTGTGTGGTATTGGAGGCGAGTGGGTGAAATAATGCCACAACAATGATTTATCCAGTCAGGACGTTTTACTGGCAGAACGCAGGTTTACAGTACTCATCACAGGCACAGTAACAGCACTTCAGGTCGGCGATAACACAGCAGTCGTACAGGTAGGCAGTATAACTCACGCATATACTACTGTAAGACACTTTGTGGCTGTCGGTCCACGGTCCCTGGCACAGACGGAGGATAATTCACTCTACGACCATACACCTTGGAAACCGGAAGACAACTGACTCAAACAGGTGGGCTGAACCAATATGCAACAGTACCTCTGGTGCCTGAGAGCCAATAAGGACACATTATACTCAGCAGCACATACACACAATAGGCTGGCATCAACACAGATACTGGGGATAGGCTGGCAGTTGTTCCCTCGTTACAATATACTATATGCGCTGCTCGCGCACCTGAAATGCGCGATGGAGACCCGCCAATGTTTCATGACTGATAGACATGAAAGAAGGCCCTTCACAGCTAATAGAGAATTTTAAATTTTAAGAATCGGTTCAGAATTGAATGAGTAAAATTGTTAGAAAGGCTCCCATAATATAAGTTGATTATTATTTCAATTGTTATGTTCCACCTTAAGAGTAATATGCACCAGCCCACCTTAACACACTCTAATGTGTGAGGGGGCCGTGATTTTGCCATAACTTCTTTAATTTTTTTTAAATATATATTTTTAATGTTTATTTTATTTGAAAGTGGAGTATCCCTTTAAAGGAGCATTACACCCCTGGAAGAACTTGCAGTCACTCAATGTTAATCATATATATATTAATGATCTATTATAATATAGTAGATAACAGTAGCAAAATTTCAAATTTGCACCCTATGGCCAGAAAAATATAGAAGTCTTGACTTTGACTGGATGACTGGGGTTTGGCTGCATTACTACAATGACCACAATGCTTTGGGGCACTGCACTTCCTTGTGGGGAGGAGGCTGTGTGGGGGCGTGGTCTACGTTGTAACTTTCCCCTCCCAGTTCTCACTACAACAACATCAACAAACACATACAGCACATTGCATTGGCCAGTGTTGCCATGTCTGCTTATTATAAGCGGCTGGTTTCTAAAATGTAGTTGATATTTGGGCTCGTTTCCAAATGTTTTGATTGTTGTTTAAACCAGTGGTTCTCAAACAAACATGTTCATGTACTTTTCCACGGACCCTCATCTGTGCACTGCGCGCCAACATATTTGCCAGGGAGACCCTACCAAAAATGTGTTGTTAAAATGTTTAAAAAATATTCCACATTTTGCACTTTTTTCCCCTCAAGATTTTTTGGAAAATAGCAGATCTACAAGCTCACACTGCGTCACATCGTTACGCGTTGTGAGCTTGTAGATCGGCAATTTTCAAATAACCCATGTCTAGGTTTCAAGTGCTCTTGGCACAGGTATTTTCTTTTGGGCTTGTTTTCATATACCTGGTTGCTTATTTCTCTCACAAGATCTGGCAACACTGAATGTTACGTTCCAACTTTTCCGACTTTTTTGTCTACCTTTGGATCACAAAACACGACATCGAAGCCATGTTCTTTCTTGGATCACGTGAAATACCCATTGCAAGTTTGCTATATCTATACCAGGATGTCAGTCCCATCATCACCGTGTCTTTGTTGCGCCAGCAAGCCAAGGTGAAACTATTAGTCTTGGCTGCTGTTGTATTGTGTTCTGTATTGATTTGATTGTATCTTATAGTAAACTAAATATATCATGTATAAATTAGCATAGTAACACTAAACGTGTGTGTCTGTGTGCGCGCGCGCACGTGCATCAATTTTTTTTCTACATTCCATCCCACCATGTAGACAGTCCGGTGCTGGTGACGTGACGTCCATCTTCTACTTGGGAGTCGGGACATCCATGGACATGCAGCATAGTCAACGATATAATAATAAAACAAAACGTTTCATACTCATGTCATGTGTGACTCCTTATTTCTGAGAGCATAATGTTTCACTGTCATTTCCAGTTATATTCTTTGGACTAAACTTATAGAAAACATGGGCATTACTTTAGAATGACATGCTAATGTTCAAATACTCTTGTCATACACACAGCCTAATCGTTTTTTTTCTCTTTTTTCAAATGAGACCGTTTCATGCTTTCAATTGGTGTATATGGTATAATATAATAATGGATAATATTAGGTTTTACTATAGCCTATTGTATCTAAGACCAGTAAAGTTGAATCCAATGTGCTGGGGTCCCCAGAAAAATTATTATTACATGTAGAAGTAAATACTAACAGAATGTACAAGAGTTTTTCACTATTATATCTGTAATGCAATTATGTACCATTCTGCCAAATGAAAGACCATCTCCTATCATGAAACAGTTCAAAAGAACCCTTATAGAATTGGGGTTCACATTTTGTCATTATGAATGCTTATACAATGTAGAATGTACCGTGATCAATGAGTAGAGCAAGCAGGGTGTAAATGTAATCGTTTTATTTAGAAAAATAATATGGTTGTATCTCAAAAGGCGAGTCCCAGGGGTCTTCATCAGCCGAACGTTACTCCATTTCCGCAGGCAGGCGAAACAACATTCTGTCCTGTTGAAAAGAACACATTAGATTACACTTGTAGATTAAATAGATATCATCCCACGTGAAGCCTAATCTATACTAATATTGCATGCAAGCCGCAAATAGCAGACCTACAAGCTCACAAAGTGTCGAGTCTGACGCGTTGTGAGCTTGTAGATCTGCTATTTTCGGGACCCGGCGACGTAGCCCTGAAACATGACTGTCATGGGGGAACTTCAACCTGGTGTTTGCACTTTCTACATGTACAATCCGTACATCTACATAAACGTTCGGATTTCAAATAAAAAGTGCTTATCCCATGACCACGGATGTTACAATTTGAATCGGGTGGGTCTAAGTACCAGTATCTTCCGTATTGTTTAATAAAAAAGCATTTTAATCCGATCAGTGGCCATTTATTATGCGACCCTTATGCGATCGGTTGGGAGGTTTATGAGAAAATGACCACCGATCAGATTAAAATGCTTTTATTTAAACAATACGGAAGATACGGGTACTTGCACCCAGCCGATTCAAATTGTAACATCCGTGGCCATGGCATAAGCACTTTATATTTGAAATCTGACAAGAGACAAAGCATAAATTTGGCTTGTCACACAAGTGGTTTAGCTTTGCATTTGGCTAGCTATGGAACGACAATGTAAACAACACTGCTCTGCGTGCATGCGTCTATCAGAAGTCAACTACACATTGTATACTACTACCCTAACTTTATTAATCTCTAACATTAAAGCAATCAAGTACAATTACACTTGGATTATTATGTCAAATTGGCATAACGTTTACAGCAATCATTACTTACTCTATAAAGTAATTAATCCAAGCTGTGTCCAGCATGATTTCAGCTCTTCTGTGTTTTATGGTTCAAATAAATATCTGTTGTGTTAGTATTCCTCCCACGGAGTGTTTACCGACGCAATCAGGGAGAAAGAAGGCTGATCCCACTCTTTGGGAGACACCCCTTGGGGTGTGTGTGGGGTTGGTCTCACTGAGACACCATGTAGTGCGGACATAGGTGAGAACCCGCGGAAAACGTCATTTGACGCTATGGGCAGCAAAATCAGCGAAGTTCCCCTTTAAGTGCGCAATGC
Organism: Gymnoscopelus braueri; assembly: GCF_963280865.1. Taxonomy (NCBI): domain Eukaryota; kingdom Metazoa; phylum Chordata; class Actinopteri; order Myctophiformes; family Myctophidae; genus Gymnoscopelus; species Gymnoscopelus braueri. The sequence goes on along the minus strand of NC_137619.1, from coordinate 13,424,540 downwards.
ATTCTGGGGCGTTTTCATTCATTCAGTAGCACCGGCTAGAAGAGCAGTGTTTTTGTTGGCTGTTTTTGTCGAGTTTATATACCGTCACCTATTCCAAATAGCGGGCCACTTCCGTCTAATGGTACGCTTGCTTTCACATTGCAGCGTACCGTACCCGAAAACGCATGATCCGGATCCGAAACTGCCTCCGGAGGTGGTTTCGGGAACGGAACGGTTATCCGTTTCGCGGGTCGATTCGCTACATTCACACTAGCCAAGCGGTCTGGAATGCGCACCCGGGACCTGAGTGTGAAAGCGCCCTTCGTTGATCTGAAAGAGCGGGAAGGGTTGTAGGGTTGGATCAGGCTTTGATGATCAGTTTAAATGACATCATCAATAGATTTTATTGAGGGCAATTATAATGGCTATAAGCAGGGGCGGCGATTTATGTACGTGCTACTGGGGGTGCAAGCATGCTCACGCGTGCAGCGCGGGAGCATGCGCGGCCAGCTCTGGCCAGCTCTGGCCAGCGTTTTTTTGTTTGTTACTTTTTTGCGGTTAATTCGGTTAATTTGGTACAAAAAATTTACACCATAAGTGTAGATGTCGGAGGTTTTTTCTTTATCTTTTTTTTGTGATGAGTTTGTGATGGGTGCTCGTCATTTCTCCTGGGGGCCTTAGCCCCGAGGCACCCACAGTATCGGTGCCCTTGGCTGTAAGGTCAAGGATCCCTGGCTTATTAGCCAGGGATCCTTTTAACATAATATATTCATACATCTGTGGTGGTGTCATGTCATTTATGGTAATGAGATTACATGTTGCTGACGTGCATGACCTTTTAGAATTGCTAATTGGAGGTCCACCATAGTGTTAACGTCCAGTGGTGGAAAAAGTACTCAAATGTTTTACTTAAGTAAAAGTATCAATACTACAATGTAGAAATACTCAGTTACAAGTAAAAGTCAGGAATTCAATATTTACTTCAGTGAAAGTACAAAAGTATTGACATCAAAACATACTTAAAGTGTCAAAAGTACTCAAGTTTTCACATGTATAGAAATCTTTTGAAACTAGCAGATCTATAGCTCACAAGCTACACGTTGTGAGCTTGTAGATCTGCTATTTTCAAATAGCTGAAGTATATAGGGCTGAAGTGGTTAATGTATGTTTTTTTTAAAGTATGTTAATGTATGTTTATGAAAAATATAGTGGACTAGAAGTAAAAGTACTGGCAATTGGAAATTGCCAGTACTCTCTCAGTACTCTCTCTCTCTCTCTCTCTCTCTCTCTCTCTCTCTCTCTCTCTCTATCCCCCTATCTCTCTCCGTCTCTCCCTCTCTCTCTCTCTATGCCCCCCCCTCTCTCTCTCTCTCTCTCTCTCTCTCTCTCTCTCTCTCTCTCTCTCTCTCTCTCTCTGTCTGTCTCTGTCTGTCTCTATCCCCCCCTCTCTCTCTTTTCCCCCTCACTCTCTCTCTCCCCCTCACTCACTCTCTCTCTCTCTTCCCCTCTCTGTCTGTCTGTCTGTCTGTCTGTCTGTCTGTCTGTCTGTCTGTCTCTCTCTCTCTCTCTCTCTCTCTCTCTCTCTCTCTCTCTCTCTCTCTCTCTCTCTCTCTCTCTCTCTCTCTCTCTCTCTCTCTCTCTCTCTCTGTGTCTCTCTCACTCCCCCCCTCTCTCTGTCTCTGTCTGTCTCTCTCTCTCTCTGTCTCTGTCTGTCTCTCTCTCTCTCTCTCTCTCTCTCTCTCTCTCTCTCTCTCTCTCTCTCTCTCTCTCTCTCTCTCTCTCTCTCTCTCTCTCTCTCACTCCCCCCTCTCTCTGTCTCTCTCACTCTCTTTTTCTCTCTCTCTCCTCCTGCCTCTGGCTTTTTTCTCTGCCTCTCATTTTCTTTCTTCTGTTCTTCAACCCTGACTTCCATCTGAAGGATCTAGAATAGAAACCTAGATAGCTATCTTATCTCTCTCACAGTAAAAGTCACAGGACGCCAGAGATTATTAGATTCCATGCATGTCGTCCATTCTTTCACCACAAGAGGGGAGAAAGAGACAGACTTTTTATTTTCTTTCCAAGAAGCATCTGTTTGAGAGGAGATCAGCATCAGAGGACCAAAGCTGTCAGCGCAGCAACTGATGCTGAGGATAAAGGAGTGATCATCATCTATTTGCTTTTCATAGAGCACTCCGACACGGTAAGACAATTAGGCTCATTCAATTAGATTAAATTCAAATGTGCTTTATTGGCATGAAAAAACTTTGGTCCTACATTTAAGCTACATTGCCAAAAACAAAAAGAGTGAGCTGTAGCCTATGTACAAATAAAAGGGACCAAAGAGATGTGTAGACGGAGCTGTTTTTGCATAGTATTGTATATTTGACTGTCATTAAATGTTTCAATGAGTTGAATACACAGGACCCCAAATGGAAACAAGCCATATACTGTAGTGCTTTCTTGGGTTTTAATCCTTTTAGCATCCTTTTGTATAGAACTGTACTTTCTGTGCTTTTTTTGCAAACTGTTGATAAAGTATTCAATCAATCAAAAGTCTAACATTAGAAACACTAGCTTCTACAAAACCAGAAGAATTGTGTATGCTGTTTAATAGTAGCAGCTACAGCCTATGAGCCTATAGGCAGATGTAAGCTTTTGGAACAAAATAATAGCAATATTTTAGTTTCCTAGCAGTGGTGGAAACATAACTCACATTTCTTTACTTAAGTAAAAGTATCAATGCAGAAATACCCTGTTACAAGTAAAAGTCCGGAATTCAAAATGTACTTGAATAAAAGTACAAAAGTATTGGTATAAAAATTTACTTAAAGTAGAAAGTAGTCATTATGCAGCATGTCCCATTTCACAAGTTTTCAAATGTATAAAACTAGAGGTGCGGGTCGCTGCGCGACCCTTCCGTCTAGCCGCTGGCGCGGGGCTATCGTCTAGTAGCCTGTAGACGTTCATTACAACAGCGGTGCGCGGAGGCGAAAAAGAAAGTAAAACGGACAGCATGGCCGAGTTACCATCAGTTTGTATTGAGAGAGAGAACGGAGAGAGCATGGTCGAGCGACCATCAGTTTGTATTGAGAGAGAGAGAGCTTGAGGACCCGTATGAACCACGCAGACCCACAAACAAACAGCCACGCATGCGAGCGACTCTCTATTGTATATTAGGATGTATTTTAAAAATCCTTTGAAAATAGCCGATCTACAAGCCCACAGTGCTTCGTATCGCGACACACTGTGAGCTTGTAGATCGGCTATTCTCAAATGGCCAAAATGTATATAGGGCTGAAGTGGGTAATGTATGATTTGTAATAATAATCTAAATCTACAAAGTAACTAGCAATTGAAGTTTTCAAATAGTTGTAGTGGGGTAAAAGTACAATATTTTCCTCTGAGGTGTAATGGATCAAGTAAAAGTACAGAAAATTGGAAATACTCCAGTAAAGTGAAAATTACCTATTTTTTTTTTACTTCAGTACAGTACTTGAGTAAATGTACTTAGTTACTTTCCACCACTGCCTATAGGCAGATGTAAGCAGGGGTAACTTGTATAATAGTCCATGAGCCAGACAAGATTTCATTATCGAAAGAGTGGGCAAAGCCATACCTATATTAAATTGTTCATAGGGTCAATATAAGTAAATAAATATTTGATAACCTTTCCACAGGAGCAGCTTTTTCATATTTATCACACATTTTGTTATTTTCCCCATACGTACATGACAGGTGAAAAAACGACAACATTTTAAAAATATTTATCATAATGAAACTTCCCCAGTTGATTACTTACATGAAGACAATGATTTATCGTATTACAAGTTTTCAGGCTGGCTGGTAACAAACTTTAGTAAAATACTTCAAAGTAACAAACTTGAGTAAAAATACTTAAAAGAAATCAAAGTAAGTAAAAGTAATTAATTTAAGTATAACTATACTTAACAAGTTCATAAATCATTAAAATACTTCACAGTAACTTTATAAACCTAAATTGCACACATACTGTATGGGGCACTACAGCAGTTTCTAACATTCCAAATGGCCATAACTCGATCAGCGCAAATAGAGCAGTAGACCTACCCCCTGAATACCAGCGCCCACACATCAAATACAGTAGTACCATCTGAATACCAGCGCCCACACATCAAATACAGTAGTACCATCTGAATACCAGCGCCCACACATCAAATACAGTAGTACCATCTGAATACCAGCGCCCACACATCAAATACAGTAGTACCATCTGAATACCAGCGCCCACACATCAAATACAGTAGTACCATCTGAATACCAGCGCCCACACATCAAATACAGTAGTACCATCTGAATACCAGCGCCCACACATCAAATACAGTAGTACCATCTGAATACCAGCGCCCGCACATCAAATACATTAGTACCGTCTGAATACCAGCGCCCACACAAAGCGAGCAGTACCGCCCGAATGCCAGCGCCCACACATCAAACAGAGTAGTACCATTACATTTACATTACATTACAGTCATGTAAATGTACCGCCTGAATACCAGCGCCCACACATCAAATAGAGTAGTACCGCCTGAATACCACTGGGTCACCTACCTTCAAGTGGCACTCTTGAGCAGCCTTGAAATTAATGGACAGCGATTTAACATTGTTCCACTAGTTCATATCTTAATGAAATTAACTAATCAAAGGCACCACTCACTTCACACTGGGTGTGATTTTGAATGGCCAACGTATAAAATATGGATAAAATGGTTAAAATGATTGTGATGCCGTATTGACAAATTAAGCTGGGGACCCCCTGGAACCCCCTCATCGACCCCTGGGGGTCCCCGGACTCCACTTTGAGAACCCCTGGCCTAGACTAATTGCTACAGGGTTTCTTCTCTGACTGACATGTACAGTAATGTGTGACACTATAGTCTTTTAAATGTTTTAATTGGCTGTTATTAAAGTAGAATTTGCAGACCTTATTGAAGTTAAAGGTTTCTGATTTGGGTCAATAAGACAATATCAACTAAAGCCTATCTGCCACTTATCTTCAGAATCAGAATATTATAACCCTTATGAAACATGACTTTATGAAGCCGGTGCTAGAAAAGGTTATAGCACCAGCTTCAATATTAATGGGTAGGCTTTAAGGGAGATAACAGAGAGAATATCAAAGCCACTCTTGAACATGAGATGATGGCTTTTAAATGTCAGGGCAAGTGGCATAACTCTAAGCCGTTGGCTTGTTCTTCCCCTTTTAATGACCACATCAGTAAGTACTAAGTACATTTACTATCAAGTACTGTACTTAAGTACATGTTTTGAGGTACTTTTACTTTACCGGAGTATTCCCAATTTGCTATACATATACTTATACTCCACCGTAGCTCCTCTCACAACATTGACGACACAGGTCGGTTCTTTATAAACGGGCATTTATTGCTTCGGGCTTTCTTCTCATCCCTCAGTCATGCCGTGAGAACTATATGGTCACACAAAAATAATAAAACAAAAATCAGCAAATTGCACAGTCATGACAACATAGACCAAAACATACATAAATGAAAATACAAATGACATGTAAATGCGCACTGCCCAGCTTTAAGCGTGTCACAACATCAAACACAACGGCAACATCAAAGACAAATCTAAAAATAGAATACTTCGTTGGCCGCTTCTTGTGGAAAAGAGGTTCTTCGTTCTTGGGCAGTGGTGGAAAGTAACTAAGCACATTTACTTAAGTACAATGTTGAGGTATTTGTACTTTACTTGAGTATTTCCAATTTCCAATACTTAGTAGTAGTACTACGACTACTCCACTACATCTCAGAGGCAAATATTGTACTTTTACTCCACTACAATTATTTGAAAACGTATAAATTATAAATTAAATTATAATATTAAAAACATATATTAACCACTTAGGGCTATTTGAAAATATTTTCAAACATTTTAGTACTTTTAGTGTATGTGGATGCCAATACTTTTGTACTTTTACTCAAGTAACATTTTGAACACAGGCCTTTTACTTGTAACAGAGTACAGTACCTATATTGTGGTATTGATACTTTTACTTGAGTAAAATATCTGAGTACTTCTTCCACCCCTGTTCTTGGGTTGCTTAAAGTCTGTCCTTGGTTTCAGACGTCTTAAATAACTTTAGCAGCAAGTTTACAGAGCTTAGTCAAACAGGTTCACACCACCTGTGAGTAATTACATGCATCAATCAAATAGAGAGCAGCACCTTGGTTCTCTGATAATTTCAGTGAGGTCCTTCAGCTTCACATACTGTAGATTAGTAGTAGTAATTAAAGTGTTATTGTCTCCGCCAGGCCGAAAGGCATGGCGAGAGAGTATGTTTTGCCCCCTGTCCGTCCGTCCGTGTGTGTGTGTGTGTGTGTGTGTGTGTCCGTCCGTCCGTCCGTGTGTCCGTCATTCTGTCATTTTGTGTATCGCAACGAAACTGTGCACACACACTCCCTGGATGCCAGAGCAGAACCTCTGCCCCAAATTTTTCAAATTAGCCTTTTATAGCGCCACCAGGAGGCCGCTTTTTGCAAAACACACTTCTTGACAGTACTCCTACAGATTTTATCCAAACATCACGCAAATCAGTGCACAGTATCTCTATAGTCATGTGATCAACACGGATCTGTCCAATTTTCCATATTTCATCCTGATTGGCTAAGGTTAGCTTCCAAAGTTTGCAGGATTGCTCCGTTTTCAACAAAATGCCTCAAATCATGAACGCAGCTTGCGATTTCCGTGAGATTTCACACGCACATTCCCACTAGGCCGAGGAAGAAATGCCACTTGAAAATGTTCAAATCAGCCTCATGGTGGCGCTATAAATGGACGATTTATGTTTTTAACTATAACTGCACCGATCTGCATGAAACTTTGCACGCACACTCCCTAGAGGCCAAGGAAAAACAACTGACCTGCATTTTTCACATTTGCCTTTCATAGCGCCACCAGGAGGCCGACTTATGTAAAACACATTCTTTGATATTAAGCCTTCAGAATGTATCCAAATTTCACGCACATCGGTACACTTGATCTCTATAGTCATGTGATCACGATGATGTGATCACGATGGATCTTTTAAAATTTTCATATTCCATCCTGATTGGCTAACATTGACATCTAAAGTTTGCAGGAGTGGCCCGTTTTGAACAAAATGCCACAAATCATGAATGCAGCGTCCGATTGCGACACTTTGCACGCACATTCGCACTACATTGAAGAACAAATGCCACCCTTTTAACATTGCCCTATTATAGCGCCACCAGGAGGCCAATTTTGCAACACTTTTCTTTTTTATATTACTCCTACAAATTCAAACATCATGCAAATCGGTACACATATAGTCAAGTGATCAAGATGGTTCCATCCAACTTTTCATATTCCATCCTGATTGGCTAATTCCGAACATTGCTGCCCCACAATAACCTACCTGACCTGGCGGAGACCTGTGCTCCGAGGAGCACTTTTTCTAGTTATAAATGATGTGGGCACAAAATGGTCAGAATACACATCACTCCATCCTAGCCACAGCCTCACCAGGTCGCAGCGCAAACTGCAGCCATTACAGGTTACAGCTCTAACCCAGCCCTGTCAGAACTCAGCTACAATGATTTGAATTGGAACTGGGGAAAAAATAATGCAGGATAAACGTTACGTTTGTGACATCCACCGTCGGTCCGCCCGCCCATCAACCCTCTAGACAATTTGAATATAGGAAAAGATAATACACCAAAAAAATATTTATTTCGATTATTTTGGCATCTAATGATGTGTATGACCTCATTATGACCACGGGTATGCTCTACAAGTGTGAAAAAAGTGTAATTTCCTTAGCTCTTTAAACATCGGTGAGATCGAGCCTTCTCTGTTGTTTTCCAAATTTGGAGTCAAGTGTCCAATGTGGACGTTTCTGTGTGAATTCCTGGTCTTGCAACGTGGACGTGTCCTTCTTTGGAAGGCCATACAGGCAGGTGGACACACACACCAGCAAGGCTCCACAGATAAAGGTGGACGTTATCTGTAGGCCAAACAAATAGACAGAAGCCACGGTCGAGAGAAGGCTGGCAACCGCGGTTCCGATGTTCCTCACGATGCTGTCCATGTATTTCACCACCACCGACATTAATAGACCCTTTGAACTGGCCAGGAAAATTACAAACCACACCAATGGCGTGTAACCAAAGAAGAAGCCTTTCGAAAGGACGTTTTCACGATCGTTCACGAAAACACCGGCAAAGGTGACCACAATGGCGGACAGGTACATCTGGGTGTTCCTCACCCACAGGGACGTATCGGAGCTCCTCAGGACCTTCTCAAAGTACACACTCGCGAATCCGGAACACACGATGGCAATGGCAATGGCTACATACCCAAGAAAAGGGTTTTGCTCAGTGTGGACTGTAGTGTCTTGTGCGGGATTCCACTGGGTGAGGATCACGCCCCCACAAATCATGAAGATGGAGAACCACTGTGTGCGACTGAGTGAGCGGCCCAGCATGACGACTGTACACACGGCTGCAACCACGATCTTCAGCTGGCACGTGACCTGGAAAACAGCCACGCTGAGGTTGCTCAGGGCCACTATGGCCATGTTATTCTGAGCTGCAAAGAATACGGAAGGAACCGTCATCTTCAGTAACTGTTTTGGACTTCTAAACACATGTTCCACAACAGAGACCTTCAGCCTGCTCGTGCTACCCGTCTCTATCGCCAGCATCCCGAGACTCAATATTAACTTGAAGACTTCGGCCATGAACACGGCAGTGGTGGGGAAGTACATATCGGACGAGGTTATTCTTGTGTAACGCAAGGCCATTGCGTGCACTGCCACGAGTAACGCCATTGCTGACAGGCAGCTTAATTTGAACATAAGACTCACAGGTTTATCAGCCATTGTTGGACTTTTATCAACCCTCGGTTGGCTTGTCCTTGGTGGTGTCTGAATGTCGATACTCAGCAACACTCAAACTCCTGGATGATGCTATGGACCGTGGATAAGTCGCCGGGCCGTCATGACCGCAGAGACTCTACCGGACTGAGTGACCGGCCCTAAAAAGACGCAGTGTTAATAAGAGTCTTTTGATGTCTGTTACCGTGGCAACGGTGACGTTGTCAAAATAATACTCTATCCAATCAGTGCACAGGTGTGACGCACCAATTTGAGAGAGTTTGGGGAACTAAATAAACGTGTCAGCGGGGCACTGAGTTCAGCCACTAATCAATGGTGTTTAATGGCAGCGTGGCAATGAAGCCACCGATGGTGATAACACCCACCAAGCAGCTGTGGTCCACGAAGGAGACGCCCAAGAATTGAACCCATTTAGACCTATACGTCTTCGTCTTTATACCTTTCAATCCGGGAAGGCATCGGTGTCATTTTAGATGTTGATATTCATATACAGTATGTAGTATGTATTTATTTCTCAGCCTCTGCAGCAGATAGACACATGAAATGAAAAGCATTTGAAAGCTTAAACCTTTGGCTATAACTGAAATTACATTTCATGTGCCCTAATTATTGACGTTGCACGCACTCCCTCAAATCCTCACCGATGTGTGTGCCAAGTTTGAAGTCGTGCGGAGCCATATATACAGCATATGTGCTTGACTATATATGGGCAACGCGGTCGGATCTATGGTTCTGCACAACCGGAATCTCCATAAATGGCCGTATCAGTCAGATCGGCGGTTCTGGACAACCGCCGATTTGACCGACTCAACGCCGGGATTCTCGACTCCCTCGTTAAACTTAGAAATCATATAGACCTTGACAGCACTATCATCAGTGATTTTTTATATTTTCTATTAATATGTTGGATTCATGTTAATTTGTATTTTCACATATTTAACACATTTCATACATTTAACCACTACTTGACCGTTGGCTCTGTGCCTGGTTCACAGTTTTCCCCCCTTCTACCCCAAACCTCTTTGCAAAAAATAGCCGATCTACAAGCTCACAACAAGCCCCCCCGCCCCCCCCCCCCCGACGCTTGGTGGCCCCCATGTAGTAACTCAGAGGACCCCATAGGGGCCCCGGACCCCCTGTTGAAGACCTGTCTAAACAAATCAGACTTTTAACTGCAAAAAAATTGTGTGAACAACCTCTACTTATACATGTTCTTATTTGTTACAACATATGTGACAATTTACCCAGCATAGTGTCACAACCCTTGATGGGGCACCTTGTCACAAATGCACACTCTGTTCTTAACCATTTGTATGTCTAAATTAATGTGAGAAGTACAAATCTAAAGAACATGCATTCATGCACAAGAGTTTATTTAATTTCATATGAAAAATGCACTGGTAGTACTGACACCGAGATATTGAAGTGAAAGCTAAAATGTGTGACATCTAGCCTTTACTCCCCCTCCTTTCTCTTCCAGGTGCAGAGGTCTGTCCTAAACTGTCTCCGGAGGCGATTCATCCCAGTCCAACATCTTCCATCCTGTCCCAAAGCGCGTCATTATTAAGCTGTGTTCCTGCCAACCTGTCGCCATGTACAAAAACACTTCAACATGATTTTACTTACCTTGATGAATTGCACCGATACTGGAGTCTGTCTACATAAACCAGGCTTTGTCTGCTTACTGTAATAAGTCATGGGGGAGTCCAACATCAGCCAGCTGGCAGCAGCAGCTTACACAGAGACACAGAACCGTTTTTCAGCGAGCGAGATGGATCACCTCATGGACACCTACGACCTGGACTACGGCGTCCCCCCCGACGAGATGCCCGACACCACGCAGGGCCAGGCCTTCTTCGTGGCCACCATTGTCATCGGCGCGGTCCTGGTGTGCATCATGCTGGTGTGCGGGGTGGGGAACTTTCTTTTCATCGCCACGCTGGCGCGATACAAGAAACAGCGCAACCTCACCAACCTGCTCATCGCCAACCTGGCCGTGTCGGACTTTATCGTGGCCGTGGTGTGCTGCCCTTTCCTCGTGGATTACTACGTGGTCAAGAAGTTGTCCTGGGACCATGGCCTGGTGCTCTGTGCATCTGTCAACTACCTCAGGACTGTGTCGCTCTACGTGTCCACGAATGCACTGCTGGCCATCGCCATAGACAGGTAGGTTCCCCACAGAAGTCTCTATGATGCCTTTCATTCGTGTGCGTGTGTTGGCATGTGCGTGTGCCTGTGTGTGTGTGAGTGTGTGTGTGTGTGTGTGTGTGTGTGTGTGTGTGTGTGTGTGTGTGTATTGTTCACTTCAAGATGATGTGTGTTGGTTTCATATTCTCGCTGTCGGGTGGAAATGGATCCGATTTAGTCACAAGCTCTAGTTAATACTTCTCATTGGTTCAATATTTATAAAACCCACAGACACACTTAACCACTTTCACGTCATGCAAGAAAAAAAAAAAAAAAAAAGCAGATCTACAAGCTCACATCAAAGTAAATTAAGTACCTCAAAATTGTGCCAATGTACAGTAAATATACTTAGTTACTTTCCAACCACTGCCAATAGGAACTTGCTCAGCATATAGTTGGCACTAAACTGCCATAACATTCAGAGAGAATGAAATTACTTGCAATGCAATGAAATACCCTTGACGGCTTCTGTGACACTTTAATTATCTTTGTTTTGTAGAGTGAGAATCATTTGTCTTGAGAGTCTTTTATCTAGCTAATGGTGTTTTCAACATGTCAACAGAGATGCTCGGTATTGTAATTAATAGCACACACAGGCCTATTAGCCGTGACATTGCATCCTATCACAGCCCACACGATGTCTGTATGACAATATAAATACAAAGTGTTGGACTTTTACAGAGGAGAATTGTCATGCAGTCGAAAATCTGAGTAAATGGTGGCAATGTGGAAAAGCAATTCAGAATTATGTCATCAGACTGGGAGCACATCAAAGAACGCTCCCCCTTGCTTTTCGGTCAGTAGCCATGCCCCAGCCTTGAAACTTAAAGGTGCATGAAACCCTAGGCTGATTTTGTAGTTTGTTTTCCACCTCAGGTTAAAAACTACAGGAGGGTAAAACATGACAACAACACATAACACTGACCTTACAGTACACACTGATGTAAGCAGCCCAAGCTACCCAGCTGCAGGTAATCAAATTAATAATGGGTGTGTTAGATTTTGTGTCAATACTGTCTATCATGCTTGCACATTGGCATGCCCTTGGCCCTGGACACGCCTCTGAAAATGTGTTTGGTGCAGGTGTGCTGCTTACTAGTCTGCCGTGTTTTTAATCTGCTGTAGTTTTTAACCTGAAATGGAAAACAAACTACAAAATCAGGGGTTTCATACGCCTTGAAGGAACACTTTACATTACATTACATTACAGTCATTTAGCAGACGCTTTTATCCAAAGCGACTTACAATAAGTGCATTCAACGTAGGTAGGGAACGAAACTACTAATCACCAGAAGTCCTAAGTGCATTTTCTGCTAAAACAAGCAACTAAGAGTATACCTAGCGCTAAGGTAAAAGTGCAATATATCAGCTACCTACTTTCTTAAACAGATTATACAAATAGCAAAATCAAATGAGCAAGAGCTAAAACAAATAAGTGTATCGACTAAACAAGATCCAATAAAACAATAAAATAATAAAACAAGAGTTCGTACAACTAGTTAACAACAATCAGACAAGGCGAAGAGGAAGGGTAGTGTTTCCTGAAGAGGTGGGTTTTCAGTCTGCGGCGAAAGATGGGCAGTGACTCTGCTGTCCTGACATCAGTGGGGAGTTCATTCACTGTGGGGCCAGAACAGAAAAAAGTCGTGACCGTGTAGATCGGCCAGAAGGACCCTTGAGCGACGAGGCAATCAGTCGCCCCGAGGTGGCAGACCGCAGTGGTCGGGCAGGGGTGTAAGCATCGACCATAGCCCGGAGGTAAGAAGGAGCTATTCCTTTCACTGCCCTAATGGCTAGCACCAGGGTTTTAAACTGGATGCGAGCCGCTACGGGGAGCCAGTGTAGAGAACGGAGAAGGATAGTTGTGTGGGAGAACTTGGGGCGGTTGAACACCAGACGAGCCGCAGCTTTCTGAACAAGCTCCAGACTTTACACAGCCATGTTCAACCTATCTTCGTATAATTGGCTTCTATGTCAGCATGATAACTTTCCAGGAAGAGAAAGTATGTAGTTTCTAGCTAGGAATCCCTATTGATGATGTCATTGGTAGGCAGGTTTCTGAACTGTCCACAGCCCACTAATGAGACCCAGAGTGAGTAGTAGTAGTTAATGAAGTTGAAAATGGGTGAAGTGCTCCTTTAAGCACATATTTTTAATCAAACATTTATAACTTGGCATCACAGCTGATAACGTTTATCACTCTGAATTTCTGAATTTCAGTATAATGAATAATGGATCACCCAATATTGAGCTTAAATGTGACTCAAAGCCGGTGGCCAATCGTTATTACATATTATATTATATTATGAGATATATTATTATATGAGACTTCTAAGTGGGCTATTTGATTGCACTATATTATGAATTAAGTTCTTGGCTCTGCAAGATGTCTAGAGGGGTCCTCAACGTTTTTCAGGCAAAAGACCCCTTAGCTGAGAGAGAGATGAAGCGGGGACCCACACTACATATTGTATACATTTGTGTTGCAGATTAAACTTCTTAGATTCCATAGATAGTGAATGTTCCCCCAGAATAGGGATAATAAGGTTCAAGCGGTTAATGTAAAAAAAAATACAATTGTAATATATATATATATATCTTTTTTTTTAAAGTTCCTATCACACAAAGATTTGGCAGTAAATATCAAATGTCAATAATTATGAAACAGTCTGCCTTGAGTCCACATTTAACATAATGCAATGGCGTCTCATTAGTGACCTATAAGTGGTGCATATCAGACAACTGGCAAGATAAAAATGACTATTCTAGAATGCCTCAGTGTCCACCAGTTACACATATAGCAGTAAAAATAAATAAAGAAAAAAAGTTATGCATTCTAATGTGTTTCACGTTTCGGCCCTTCGCTCACTTTATCAAGGTCAGTCTGGCCCTCTGGGAAAAATATGCTGCCCACCCGTGGTCTAGAATAACTTGATATCTCTCTATCTTCCCTCAGGTACATGGCAATAGTGAACCCTCTGAGGCCTCGCATGAAATACCAAACAGCGTACGGTTTGATCACAGGTGTGTGGATCATACCCGTCCTCATCTCGATCCCTGCCGCCTACTACTCTGAGACCATGCACCTGTATCCTCACGATGGCGCCGGCGCCGCGCCTGCACCCGTCCACAAGGTGTTTTGCGGCCAGATCTGGCCCGTGGAGCAGCAGGCCTACTACCGCTCCTACTTCCTGTTTGTCTTCGCGGTGGAGTTCGTCGGGCCCACCGTCGTCATGGTCGTGTGCTACGCCCGGATCTCCCGCGAGCTCTGGTTCAAGAACGTGCCGGGCTTCCAGACGGAGCAGATCAGGAAGAGGCTGCGCTGCCGGCGGAAGACGGTGATGGTCCTGATCGGCATCCTGACGGCGTACGTCCTCTGCTGGGCGCCGTACTACGGCTACACCATCCTGCGAGACTTCCACCCCACGCTCATCACGCGCCAGAGGAACTCGCTGGTGGCCTTCTACGTGGTGGAGTGCATCGCCATGAGCAACAGCATGATCAACACCTTCTGCTTTGTCAGCGTCAAGAACAACACGGTCAAGTACCTGAAGAGGATTGTCCTGCTGCGCTGGAAGTCCACCTACTACGCCCCGAGCAAGACGGTGGACGAGACGGACGTGAGGACGTCCAACATGCCCGTGACGGAGGAGGAAATGGAATGTGTATGTCTGCGCTGAAGAGACTGTGTTATAATGGTCAGACACTGTTTAATGGTGGACAATAGAGCCAGGGGTGTAGTGGAGGGGGGACGCGGGGGAGCGGCGCTCCCTCACTTCTCTAGCTGCTTAAAAAAACAAAAAAATAAAATGTTTTTTTTTTTATGATTGAAAAAAAAATCATTTACACATTTAAAAGCAACAAATTTGTAACAACAGCATAATATTGGGTTATGCAGGTGAGATTTAGAAAACCCTGTGGGGTGGTCCACAGGCCAAATAAGCAGACTTGGCAAGAGTCAGACTCAACACAATGTGTGTGTGTGGGGGGGGGGGGCTCCAGGAAAAAATAGCGTGTGAAGTAGTTTCAACTACGCTACCTGGCTACTTCTATTTCCAGTAGTATTTCAAAATAAAACGTGTGTTGAATTATAACACATTTCAAGTATAGATTTAAAAAACCTCTTATTTTGAAATGCACATAGCTTTGAAAGGAACCAGACTTCTGTGGCCGCTTGCTTGAATACGTTCCTACGTTCTTCTCACACACTAAACAACAGCAACACACAGACGTGGACATATGGAATATAAAGACTTAAAGTTTGGGGCAAAAGTTCATATTTACCACCATGCTCTGCTCTCTGAAACCAAGACAATCTTTGCAGAAGGTGAGTAAGTAATTTTAATCTAGCGCTGACAGTGAGAGTGAGTGGTGGAAAGTAACTAAGTACATGTACTCAAGTACTGTACTCGAGTATAATTTTAAGGTATTTTTATTGAGTAATCAGGGGCACCCAATCGAAAAAAATAACCCGAATTAAAGTAACAAAAAAACGAAAATAAAGTACCCAAATCCACGAAATTAACCGCAAAAAAAAAAGAATTAAATAACATAACCCTAATCTAACCCTAACCCTAACCCTAAACCCGAAATAAAGTAACAAAAAAAACAATATAAAGTACCCAAATCCGCGAAATTAACCGTCTAGTTGTTGTCTAATATAATCCACAAAATACATTAGTATAAACCCATTTTGTTTGAATATTTTATTAGGCAGAAATTGTTTTTTGTGATAATAAATTGGTAAAATCAGGCAAAGATATGAATTAAATAACATAACCCTAACCTAACTCCTAATCCTAACCCTAAAACCAAAATAAAGAAACCAAAAACTGGAAAAAAAACGAACCCAATCCGCCCAGAACCGCGAAAAAAACGAACCCAATCCGCCCAGAACCGCGTGCATGTGTCAAAGAGGTGCGCTCCCCCACTTCCAAAATTAGCACTACAACACTGAATAGAGCGTAATAGTGGGCGTCATGTTTGTCCACAGGTTGAAATCCCATTCATTTCTCTATAGATGTTTCAGAAAATCCTTCTATTAAGAGTTCTTTTAAGCCAAGGAATCAAGCCAAACTGGCTCTGGGTGAATCATCATGACCATAAAACATTTGATTCTGTTCATAAACATAATTGGAAAACGCAAACAAGGGGAAAGTACAAGACTAATATTTTAAGAGTGAAGGAACTACTTCTTGACGATGAGCTATTACGCATACCTTTCCAAAGATTCCAGCCAAAACGATTGTTTAGCTTGCTTCTTATAAATTGTTGTCTTTATTAGAGTATGTTTATTGTTAATAGTGTTGTATAATATTGTACTGTAGTTGACTGGGAGTGATTTTCATTGATGATTTGCGATCGTGTTTCTGGGCTATGGGGACAAGGAAGTCGAAACTCACGTGACCTCCACCAATCAGAGACGTCGACTTCATCGGATGTTACACTTTAGCATTGTGGGTAGTGCAGTCCTTCTGACATTGTGACAGAAACCTTTAGCATTGTGGGTAATGCAGTACTTCTGACATTGTGACAGAGACAATACAGTTTTTTTTTTCAAACTAGATTGATTGCATACACCTTCTATAGTAGCTTCTATAGGAGAATATAGCCTCATGTTACAACCAGGTGCCCTGTGGCAAGTCTACATTGGATAGTTTTTTGATTGATTGATTGATTGATTGATTGATTTATTGATTTATTGATTGATTGAATACTTTATTAGTCAGAAATGTAAACAGCACAAGGACATCAAGGCTAGAAGGAAAACAAAAAAAATCCTGAGAACTGGTTTCCATTGTGGTCCTATGTATTCAATTAATCAACATACCATAAAAAATAACACAATAATACTATGTCACAAATACAAAACACTATATGTACAAAGGAGAAAAACGGAAAACGTCGGCAGTGAATGGGAAAATTCATTTACCTCCCCTTGTGGTCTCCTGAAAGATGTTTTTTCAGGCTTGTTTTTTTTTTTTTTTTTTTTACATCTTCTACGGAAACTTGCTGTGATGCTGTATTTGGGCCAGGCCGATTTGTCAGCCATTATTTAACTGTTTGGACGACATCTGTAGCGGTAATTATGCAGCCATTGTGTCGCGATTTTTAACCACTTTAGTCCCGATCCCTAATTTGGGCATGTCTTTATAGATATTGGCTCCCATTATTGGTTGGAAGCTTGTAGATTGGCTAATTGTTTTAAACATGTTTGAATAGGGCCTAAGTGGTTATTTAAATTAAGTGTATGTTTTATGTTATCTGTCAAAAAAAGGGTCAAAAGGGTTTATTTTTATGTATTTCATTATTTATTTATATATGTATTATACATCAAATGTTCTTAAAAAGAAACATTAATCAAATCTAATTGATTATAATATTTGGCACCTTTTGACAAAATATCGGTCAAAACATCGGTATTCGGTTCTCAAAACATTTGTAGGTCAAGGACCCCAGAATTGATACAAAGTTGGCCGCGGACTGCCCCATTTGAGCAGATTTTGTGCCATGGGACCCCCATAAAATAAGATTAGATTAAGTACAAAAGTATGCCACTGTCTATACTGTGGGTGGGGAGAGAGAAACCTATGATCTGAATAGTCATTTTTAGGGGGCTTGTCCACAGAGAACAGCTGTGAGTATCATATCCATACAGTGTACAGTGTAGCTGTAAACAAGGCTTCTCATGGTTGTGGTAATGATTCAATGTTGGTTCATAATCACTGAAGTGCTAAGTGTATATCAGAGGTCACGCAAGGGTTTTAAAGTGCCGGTCACAGTGTCCGGAATGATTACAGTTTATCGGACATCTGATAAAAATTACGGACATAATCATTTTTAGTGCATGTCATTCTGAATGACAAGCAAGTGCATAAACGTAGCCAATAACAACAGTTAAGGCATTATATTTGGGACTGAAAACGATTTGAATGTAAAGGAGTAGGCTATAGAAAAAATATAGGCCTAGAGCTTCATCTTGCATAAGGGGATTATTTAGGCTACAATCGCGAAGGTTGTGCCCATGGATGATTCTCAAAGTGTTGCATCATTAGTTTCATGCCAACACATGTTCTTCAGAATAATGAGCAATTAGCCTAAAGCTGCGCACATCTTTCATAAGGTTGATTGATTCATCTGGCCAGCAATGAATCAAAATATAGGCTACTCACAGGTATGGTCGCATGGTGACATAATTATATGTTATACGGTTTTACGGGTTGGGACCATGTGTGCATTCCATCTTCCTGGATGAACCTGCATGCAAGCATGTAAATTCTTGATTTATGGTAAGACAATTTTGTGTATTCATAAAAATGTCCATGACAGTTCCACACAAAACGTCAAAGTAGCCTACTCCTGTGAAACAGAGCGGCTCTGCTATTTCTCCAACGTTAGTGTGCGTGCGAGAGAGAGAGAGAGAGACACAGAGAGAGAGAGAGAGAGAGAGAGAGAGAGAGAGAGAGAGAGAGAGAGAGAGAGAGAGAGAGAGAGAGAGAGAGAGAGAGAGAAGCAGCCACAGCGAGGTGCAGAGGATTTGAAATGTGTATGATTGCAGACAGTGATCCAGGATGTCCAGAGGGAATTACATTTTTCAGTCTTGGTAAAAAAAAAACTGTCAAAAGCAGCAATTACTGGATATATATATATATATATATTTATTTTTTCAACTTTCGTTTTTTTTTATAAATCAGTGCTAGGGTTTTCTTTTTCTTCATTTCCTGAAAAGTTTATATTTTGGATATAGTTGGTCTCTGCCCGACAGCAGAGATATACACTGCATATATACCTGTATATAACGGTTCCTCATTTGCTGGGGACCCCCTGGAACCCACTCAAGGACCGCACTGGTCTAGGACCCAAAAATCTGCCATCGGTCAGGCTTCTATGAACGAAGATGGTACAGTAGGCCTACATGGAATTGTTCTCTCTTGTTGACGTTTTTGAATATTTGAGAACACAAGGAAGCACAAGAAAAAAAAGGTCAAACAAAGCAGCAACATTGGATTACGAGAATAAGGATTGTATTTTAGAAGCGATATTTGTTAGCCAAGAAAGATGTTAGTTACACTTATGTTCAAGGAACAGCTGTACATGAATGTAATGATTTGGTTGTGCCATTTGTATTTTACTCATAATGTCGTAAAGAAAGAGCTGTCTAGAAAGAGCTTTTGTGAATTTTGTGATTTCAATGAGTTTTTGTAGCTTTAATAGGAAAATGTTTGTATCGTTATTTTCTTTGTGTGTGTCTTTAATACA
Source organism: Gymnoscopelus braueri (assembly GCF_963280865.1). NCBI lineage: Eukaryota > Metazoa > Chordata > Actinopteri > Myctophiformes > Myctophidae > Gymnoscopelus > Gymnoscopelus braueri. The sequence goes on along the minus strand of NC_137619.1, from coordinate 13,405,216 downwards.
CAGCAGCAGCAGCACTTTCATATTGAATACTTAATGTGTTGTGGATGAATGCAGTGTCGGTGTGTTCAATAAAACATAACGGTTGAAACTGTTCTGAGATTTTGTCTCTAATCCAGTGCTTCTCTAACTTTTTCATGTCAAGACACGCACGCACGCACGCAGTGTTTGAAGAGCAGCCCTTTTACTTTTGCTAATTATTTCAGATAATATATTATCAAGTGGGCTGGGCTATAAGGTGGCCGCTTGTGTTAACATGTCATTCTGAATGTCTTTGTAGACAACGAACAGTGATGATCATATCGTCTCTGTCGAGGGGGAACCTTGTTTGTCCAAAACAAAAAAAAACTAGAAAAAGCGCTCCTCGGAGCACAGGTCTCCGCCAGGTCAGGTAGGTTATATTTGCCTCCTGGTGGCGCTATAATAGGCCAATTTGAAAAGGGTGCCATTTTTTCCTAGGCCGTGCACAGCAATCGAACACTGCATTCGTGATTTGAGGCATTTTGTTCTATAAATGTGTTTTGCTAAATTTGACCTGCTGGTGGCGCTATAACAGGCCAATGTTAAAAGGGTGGCATTTCTTCCTCAATATAGTGTGAATGTGTGTGGAAAGTTTCACAGCAATCAGACGCTGCGTCCATGATTTGCGGCATTTTGTTCAAAACGAGGCACTACTGCAAACTTTAGTTGTTAATCTTAGCCAATCAGGATGGAATATGAAAAATCAAACAGATCCGTGTTGATCACATTACTATAGAGATCACGTGTACCGATTTGCGTGAAATTTGGATAAAATGGGAATGAGTAATATAAAGATATGTGTTTTACATAAGTCGACCTCTTGGTGGCGCTATAAAAGGCAAAGGTTTTTCCTTGGCCTCTAGGGAGTGCGCATACAAAGTTTTGCACAGATCGGTGCAGTTCTAGGTAAAAACATGAATCGGCCTGTTATAGCGTGTTACGACCCGGCCTAGGGGAGCCTATTGTCGCAACACATAAGTGGACTCCCTCCTTCCCAGTCCCCAAACAGCCAGACAACACATGTTCAAAATCCCAAGCATTGAGAATTTATTTACTAATTTAAGATAAAAGTCATGACAATAAATACATACTACCTCAGGGTGGGATCTACAAAACAACTACTAATACATAAGAGATTCCTCACCCCTACACGCACATCTTTAACACATAAACATTAACACATTACAGCACACTGGTGTTTGGAGGCTGGCTAGGAGAAAGACATCTGAACTTCTGGAAGCAGGAAGCTTTATAGTGACGCCCAAGAAGATAGGAGCCAATCACCTGCGAGAATCTACATACTAGTTAGTCACTCACACTCAGCCACCACTCAGTCACCATTCACACCAGCTGGTACTCAAATCACTCACTCCTCACCACTCATTCACAAACACACCAATGAGGGGGAAAACACAGGAAAATACATATCGATGGCCAAAATGCAAAACCTCCTATGTGCAAATTTCATGATTTTCGGATTTCACTGTGGATGAGTACTTTAGGCTATGCTGCACATGCTCAATCTGTCTGCAAGATAGTCCCGCCCCTCATTTTGTCAGAAAAGTCATTTGACTAAAACCTCCTATCTTGTTCAGTGCCAATTAGTGCTAAAATGTTGAAGCGCAAAACCTCTTATCTGCACCAGAACTAGTTGAGCAGCAGACAGAGCTGAAACTTGGGAATTCTATGTTATGTAAACCGTCTAAATGTCTTTCAGTTTGTAGTTATCAATTATTTTCAAAATAAAAAAGTGTCTTCCACCCTTACTATTTAAGTATTTGTTAGTAACTGTCAAGTTAACTGCATTGCCTTGTTGATTGCTAATGATTAGTGTCAGGTGGTGACACTTTTATCACACCAAGAGTGTGAGTTGATAAAAAATGTGAATGGTAATACTTGTTACAGTACTGTAGAATGTCTTGATCTCAAAATGAGCGTAAAAAAAGTATTATTTAACTAAATAATGTTTGTTTGTAAGCCTAACTGTTTCTAGGTAAAAACCTCCTATGTGCATCTATGTAGATAGGAGGTCATTTTTAGGTAGATAGGAGGTTTTGGCGTTGAACATTTTGAACTTGTGGTTAGAGGTTGTCATTGCTGCTTAGATGTGAACGTCCATGTCGTGATTTTTTATTAAATGCAGATCAAAATCACACGTGAACACCGTGGCAGTCAACAACCCTGTGAGAATATTGTGTTGTGTCGGTTGGCGGTATGAGGGTATGGGTGTGGGATGGGGTTTGGAGTTATGGGGTGTGGGAGGTGTGGGGTGGCGGTTGGGGGGTTATGGGGTGAGGGTGCATGAGGGCTTGGGTCGGTGGAGTTTGGGGGTTGTGGTGTGCTGGTTGGGGGCATGGGGACCGGGGGTTCTGGGAGTGGGGGTAATGGATTGGGTGGGATTTGGGGGTATGAGGGTATGGGGTGGGATGGGGTTTTGAGTTATGGGGATTGAGAGGTGTGGGCTGGCAGTTGGGGGGTATGGGGTTTGTGGGAGTGGGGGAGTATTGCAGGTGGTGGAGTTTGGGGGTAGAGGGTATGGGGGGATTATGTCGAGGGGTGCCTGGGCCTGTTGTTTTGTAGTCCACCTAATTGTATTCCTGTTGACCTTTTTGTACATTTTATTTGTTAGCACTTTTATTTTAGATTCTTGCTGTGGACTGTTCTTAGCAAAAAAAATTGTGAGCATTGCCCTGCAACCTTTGTTTTGTTTTTGAATAAAATAAAAAAGCATTCAATGCAAATACTAACCATTTCATCCATTGAAAACGCGCTAGCGTATACCCACGAACACGCGCATCTCGTGCAGGGAATGATTATTGTATATAAGTATATAAAATGTATTTGCAGCCAGTATTATTTGTCATTATTTAGTTATGCAATCACTTAACATTAAAATGCAAAAGCTCCTATCTGCAGAATTATCCAGGAAAAGTGGGGAAAAACCTCCTATCTGCATTTGCAATATGAAATCAGTGTAATTAACATATAATATTTTAATATAGTCCAGAAATCCAGAAACGGTGTATTATGTGATGGGTATCATAAAAAAATAACATTGTGCTAAAAAGATACAACATTTTGTAGTTTTCTTTTTCATTTTCCCAACAATGTTAATTTTTCAGATAGGAGGTTTTGCGTTTTGGCCATCGATATGACCCTAGGGTCATAACACCTCCACCCTAAGATCAAACATTTATCACAAACCACAAACAAATGTTTGATTCCACTTTCACATAAAAAAAAATACAAAAAAAAACATGCTCAATTCACTCCTTCCTATCTACCCACCAAGACCATCTCTCCTAATGTCTCACCGAGACCCCTTTCCCATATCTCCAGAGACTCCCTCTTCCCTACTGCTGTCTCTACTGAGACCTCCGTTTCCTGTCTCCACTGAGACTCCCTCTTCCCTACTAATATCTCTACTGAGACCTCCGTTTCATATCTCCACTGAGACTCCCTCTTCCCTACTACTATCTCTACTGAGACCTCCGTTTCCTGTCTCTACTGAGACTCCCTCTTCCCTACTACTATCTCTACTGAGACCTCCGTTTCATCTCCAGAGACTTCTTCCCTCCTAATGTCTGCAAGAGACCTCACTCAAATTGCCCTCACTCCTAATGTCTTCCACTGAGACTTCTTCCTAATAGCTGAATTAATGCATGACAACCAAATTCACAAAACACTCTGAATCTACACAAAATCTCTACAAAATCACATTCACAGAACAACAACAAAAACACATGAATTCACTTAATGTCTACACAAAAAACTCATATGAAAATTCTTAACTTGCACACAAAAAATCTAAAACTATTACATAATTTCACAATCTCCATATTGCTGGTTGGCACACTCATACAAACAGTATTCTTAACCTTAATGACTATAATTTGTTTGCTCACTAGAAGTTCTCATGGGGATCATGCTGGGTTTGTGTGTCACTTGCAATCACTGCAGAGCAACATTAGGGTGGCATATCAGCGCTCAAGCTGTCACTAGTGCAAGGCCCCCCATCTCCCACCTCCATTTCCCTGACCCTAACGGTCAGCCAACATCCCTTGGTGTATTGAGGACTTTTTTTTTTTGGGAGTGGATGCACCAGGCACTATAAGCAGGGCAGGCAACGTGCTCCACCTCAGCTTTTGCCCCCTCCCCTCCTCGGTTGTGAGAAAATACAACAAACCCCTCTCCCCTCAGCTTCTTGATCATGAGCTCTTAATTTTACTACTCAACACTTGCATATTACAAAGTTCCAAATCAAAAATCTATTTCACTACAAAAACACAATGCCAACCAGAAATACAAGATTGTGAACTTACCAAAAACAAGGGAGGAAAGTTTAGACGAGCCCCCAATCTGTTACGACCCGGCCTAGGGGAGCCTATTGTCGCAACACATAAGTGGACTCCCTCCTTCCCAGTCCCCAAACAGCCAGACAACACATGTTCAAAATCCCAAGCATTGAGAATTTATTTACTAATTTAAGATAAAAGTCATGACAATAAATACATACTACCTCAGGGTGGGATCTACAAAACAACTACTAATACATAAGAGATTCCTCACCCCTACACGCACATCTTTAACACATAAACATTAACACATTACAGCACACTGGTGTTTGGAGGCTGGCTAGGAGAAAGACATCTGAACTTCTGGAAGCAGGAAGCTTTATAGTGACGCCCAAGAAGATAGGAGCCAATCACCTGCGAGAATCTACATACTAGTTAGTCACTCACACTCAGCCACCACTCAGTCACCATTCACACCAGCTGGTACTCAAATCACTCACTCCTCACCACTCATTCACAAACACACCAATGAGGGGGAAAACACAGGAAAATACATAATATGACCCTAGGGTCATAACATAGCGCCACCATGAGGCTGATTTGAAAATCTTCAAGTAGCATTTCTTCCTCGGCCTAGTGGGAATGTGGGTGCAAAATTGCATGCTGTGTTCATGTTTTGAGGCATTTTGTTCAACACGGAGCACTTCTGCCAACCTTGGAAGCCATTTTGAGCCAATCAGGATGCAATATGAAAAATCTGGAAAATCAGTTTTGTTTAATGACTATAGAGATACTGTGTACCGATTTGCGTGACGTTTGGACTAAATCTGTTGGAGTACTGTCAAAAAATGAGTTTTGCAAAAAGCGGCCTCCTGGTGGCGCTATAACAGGGCCATGTGAAACATTTGGGGCAGAGGTTCTGAATTGGCATCCAGGGAGTGTGTGTGCACAGTTTCGCTGCGATCAAGCCAGCGGTGCCGGAGATTAGCTGTTCACAGACGGACACACACACGGACGGACGGACGGACACACACACGGACGGACGGACGGACAGGGGGCAAAACATACTCTCTCGCCATGCCTTTCGGCCTGGCGGAGACAATAACCTGTGTTCCGATGAATCCAATGTAGTTTTTATTTAGTCACAAGCTCCTGTTAATGCTTTTCATTGGTTCAATATTTATAAAACCCACAGACACACTTAACCACATTCACTTAAGGAAAGAAGCACAAAATAGCAAGATCTACAAGCTCACAACGCGTATAGATTGGCTATTTTTGCTACTTTTGTGTAACACTGTAGTATGAAGACGTAGGACATTCATAAAAAAAAAAAAAAAACATTTTTTTTGATGTATTATTCACACAATCTATGCAATCTATCCAAAGCTACAAACATCTGCATTATTTGAAGTGGCGTGCTCATTACCGACAAGCAAGCGGTAGCGAACTGTTTTAACAGCTTTTTTACCACCATTGCAACCCAGTTGGTAAGCAAACTTCCTCAGCATTCAGGTTTGTACGGCTCTGACCACATCCATGCTCACTATGTTAAACTAGGGGCTAAAAAAGACTCCTTTTCATTCAAACCAGTAAATGCTGATGATGTGCAGAAAAAACTACTCGCCCTCCAGCCAAACAAGGCCACCGGCCTTGACAATATCCCCACCAGATTCCTCAGAGACGCAGCTACTGCTATTGCCCCCATAGTAGCCCAAATCACAAACCAATCCATCAGCCAGTGTCACGTCCCACAGGATTTCAAGTTGGCAAGAGTAATCCCTCTGCATAAAAAAGGAAGCAAATTAGAACCTGGCAACTATAGGCCTGTTTCCATCCTTTGTTCCATCTCAAAGGTTGTAGAGCGATTAATTCAAGAACAAATCAACAGCTACCTCAGCGAGCATAAACTGTTGTTTGAATTCCAATCGGGCTTCAGAACCTCCCATTCCACTGACACATGCCTACTGTATCTGACCGACTACATCAAACGTGAGGTAGACGCGGGCAAATACTGCGCCATGGTCATGTTGGACCTCCAAAAAGCGTTCGACACTGTAAACCACTCAATTTTACTTGATAAGCTGAGGGCGATTGGTTTTGACTGCACATCACTAAACTGGATGAGATCTTACCTGGAGGGAAGAGAACAAGTGGTTGACATCAACGGAACCATGTCCTCATCCCTCCCGGTGAGCTGTGGGGTTCCTCAGGGCAGCATTCTAGGGCCGTTACTGTTTCTTCTATACATTAACGACATGAGTGCTGCCTGTAACTGCAAATTGTTCCTGTTCGCTGATGACTCGGCACTCCTGATCTCGGGAGAGGACAAGTTGCAAGTTGAGGAGGTGCTCAGCTCCGAACTCTCAAAAATCCGTACTTGGCTTACCGATAACAAACTGTCACTACACCTTGGGAAAACTGAATCCATTCTCTTTGGGACCAAACATTCCCTCAGACAGATGGATGTAAATGATTTCAAGGTCAAAGTCGATGACACAATTATCTCTAGCAAAGAAGAGATTACCTATTTGGGTTGTGTTCTTGACAAATACCTGACAGGTGAAAGCATGGCTACAAAGGTGGTCAAAAGAGTAAACCAGAGAACCACATTTATGGGCAGAGTTTCCTCTTTTGTCAACCCTCAGGCCCTCAGGACCCTCTCTGAGGCCCTGATTCAACCACTTTTTGTTCTATTTTTTTTTTTCCCTCTTTTTTATTTTTTTGTTGTACATAGTGTTATTTTTTTTTGCTGTTTATTTTGTAATGATATTTGAACTGTGGTGCCACTATATATGCCTATGAATTGAATACCAAGGCCCTCATTGGAAACAAGTCCGCAAGGACTTTTATGAACGGACCTGTTAGACAAAGTATTTTTAAATGTAACTGTGCTGTTTTACATTTTTTGCCTAATAAAATATTCAATCAATCAATCAATGTGACATACGTAGACCAGTGGTTCTCAAACCTTTTCATGTCAAGGGAGAATAGCGCCCAGGATTACAAGCTTAGGCAATTGGCACTGGGTGAAAAATGGGTTACAAAATCGTGGGATAAAAATTTAGAAAAAAATAATAATAATAATCTCAATTATTCATTCATTATTCACCCCTCAAGGACCTCTGGGGGTCCCCGGACCCCACTTTGAGAACCAGCATAGCCGCGGGAAGTACTTTAGACCAGGGGGGGGGGGGGGGGGGGGGGGGGGCAGGGGGCGGTTGTCGGGGGGCAGAGTACCAGTACCCCTCAAATAAAAGCTATTACCTTACAATATATTCCAAACGTGCTCTTGCGCTCTGGGGTGATGGTTATGAATTCCCTCATGTCAACAACTCGATAGACCCTGGCTGAGGCTCTTCATTTATCCATCCAGGTGGTGATGTATCAACGCTAGTTGCTTCTGTGCTTTTCTTTGATTTGGGCCCACCAAAGGCATCAGAAATGTGTTTCTGTGCCATGTTGTAAACCTGTTCACTCAATGAGGATAGCTTCATGCGCCCTCCCCTGTGCGTAAAGTAAACACTAAACAGGAAACAGCGGCAGAGGCTGATTCGCGATGATGATGATAATAAAAACAAAAAAGGTGTAGTTTTTATTTAGATGAATAATGTGACAGATGTTTTTATTTTCATTAAATATTTTCCATCATTCGTTCATTCTACGTCCCCAACCTCCTGCGGGGCGGCCTTACATTCACCCATTCACACACATACCTGCTCATCGGGGGCAGTTAGGGGTTCTATGGAAAGGTTCTATGGAAACTCCTTTCAGAAGAGAGTGCAGATATTGTTAGTTTACTACATTGATTGACAGACATTGTATGGTATGATAATGACCCCCCACCAAGGACCCCTGGGGGTCACTTTGATAACCAATGGTCTACAACACTTTGAGAACCAAAGGTCTACAGCTCCAGAATGAAGAGACAGGACAGGATTGATAAGGGGAGAGGCTCCTCGTCATGGCCGGGTGAGGAAGATTATAGAATGAAGATGAAGAATGGACCCCTTCTCTGTCTGGTAATCCTACTGCTACTAATGTACTACTTTACTGTATCACATGAATCCATAGTGTCCTTATTCTGGACATGGCATAATAGGGAAACATTCTGAGATTTAGAGGCTACAAGCTCGCAACACAACGCGATGTGAGCTTGTAAATTGTCTATTTTCGATGCAGAGATTGGGTGGAGAGGGGGAAAAAAAGAGATGACCATGTATGGAGCCCTGGGAGACCCCGGTCAATTAGGTATAATGTCTTGATCCGTGTCATGGTCCCTCTCCTTGTCGTTTTGTTGTTGTCTTCCTTGTTTCTTAGTTTTACTTTGGGTTTTACTTTAGACTTGTGTACCTTACACTTAACACTTGTGTAGGATACCTTTATTTTGTAGTGAACTTCTAGGGTTTCCTGTCTTCCTTAGTTGCTGCTATATGTTTTGTCTGCAGTCCTGTCATTAGCAGATAGTATTGCTCACCTGTGTCTTGTTTAGTTCTAGCCCATCCCAGTGTTGATTGTCTGTTGAGTGCACCTGCCTCTAGTCAGTCCTCTGTCTATTGAAACTCCCCTGTTCATTGGGAAGGTGTTGGTGTGTAGTTCCCTGTGAGTATAGTGTTTGTAGACTCCTTGTAGCCTAACATCTTCCAATGAAACTTCCCAGTGCCTTCCTAATTTATGTTGTACTTTTTGTTCTCCTTGTTAGTTTTTTTGTCATAATAAACTGTTTCATCTGAACTGCTTTGCCTGAATTGGCCTGTCTGTCCTGCACTCGGGTTCCACACTGACTTGCACGTGACAATATAGGGTCTTAGTGGTTAACAAGTAAACATTTGAATTGAACAGAGTCTTGGTATCTTGCATTGGTACTTTGTAGCCTTTGGTATCTTATTTTTGCACTTTGTAGTCTTTGGTATGTTATATTGGTACTGTGTAGTCTTTGGTATAACAGCTATAGTTCTTTGGACACTAACCACATGGCCACTCACTGAGCTGAGTGTGACCAATAAGAGTGACCAAGGCAAGAGTCAGTTATTCCTTTACTTACAGAGTATACTGACAATCTTTGCATTTCTTCTGCAGAATTAAAGCCAGGGAGAAGAGGGAGGATTGGGAGGTCCTTAACCTGACTCAATGATAGTGCCCTCAATACCCTCATAGCTGTCAAAAAACTTCTCCAAAGTGAGTGACACCCACAGCCACAACACTAGAGGGAGCGGCCATGATCTGGTACCACTCACATTTAGAACAAACAAATAAGAAGGGTTTACTTTAGGTATTGCTCACAACAGAAAGATCAACCCACAGGTTTTCTGTATACCATTCAGCACCCGAACTGTCGGCTGACAACGATAACACACACTTCTACAACAACTGGTCTCCCCCCCCCCATCTGTTTTAACCACTTAAAACCCACCAGAGGTCCTCCATGGCTGTAGGTTGGCTAGTATTTCCCTCTATGCAACCTGGGTGTTAACATTGTTAATTCAGTCACCTTAAATGACTTGAAAAGGCCACCACCACCATTACACAAAACAGTAATAAGACAAACCCGCTGAGTTGTATTTAGATAATCTTTCTTTTAACTTAAAGGGATACTTCACTCTCGGGCCGGGGACACATTTAAAAAAAATATTAAAAATAAATGAAAAAAGTTATGGAAAATTCATGGCCCCCTCACACATTAGTAGGACACTCTAATGCGTGAGGGGGCCATGAATTTTCCATAACTTTTTTCATTTATTTTTAATATTTTTTTTAAATGTGTCCCCGGCCCTAAAGTGAAGTATCCCTTTAAGTCATTTTTATCAGATCTAACACAGGGGTCGGCAACCTTTTTATCTCGAAGTGGCCCTGTTTTTATGTTTCTTGCGTCAGTCTGCCCTATCAACATTAAGTGCAATTATGAGGTTTTATTGGTATTATGATTAAAAATGTTAGATTATGAGGTATTATGATTTTTTTTTTAAACATTTCCTTTCACATCAGAACACTGTAATGATCATTATACTCAGCACCCCATAGCCCCACCAATCTCACATACACTAAAGGGGGGCGCATGCTACCATTTTTGGTGGTCACCTTATCACCTTATCACCGCGGTGGTGATAGAGAGAGCTCTCTCTATCATAGAGAGCGCTCTCTCTATCACCTAAAAGGTGATAGGGTGACCACCTCATTTGGTAGCATGCGTGGGCCTTAAGAGGAAGCATACCTGTGCTGGACCAGTGGTGGAAGAAGTACTGATATTTGTAAAAGTATCAATACCACGTCCAAGTGGCACATAACACATTGTTCTCATCTTTAGTCTTAAAGTGGCACAGAACACATCGTTCTCTGAGCCATAACTGAGCTTGAACAATCATTGAGAGTTGGCATGTGACATAGGCTACACTAATGCTGTGAGATGCACACATAAATGGTGGTAAATGGTGCAATTATATAGCTCCTTTATCCAGTGTGCATTACATTTACCAATTCACACACCGATGGCTGAGGAAACCATGCAAGGCACCAACCTGCTCATCGGGAGCAGTTACAGTAGGGGTTCAGTGTCTTGCTCAAGGATTCTTCGACACTGACTCTGGGGGAGCCCGGGATCAAACGGGGAACCTTCCGGTTCCCAAGCTGCCGCTCTACCCCATGAGGCATGCTACCTGTCTCTCCAGCGTCTTTATAAACAGCAAATACATTTTCAGACCAGGATACCATTTTAACCAATCAGGAGACAGAACTCATATAGGATAAACGAGTGAAATTGGAAGTGATGACACAAATTAAGCAGACAAACTTGGAGTTGGAACTGGAACACTATGAAATTGATAAATGAGCACTCTCTCCTGATTGGATGGAATTGGCAACCCCCCTGAACATTTATTTTCTGTTTACTAAAGAGCTGGAGAGACTGTGAGACCACTGTTACTATACACACTATACACACTATAGCAATGATTACTAACAGAATATACTGTAGAGCTTTAACTTTTTCCACAAAAATCTTATAGTTTTAACCCAAATATGACTCGCAGTACCTTTTTTAATTTAAAGGTAGACCGATGCAGCGCCTCTTCGTCCCATGGCTGTTCGGAGTGTGTGCCCGTTTGGCGGCCACTAATTGCATGGCTTCCGGAGAGACATACTGCACCACTTTGGTCTATTTCTGTCTGCGTAATGGTAAGATGATGGCTTTTTACTTTTTGTATGTATATATTTTTGCCGCCTCAGCGTTATGTATTTATAGAAAAACTAAATTATTGTCTGAGATAATGTGACTGTTGGGGATGGATTATCGCCCGGAAGTGCTCATGGGGGGCCCTAGCCAGAGCCTTTGCATGAATTGTCGCTGTTATTAACTTTGCATTTCTTGTCAAAAGGCTTAGTCATTCATGTCAATAACAAGAGTCCCAAAGGTCCTACTGACAACTGAAGGAATATCTTAAACATTCAATTTTACTGACACAAGAAATAAACCACCAGGATACCTTTTTAAGTGCATGTTAATCCTGCCAGTTTATCTTTAGGACTTAAAGGTAGGGTAAGTGGACCTCTGGGGGTCCCCGGACCCCACTTTGAGAACCAGCATAGCCGCGGGAAGTACTTTAGACCGGGGGGGGGGGGGGGGGGCAGGGGGCGGTTGTCGGGGGGCAGAGTACCAGTACCCCTCAAATAAAAGCTATTACCTTACAATATATTCCAAACGTGCTCTTGCGCTCTGGGGTGATGGTTATGAATTCCCTCATGTCAACAACTCGATAGACCCTGGCTGAGGCTCTTCATTTATCCATCCAGGTGGTGATGTATCAACGCTAGTTGCTTCTGTGCTTTTCTTTGATTTGGGCCCACCAAAGACATCAGAAATGTGTTTCTGTGCCATGTTGTAAACCTGTTCACTCAATGAGGATAGCTTCATGCGCCCTCCCCTGTGCGTAAAGTAAACACTAAACAGGAAACAGCGGCAGAGGCTGATTCGCGATGATGATGATAATAAAAACAAAAAAGGTGTAGTTTTTATTTAGATGAATAATGTGACAGATGTTTTTATTTTCATTAAATTTTTTCCATCATTCGTTCATTCTACGTCCCCAACCTCCTGCGGGGCGGCCTTACATTCACCCATTCACACACATACCTGCTCATCGGGGGCAGTTAGGGGTTCTATGGAAAGGTTCTATGGAAACTCCTTTCAGAAGAGAGTGCAGATATTATTAGTTTACTACATTGATTGACAGACATTGTATGGTATGATAATGACCCCCCACCAAGGACCCCTGGGGGTCACTTTGATAACCAATGGTCTACAACACTTTGAGAACCAAAGGTCTACAGCTCCAGAATGAAGAGACAGGACAGGATTGATAAGGGGAGAGGCCCCTCGTCATGGCCGGGTGAGGAAGATTATAGAATGAAGATGAAGAATGGACCCCTTCTCTGTCTGGTAAACTGCTACTACTGTACTACTTTACTGTATCACATGAATCCATAGTGTCCTTATTCTGGACATGGCATAATAGGGAAACATTCTGCGAAAAAAGTAGATTTAGAGGCTACAAGCTCGCAACACAACGCGATGTGAGCTTGTAAATTGTCTATTTTCGGTGCAGAGATTGGGTGGAGAGGGGAAAAAAAAGAGATGACCATGTATGGAGCCCTGGGAGACCCCGGTCAATTAGGTATAATGTCTTGATCCGTGTCATGGTCCCTCTCCTTGTCGTTTTGTTGTTGTCTTCCTTGTTTCTTAGTTTTACTTTGGGTTTTACTTTAGACTTGTGTACCTTACACTTAACACTTGTGTAGGATACCTTTATTTTGTAGTGAACTTCTAGGGTTTCCTGTCTTCCTTAGTTGCTGCTATATGTTTTGTCTGCAGTCCTGTCATTAGCAGATAGTATTGCTCACCTGTGTCTTGTTTAGTTCTAGCCCATGCCAGTGTTGATTGTCTGTTGAGTGCACCTGCCTCTAGTCAGTCCTCTGTCTATTGAAACTCCCCTGTTCATTGGGAAGGTGTTGGTGTGTAGTTCCCTGTGAGTATAGTGTTTGTAGACTCCTTGTAGCCTAACATCTTCCAGTGAAACTTCCCAGTGCCTTCCTAATTTATGTTGTACTTTTTGTTCTCCTTGTTAGTTTTTTTTGTCATAATAAACTGTTTCATCTGAACTGCTTTGCCTGAATTGGCCTGTCTGTCCTGCACTCGGGTTCCACACTGACTTGCACGTGACAATATAGGGTCTTAGTGGTTAACAAGTAAACATTTGAATTGAACAGAGTCTTGGTATCTTGCATTGGTACTTTGTAGCCTTTGGTATCTTATTTTTGCACTTTGTAGTCTTTGGTATGTTATATTGGTACTGTGTAGTCTTTGGTATAACAGCTATAGTTCTTTGGACACTAACCACATGGCCACTCACTGAGCTGAGTGACCATGTGACCAATAAGAGTGACCAAGGCAAGAGTCAGTTATTCCTTTACTTACAGAGTATACTGACAATCTTTGCATTTCTTCTGCAGAATTAAAGCCAGGGAGAAGAGGGAGGATTGGAAGGTCCTTAACCTGACTCAATGATAGTGCCCTCAATACCCTCATAGCTGTCAAAAAACTTCTCCAAAGTGAGTGACACCCACAGCCACAACACTAGAGGGAGCGGCCATGATCTGGTACCACTCACATTTAGAACAAACAAATAAGAAGGGTTTACTTTAGGTATTGCTCACAACAGAAAGATCAACCCACAGGTTTTCTGTATACCATTCAGCACCCGAACTGTCGGCTGACAACGATAACACACACTTCTACAACAACTGGTCTCCCCCCCCATCTGTTTTAACCACTTAAAACCCACCAGAGGTCCTCCATGGCTGTAGGTCGGCTAGTATTTCCCTCTATGCAACCTGGGTGTTAACATTGTTAATTCAGTCACCTTAAATGACTTGAAAAGGCCACCACCACCATTACACAAAACAGTAATAAGACAAACCCACTGAGTTGTATTTAGATAATCTTTCTTTTAACTTAAGTCATTTTTATCAGATCTAACACAGGGGTCGGCAACCTTTTTATCTCGAAGTGGCCCTGTTTTTATGTTTCTTGCGTCAGTCTGCCCTATCAACATTAAGTGCAATTATGAGGTTTTATTGGTATTATGATTACAAATTTTAGATTATGAGGTATTATGATTTTTTTTTTAAACATTTCCTTTTACAAACATTTCCTTTCACATCAGAACACTGTAATGATCATTATACTCAGCACCCCATAGCCCCACCAATCTCACATACACTAAAGGGGGGCGCATGCTACCATTTTTGGTGGTCACCTTATCACCTTATCACCTTATCACCGCGGTGGTGATAGAGAGAGCTCTCTCTATCATAGAGAGCGCTCTCTCTATCACCTAAAAGGTGATAGGGTGACCACCTCATTTGGTAGCATGCGTGGGCCTTAAGAGGAAGCATACCTGTGCTGGACCAGTGGTGGAAGAAGTACTGATATTTGTAAAAGTATCAATACCACGTCCAAGTGGCACATAACACATTGTTCTCATCTTTAGTCTTAAAGTGGCACAGAACACATCGTTCTCTGAGCCATAACTGAGCTTGAACAATCATTGAGAGTTGGCATGTGACATAGGCTACACTAATGCTGTGAGATGCACACATAAATGGTGGTAAATGGTGCAATTATATAGCTCCTTTATCCAGTGTGCATTACATTTACCAATTCACACACCGATGGCTGAGGAAACCATGCAAGGCACCAACCTGCTCATCGGGAGCAGTTACAGTAGGGGTTCAGTGTCTTGCTCAAGGATTCTTCGACACTGACTCTGGGGGAGCCCGGGATCAAACAGGGAACCTTCCGGTTCCCAAGCTGCCGCTCTACCCCATGAGGCATGCTACCTGTCTCTCCAGCGTCTTTATAAACAGCAAATACATTTTCAGACCAGGATACCATTTTAACCAATCAGGAGACAGAACTCATATAGGATAAACGAGTGAAATTGGAAGTGATGACACAAATTAAGCAGACAAACTTGGAGTTGGAACTGGAACACTATGAAATTGATAAATGAGCACTCTCTCCTGATTGGATGGAATTGGCAACCCCCCTGAACATTTATTTTCTGTTTACTAAAGAGCTGGAGAGACTGTGAGACCACTGTTACTATACACACTATACACACTATAGCAATGATTACTAACAGAATATAGAGCTTTAACTTTTTCCACAAAAATCTTATAGTTTTAACCCAAATATGACTCACAGTACCTTTTTTAATTTAAAGGTAGACCGATGCAGCGCCTCTTCGTCCCATGGCTGTTCGGAGTGTGTGCCCGTTTGGCGGCCACTAATTGCATGGCTTCCGGAGAGACATACTGCACCACTTTGGTCTATTTCTGTCTGCGTAATGGTAAGATGATGGCTTTTTACTTTTTGTATGTATATATTTTTGCCGCCTCAGCGTTATGTATTTATAGAAAAACTAAATTATTGTCTGAGATAATGTGACTGTTGGGGATGGATTATCGCCCGGAAGTGCTCATGGGGGGCCCTAGCCAGAGCCTTTGCATGAATTGTCGCTGTTATTAATTTTGCATTTCTTGTCAAAAGGCTTAGTCATTCATGTCAATAACAAGAGTCCCAAAGGTCCTACTGACAACTGAAGGAATATCTTAAACATTCAATTTTACTGACACAAGAAATAAACCACCAGGATACCTTTTTAAGTGCATGTTAATCCTGCCAGTTTATCTTTAGGACTTAAAGGTAGGGTAAGTGATATTTTTGGGTAAAAACAAAAAGTATTTTTTTTAAAGGTTAAAGCACTATATTCTGATAGTAATCATTGCTATAGAGTGTTTGTTCAGTAACAGGAGTCTCCCCGTCTCTCCATCTCTTTAATAAACAGAAAATACATTTTCTGGTAGGTGTCAAAATCTCAGCCAATCAGGAGAAAGTACCCATTTTAAGCTTCATTTTTATAGTGTTCCAGTTCTAATTTTGCCTGCTCATTTCTTAGTGTCATCACTTCCAATTTCTCTTGTTTAATCTATATCCTGATTGAGTTCTCTATCCTGATTGGATAAAATTGAAAATGAAACTGAAACTGAAACGAAAATGCATTTTCTGTTTTATAAAGAGCTGGAGAGACATGGAGACTCCTTATATGGACAGGACACTCTATAGTAACGAGCACTATCAGAACATAGACCCATTTTGCAATTATTTGAATAATTGCAAATCACTTACCCTACCTTTAAGAGGGGCATGCAAAAAGCAAGTGCAGAACAGCATTGTGTTGAGATGAAGGTGTGTTAATATGGTGATGTGTTCTTCTGTGTAGCCTATGCAGATGTAGATCCTCAAACATTTTAGCTCGAAACCCAAAAGAGAAATTTCAATGTGTCTCCGGGAATGGTGCATTTATAAATGGTGCATTTATATAGCGCTTTTATCCAAAGCACTTTACATAGATTGTGCATTACATTCACCCATTCACACACACATTCATACACCGATGGCGGAGGAAACCATGCAAGGCACCAACCTGCTCATCGGGAGCAATTAGGGGTTCAGCGTCTTGCTCAAGGACACTTCGACACTAACTCTGGGGGAGCCTGGGATCGAACTGGGGACCTTGGGTTCCCATCCGGCCACTCTACCCCTGAGCTGTTGTGTGTGTGGTTATAGTAGTTATTCACGCCATTCTTGCTCGGGGCATATTTCAGGCTATTATAACTTTGCTGTTGCAGTATTGCATGCAACTCGGACAGTTTCGGGTTGTTATCTAATGCACCTCGTTGTTTGCATCACACTACAGGGCTTGTTTCAGACACACAGACAAAAAATAGAAGTCTGCACACTGAGACTTTTCAAAAGCTCCCAATCAAGGTTTTATTGATCAACGTTTCGACAATCAACACACAGTCGTCTTCCTCATTATGACAGTCTACTTACTGTCTGTGTCCACACGTTAATCGATACAACCTTGATTGGGAGCTTTTGAAAAGTCTCAGTGAGACTGTTGGTCGTAAGAGGCTTCCAACAACTTATATTATTGGTAGCTGGCAACAATGGCAAATATGACTGTTACTTATACCCTTGAAGGGTCTTTGGGTGTTTGTCCAGGGTTTGCAGCACCTTGTAAATATTTGTATTTGTATATTATTTGTATGTATCTCTTATGTGGAAATAAATACATTATTTGTGGCACAGTGGCACAGTCGGTAGTGCTGTCGCCTCACAGCTAGAAGGTCCTGAATTGAAAAAATAAAAAATAATAATAATTAAAATGTATACATAACTACGAGATCAAAATGTGTAGATTGGCTATTTTCATCGCTGATGTATATATTATAGGGCTGAATTGGTTAAACTGCTATATTAACTAATTTTTTGCTACAAACCCCCTGGAAACCCCACTTTGAGAACCACTGCTGCCTTAGAATGGTATTTAATCTGTTGACGGCTACCTGGGGATTGCCACTTCTCATGCTAATACTTTTACAAGGTTGTTGTTCGACACTGGGATCTGTTTTAATCTACCGAGATCATGAGCCCCTGCTTTATTACAGACATTAGTCTCTGTTGTCTGGCCCCCTGTGGGCAGCGTGTCAGTTAGCACAGGACGTCTAATGGGCGCTGCTATACCTTTTCAGCACCTCTTCTTTCCTGGAGAAGCAGCCACAAACAAACAAACTCAAACACATCGTTGTTGTCGGGCAGAAAACCTCGTAAAGTATCTCCATATTTCAACTTTTCATGTTGTTGTTTTCCCCCCGCGTAAATGTATTCCCTACTTTGCCACACTACATTGTTACACAAAAGCAGCAACACTAGCCGATCTACAAGCTCACAAGGCGTTGCATCGCTTGAAGATCGGCTATTTTCAAGTTGAACGTGAAAGTGCTTAAGTCTGTCTGGGGGTTTTATAAATATTGAACCAATAAAGGTATTAACAAGAGCGCGTGACTAAATAAATCTCACCTACTTAGACCAATCAATGGTCTGATTAAACGTGATAATGTCCCATTTAGTGCATTGACAGCATCCGAAGCCGGTGGAGCATGAAGGATGTTGTGTTTTGGACATACAAGGTTTCCGCCCGACAGCAACGACATCTTCAGAAGCATTTAATTTCCTGGTACCGCGATTTCTCATTATGTGCCTCAAGTCGTGACTCATTATACAGTATTTCTGAAGATTATACCATCCATCTACTCCAGTTTTAATATAAAGTGTCACTGAGCATCTTGTGTGCTAAAAAAATATATTTCCTCCAAATAAATAAATAAACCCATCCATATCCAATATGCCCATGATACACCTACCAAACATGAGGCTACTGATGGCATTAATAGCTAGTGTTATGAGAACAATAAGAATTATACTTATCTCCTTAATGTCTAGACATAGAAGGACATTACAGAACATCTCTCCTTACATAAGTAATGGTGTACGGTATTATCCACAGGCCCATTCATGCCATTAAAGGGCTTTGTTGAATTGGAACAGCCTGCATTCAATAGAAAGGTTAGATACCGACGATAACATCACTGGTACATTGGGCAGCATCAGAACAATGACCTGGAGGCAAGCTATCAGTGTTAATTTAACAGTGTGTTTCTGTGTGCACATGTGTTTTACTTAAATGGCTGATGCAATGAACACATCTTATAGGTCTTCAAGGTCTTTTTCTGTGTTTTCAACTACATTTCTGGGGTCTGTGTGATGTGTCACAAAGTACCTTCATTGTATCAGAGTTTTTACATTTTCATATGAAAGCTCAGAATTACCCCCTTTTTAATTAAGTGTTATAAAGGAGCACTTCACCCATTTTCAACTTTATCTTCATTAGTCATCACTAATGCTCATAATAAGATGGCACTATTTCCATCAACTCACTCTGCATCGCATTGGTGGGCTATGGACAGTTCAGAAACCTCCCTACCAGAGACATCATCGATGCAGATTCTAAGCAAAACTACAGCCTTTTTCTTCCTGGAAAGTTAGCATGCTGAAATGGAAGCTTGCCTTAAAAAAATATCACTGATAAGCGTGAAAATGTCCACAGCCCTCCTCTGAGATATTTGTACAAATTAAAGCACATTTATTTAAGTCACAAGTAATTTTGTTTGTCGATAGCAAAATGTGTAAATTGTGCAATATAAGATTATTATAAGATGTTTATTTGTCATTGCATGATCAACATACAGCGAAATGTTGTTTGGTACATCCATAACAACAGCATCAGCAACAAAGGGAAAAAAGGATAAATATAAAATATAAAACACTGCTCGAGCAATAAAACCCTTAGTCTGTTCAATAGGTCAGTCAGTTCAGTCCATAGTCACCTGTCAAAAATTCATAAGAAGGACATCCATAATGCATATAGTAGGAAAATAATTTAAGATAAGATAAAATATATAATATATAAAATGGACAATATATTTGTGGATCATAGTAATTATGAGGCATTTCTCTCTCTATACTCTCTCAAGGATCAACTTAATTGTCACACTGGTCTGAACTATGCTTTTTGCTAATATTTGGTCTGAACTAGGCTTTTTTCTAGGCTGTACAGGGTAGAAACGACATGTAACGGGATTCATAAAGTCAACAATGGCACCATCAATAAAACCATAAATGAAATAAAGCAATAAAAATAAAGGCATCTAAACATAAACGTTAACAATTAACAGCAACAAACATAATAAAACTAATGGCGAGGGAAGGTTAGACTATAAAAGTGTGTTTTAAGAAGAGACTCACAGCCATTATTTTATTGCTATTTTGTCCCTGGTGAATTTTTTTTTAACGAATAACATAAGGCTGACATTCTTCAGCCATATGTTCATCGTGATATAGGGTGATAATCGCCGGCTCCTCATTGATTTTGCATAATGTACATATTGCAGCAGAGTGAAGTGAAAGGAACCGGTAATCAAGGTCAGTTCCAGACCTGGAATTTAATCATTTTAGGCCACATGGCCTTTCTATTATCAATATTTTTTTAGGGCACAAAGGCCAAAGGCCAGGCCAGCAAGGGAATCAATAGAAATGGTGATATAAGGTCCACGGAAATAAGGATTAGTTCATGAGTTCAGTCAGTCTCAGATTTTTTTGCTGTCGGGTAGTAACCTAGTATCATATTCTACTTAGGTTTTTTTTTTCGTAAATGAATGCCCTACTTCGTAATACTACAGTGTCACACAAATGTAGCAAGAATAGCTGACGCGTTGTGAGCTTGTAGATCTGCAATTTTTGAAGGAAAAAAAAGCCATATAAATTAAGTGCAAGTGAAAGTGGTTAGGTGAAGTCTGTCTGTGGGTTTTATAAATATTGAACCTAAGAAAAGTATTAACAAGAGCCTCTGACTAAATAATACAATAACTACATTGGATCCATTGGAACACATGGTTATCTTTCCGTTTCCTGAAGTCACAGTTTTGGACATACAAGGTTTCCCCCCGACATCCCAGACGACAGCATTCGCACATCAGGATGAGTTCAACGGTTACCACAGCAACAGTTTTTTCCTCTGCACTCTCTTCCTGTCTATTATTTTTATAGACACCTGTGGCTTTTGTTCAGATCAAGTGAAATGCTGCACACATCCGCCAGTGGTATGTTTAACCCATTAACCCACTCAATCCGGGAACTACAAATGTCTTCTAAATCGGTGGTGCTCAATCTTTTTTATGTCAAGGACCCCCAAAATGATATGTATTTGGCCGCCGACCCCATCTCAAAATATTTAGTTCCAGGGACCCCCCAGAAGCAAAAATCTGAGTTACAAATGTTCACTTTAAAAAATAAGATTTTCACAAATTTTTCATCAACTGACCAACATTTTTCAAAAGTATTCCATAAAATGAAATACATAAATACATTTTTTTTTTTTTTAAGTTTAAGAAGTTACGTGAGTAATAGCAGTTTGCGTCGCGTTGTGAGCTTGTAGATCTGCTATGTTTGCTAGTTTGGGTCCCATGCAAACTTTTGGGTCTTTTGGGTCTTTTGGGAGCTAAAACGTTTGGGAACCACTGGGTTAGAGGATATTTTGCTGTTAAAAGGGCATCAGAAGCCTCTCAAGAACAGGCTAAATGCTTTTAGTGGCAGTAAAGGGAAATGGCAAACTTGGGAGACGAATGGTTGTGTGCAACACAACCCAGGGTGTTAAGAGCAGCATGGCCTCTCTGATTGCCAATTTAATGCAATGTCTGTTGCACTTTCCCACACCGATAGCCAACAGCCTCGGAAAGCCAAAGATGCTGTGTTGTGACAACAAATCAATGCGTGGTCATGAATAATGCTTTCGGCTTTCAGACACAATTAGTCCTCACTATAGGGACCAATGACATAATATGTTCTTTCACCAGATTAAATGAAGAAAATGTCAATTTCTCATCATTGTGATTAATGTGTGCATCGGTACAGTACATACAGCACCATAGGAAGGGTGAATTCAGAATAATTTCACAGCCTAATGTCAATGGACAGCATAATGTCAACTTTCATAAAAAAGGGCATTGTTCATATACAGCATGTGATGCTAAATGATACTGCAACACAACTGACAATACAAAAATCACACCCAGTGTGAAGTGGGCGGTGTGGTCATCACAGTGGTCATCATAGTGATGGAAGCTCACTTAAAAAATATATATATTTTTTGAAGTGCATAATCCTATTTATAGGTTATTAATGTCATCATGTGTCTCGCTAGCCAATCACAGTGCTGAATAGAGTCAGCCAATAGAGTCAGCCAATCACAGTACAGCTAGGGGTGTACTAATGAGCCAATCACAATACAGCTAATGAGGTGTCCCAACCCCACTTATAGGGGCGGCTACACCGCCCAAAAAAGAGTACATAAAAAAGAGGGAAATCTGTATTGAATAAATCCCCCTTAAAATAGTTCAAATAGTTCTGGCCTCATGCCTTTGGGGCTGTGAGGAGTTGACGTAGCCAATTCCATGCTTGCACCACTCACCTGGTCTGAGGAAGGGGGGGGGGGGGGGTTAAGTTCTGTTTTCAGAAGAATCAGTGAGGTTAACCCATTAAGACCTGAAGCCGATTCAACAAATGCCTTCTAAATCAGTAATTCTCAAACTTTTTCGTGTCAATGAACCCCAAAATGATTTGTATTTGGCTGTCATTGAGGATTGAGGGGGTAATTAAGTAAGTAAGTACATTTTATTTGTATAGCACTTTTCACAGAGAGGACTCACAAAGTGCTTTACATACAGCAGAAATAAAAACAGCAAAACACATTCAAATGATAGAAACAGAAACAAAAACACGATGCATCTCAGAGAAAAACAATACAGCAGACATATTTCACCATTGGAGGAGAAGCTTAATGACATTACCCAAAAGCATGTTGAAACAGTAGTGTTTTTAGCTGATTCTTAAAAATATCCGCAGACGCTGCAGCCACGAGGAAGGGCATTCCAGAGTCTAGGTGCTACAGACTGAAAGGCTCTGTCACCTTTGTTGATTAACCTGGTACGAGGAATGACCAATAGACCCTGGTCCGCTGACCTCAGGGTCCTGCTGTGCAGAGCTCTAAAAGTGAGCACCAGGACCTTAAACTGAACTCTAAAAATTATAGGAAGCCAGTGCAAAGATGCCAAAACTGGAGTAATGTGACACCTTCTGCTTGATCTCGTTAACAGTCTTGCAGCAGTGTTTTGAATGAATTGCAGGCGGTCTATTGACGTCTTATTGAGGCAGGTGAGAACCGAATTGCAGTAGTCAAGGCGAGAGGAAAAGAAGGCATGTATGATCATTTCTAGGTCAGAACGCGAAACAATCGACCTGAGCTTCGCAATATTCCTGAGGTGGAAAAAACAGGTGCGGGTCACTGAATGTGCGTGTCAAGGTGCATGGCCTGATCAAAAATGACCCCAAGGTTCCTGAGGTTGGGGCTCACATTACTTTTGAGGGACCCAATACAATCAGCCACCTTGGCTTGGATGCAACGCCATCAGAGGCCACAATGAGCACCTCGGTTTTGGCCTCATTTAACTGCAGAAAGTTGTTTGCTAACCAGGCCTTAATGGCAGACAGAGACTTGTTTAAAATAGTAATATTATAATTAAAATTATCAGGGCAGTCAGGGCTAAACGAGCAATACAGCTGGATATCATCCGCGTAAAGGTGGTAGGACCGTAGGAGATGCCTTTAAAATAATTTATAATGTGTCCTAGTGGGAGCAAATACAGTGCAAATAAAATTGGACCAAGTACCGAGCCTTGGGGGACCCCACAGGAAAGGGGGACAGACTTAGACACATGAGGGCCTACTGCAACAGAGAAACATCTACCAGAGAGATAGGACTTGAACCATTCCAGGGCACTCCCTGAGACTCCCACCCAATTTCTGGGTCAGAAGACATACACGTCACATGGTTCATGTAGCTAGAAATAGTTCCAAACATGTGCTCATGTGAATCCATTGTTTTCTATGGGATCAGCGCTAACAACGTGTGTGTGTGTGTGTGTGTGTGTGTGTGTGTGTGTGTGTGTGTGTGTGTGTGTGTGTGTGTGTGTGTGTGTGTGTGTGTGTGTGTGTGTGTGTGTGTGTGTGTGTGTGTGTGTGTGTGTGTGTGTGTGTGTGTGTGTGTGTGCGCGCGCGATAAGAGAACCAGTTCATATATAATATGTTTGCCAAAAAGAACCTTTTCAAAAGAGCATTAATTTCGTTCCCCTAACAGTCCTGAAATCAATAAAGCTGTCAGGTTGACCCAACCCTCCCTCCCTCCCCTTGAAGACCGCTGCATGTTGGTGACAGTCTGTCAAAGCTGCCGTCTCATCAACCTTGGACCCCGAGAGAGGGGGAAATGGAGGCGTGAGAAAAACACATCTATAGCTAGACATCAAGTTCCTGTTGTTCAATCTTTACCAGCATCAGTTCAGCCACCCATGAGTCATGATATGACCTTCATCAATCACATCCATGTTTCCCAAACAGTGGGTCACGGACCCATTTTTATGGCCTCGCAAGTAAATATTCTTTTTTTTTTAAATATATAATATATTTTTAAAAAAAAACTT
This sequence comes from Gymnoscopelus braueri, assembly GCF_963280865.1. Classification (NCBI taxonomy): domain Eukaryota; kingdom Metazoa; phylum Chordata; class Actinopteri; order Myctophiformes; family Myctophidae; genus Gymnoscopelus; species Gymnoscopelus braueri. Next base: position 13,380,854 of record NC_137619.1, on the reverse strand, counting down.
TTCAAATGAATTTCATGAATACATTGAAAAAAATGGAGAAATTCCATTATTTTCACTAGTTTGGGTCCCGGGACAAACATGGTGGCATTCAGTATAAAGAATAGAATAGAAATACTTTATTAATCCCCAAGGGGAAATTAAGAACCACAGCCACTCATCAGCAAATCACCAAGGCAATACATAATAATAAAACAAAAATAAACATAATGATCAAATCAATTAAAACATGTCAGTTTGCACATCTGTAACCCTTTAACATAGCTTATCGTTGCTGTCCATATTTTAACTTTTTGTGTTTTTTCGTAAGTTTCAATCCCCTCGATTAAATGCATCTGTAACTCTTTAACATACTAGCATATCGTTAAGAATGACCACCTCTCGGTGGTGCATGTTTGTTGGTATAATGAGTCTCTCACTGAACGTACGTGCTCCTTCTGTTGAGCAGTTAATCATGGATAATGTATGGGAGACATTATTGTCCATGATGGCATGGAGCTTGGACAGCATCCTCCTATCAGACATTACTGTCAGGGAGTCCAGCTCCAACCCTATGTACTGTATGGTAGATGAAGCTGGATTGCACTGAAATTGGTGGGTAAAGAACAGCGGTGTAAATTATCTTTGTACATTTACTCAAGAACTGTACTTAAGTACACTTTTTTTTATTTTTTACTTTACGGGAGTGTTTCCAATTTTCAATACTTCCACTCCACTACATCTCAGAGGGAAATATTGTACTTTTTACTCATTATAAAACGTACCATTTCAACCTTAATGTAATACTTCAGCTATTTGGAAATAGCCGATCTACAAGCTCACATCGCGACACGTTGTGAGCTTGTAGATCTGGTATTTTAAAAGATTGTTTTTATGCATTTTGAAAACTTGTGAAATGGATCATTCTGCAAAAATAGTATGTTTACTTTCAGTACTTAAGTATATTTTAATGTGAATACTTTTGTACTTTTACTGAAGTACATTTTGAATACCGGATGTGAGTAGTTCTTCCACCACAACACAGGTTCGTTGCAGCGGCAAGGCGGAGGGTAAAGAGCACTGTGTGTCCCAATCATAATAAATTGGTAAATGTACTGTATAATGTATGAGCTATTACTCTGGCAAGCAGCCATGTTCTTAATGCCATGTATGGGAACACAACATGCCATGTTGATTATTATTATCATCATCATGCGCTATACATTACATCATACATCCATTATAGACGGAACATAAACTCAATTTGAGATCACAGTCTACCACACACACACACACACACAGACACACACACACACACACATTATACTATACACTGTAAATTTAGTTTTTTTTAAATCTCCGCCAGGCCGGGCGGCCAAAGGTCGAAGATTATTTTTTTGTTTCATCTGAATGACAATGAGCATAATCGGGGAAACAATGTCATTTTTGTCCAAAAATCTCACACATCGGTACACATTATCTCTGGAGTCATGTGATTAAGATGTCAGTCAGATTTGACATATTCCATTCCGATTGGCTATGATTGACTTCCAGAGTTTGCCGGACCCTATGGTAGCCAACCCGACCTGGCGGAGATCTGCACTCCGAGAAGCACACCGTTTTTTTTGTGTGGCTATGCACCTTGTAAATAGTTGGATGGAAACCTCATATGTCTCAGGTTTCAAAAGTAGCAGATCTACAACCTCAAAGTGCGTCGCTTCGCGCCGCGTTTTGAGCTTGTAGATCTGCTGCTTTTGATGCTTTTGTGTGACGGTGTAGTGCGATCAAGTACAGCGTTAATTTACGAGAAAATTAATTAAAACATGGAGATGGCAGGTTTCTGCCCGACAGCAGTGATATTTATGTTACATCACTTCCTTGGTTAAAGTGGTCATCTGGTGGGCTGTGACTCACTGGACCAGACAGACAAGGTAAATACATGGTGTCCCTGAGATGTCCTCAGCTCAGAGTAATGCACTGTTCTGGTACGTCGCCTCTTTCTTTCACCTTCACCTTATTCATTCAGGAAGGTCAATTGAGAGACAGCTCTCTTTTCCAATGATGCCCTGATTACAGTGGACAGAGCATACAATTTAAACACATATATTACAGGATAATAAACGTTTCAGAATGTACAAGTAGCCTACAGTTAGATCTCAGAGTATTCCTCACAAGTATTTTAAAGCGATCAAGTTCCCCGGTTTTAGAACTGATTGTAGACAGTTCCACATGTGAGGGGCATAGTAACAAAAGGCCGTCTTTCTAATTTTCGAAAACAAAGTAATCTTGAGAGCGGGTGTGGTGATGGCCAACTTTAGGTTCTAATCACGCTGGGCAAGACCTGGGCTGTTGGTTGTCTTGGCGGAAGTGGTTGAATTTGGCAGAAGTACCGCCCAAGGAAATGACGTTGATGCTTTACAAATCTGTTAACATTCTCCGTGAATGAAAGGAGTGTTGTGATTGGTCAAAAAAGATTGTTTCCGTGGGAAACGCGTTCGACGGAAATCCTGTCAACTCAGGACTTCCAAGACACTCTCTGCTTTAGGTCGTGTCCAGGTCGTTTAGCTCTTCGCAGATGAGTGAGGCTGGGGACGAGGCTAGGTTCTAATAGGCTGTTAAGATAATTAGGCAATATCTTAAGTAAGGATTTGTAGATACAAACAGTGCAGTGCTGTTCTCGTCTCATAGCCAATGATGGCCAACCGACCTTGTCATAAAGCCTACGGTGATGGGTAAGAAACCTCTGCTACTAACACAGTCCATCACTAAGTGGCTGCATATTCTCCCCAGGGATAACCAGGGGTTGGGTGGAGCGTCTTCCTTGGCCTACTATAGGCCTGTCACAATTATTACATAATTGCCTAATTGCAATTATTTGAGATAATTGCAATTATTCAACAACATTTTTTTAAAGAGGAAGTGTCAGCTCCAACCCCACTGTATGGTAGATGAAGCTGTATTGCGCTGAAATTGGTGTGTAAAGAACAGTGGTGTAAAGTATCTACAGTATGTACATTTACTCAAGTACTGTACTTAAGTACACTTTTAAGTTTTTCTACTCCACTACATTTCAGAGGGAAATATTGTACTTTTTACTCCACTACAATTATTTGAAAACTTTAGTTGCTTTGTAGATTTTGATTATCATTACAAAACATACATTAACCACTTCAGCCTTAAAGGTAGGGTAAGTGATTTGCAATTATTCAAATAATTCCAAAATGGGTCTATTTTCTGATAGTGCTCGTTACTATAGAGTGTCCTGTCCATATAAGGAGTCTCCATGTCTCTCCAGCTCTTTATAAAACAGAAAATGCTTTTTCGTTTCAGTTTCAGTTTCATTTCCAATTTTATCCAATCAGGATAGAGAACTCAATCAGGATATAGATTAAACAAGTGAAATTGGAAGTGATGACACTAAGAAATGAGCAGGCAAAATTAGAACTGGAACACTATAAAAATGAAGCTTAAAAATGGGTACTTTCTCCTGATTGGCTGAGATTTTGACACCTACCAGAAAATGTATTTTCTGTTTATTAAAGAGCTGGAGAGACGGGGAGACTCCTGTTACTGAACAAACACTCTATAGCAATGATTACTATCAGAATATGGTGCTTTAACCTTTAAAAAAAAAACTTTTTGTTTTAACCCAAAAATATCACTTACCCTACCTTTAATATATACTTTGGCTATTTGAAAATGGCCAATCTTCAAGCTCACATTGCGATGCGTTGTGAGCTTGTAGATCTGGTATTTTCAAAAGATTATATGCATTTTGAAAAATGTTTACTTTCAGTACTTAAGTATATTTTAATGCGAATACTTTTGTACTTTTACTGAAGTAAATTTTTAATGCCGGACTTTGAATACCGGAATACAGAGTATTTCTACATTGTGGTATTGGTACTTTTACTTAAGCAGGTACAAAATGTGAGTAGTTCTTCCACCACTGGTAAAGAATGAACGGGTTCGTTAACTGCACCGGCAAGGCGGAGGGTAAAGAGCACTGTGTCCCAATCATAATGTAAATGTATATGTATGAGCTATATGGCAAGCAGCTGTGTTCTTAATGCCGTATGGGAACACAACATTGCCATGTTGATTATCATCATCATGCTAATACAGTAGCCTGGCATTGGCCAGACTGATAACGTGGATTCACTCTCGCATTCCTCCCCGGTATCAGTCTGGACTTCGGCCCATAGGGAGCGAGAATGAGAAATTAGAAAATATTCAGTGACTGCGTTTCAACTGCTGTCCGTTCAACAGTGAAAAGCATCAAAATAAATTTCTGATTTCTCATACTCGCTCCCTATGGGCCAAAGTCCAGACTGATACCGGGGGGGAACGTGAAAGTGAATCCACGTTATCAGTCTGGCCAATGCCAAGCTACTAATACAGTACATCATATATCCATTATAGACGGAACAGAAACTCAATTTGAGATCACAGTCTACCACACGCACGCACACACGCACGCACGCACGCACGCACGCACGCACGCACGCACGCACGCACGCACGCACGCACACACACACACACACACACACACACACACTGCCACACACTGCCACACACACACACACACAATTGCATAATACCAACACAAAATTCACCTAAGAAAAAGTTTAAATAACACCATATGCAAACAAGCCTGTACTAATTCCCAGAGGCACGTGGTTTCATGTGTTGTATGTGATTTTGGTTTAGTTTTAATTGTACTACTTTTATTGTCTTTATTTATTTTCTTTTTTTGTATTATAGTGTTTTAAAGTTGATGTAATTACTGTTTTTGTTAAAATGCTTCTCTGTGTCGGACCCCAGGAAGATTAGCTTTTGTCATGACAAAAGCTAATGGGGATCCTAATAAACAACACACACACACACACACACACACACACACACACACACACACACACACACACACACACACACACACACACGCACCTGATGTGTCAGTCAGATTTTACATATTCCATTCCGATTAGCTATGATTGACTTCCAGAGTTTGAGGGACCCTAGGTTATTATATGGATATAAGAGTTTTCTATTGCTCAGAAGAGTGCATTTTTCTAGTTATCTCTGTCACGCATTTCCAGGATATCAAGAGGTTACACTCGGTTGATTCTTTGAGAGCAAATTGCACCACAATATGAATTAATAATACACTCGGGGTGTGCTTTACTGTCATTATTGGCACTTCAGTGGTGCTTGCATCACTGTTCGTGCCAATAAGGATGGTACAGCACACCCTCTTGTGTAATACTACTTAATTTAGCAGTGAAAAAATATTCAGCTGTGTGTGTGATAAACACTTGACTTGATGAAGCTTGACTAGATTATGGCTAAACATTTGAAATTATTGGCTTAGGAATGCGCCAAAAAATAAAACATTAATTCAAGGCTGCATGGGGTGTGTGATTGATTGAAAATAAGAATTATTTTGGGTGAACTACTCCTTTTAATGGGTTATTTAACTTACAGAGCCCTCAGCCCATACACTTACAGTATGGGCTCAATGTAATGTCTAATGCGGCTTTTGTGTTCACCCCAAACAGTTTTTAAATTCCTTGCTTCAATTTTTTTAGATTTCATAATTATTCATTTATCAGACATGCCCGATGCCCCCTTCCTACAGTATATAAAACTTCAAACTTAATTTTAACCATGTTGTACTCATTGAAAACAAACATCTTTGTTTCTGGTTGAATGATATGTACTTCTGATGCGTGAGGGGCTGTGTTTTTTCAATTCCTTTTTTTTTCTTTTCTTAAACATTAAAAAACGTTTTTTTTATACAGGAGGGGGGTGCGCCGCAAAACGTAATATCAAATATCTCACAAATATCAAATATATGCACACAAAAGCCCGGGTAGATGTTAACCCATTCAAACCGGGAACACATCTCTGTCGTTTTAGATTTCTTTGGCTATTAAAAAATAGCAGATTTACAAGCTCATAGCATGGCAATCTTTGAATATATATATTTTTAAAGCGAACATTTGTAACTCAAATCTTTGCTTCTGGGGAGTCCCTGGAATAAGATATTTTACAAATGTTCGCTTTAAAAAATACATATTCCAAGATTTGCGCGAATTTTCAAGATATATCTGTATATATCTATATATCTGCTATTTTTGAATAGCAAAAATAAATCTAAAATGACAGAGATGCGTTCCCTGGATTGAATGGGTTAAAATGACCCCAGGAGTGTTTTAAAGTGAAATATCTCTTTAAGGTACCTACCATCATCCACCATCCCATCTTTGTTGTACAGGATAATCCATTAAAACCGAGAAAGCGTCTGTGTCATTTTAGATTTTAGCTTTGGCTATTCAAAAATAGCAGATCTACAAGCTGCGGGCTTGTACATCTGCTATTTGTGAGAAAAAGAAAAAATAATCTTGAATAACTTTGAATTTTTTAACACAAATCTTCTCTTCTGGGGGGTCCCTACTCCCTGGCACAAAACATTTTCAGATGGGGGTCCGCGGCACACAAAAGTTTGAGAACCACTGATTTAGAAGGCATTTGTAGAATCAGCCTCAGGTCTTAATGGTTTAATGGAAGGCCAGGCTGCGTTGACCTTGGCCACCCCTGGATGGTTTGATAGATGTGTTACATGTCTGTGTACCGTTATTGTGTCAACTCATCCCTGACCCTTACAGAGCACTCACAATCACACCTGACCCAGACCACCCACTCTGCGATTTATACAACCCTTCCTATGGCCATACGTACAGTACAGACAGCATAGACCAGGGGTCCTCAGCGTTTTTCAGGTCAAGGACCCCTTGAGAGAGAGAGAGAGAGAGAGAGAGAGAGAGAGAGAGAGAGAGAGAGAGAGAGAGAGAGAGAGAGAGAGAGAGAGAGAGAGAGAGAGAGAGAGAGAGAGATCCACTACATATTGTATCAAATTGTTGCAGATTAAACGTTTTCATAGATGCCGTAGATATCTTCTAGGCTGAATGCATATTTTCAGACATTTATACTTAAGTAAACTTGACCTTTGGCTTTGTACTTGGTTCTGTGTCTGTCTGCCTTTTATGGCAATGTATGGAGATCTCTGTATCTGTCTGAACTGGAAAAAAACTCTACCATCAGCATTGGAAAATCGGGAACGGACCCAAAAATCTGGCATCTGTTGGACTCTACAAAGAAAACTACAGAAAGGAATTATTACTGGCAATATAATTTTAACAACATGATAATTTGACCATATTTACACTAGGACGGTGAATTGATAAACAAATACATGCATGCATGTTATTTTTCTCTTTTTGTTTTCTAGATGAAGAATGCACCGCAAAACTCATGCATAAAATTTAAATGAATCTGATATAACAGATACTTACTCATTGTTACATACAACATCAGTCATTGTGTTTCTTTATCAGTCGACAGTTGACTTTATAATGAATAAAATTGACTGTATAATTTAGTTTTATAATTGACTTTCAACTTTCACACATCTTGCAACTGAGTGACACTGAATGTAATTACTGGAGCTCACGCCCTCGTCTTTTCATCTATTCTCATCTGGTCACCCTACTGTGAAGAGTTACGTCACATTTTCACATGTCACACAATTCTACGGTTAATCTACGAGGCAAATTGACACTTTGCCAATTAGACTAGTTTTCTTTAGTGAGAGGTGTATGAAACAGATAGTATATAATTGGTCTCCTGGGACTCGCCTAATTCAAAAAGTTATTTTATTCATTGGTTTCCTTCTGGGAGCACTTTGTTCACATACTGTAGGCATGTACTGCACCTAAGTATAATTTATAGTTATTTTTATATTTATATTTCCATTTCTTAATACTTTATGCTTCTACTCCACTACATCTCAGAGGCAAATATTACTTTTTACTATTATCTGAAAACTTGCGAAGTGGGGACGTTCTGAATAAGGAGTACACTTTTACTTTTGGTATAGTATATTTTGATGCCAAATTGCCAATACTTTTGTTCTGTTAATCAAGTAAAAAAATTTATACAGGACTTGTTAATGGTAACAGAGTAATTTCTACATTGTGGTATTGATACTTTGACTTAAGTAAAACAATATGAGTACTTCCTCCACCACTGCACATACTGTAGGAAAAATGTAGTGCATTTCCCGGAGGGGATGGATCTGCTCTGGTCAAACAGAGAACATGACAGGTTTGTCACAGTCGCAGAGCACTAAGCCTGGAAGAGCCCACACCCAGTAGCTGCAGCAATATGCCCTGCACAAGTATTTCATGTAATAAGATATAGCTACCAGGGGTCTTCAACGTTTTTCAGCCCAAGGACCCCTTAGCCGAGAGAGATGAAGCAGGGACCCCCACTACATATTGTATACAATTGGGTTGCAGGTTAAACTTTTTCATATAGATCATCTTCATAGACTTGTTTGACGGCACTATCATCAATGTTCAATCATGTTTTTTGTTTGTCTGTTTGTTTACACATCATAATATGTTGGATTCATGTTAATGCTCAAGTTCAAGTCTGCTCTTTTTTCCTCCCTCTGAATCACGTATATCCCAAATGTATCAAATGACATTCTGAGCACTGGCATGGCCCCCTTACACAATCTTATATCTCAGTGCAACATATGCAATTCTTATATTAGACACCCATCTAAACATGGGGAAGCACTCAGGTGGTGAAGTACCTGCCCACCAGACCACAACAGAGTCTAGGGCAGTGATATTCAACTGGCGGCCCGCGGGCCAAATCCGGCCCCAGCTGAGCTTTCTTGTGGCCCCTGGAACACATTCCAATGTAAAAATAACAGTACAAAACTATTATTAGATGGTTGGTTGTACAGAATGACCATTTTGAATGTTTTTCATAACCGTTAACCGAAGCTCGTTAATAGTTAATCCAACCAATAGCCCGATAAGAATAAAACGTAGGCTACTGTTTAGAAAGGTTTGGGACTCACTCAGGGTGACTCAGGTTAATTACAGTAACACCCACCACCTACTTTATTTGCAGTCAAGACACTGGTACAAGAACCCAAATGCGGGTAAATGTAATCTTTATCTTTGGTGAGTAAATTGTGGAGACCATCCACCACTCTGGGCGGTATGTTTCCTAATATACTACTGTAGATCTGCTGTGCTGCGTGTTGTTGTAGCACGTCTGGGGTAGCTAGATTAGGCAGGGGGCCACAAATTACTTGAAGTTGTGGGCCACAAGACCGTGACAACACACATGAAAAAAAATGTTCATAGTTAAACGAGACCATTGAGGAATTTATAACTGGTTGGTTAACACATTGGGTGCCAGAGGTTTATTAAAATATTATACGTTGAGTGCCTGCATTTCTTCCATCCACTTGCGTTATACGTTTCGTGCTGCAGAAGCCCCGACGCGGAAGTGCATGTAAACAAAGCGTGCGTGCGAGACGGCGGAGGGTCCCGACTAACGCCTGGAACAATAATATTTCCAACGCGATCCTCCATTGCAGCGTGATCGCCGATCGGAAACGGCTCGTTTCCACCACATTAAAAAGAAATGGAGATATTAAGCTTTTAGTCAAGGAGATAACATTGAAAACGCCGACCGGAAGGATTTTTGACATGGAGCCTCATCCAGCCTCTTCTTCTCAGAAACTCCTTGGGTGATGTCAAAGTTTCGTTTTAGCGCCCCACGTGGCCCACATGTATAAAAATAGAATTGGGTCAAAAACGGTCCGGACCGTTTTCGGCACTTCTCGTTTGGACCCTCAAAAACGGTCCGGACCGTTTTTGGCATTCAATGTGTTAAAGGGTTCACTTATTATGCTATCATTTTATTAATTTTTTGGTGCAAAGGTACAGATACTGTATCTTACCTGAAAGATATGTTTACTCCAGTAAAAGTTAAAGTCACCCCTAAGAAAATCACTTGTAAAGTGTTCAGGTAGCTCATCGTATGCACTAAGAAAAAGTGTTAAGATGTATTTAAGTTTCAAAAGTAGAAGTATTAAAAACCTTTTCATGGGTACAATGAAACCAAACAGCCAGAAATGTTGTCTACTTCTCTCTACTTTCTGAATAATCTTTCAAGTAGTTCGGCTGTTTTTTCAAGTAGCTATATCACTACATTTCAGTGGCATATCAACATAAAAAAGCACAACAGATGAGTTTTGAGTCCATTTCATCCATCACATGGCATCCATTTGTAGCTATTTCTGAGTGGCTTTGAGTGGTTTTCAAATCAATGAATTGGTTAGTTTTGAGTGGATTTTGTTCGATCTTTTTGTTTGATCTTCCATCTTCTACATCTCCATCCACTTGTAGGTTTTACACAGTATGATTCATTCATCCTCAATAGTGCCCTGGGCTGAATGATGGTCTAACTGTCCACTATTAATGAAATGCGTCATAAGAGCTTGTGCTCTTATCAGCCGGATGCTCAAAAACAAAAAAAGCCAGAACCTTTCCTTCATACGAACATGTAAACACTTCACCTTGCCAACCTGGCTCCAATTCTCTTCTCACAAAGACGAGGGACCCGCGCACAGAACACTGACATATCTACTTCCTATTTTCTCAATATCCAAATCAAAGCCTGTGCATTATAAAGGACTGGCACAGAAATGATCCTATCAAACATCAAAAGCCATGAGTGCAGTATGAAGCAGGCCCTATTAAGTTACCATAATGGACATAATATGTCCATTGTTGTGTCCTATATAGCACACACAACAAACAGTCAAACGGTTAACCACTAACACGGTTTTGTGGCCCCCGACTTCAAGTCATTTTACAATTGTGTCCCCCTGCCTAATCTAGTTGAATACCCCTGGTCTAGGGGCTCAAATCCACTACACCAGTGCATGGGATGAGTAGGACAGAGACAGTATACATTTCCCCTTTTGGCATCAGGTGGAGCAGTGATGAAGCTACTAATTAATAGAGGCAGCTGTAGGGCATCAAGAAAATGATTGCAGATCTTTGAATCTGTATATGTTTGAAACATTTTTACTCCAATCTTTGCTTCTGGGTGTCCCTGACAAAATATTTGGAGATGGGGGTCCGCGTCCAAATCCATATTATTTTGAGGGTCCTTGACATGAAAATGTTTGAGCACCACTGATATAGCAACATACGTTTTTTCAGAAAACTGTGTAACTGATTTAGAAGACATTCTAAGGCCTCAGGTCTTAATGGGTTAATGGCTGAGAAATAAAAAGGACAGGGCCACTTCTCAAGAGGAGCTGAAAGGCTTGTAACCTAAGCCTCTGGTTGTAAACAGATTGATTCCATAAAACTCTGACCATTTCATTGTAGGCTAAGTGCACGGTGGAGAGTACAGACTGCAGATGGTATAATACATGGGCCCATCTGCAAAATGTCACCCCTGCACAAATTAATTGCGTTTGGTTCGATGTTGTTTGCAGGCAACGGTGATAAGCCGCTCTGGACTCCAATGGATGAGTTGAGGGCATAAAATATGAGATGTCGATGACACTGCAAACAAAGCACCGTGTATAAATGAAATTCGGCCATGCATTCAATTAGAAAATAAGCATGATGCAAATCACACGTAGTCTGGCTGCCTGAGAGCACGGATTATATATTATAGTCTGTTAGCTAGGATTGACTTTGGGTCATTCATAATGGTTAATTAGTTCTTATCATGTTTAACCACTTAAACCCTTAAAGACCAGGGATTCTCAACCTTTGGGACGGGGCCGACTAGTGGGCCGTGAGGATTCTGCAAGTGGGTCAAGTGGGTTTTAAGTATATAATATTAATACTAAAAGACAATTTTTTGTCATAGTTTTTTTTTTGTAACAGGAACTTAAAGTATACTATCGTGCCGCGCTGTGAGTTTATACTGCTATTTTTGAAATTTGAAAAATATTGAAAATGTTTGTAAACTTCCGGGGGTCCCTGGCACAAAACCTTTTCAGATAGGGGTCCACGGCCAAATAGGTATACATTTTTACGTATAAAAAGTCTGAACTACTGATCGACAGTAAGTGCGAGGCATTGTGAGCTTGTAGATCTGCTATTGTGCAACACTCTTGTATGATGAAGTTGAAATGTTTCTGCCCGACAGCGACAATATGGCACATTCATTTATGAATGATTTTTGGCTTATATTTATTAGTATAAGCCAAAGATCTTGAGCCCGTCACAGTTCTACGCGCTTTTCTTTGTGCGAGCAGAGGAGCTAAAGGAAATCATAACGCGCATGTTTGTGTATGTGTTTGTACTGTAAAGCAAAAAGTAGGCCTAAAGGAGGGAGATATCGGGGGAGGAGATGCAATAGGGGGAAAGGGGGAACGTGAAGAGCAAGTGAATGTTTAATTTACTGTAGGTGATTGGGGGTGAATACACATCAACAGGTAGAAGCCTAAATTACCACAGAATGGCTATTGGCAGTTATTAAGCGAAGAAGCCTAAATTACCACAGATTGGCTATTTGTATTTACAAAGCATTGTCTGTTGGATCCTGTGAGTAAATTGTAATTGTATTGTCTCCCTGCGCTCTCGGCTCCTACACCGACTGCAGGGAAGATTGAATTCTTCAAACTACTCCTTCAATGTCCTTCAATTGACCTTTTGTTTTCTCTCAGACTGAATCTGTTTACTGTGAACGGCTGGTGGAGAAGATAAGGGACAATAGTAGATGATGTGGGAATGGTTCCATGTGTAGATACGTGTCTTGTATGTCCACATGTACATCTGTACTGTACTGTACGTTGATGAGATCTCCAAAGATGCCGTATAACAACATGGCTTTGTTTTATGGAAGTTAAAACTTTCAGGAATGCTCTATCAACAGCCCTGAGAGTTTAAACTTCCCCATTAAGGTGTAACCCATTAAGACCTGAGGCTCCGTGCACGGGTCGGGCACCCATGCACGTCATTTTAGTGCCTAGGCCCAGCCTATACTAGCGTTCTGGCTGCACCACAGCTTGAGTATTGGCATCAAAATATACTTCAAGTACCAAAAGTATATTATTATGCAGAAGGTGCCATTTCACAAGTTTTCAAATGTATAGAAATCCTTTGAAAATAGCTGATCTACAAGCTCACAACGTTTCGCAAAGCAAGGCGCTGTGAGCTATTTTCAAATAGTCAAAGTATATATTGGGCTGAAGTGGTTAATTTGTGTTTTGTAATAATAATTTAAAAAATCTACAAAGTAACAAAGTAGTTTTCAAATAATTGTAGTGGAGTAAAAGTACAATATTTGCCTCCGAGATGTAGTGGAAATACATAATAAATAATTGGAAATACTCCAGTAAAGTAAAAAATACCTCAAAATTGTACTTAGTATAAGTATAGTACTTGAGTATGTACTTAGTTTACTTTCCACGGCTGATGATTAATAGACTTGAGTTGAGAATGGATGAAATTCCACCTACTGTACTCGGCCAGCCCAGTGCAGTACAACGTGTTTTTTTTTTTTTTTCTTAATTTTTATCCCGCGATTTTTGTAACCCATTTTCTTTCACCCGGTGCCAATTTCCTAAGTGATCCTGGGCACTGCACCAGCCCTACACCAGTATTACACCTGTCACCCCACAGTAGGGAGGCCAGGGCCGAGCTCATGCTTCCTTCAGGCATGAGAGCCAACTGACCTTCTTGTCACCTGACAGGGGGGAGTTTCCCTGGTTGGACGTAGCGCGTGGAAGGAACACGTTATTCCAACCAGTTCCCTTCCCCTCCATCAGGCGCCCCGGCTGTCATGGGGGAGGCGGTATAGTACAACGTGTCTTGATGAAGGTGAGTATTAATATGACTGGGGGATGCATTTAGGTTAACATACCGTGGGATGAGCCCATGAAAAATGGAAGGGGCACAGCACAGCAGGGAGAGAAGTGCCAGGGAGTGATAGTGTTCAGACTAAGGTGGACAATTGGGAGTGAGTCTGCAGTTCTGACTGCAATGGGGGAGTTTGTTCCACAAGTTTGGAGGCCAGCAGGGAGAAGAGGTTGACTGACATTGGTTTGCCAAGGTGAAGCGAGAGCTCGTTTGTTTCGTTCTTACTTTTGATGAATGTCATTGTTGCATAAACCATTCCTTATTTACTCCATCGGTCTGATTGAGTAACACTGCGTAACAGAGTAAGAGCTAAAACAGATAGATAGATAGCTGTTTATTGCCGTTGCATTTAAAAACACAAGACTGTGTTAATAACTCAACTCCTCTGTCAAAACATCCCTGTGTGATAAAATGTGTTAAATGGGATCTCAAAGCCATGAATCCAAACAATTCAAAGTGAAGCTAAACACTTGGACAAATGTTCGTGAATTTTTGTGTTTTTGTGTACTTGATCACACTACAGTGTCACACAAGGCATCAAACAGATCTACAAGCTCGAAATGCATTTTGAGCTAGGAGATTGGCTAATTTTGCCGTTTTTGAATCCTGAAAAGTAACAGTTTTGGACATGAGGTTTTCACCCGACAGAAACGATAATAAAATACATATTATGTATAGGTTTTTCAGGAAAATAATCCTGTTAGGATTTAGATAGCCTCGATCTCCAGGCTTTTATTTTTTGACCAGCCTGTTGACCTTCCTGGAATAGGAAGTGTTTCATTTCCCCAGCCAACCAGAGTGCAGTGGGCGTCACTCCAAATGTTGTGACGTCAGGGCTCTCAATGCTGCACATTGGGGAGGAGGAGGGGCGTGGGCGGGGCGGGGGCGGGGCGGGGGCTGACGGAGATTTTGAACCCGCCCCTCTAGACATGATATCAGACTCGCTAGGCAGCCTAGGATTTAGAAGACATTTTTATAATCTGCCTCATGTCTTAATGGGTTAAGACAGAGAGACTCGGGGACCTTGAAGGAGACTTATAATGAACTAAAATAATTGTGATTCATTGTGACCTTGTAGATCAGCTATTTTTGAAAAACATTGAAAGTAAAAGTAGTTAAGTGTATCTGAGTTTTATAAATATTAAACCAATCAAAATATAAGTACATTCGATTAGTTCTCAAACTTTTTTTGTGCCTAGGATGCCCTAATTGATATATTTGGCCGCAGACCCCCATCTGAAAAGGTTTTGTGCCAGGGAGGGACCCCCAGAAGATTTTTGTTAAAGGTAGGGTAAGTGATTTGCAATTATTCAAATAATTGCAAAATGGGTCTATATTCTGATAGTACTCATTGCTATAGAGTGTTTGTTCAGTAAAAGGAGTCTCCTTGTCTCTCCAGCTCTTTATAAAACAGAAAATGCATTTTCGTTTCAGTTTCAGTTTCATTTCCAATTTTATCCAATCAGGATAGAGAATTCAATCAGGATATAGATTAAACAAGTGAAATTGGAAGTGATGACACTAAGAAATGAGCAGGCAAAATTGGAACTGGAACACTATAAAAACTAGAAAAAGTGCTCCTCGGAGCACAGGTCTCCGCCAGGTCAGGTAGGTTATTGTGGGGCAGCAATGTTCGGAATTAGCCAATCAGGATGGAATATGAAAAATTGGACGGAACCATCTTGATCACTTGACTATATGTGTACCGATTTGCATGATGTTTGAATTTGTAGGAGTAATATAAAAAAGAAAAATGTTGCAAAATTGGCCTCCTGGTGGCGCTATAATAGGGCAATGTTAAAAGGGTGGCATTTGTTCTTCAATGTAGTGCGAATGTGCGTGCAAAGTGTCACCACAATCGGACGCTGCATTCATGATTTGTGGCATTTTGTTCAAAATGGGCCACTCCTGCAAACTTTAGATGTCAATGTTAGCCAATCAGGATGGAATATGAAAATTTTAAAAGATCCATCGTGATCACATGACTATAGAGATCAAGTGTACAGATGTGCGTGAAATTTGGATACATTCTGAAGGCTTAATATCAAAAAATGTGTTTTACATAAGTCGGCCTCCTGGTGGCGCTATGAAAGGCAAATGTGAAAAATGCAGGTCAGTTGTTTTTCCTTGGCCTCTAGGGAGTGTGCGTGCAAAGTTTCATGCAGATCGGTGCAGTTATAGTTAAAAACACAAATCGTCCATTTATAGCGCCACCATGAGGCTGATTTGAACATTTTCAAGTGGCATTTCTTCCTCGGCCTAGTCACTAGGCCCTAGTGGGAATGTGCGTTTGAAATCTCACGGAAATCGCAAGCTGCGTTCATGATTTGAGGCATTTTGTTGAAAACGGAGCAATCCTGCACTTTGGAAGCCAACCTTAGCCAATCAGGATGAAATATGGAAAATTGGACAGATCTGTGTTGATCACATGACTATAGAGATACTGTGTACTGATTTGCGTGATGTTTGGATAATATCTGTAGGAGTACTGTCAAGAAATGTGTTTTGCAAAAAGCGGCCTCCTGGTGGTGCTATAAAAGGCTAATTTGAAAAATTTGGGGCAGAGGTCCTGCTCTGGCATCCAGGGAGTGTGTGTGCACAGTTTCGCTGCGATCAAGCCAACGGTGCCGGAGATTAGCTGTACACAAAATGACAGAATGACGGACACACGGACACACGGACGGACGGACACACGGACGGACACACGGACGGACGGACAGGGGGCAAAACATACTCTCTCGCCATGCCTTTCGGCCTGGCGGAGACAATGAAGCTTAAAAATGGGTACTTTCTCCTCATTGGCTGAGATTTTGACACCTACCGGAACATTTATTTTCTGTTTATTAAAGAGCTGGAGAGACGGGGAGACTCCTGTCACTGAACAAACACTCTGTAGCAATGATTACTATCAGAATATAGTGCTTTAACCTTTTAACAAAATACTTTTTGTTTTAACCCCAAAATATCACTTACCCTACCTTTAAATAAAATTTATGATTCAACATTTTCCACTTTCAAGATTCTTCAAAAATAGCAGATATACAAGCTTGCAGCACGGCATGAAGTGACGCGCTGTAAGTGTGCGTCACAGAAGGGGACGTTCGGTAGGCCAATCAGAGGCCTACCGAACGTCCCCTTCTGTGACGCACACGGAAACTTCCCGAGGGAAGGTGGAAGCAATACAAGGTATTGCGATACAGGTCGCTCCAATGAACTGCAGAGGCCAATGAGGTATCTAGGTTTCTATATCTATGTGAGCAACTCCATAGACATATAAAGGTAGACGCCTCCTCCAGCTCTGAGGCGTCTGTACAGTATCTCGGGCGCGCACCAGCTTCCGCCCTCCCTCGGGAAATTTCCGTGTGCGTCACTTTGATAACCAGTAATTCAAGGCTACTGGATTGTGAGGGCAGCCTGGGAGTTGTTGTGGCTCTTCTTGCAAAGGTTGTTTTTGGCAATGTCCCTCATGATCAATGCAACGAGGTTGTGTCCCACTGTTGTAGAGTAATACATGATCAATGCAACAAAGTTGTGTCCCACTGTTGTAGAACATTGGTTCTCAAAGTGGGGTCCTTGGGGGGGGGGGGGATGCCAGGGGGTCCCCAGCTAAATTAATTAATATAGTGTCACAATAATTTTAACCACTTTAGCCATATTTTATACTTTGGCTCTTAAAAAATAGCCGATATACAAGCGCATAGCGCAGCAAAGAGTGCATACTGTAGGTGCCCTGTTGAAATTCTAGCCCCTCGGGCTGCTGCCCCATGAGCTTGTGCGTTCGTTAATCCAGGCCTGACCGTCTGTCACTGTGCAGTTTAGGGCTGCAACTATCCATCACTTTCTTAGAGATTATTCTAACATGACTTTGTCCATCAATCGAATAATCGTGAAGCGTATTTTTTTTCTTCATATTTCCATTTTTTCGATTAACTAATCGATTAACCACTATGCAAACATAGTGAGTAGGCTATAGCAGATCTACAATGTCACAATGCATTGTAAGCTTGCAGATTGGCCATTTTCACTATTTTAGATTTTCTTTTTTTTCTTTTCACCTATAATGCCCGAAATAGTGATTGATTCATCGATTCAAAACATAACACAACTCTTGTATGGGGGGCAAAATGTTTTTAATGGGCCCCCAGTGGTGGACCGTAACAAAGTGCATTTACTTGAGTACAGTACTTTTTTTATTTTCTTTCTGTTTGAAACGTAGTGGAGTGAAAGTCATTTGGTATCCAAAAAATACAAATACTCAAGTAAAGTGCAGCTTCTCAAAAAATGTACTTGCCTACTAACAGTACTCAAGTAAATGTAGCCTACTTAGTTAGTTACTGTCCACCACTGATTTGTGTTTAGCGATTGATTAGCTTTAGAGTGAATCCCTCTAGGGAGCTCTAATTGAATGTAATTCAACAGCATATTTATGCAGCACGTTTGTATTGGTCTGACCTACTCCTCACCACGTACCACATTAGAGAAATGTGTCTATTGTGTATTTAACTGTGGTACCTACAGCATGGGCTTATGTCATGAATGAAAAGGACAGTAAGCTGTGTAGGACATGTAACTGTGTTGTTTTACATTCTTTTGCCTAATAAAAATTTCAATCAATCAATTCAATCAATCAAAGCATAGTTTGACCTATACTGCCCTCTTGTGTTGAAACAGCCAAAAAACACTCAAACACATTCCTGATTGATTATGTTAAACCATTTCACAAGCAATGTGATGATATAAGTACAAATGTACATTTAACACCCTAATTAATGTCATATCTAGCTACTCTGCAGTCCTGTATTGATCTGATCAGAGCAATGGTCACGAGTTATGGCCAATTAAAAGTGTTAAACACTGCTGTAACACTGCTATAGTGCCCCATATGTGTGCAATTTTGGTTTGGTGTGACTATTCTCATGGCAGTCTCCTGAGCAGTGTTTGTGTCATGGTAGACCCCCCTAAAACAGAGTTTTTGCCAGGTTTGGTGTGGATCGGAGCAAGGGTGCCCCTCGCAAGTCCAGATGTTATGTTTGTGGCATCCGCCCACCACCAACCCATTAGGCAATTTTAATTTAGGGTACCAAACGTAAGGGTCCATTTGGTTCCATTTATACGCTCTCAGAGCAATTTAGCTGGCGACCCCCTGCAGGAAACAAATAATACAATTAGATTTTTTCTTTACATTATTTGAAAATGTTTGCCAATGATGACATGCCCATTGAAAGTGGGTGTGAAAAAGGGACTTGGACCTTTAAATCTGGTCAATCTTTACACTCAAGACAAGAGTTAAATGTATATTCTGTACTGTGGATGTGACAGAATGAAATGTTGCAATATGGCTGTGACACCTCTGCATGTCCATGTTCATTTTAGACAAACTGCCTTAACTGCTGTCGGGCAGAAACCTCCTATATCCATACTGTGTTTCAACTTTTTATGTTTTTTTTTTTTTTGTAAATTAATGCCTTATACTCGTGTCACACAAAAGTGGCAGAAAATAGACGATCTACAGTACAAGCTCACAACGCGTTGCGAGCTTGTAGATCTTCTATTTTTATAGAAAAGTATATAGATAGCAGCTTGTGTGACAGTTTTGGAGACAAGATTTCCTTCCACCCGACTGTCACTGGTAAATATCGACACCTCTGCAGTCCATGCTCATTTTAGACAAACATGAGTGTCAGTATTAAATGCAGACACAAATGGAAACACTGTGAAAAACCCACAAAGTGACAGCAGAAGTCAAAGCCAGGATATGATTCTAGTTTAGTCACAGGAACTGTGGATACGCGTGTGCTTCAATGATTATGTTTAATAGCAAAAACTGATGAATATGGAGGACATAATGAAAGCCACGTTGCTTAACTTCTCTTCACACGCTTCCTGCCTCGTACTGTCTGTAGCACTGTTGCTCATATCGTTGCTGTCGTGTTGAAACCTTTCCCTTTTTTATTATTATTTTGTAAATATTTTTAAATAGTGAAAGTAGTTTTGCCTTGCATGATGAAGTAGGGCATTTTTTTTGATCGTTTGTTTCATGAACGGATTAATTGGAGAAAAATTATCACTCAAAAGTTTATTATTAAACAAAATATTCTACAGTTAACTTCACCCACTTTGAAGTGAAAAAGTGAAAGTTTATTAAATGTTCATGTAATGTACATCAACTTTAAAGGCAGGGCAACAGATAATTTTAAATGCTCAAAAAGATGTGAAAGGGGAAAATATGTACTTAATAATTAACATAATAATAGCATTAAATAATCTAGAAAAATACATTGTTTTATAAATTCTGGAAAAGGGTCTTTGAACAGGTAAATCTGCCCCGCCCCCAACATTCAGTTGAGCAGTTTTGTGAGGTCAGGAGTCCAGCCTGGTTAACTCACCTAAACTCCCTATAAACAAATATAAGCACACTTATGTCATAAATATGCATTTAATTTCATCTTCTCCTTTTTTTTTTTTTTTTTTTTTACAGCAGAGAGGCTTCCAGAGCATTGCAAATATATCTGATTTTAAATGCTAGACTAGACATTTACTACTGTATGTTCATTGATAGGCCAGTATTTGACCTCTTACTGTCAATACAGTGTACATCTATCAGCCTCCTCCACTGGTGATGTCACTGTGCACTTCTATTCTGCTACATGTAGAGGGTCACCTTTTCAAAAACTTTTCAAAAACATTAAGTGATTTTCATATATAAGTATATGAAATAAATAAACTGCTAGTGTTTACATAATTATGGACTATATCGTTGCTGTCGGGCAGAAAACTCGTATCTGTTTTTTCATAAATTAATGCCCTACTTTGTCTTACCACAGTGTCACACAAAAGTAGTAAAAATAGCCGATCTGCAAACTCAAAACGTGTCTCAATATGACAATTTTTGTTTTGTTTTGGACAGAATGAGGTTTCCACCCGACAGCGACGATATGAAAATATCAAAAGTTTCCCCTTATCTGTTGCCCTACATTTAATCGAGCCGTTTTGTTTGTGCGTACCGCACAACATTATATGGCTGGCATCTCACTGCATGTGAGCTACTTCCCGCTTTTCGACACAGCCTGTATCGCCTGGATCCACTGCTTCCTCTCCTCGGTTGTTGCGGCCTGGACGAAGTAGTGTCTCTCATCTGAGGTTATGATCTCGAAGAGATTGCCATCGACGTCGTACTTCTTAGCTGGGAACAGATAAAAGGGACTGCGTTGAAGACGTTGGTTACACTTTACTTAAAGGTTGGATGCATTATAATCGTATTTATAATGCGTTATACTGCACTTACTGTATAAGGCTTTGTAACACTCTTTATGAATGTTTATAATTATGCCTAACAACTTATAACAACGTTTATGAAGTATTATATGTTCTGGATGCATTATTAGCTCAGTGGAACAACATATAACTACCATATCTTAGTCAGTTATAAAGTGTCTTTTACAAGTTGTTATGCAATTTGCTTATAATGCATTATAGAACTGACCTTAAAGGGATATTTCACTCTCAAACATGTTTGGGTAATTTTAACATGGCTTTTGTGAACACCCCAGACAGTTTTTAAGTTGCTTGATTCAGTTTAGATATTTGATATTTTATCAGACATGCCCCCTTCTTATATAAACCCATTGTAACTTCAAGCTCCATTTTAACCATGTTAGATTAATTGAAAGCCGTCCTTGGTTCTGGTGACTGATATTGTCCTTATTTGTGAGGGGGCCGTGTTTTTTCAATATTTTTTTTCGTTTATTTTATTATATATATTTATTAAATTTTCTATAAAACTATGGAGAAAAAAATGAAAAAGTAATTGAAAAAACATGGTCTCCCCATGCATTAGAATGACAATATCAGTCCCCAGAACCATGGACAGGTGTTTTCAATGAATCTAAGTTTAAAGTTACAATGGGTTTATATAGGAAGGGGTCGTGTCTGATAACATTTATATTAAATAACTATATACTGAATCAAGCAAATTAAAAACAGTCTGGGGTGCTCACAAAAACCTGAGTAGACGTTAAAACATGTTTGAAAGTGAAATATCCCTTTTACAGTTTTACCAAGACGTTTAGGGATCTGATATGAACCACTTGTCATACTGTAGGCTATAGTATTTCCTGGTCACGGTCTGTCTGTCACAGTGGGAGGACATGGTAGCTGGGTATGTGCAGTATCTCGTAGCAACAGAATCACTCACCATCTGGAACAAACTCCACTGCTGTGATCACAGAGCCACGGAGATGGATGGAGCCCAGAGGGTACTCCTCACCCTGAGACCAGAGAGAGAGAGGTTTGAGAGAGAAAGAAAGTGTGGGAGAGAGAGAAAGAGGAAATGTACTGAAGCCATCTCTTTCAGACATTGCATATACAGTAACATATTTCATTGCATACAGTATGTCATTGCATACAGCACATTTAATTGCATACAGCACATTTCATCAGATACAGTATATTTCATTAAATACAGCATTTTTCCCCTTCCCCCCCCCCTAAAATTTAGAGTAGCCAATTTCTTTTTACCCCTTTTTCTCCCCAATTTAGTCGTTATGCCAATTAATTCCTCCACACACACATTTGGGTGTTGTCACTGCTGTTGTATCCTACTGACTACTCCTCACTGACTCACCTGCCAGTCAGGAGCCCCCACCAGGAGGACGTAGAGCCTTCGTCCTACTCCTCCCGCCCAACACTCCCCACTGACAGGTGCCGCCCCAGCCCATAGGAGTACATGCAATCACCGATATCACCCTCCCCGCCCGGCTTCCCTCCCCCGAACACGGGCCAATTGTGTTCGTGTAGACGCTCGACAAAGCCGGATGCACCACGGTGGATTCGGGCTCAGAACCTTCGTGGTGGTGGGCAGTGACTTTACCACTGCGCCACCCGAGCAAATTTAAAATACAGCATATTTTATTGCATACAGCATGTCGTTGCTGTCGGGCAGAAACCTCTTATCTCCATATTTTACCTTTGTGTGATTTTTTTTAATAAATTAACGACCTACTTGATCATACTATAGCGTCACACAAAAGTATCAAAAGTAGCAGATCTACAAGCTCGAAAACGCGACGCGAAGCATACATGTTTTGAGCTTTGAGCTTTTGCTATTTTTGAATTTGAATCCTGAAAACTAACTGTTTTGGACATATTTGGAGGTTTCCACCCGACAGCAAAGACATGTCATTGCATACAGTATATCTCATAGCATACAGAACATTTCATTGCATACAGCATATTTAATTGCGAAACAGCATATTTCCAGCATTTGCAAAGACATGTATTTTTACCTTTGCAGGATCATAATAATGCATGTACGCGGGGTCATCTCTCAGTATGAACTTCCGCACCTTCCAGTTCTTCCTCTTATGTCCCTGTGAGGTGCCAGATAGCAGTTTGTTATATTTTAGCATTTTCAGGCCATGGTTTGTGGAAGGGTTATGACTTATGACCTCAAATTTGGCGCTGTCGACATGTGTTGTTATTGCTGCTACAAAGGTTGAGGAACCGAAACCAAATAGTTTAACTCTTGTGTAAGCGTGCACAGCTGTCAACTCAGTAAAAAACGGGAAAGGATACGTGTAATTTTAGAATAGCAGACATACAAGCTGACAGCACGTCACTTTGTGCCACACTGTGAGATTGTACATCTGCCATTTTTGAACATTTCTGAAAAATCTTGAAAGTGTGAGAACTACTGATTTAGAAGGCATTTGTAGAATCGGCCACAGGTTTAAATGGGTTAAAAGAGGTTGAACATGGCTAAAGCTTCCCTTCCATTCTTACACACTTTGACGTGTCGCTAGAAGTGTGAGACAGAAATCCAACTTCATAGAACGATAGTTTGACGGTGGTTTTGCTCTGTCTCACCTGTTTGAGTAAACAGCCCTGTTTTACGATGTTTCCTCTGAACTCCTCCTTCAGAAGCACGTCCTCGTCACTGGAGTAACCCTCGCAGAAAAACCCACTGTCCGCCTGTGACACCAGATAGACAGCCATGTGACCTTCTGCACTTATAGGCCCTACAGGTAGCTGTTCAGACTTGCAGCCCAACTCTGATCTGATTTCCTACCCAGATTGGAGTCGGATTGTTTTCTTTGGAGTCTGAACAAGGCTAAGGCATGTGATTCAAATCTGATTAGCAAAACTTCTTTCCATGTGGGTTTCCCTTTTCTGTTCAGACTGCTTAAAAGCGATCTATACTCCCCTACAGTACTTCTGAAGCTTTACCACTTGATCTTTTTTATTTTTACCTTTTGTTTTATTGCTTTTGTTCTCTGTCTTACGCTTATGATTTTCTGTACGTACACTGTTTTGTATGTAGGTCTGAGTCTGTTGTAGTCTGTTGTTGTAGTCTGTTGTTGTAGTCTGTTGTCTAAATGTAAACCGGAAAATTCCAAGAATAAATGATTGGGGGAAAAAAATTTAAACAATCTGGATAGGCCACTAATCAGATTTTGGGACTGGATTTGGGTCAGTCTGAACAGGGCCCTCCTGGGTTTTTTCACATTGTCGTACATACATACGTACATACTTTACATACAATGTACAATTGTTTATCCCTGTAATAAAAGTTAGTGGTACTGTATATACTCATTTTGTGTGATGAAGTTACATTCCCTCATAAACGTCAGTGGTACACTAATTTTACATTGTTAAAAGGATGTACCCTGTGATAAATGTTAGTGGTACACATCCCTCTATGTCATGATTTGAAGTTACATTCCCTGTGATGAATTGCAGAGACTTCATGTGTCGTTAAATTACGTTTCCGGTTGATAGATGTTATTGGTAATAGATTTCAGCTCATGCTTACAAAGAAGTAAAGAGCATCTGGCTCATCTAATAGGACAGACTCTGCTCCTCCCTCTGCTCCTTGCTTGGACAGGTCCCCCGCCGGCAGGAGGAAGCCCTCGTTCATGAGGCCTGTAGCCAACATGAGGGCCTCTGGCTTGTTCCTCGCTTTCCCCTTCGAAATCAGCCACTCCACCACTGTGGCACCTGTGTGTGCAAGGTGGGGAGGGGGGGGGGGGGGAAGAGAAGTGATTTGTAAATGATTTTGACCACAAACAAGTGCTTTGAATAGAAAAGGGAGAAGTGGTGTCACTGCATGAAAAGAGGCATTAATGGGCAAATTCTGGCAATTGCAGTTGCTCAGTAAACCCGCAGTTTGCTGGTGTTTTTGTATGTCATTGGAAATTTACAGTTGAAAATGTTTACTGTGAAATTTGTCTATATACATTTGGAAATCAGTGATTTACCGTTCCTCTGCCAGACAAAGACCCAGCAGGAGACTGGCCATTTCCTTTGACATCCAAATTCACTCTTTGTTTAAAGAGGGGGTCTCTCTCTCCCTCTCCCTCTCCCCATTGCCAAAGCAAAAATATTTTTGTTAAGGGCTTAATTTGTTAATCTTTTTTTTTGTATAATCTAAGTGAATAAGAACATTTCCCATATCTGTTCCCAAGAATACAATAGTAATGTAGATGTCGGGATGAGGGGTGATGAGGACAGGTTAACAGGAAGAGGGTGTTTTATCAAGCAAGAGATTTTCAGGTTTAAAACATTGGTGCAGAGTGTTGACTTTGGGTTCCTTCGCTGTGCTGGGTCCTCTTTTTTTTGGGTTCACTTAGTTTTGTCTTTAATGAACATGAAGATGTGTATTGCTGTTGGAATGTTGCCATATAAAGAGTCTCTCTCTCTCTCTCTCTCTCTCTCTCTCCCCAAATGAGCTTAATCAGCAATAAAACACAGGTTTGGCAGGTTTACGTTGCAAAAATGGAACAAAACAATATATATTTTTTTCAATATCTTTGTTAATCTATGTTTTTTAAATAATCTAAATCTAAAAAGTAATTTAACTTGTCTAAATCTTAACTATGGTCTTTTGAAAAAAATCACATTGCAATGCTTTGTATAATGTAGGGCTTAATTTGTTAATCTATGTTTTTTTATGTATACTCTTAATCTAAATCTAAGTATCTTAACTAAAGTTTTTAATTCATTACATTGTAGTAAAAAGTGCAATAGTTGCCTCTGAGATGTTATAAAGTATAACAACATTTCCCATTCCAGACAGCTTTGACCAAAGTTGCTAATTATCATGTGAATGCTGCAGTGTCTCTCTACAGCACAGCCATTCACAACCAATGACTTTCCTTCTCAGTTTGGCCAATCAGGTTATCACATTTTTGAAATCTTAACTGCCATCCACTGCAGCCAGATGAAAATCAGTTGACTTGACTTGACTAGCTGACTGACTCAACATACTTGAATTAAGGTAAGCTTCAAGCCTACATGACGTATTTATAAATTGTTAGTAGGATACATTATATTGTATTGCACTAGTATCACAAGAGCATAATATTATATGCCATGGATTACTGTAGCAGGAAACCTGGAACACTTTATGTCGTGAAATTTGTTTGTTTTTGCAAACTAACTGAATTTGCATTTATCAATTACATGTCTGCAGAGTTGTCAGATTATTTGTTTTTTGAAAGAAAAAATCCTCTGTTACATGTATTAAGTTTACAGTTTCCCCTTTGTTATCTTTGAGTTAATACATACATTTCCTTTGGGTTTTACTTAGTTTTTAGGCTACTTCAGAACTAAGGACTGAGAATTCCACTGATTCATGCATGCTGTGTGTGTCCACCCAAGGAGAGAAGGCCTTTATGCTTTTATAGTCCCAACTAACTTTGTGAATCATTCTGTTTGCAGGAGACTGTGAGCCGTTTACACAACTCTGAAAACAATGCCCTGAGACTTGATTCACAAGAAAGGTAATGAATTGTTTGTTTGTATCACTGTGTAATTTACCCCAGCTAAATAATAACAATGCATAACATTTATATAGCGCTTTTCTTAGTACCCAAAGTCGCTTTACAACAAAACAAAACAAAACAAACAACTTTATCAGGAGAGAAATTCTTAAAAAGGCTAAAAAGAAAACATTAAGCTAAGACTAAGGGAGATTTGAATTAGGGGGAGGGGGAAGGTGGGGTTTGATATAGGCTTTGAACAGGACGGGGGTGGAGGTGTGAGTTCCAAATGGGGGTGGCTGCAGTCTGCACTCTGCAACTGGTGGCAGTGTGTCTGCTCTGGAATCAACTAACATGCTGCTTTTCTATTTTCAGTATCAATTCTCCACATAATCTTGCAGCGATGACCCATGTTGGATCAGGTCGGCATTGCTTTCCCTGACGTAGACCGTGTCGTTATAACGGGTAAGAAAATATATGCTACTTTTACTTAAGTAAAATATATAAGTACATCTTCCACCAGCGTAGACTTTTACAGGGGCCAGTTAAAATTGCAGTCACATGTAAGTTCTCTTTTAGAGCAGTGTAGATGTGGAATTGTGTTGTTTGTGTAGATAAACAACTAAATAGATCCTAATTGTATTTTCCTTGTATTTTAGCTGCTTGCAGGACTCACTTGAGTCTCTGAAAAGAAGCCATCGCCTGGACCAGCCAGAGAATAATGACCAGAAGAAAAAGATGAATGCCTCAATGAAGAGCCGACAGAGAAGATTGAGGGTAAGTTATATGGAACTGTTTGTAAGATGTTTTTTGTTTTACATTCTGTGTTCCTGTACTAATGGTAATTTAATACATAATTTAATTGCTATTCTATGTTTTACAGTTGATGACCACCAGGACTGCATGTCTGGAGACTGATGGAGAAAGGCCATGCTAAGAAGTTCAGAGGAGGGAGACAAGCCGGAGGTGCCAGAGGACAGAGTGGGCTCATCAGCTGACCAGGGGCCATGGCAGCAGCGAAGCCAGAGGGAAGGCTGGAGGAGCGTGCCGAGATGTGGAGGTCTGTGGTCCACTCCAGACATGGGCAGCCAGAGACCAGCCCATGGAGAAAGAATCCTCTCGTCGGGCAGCCAAAGACCAGCACATGGGGAGAGAGTCCGTGTGTCGAGAGCAGTGTCGAGAAGGAGCTGAGGAGACCAGGGTGGGGAGCCACCACTCCACAGAGCCCAGGCTGCTTTTATCGCCACACAATTATGACATTGAACAATGGGTGAGCACATCTGAGCAAATTGCACATAGGCCTACTGGATGTCAGCAGGACAGATGAGTGGGCAGTTAGCCTGGTTCCCCCGCTCACCAGCAGCACGTGCCTAATATTATTTTAATGGACATTGACTCTATGAACTAAAGTGAACGAGAACTACAACCAAGTGTGAAGATGTTTCCCAGAGCCTCTACCAAGCCCATGTTGATTGAGGAGCTTGGAGAGAGGGGGGGGGGGGGAGGTGCGAGTGTCCCCATGGTCTTGAGGAGAGGGGTAATATATGTGTATTTATATGCATTCCTCCTCCCATAGCCTGAGAGGGGGAAAGTGTGAGAGTGTCCTGTTCAAGTCCAGAAGATTGAAGAACTTGGAGAGGAGAGGACTGTTGTGACTGAGATTCTCCCATAGCCTGGCCAGCACCATGAGGATTGAAGAGCTTGGAGAGAGGAGAGAGGAAATGTAACAGCTCTCTGTTCTGAGGTCCTCTGTTACTGAGGTTTTGCACAGTTGAATTTTGCACAATGATTTTAAGTATTTATTGAATTATAATCATGAAGGGCAAGTGCAATGTGTAATGGGTATGAGTGTGATAAGAGAGCAATATGTTTGAGTAGTGCAATATAGGGAATGCTGGGTGATTATTGAAAGCTTAACATGTCCCTGTAAGTTGTGCCTGTGGCCAGAGTAATTGGGCTGGACCAAGTTAGAAGGGCAGAGGGTGGTAGGATGAGAGCTGGACACCACCATGTCACCTGTGTGGCGAGCTTCCTGTGTTCATGTATTGTTTGTATTGTCGGTGAACAATCAAAATAAATACACCTTTTTGGTTGTACCCTATCAAGGCCTCTGTTCTAACTCCAACCGCAAGTCGGGCATTCTCACAGCGCTGCACTCAGTACCACACTATGAGCTTGTAGATCTGCTATTTTTGAATAGCCAAAGTATACTGTATACTGTTTATTTATTTATCAATAAACACAATTTACCTGACTGAGATTGTTGCCTATTTGTTTTCAGAATCATGTATGTATATATGTGTGTGTGTGTGTGTGTGTGTGTGTGTGTGTGTGTATATAACTAAATAAATAAATAAATAAATATATATATATATATATATATATATATATATATATATATATATATATATATAAATAAAATAAGGGGGGGCACCACCCCCCTAGATCCCTAGGAGGGGGGTCACCTTGTGAGCCCCCATCCCCCCCCCCCCCCTCACAATGTGACCCCCAAAATAAGGGAGGGATGATTGCCCACCTAGTATAGGTCACAGCCAATCATAGGTGGCTTATTGCACATGCTCAGTAGCATTACTCTAGATAGGGAGGAGGGGGGAGATCTCCCCCCTCCCAAATTGTGGAAATCCAGGTTAGGGCTGAAGGTGTGATTTTCTGGCAGCAGCCCCAGCAGGGGGTCACGCATACTTAATTTGGTACGATACCAGTCTTTACTGACTCAGAAAACTTTGAGTTTTCCGAGTGGTTTAGCTCATGTAAATACAGGAATTTTCACTGAATTTACATCTAATTTTCATCTGTTTTCATAACCGGAAACCTTGTTTTTTGCGCAGTGTGTGTAGTACCAGTGAAACAGTGATTGTAGACTTTCTTCTCCTTCTCCAGTTTTAGTTCTTTAACTCCGTTATCCTGGTCTTTCATCAGTAGGTACAGCTCGCTGAGGAAGAAAAGCAGCACTCAAACTCCAGTCATTATCACTCAAACTCCTACATTTTTAATAATAAGATAACTTACTGCCCTGATACTCATACATATTCCACTCGTGGGGCTGGAGGTGGATTGATAACTTTACCTCTGCCTAAGTCTAATTCAATGAAGAGGGCTATGTATTTTGTAGGTCAATTGCACACCGGAATCGTATTCCAGGCGATGTGCGTAGCATCAAAGGAAAAGTTTGTTTTAAAAGGAAACTTAAACATTCTATATTATAACTTTTTATACATTATTCTTAACTTACATAACGGATTGACAGTGCCATTTTAAATACGCTGTATTCCTGTTGGTTTTTCTGTTGTTTTCAATATGTTTATATTGTGATTAATGAATATTAATGTCTGGACCCCAGGAAGACGAGCTGTCGTTAAGGCGGCAGCTAATGGGGATCCATAATAAACAATAAATCCACGGTGACATTTACACATTGGATGAAAGTTTGGCTGTCCTGACAAAACACATCATGTACAAATCAAGACGAGAGTGGTAATAATTATTGTGCATTTTACCACACTCTGTGCTGGTTTTTTTATTTTATTTTGGAATACACATTTATCGAACTAAGGATCCAGCACCTGCCTAAACATGAATATGATATACTACTATATAAATTATAAATTAATAAATCTGATAATTAGCGTGAGCGTACGTTGCAACTTTTAGAGACTTGCATAACTGGCAGTTTATTATGAGGCACTTTTAAAGTAGCCACACTTCATTCATCTGTATTATACAGTATATTGTTGCTGTCAGGTGGAAACCTTGTATGTCCAAAACCGTTCAGTTTTTATTATTATGTTTCAAAATAGTGAAAATTGCAGATCTACAAGCTCAGAACGTGACAACTACTTTTGTGCGACACTCTTGTATAATGAAGAAGGGCATTAATTTACGGAAAAACAGAAAAAGTTGAAATATGGAGATACGAGGTTTCTGTCCAACGCTTTATCGTCTCTGTTCAGTGGAAACCTCATGTCCAAAACTGTTACTTTTCAGGATTCAAATAAAAAAATGGCTGTATAATACGCTGTAGTATGATCGAGTAGGGCGTTCATTTAAGAAAAAACAACAAGTAAAAAAATGATATATTGCTTCCTCAGCCAAGGAACATTTGACAGAACCTACAGTACCTCAGGTTGACTGTGTCAGGCAGACGGATGGAGCGCCTCGTGGACTTCCTGGCAAACTTCTTGCCCCCCGCCAGGCAGGTCAACGCCCGCTTGACGTCTTTGACCCAGGACTCTCTCTCTTCCACGTGCGTGGCTTGGAAGAAATGATCCTGTTTCTTCTCCGTGGTTATTTTGAACACCATCTGAAATAACCAGTGGTGGAAAGTAACTTAAGTAATGTACTTCAGTACAATTTTGAGGTATTTTTTACTTTACTGGAGTCTTTCCGATTTTCTGTACTTTTACTTCTACTCCACCACATCTCAGAGGCAAATAATGTACTTTTACTCCACTGCAATTATTTGAAAACTTTGTTTACTAGTTACTTTGTACATTCTGCTTATTATTACGAAACATATATTGCCCACTTCAGCCCTATATACATTTCAGCCATTTGAAAATAGCCGATCAACAAGCTCACAACTTCTGACGACTCACGACTTTCTGCATAATGAGTACTTTTACTTTTGATACCAATACTGTTGTACTTTTACTCAAGTAAATTGTGAATTCCGGACTTTTAATTGTAACAGAGTATTTCTACAAACTTTTACTAAGTAAAAAATGTGAATAATACTTTTTCCACCACTGGAAATAACAACATTGCTTTGTTAAGCTTGACGGCTATTGCATGTTCATATCGCTTCAATGTTGCGCATCAGTGGACAACATGCTCTACCTTTGATTGTCTGTGGAAATTAAATAAAAGTGATAGAGTGCCCCAGATACCAAGTACCAATTCGTACAACCGGTACCAACAGTAGAAAAGGGTCGATAAGGAATTGGAATGATAAGCAGGATCGATAAGAGGATCGAAATCGATAAAAGAAAATTTACAATCCCCATCCTAGTAGGATGTAACATCTGATGGTATTGCAAAAGCAGATGTTTTATAAGTCGCCTTATTTAGGGTTTGCCTTGAGGTTTCACAAAGATATGATGAAAAACAAACCAAGAAATGTGAATTCTTCTCCTCGTTTGAGAAAAGTAAAGGATTTACATGCAACTGTATTTTACTGTCAATGCGTTCTGCCATACAATACAGCAGGGGTCTTCATTGTTTTTCAGGCCAAGGACCCCTTAGCTGAGAGAAAGATGAAACAGGGACCCCCCCACTACATATTGTATAAAATTGTGTTGCAGATTAAACTTTTTCATAGGTTTCATAGATTGCTTGATCAATCTATAGTTGTGTTGTCAATACTCAGTGAACTTGACCTTTCACTTTGCACTTGGTCTGTTCTTCTTTCCCTTTACACCAAACCTCTTTACTGAAAATAGCAGATCTACAAGCTCACAACGCCTCATGCCGTGAGGCGTTGTGAGCTTGTAGATCTGCTATTTTTGGCTAAAGTTCTCCTCAGATTAGGGATGCTGTAGGGTTCAAGTGGTTAATGCAATACAAAAAGAAAAAACTATCACACAAAGATCTGGCGGCCCCCTGTAGTAACTCTGAGGACCTCCTAAGGGTCCCGGACCCCCTGCTTGATGACCCCTGCGGTACTGTATCTACTCTATTCAGATTTCCCTGTCCTTGGCTTCCACAAATACGCATCATCCACATAAACCATTGAGAATTTTTTCTTACCGTTCGCTTGCCGAAAGCTTGGCATGGACTGGTGAGGGTTGCACCCTTCAGTGGGATCATTCCTTTGGGAGAGTTGTCGGTCTTCTTTTTAAAGAATTCCACCCCATCTTCTGAGAGCACCACCCACACGGCTTTCCAGGAGTTCAGCACTGTACCCTGAGGGGGGATTAATCGCACAGATGGTTAACAGAAAGTGATGGAAAAAGTACTCACATTGTGTACTTAAGTAAAAGTACCAATACCACTCATGTAGAAATACTCTGTTACAAATAAAAGTCTGGTGTTCAAAATGTACTTGAGTAAAAGCACGAAAGTATTCGCATCAAAATGTACTGAAAGTAAAAGTACTCATACCCCCACAGCACAACAGCAACTTCCCCTTAAACCACTGCATGTGTGTTTGCGTTATACTGTATGTATCCACGTGTGTTATAGTACCCAGACTATATATTAAAATGTATAGCCTAAGTATACATAGGGCTGAAGTGGTTAATGTATGTTTTTGTTAATAATAATCAAAATCTACAAAGTATCCAGTAACTCAAGTTTTCAAATATTTATATTGAAGTAAAAAGTAACGTCACAATCATTTTAACCACTTTATCCATTTATATGTTGGCTGTTAAAAAATAGCAGATCGACAAGCTCACAATGTGTCACTTTGTGCCGTGCTGCGAGCTTGTACATCTGCTGTTTGTGAGCTACTGTCTTTTGTTCCATTCTCTCTCTCTCTCTCTCTCCATTTCACTTGGACTCAATCAAGTTTTGCCTCCCCCCTCCCATAAATGAATCCCCTTCTTTATCATACTACAGTGTCACACAAATGTAGCAAAAATAGAAGATCTACAAGCTCAAAATGTGTCGCATGAGCTTATATGCTATTTTGTTATGCAATTAAAAAAAAATTTAATCCTGAAAAGTAACAGTTTTGGACATACGTATGAGGTTTCCACCGACAGTAACAATGTGTCATCCCTCGCTGATGAGGTCATCCCCCTCCCATATGATCTGGGTATCCAACCTGTAATAGTTTCCCCTTCATCCACCCACTCTCTGAATCCACCACTCTTTTTTGCTCTCTGTTTGGATTATCTTCTTTATCTACATTTATTTTATCATTACTTTATGGTTGTGGTTCCCAAACGTTTTAGCTCAAGACCCAAAAGATAAATTAGACGTTTGCCCTGGACCCAAACGAATGAAAATAGCAGATCTACAATGGCAGATGGGGGTCTGCAGCCAAATATATATCAATTTGGGGGTCCTTGACACGAAAAAGTTTGAGAACTGCTGGTTTAGTGTAACATACATAGTGTGATGCACACAGTATGGTTTCAACCTGGAATCAGTCTCAAAAAGCTTCTTTTTTTTTTTGCTCTTATTGACAAAAAGTGCAACCCAGTGTAACCTACTGTACTGTACTGTACTTACTTACTAACTGACTTACTGTAACCATTGTAACCTACTGTACTGTACTTACTTACTTATGAATCACTACTGTAACCCAGAACCAATTCCATGACTTAAAACGTACGGAAACAAAACCACAACCTGTGAAATAAGTTAGAAGGTTCACGGTTCACTTAGTTAAGTCGTCAAAAAGACACATTGATATATACGGTAGTGTATTGGCAATTAAGGGCAAAGCAAGAGCGCAAACTGATCAACCTGCTGTTGATTCAGTCAACCGTATACCCAAGACCCTAGCATCCAGCTCTGAAGAACTGTCATCCTGTTAAAATACATTTTTGATCAGTTTGAGCATGAGACCACATCCGTATTGTTCACTGGCAAGCCCAAGCACCTCCAGGAAAGGTCAGAGAGTCCTTATATTAGTGACCCAAGATCGGATATAATAATTATACACTTATTTGTCTTACCTTTTTGACTAAGTATCCCTCTTTGATCTGTTTTGGTTCCATGGTTCAGGTCGTCTGGATACTGTAACACAAGCGGGTACATACAGCAAACACACATGCAGTGGTTTAAGGGGAAGTTGCTGTTGTGCTGTGGGGGTATGATATGACACAATGTGGGCGGTTGAGCCCAGCTTCCTCTTGTCTGCAGTATAAATACATGTTGGCTATCACTCATTCTGCACTTATATTTAGTTGGCCTGGTTTGTGTGAGCAAATACCTTACTGTACGCAAAACATTTTTGTACAGTATGCAGTTCACTTGTTGTCGTCCTCCTGGTGGGGGCTCCTCACTGGCAGGTGAGTCAGTAGGATACAACAGCAGTGACAACACAGAAATGTGTGTGGGGAGGAATTAATTGGCATAACGAGAAAAAGGGTTAAAAAGCCAAAATAAATTTATAAATAAAATAAATCATGATTTCATCTGATATGTCAGAACAGCAAATGGGTGGAACAAGGTCAGTTACGGTATAAAATCAGTAGTGTCTTGAGTCATCAGTGTATTGCAACCAAGGAAAAGGTCAAGAGCAGCCATGCAGTACTGATGATGTTACAGTAGTAGGAGAAGTTGGCAGCAGACTGGGAAGGTTTACTTCTACTGAAAGCTGTTACTCAACTCAAATACTTAAGTCAAAACTTATGACTCATAACTTGTTCTCCATCTATTAGCTACAGGGCATCCTTCTATAAAGTGTGTGTGTGTGTGTGTGTGTGTGTGTGTGTGTGTGTGTGTGTGTGTGTGTGTGTGTGTGTGTGTGTGTGTGTGTGTGTGTGTGTGTGTGTGTGTGTGTGTGTGTGTGTGTGTGTGTGTGTGTGTGTGTGTCCGCGCTCGCTCGCTCGCTCATCAAAATTACATCATAATTCTGATGTTGAGGTCATTGACTGGCCTCCAAGTGCCCATACTGGGTACTGCACTAAGTACTCTGACAATAGGTACCCCTAATGCTATACGGTATACATATATTATACCTGGAATAACTTCCAGAAAACTACAGGTCTGCCACAATTCTTAGTTCTTTTACAGGGTTGTCAACTGGTGGTCCGTGAAGGTAGTGCATGTGGTCCCTGACTATGCATTTAGTAATGTAGGTGTAAATGACCACCAACCAAAGGGTTTTCGATACTTGCTATACAGTTATAGTTGTTCATCTTTATTGATTGATAGTTGTTGATCTACCTTTGTGATGCCATGATGGGTTGTGTTTTATTGATACGTTTTGAGTTTTGTGTACGTGTGGTTCACAAAAAAAGGTCCATGGGTGGCAATGTTTCCCCATTTCTTTTGTACATTCAGTCACTACATAGTCACGTTGTGGAAATCTCGCGAGAGTTTCTATAAAACCAAGATGGCGACAGGTAGTTCCAAACAAACTTTTGTTGGAGAATAAATAAGTTCTAATTCATGTTTTAACACCCCTTGGAAGGCGGAATGAGGTTTGTAAGCTGAATATTTAGTACCAAGAGAGTGTGTTTAGTCTAAGCTTAAAAGGTCGTTTTTTGTTGCTTTAATGTAACCACTTCAATGCCAACCAGGATGAATGCATCAGATGTATTATGTCTTCTTAAGGCATAGGCTTTGTTTACAAAGGTTAATTTCATGTCTAATGTTTTATTGTCCTAAGACGACTTATTTGCCCCATTTAAGAAGTATATTATTTGTTTGTTGTCAAGTTTAAGCTTATTTTGGGCTACTGTTTGTTTAATGTGTAATAAACCTCGTCTCAGGTATGAGAAATGTAAAGAGTCCGCCCACAGAATATTTCTACTGTAAGCATTAATAACGGAGGCAGAACTTCCAATGGACATTAATAGGACACTTTATTTAACTATACTAAAGCAGAAACAATAAAATACTGATAGGTAACCTAGCCCCTTTCGGGACCCTGTTTACCTTTTTTGTATTTGGGAAGGCGGTATACCAGGGTCCCTTGTTGGTTAGAACACGCTCTCTCGTACCGGCGGCTACCACTGTCTGGTCTCGGGCCTACAGCTCGTCGCTTAGAAGTTGCAGAGATTTCTCAAAGGTACCAACAAGAGCAATACTAACACGCGAGAAAGCGGCATCAAAAAGCGGGGATCGGCGATGCCGTTTAACATTTTTAATAATTTAGTAAACCTTAAGCTCCTTTCTCACACTCTGCTCCTGCAGCTCCACTTCCCATGTCCCGCCTCCCGGCGTTGTGATTGTCATGCAAGCATGTAGGAGCTCGCCAATCAGAGGCAGTAACGTAGAACGCGCAGCTTGTCAGTCACCGCGGGGAGGCGGAACATGGGCAGTGGAGCAGAGTGTGAGAAAGGAGCTTAAGGTTTACTAAATTATTAAAAATGTTAAACGGCATCGCCGATCCCCGCTTTCTCGCGTGTTAGTATTGCTCTTGTTGGTACCTTTGAGAAATCTCTGCAACTTCTAAGCGACGAGCTGTAGGCCCGAGACCAGACAGTGGTAGCCGCCGGTACGAGAGAGCATGTTCTAACCAACAAGGGACCCTGGTATACCGCCTTCCCAAATACAAAAAAGGTAAACAGGGTCCCGAAAGGGGCTAATAGGTAACCATAACATAGGCAAATCTCATTACAATTCATTAAATCAGCAGATAACTAAAGATTGTCCCATTTAAAACAGCTCGAGCATGAATTCATAAACACCTAGACATAATCAACACATTTACTAGAAACTCTAAAACTACTACTTAACTTTCCAAGGATAGGAGACCCCCCAACGGGTCTGGGCTTTGGCGCTGGGTCAGCAGACTTTGATTGACAGTTTTGTGTGAGTTGCGTCTGCCCGTCCAACGCCGTGAGCAGCCTCCGTTGGCTTTAGAAGACCACTCGCACAACTGGAGAGCGGGATGAAGCACTCCTATTTCGTCACCGCTATACTAATATCTCGCCCTGCCCAGCACAGCAACCTGTCCCTAGCCCTCCTATCTATCTTCACTGCCGGCAGCCCTAACCGGCATGCGAGCAGCAACCACCCCCCGCTGTGAGTGCAAGACAGAAGCTACGCTGGCTTCGCCTTTAAACTTGAACGAGCTCCGCTCTCCAGACACAACCTGTCTCTATTGAGTTCACAGTTTTATAGTGTCCCGTCACACTCAACACAATCATGTCCAGCCGTGATTGATCAGCGTCTGTCAGTCACAATCAGGTGCGTTCTATCAGCCTGTGATTGACACGCGTCATTGTCAACGTCACTCATAGTGCAGGTTCACTACAGTTTAATGACTATTGTATTTTGTGACTTGACGGCCATGTATATTTTGTCATTTTTCAATAGTTTTCACGGTGCTACGGAGAAAATAAACCAGCATCTGCTTGAAACTCCACTGTCTCATCATTATCAAACTTACAAGGCCGAGGGGCAGTTACAGTAGGAAAGTGAAGATTAGTTGAGAAACAGTGCACTAAATGATGACACGTCAATCATTGACGTGTCATGTCGTCAATGTCGTCAGTTACTTGGAAGTCGGAGGTCAATAAGTTCCACAGAAAAGGGAGTTAGAATCTCAAGAAGGGAAAGTGTACTGGATTGTCTGGTTGAGAACTTGAGTCATCATTATTAGGAAATGTGCCAGAGTATGCTCATCAGTATATCAGTTAACAGGAGTTTATATTATAGAAGGTTAAGAGAACAGACTGACAGTACGTTTTAACAGCGGGCGACTCTCGGGCGATCGCCGGCGACATCGTCCAAAAGATAAAGAAA
The DNA here is from genome assembly GCF_963280865.1 of Gymnoscopelus braueri. NCBI lineage: Eukaryota > Metazoa > Chordata > Actinopteri > Myctophiformes > Myctophidae > Gymnoscopelus > Gymnoscopelus braueri. The sequence goes on along the minus strand of NC_137619.1, from coordinate 13,342,969 downwards.
ATCCATCTTTCATCGCCCCCCCGCCCACTTCGCCCTATCGCCAGTAGTCGCCGGCTCTCATAGACATATAATGCACTTCCGGAAAATACTATCCTGATCGCCCGCTGTTAAAACGCACCGTTAGGGTAACCTTGGAATAGGAATAGATCAGTGGTCCCCAGGTTCTTAGTCAGGTTGGTGGTCCCTGGTTCATAATCAGTTGAAAACCCCTGCCCTACAGTAATACTACCCAAACTCAAATGACTAGGTCTGTCCCTGCAGTATGTGGCACGTGCTCGTGCTGTGCCCAAAAAGTCACTGAAGCTCTTAAACTGAAACAGGAAGTGGTTTTCACACGTTGTAGTTTGTACTCTGTATTGCATGACCGCACACACCCCTCTTGAGAGCATATTGATTTAGTTTATTTCCCACGCCATACACATGCACATGTTCTAATTCTAGCGTGTGTGTGTGTGTGTGTGTGTGCGCTGCTACATGAGGGGTGTGCGTGGGAAGAAAAATGCAGGTTGTTTTCTTGACTTTCTCACCAGATACAGAGACAGTCGGTGTTATAATGTCAAGGATTCTGGATATTATAAGCAATATTAAGCGTTTATCAACAAAGCCTTGATTAATAAACTGCCTGATTATCTCACCAGTTTACTTAGAGTTTGAAAGCACCAATACCCGTGCACACAAGATGACTTGGTTTTAAATATTCCTACTGTTAAGACTCATCTAGGGAATACTGCATTTCAGTATTATGCTCAATAAATGGGCCGTACATCAGTGTATGTACGGTATGGTATAATCCATTAAAACGGGGAAAGCTTCTGTGTCATTTAAATGTTTTGCATTGGCTCAAAAATAATAGATGTACAAGCTCACAGCTCTGCAAGCTTGTACATCTGCTATTCTTGAACATCTTTGAAAAATCTGGAAAGTGTGAGAAATACTGATTTAGAGGGCATTTGTAGAATTGGCCTCAGGTCTTAATGGGTTTTACTCATAGAACTGAATAACTGAATAACACTGACATATGTCTGTACTTGTGTCCTATGGACTATGTCATATCTGTCGTCTTTTATAAATTGTGTATATATAATTGAGTTTGTTGTTGTTCCTGTAATCAGGGCATCGCTGAAAAAGAGAGCTTGCCCTCAACTGGCTTTCCCTGTATAAATAAAGATGAAATTAAATAATAATAATAATAATAAATACATACAAATCGACAATAATAATCACATGAGTGCTGTTCGGTCGGAGGCTGCTGTACTGTATATCAGCCGTGCTGATTGTGTATACAGTACAACAGCACAATCTCAAGTGTGATATTGATTTTATGCAACACTTCTACAAGCACCATTTATTGGTTCACTGTATAATAAGCAGCAACAGATTATGATTTGTTTGTTTATTTTATCGTTGGTCGGCTCTGCCAACACAAATAGTTCCGCGACTGGGACTGGACTGTTGCCAAGCAATCAATAAACATTTTCCTGCACACTAGCTTGCTATTTTGTGTAGTTCTAAACTTGACCGCAGGGCCAGCCACAATTTATTTCTATGTTTCCATTTATTGTGCAAACAAATGGTAGTGTTATGCACATCTTCCTAGTTGCTGGCGCCTTAAACCTTTAGTGCGGACTCTTTCTTTTCTTTTGATACATTTAATGTATCAAAAGTAGGTGTGGTGTATTGTTGCCACAGAAGGCAACAATTGTAGGTGTGGTGTATTGTTGCCACAGAAGGAGGCTTGTGTGTCGTGTGCCGGAATGAACAGGTGGTTGAGATAGACAGGGCTGTGGATTGAAAAACTATATTGAATTAAAAATGTGCTCCAAACTGGGACCAGACCTGAAGAAGGGAAACAATAAAAGGGTTAGCTGAGTTAACTGAGGCTGAAAGAGGACATTTGGAGGTAACTTAGCTGAGAGGGACGATGCACTACAACAGGGGTCTTCAACGTTTTTCAGCCCATGGACCCCTAGTTGAGATGGATGAAGCAGGGACCCCCACTACGTATTGTTTAAATTGTGTTGCAGATTAAACTTTTTCATAGCTTCATAGACCTGTGTTGCGTTGTGTTGGATTAATGTGTATTTTCAGACAGTTAACCACTTAAACCCTCAATACTTAGAAAACTTGAACTTGGCCTGCTCTTTTTCCTCTCCCCAACACCAAACCTCTTTGCCCAAAATAGCCGATCTACAAGCTCACAACGAGCTTGTAGATCTGCCATTTTTGGCAAATATTCCCCTCATAAAAGGGATGAGTCCATGAGCCAGAGCCCCAAAATTGAGCAATTATTATCGAAAGAGTGGGCAAAACCAAACCTATATTAAATTGTTCAGAGGGTCAATACGAGTAAATAAATGTATGATAACCTCACCACAGGAGCAGCTTTTTCATGGTTATCACACATTTTGTCATTTTCCCCATACGTACATGACAGGTGAAAAAATGACAAAATTTAAAAAAGAGTTATCATAATGAAACTTCCTGAGTTGATTACTTACATGAAGACAATGATTTATCGTATTACAAGTTTTCTGAAATTGTATATTTAAATATGCAAATTAGGCATTTAGTCCATGAGCCAGAGCCCCAAAATTGAGCCAGATATTGAATATTCCCTCGTTAAAAACCTTTGACTCCAACATCTTAACAAAATGAAATAAGTATGTTGACTCTGGCTTTGTCCAATGTTCCAATGTTGATTCTGGAAAGTTATGCAAATGTGGGCATATTTTCCTAATGCCTAATTTGCATATTTAAATATACAATTTCAGAAAACTTGTAATACGATAAATCATTGTCTTCATGTAAGTAATCAACTCAGGAAGTTTCATTATGATAACTCTTTTTTAAATTTTGTCATTTTTTCACCTGTCATGTACGTATGGGGAAAATGACAAAATGTGTGATAACCATGAAAAAGCTGCTCCTGTGGTGAGGTTATCATACATTTATTTACTCGTATTGACCCTCTGAACAATTTAATATAGGTTTGGTTTTGCCCACTCTTTCGATAATAATTGCTCAATTTTGGGGCTCTGGCTCATGGACTACTAGGGTTCAAGTGTTAATGTAAAATAAAGTTTTTATCACACAAAGATTTGGTGGCCCCCCTGTATTAACTCTGAGGACCCCCTAGGGGTCCCAGACTCCCTACGGGTCCCGGACCCCCTGTTGAAGACCCCTGCACTACAAGATCTATTCTGTGTGGAACAAGAGTGCTTTGGAGATTTGAGCCAATTAATTTTTCAGTATGTTTGCCGCCCGATGAATAATACATGCCAGTCCACTTTGATCAATTGTTCTTATTCAAAACATAATGACACTTGTGTACTTTTAATCACTTGGATCCCTGTTCTGGTCCTGTCTTAATAGGCCAATTATCTGTGATAGTAGCAGATCTACAAGCAGTGAGCTTGTAGATTTTCAGTGACGAGCTTTGGTGTAGAGTGGAAAAGGGAGGTTGACAAGGATAGAGCCCTGGGTACTCAGGTCAACAATGTATTATAGTTAATATAACTTGAGTATAAAGCAGTTGATGTGGGTCTAACGTGTCCTTTCCCCATGTCTGCATGTGTGTAATGTTGCAAACACACCACTAGAGGGTCCTACAAACACACGGAAACGATGAAAGCTGAAATAGGTGAAGGGTGGTCTGCACTGTACTGTGGTGGCTGGTGCTAGGCTGCAGCTCCCATTTGTACAAAAACAAATAACCGGACAGAACAAAGTGATTATGATTAATGATTACTATTTATTTTATTATTATGACAAATGAGCAAAAAATGTGTTAAAACTAGTGTTCTTCAAGGGACAAGATATATGAACAAGAAAGATGAGATGACACTAATGACCAGTATCTGTCAGATTGAAAATCTATCATTGTTTTCCTCCTTTATATAACAACGTAATCCCTATATACTTGGTTGACTGGGGTCCCCCTGGAGTCATGTACTTGCCCCCCTCCTTAATTTTCCTCCTATGCCAAATCTCTTCGCCCGAAAATAGCCAATCTATTTTCCCCTATTATGACATGCCCTGTATGGGGATGCAAGGGTTAACCAGGCTTCTGTGGTTAACCAGGTGGAAATGATTGATATCGATGTCTCTTCTACAATGAAGCTCTGGCCAAGAGACCAACAAGTCCAATTTGACCACATAATCCTATACTATAAATGGTAAATGGTCTCTGTACGTCTTGTGTGTCTGTAATTCACGTAACTCGAGAACCGATCGACTTGGCGCGTGCTTCTCCGAGGTCCAAGGGAGTTAGTTCATCGGTGGTTGTTAAGAACTGCCGGTCCAAACAATATGCCCATATATATATGTGTATATATATGGAGATCTAGTTGTCCAGAACCGCCGATCTGACAGATATGCCCATATATGGGAATGCCCATATAGGCCAGACCGACTTCAAACCTGGCGTGCTTATCGCAGAGGACCCGAGTGCGCGATGCGCCAAGTGGGAAGCTGGTTGGATCAGCGGGCTCTCCCAAAAATATTTTTTTGAAAATGTTAAAAAAATGTATGAACATTTTTCAACATAGAAGTGATTGACCATTATGCCAATTATTGCGATTGTATCAAATAATTGTGATCGGGCGATTTTGTTATAACAGGCCTATCGCTACCACGTATATGGCCATTAAAAAACATGTCTTTGCTGCGATTCAATGATAACACAACTAATGGAGTGAAAGGAAATGCTAATTCAGGCTGAGTGTCAGGCTAAGCCCATGGAGCATAAAACAGACATCTCTAGGGAAGAGCTACAGCAGGCATGAGTGTCAGGGTTCTACCAGTGCAACGTTGTAAGAACTTGTGATCCAATTGAAACCAATGAAGCCTTTAGCCAATAGCCACTTAAACCCTCTAGACATAGTAAACCGGCTCTGTGCTTAGACCGCTTTTTTTTTGGTCTACACTAGGGGTCTTCAATGTTTTTCAGGCCAAGGACCCCTTAGCTGAGAAAGAGAGGAAGCAGGGACCCCCCCTCCCCCACCACTACATATTGGATTCATGTTAAATGTGTGTTTTCATATCATACATCTAACCACTTAAACCCTCAATACTTTGTAAACTTGACCTATGGCTCTGTACTTGGTCTGCTCTTTTTTTTTCCTGTACACCAAACCTCTTCGCAGAAAATAGACAATCTACAAGCTCACAACTGCAACGCGTTGTGAGCTTGTATGTAGATCTGCTATTTTTCGGATAATGTTCTCCTCAGAATAGGGATGCGAGAGTTCAAGTGGTTAATGTTAAAAAACATGAATAAAGTTCCTATCACACAAAGATTTGGCGGCCACCCTAAAGTATCTCTGAGGACCCCCTGTTGAAGACCCCTGGTCTACGCCAAATCTCTTTGCCAAAAATAGCCGATCTACAAGCTCTGCTGTTTCTTTGGCTGATGTTCCCCCCCCAGAATATGGATGGTGCGGGTTCAAGTGGTTAGTGTACAACGTGTGGACAAATGCATATTATGATGATCGATAACCCACTCTGCCCGTTTGGTATTCCTACAGATTTTATGAAAATGGAAATGTCATTTAAAAGTCACCTTGTGAGAAAAAAAAAGAAAGAAAAAGAAGTCACCTTGCAATGATGATGATCTCATGCTTATAAACATAGATCACAGAGATGCCCTCCACGACAGTCCTCCACGACAATGTCACCTTTTCAAAGGCAGAGACAGAATGTAGACCATAATACTTCCATGTGATTCATTTGCTTTCATGCTGATAAACATCCATGGCGGAGGATGTTGATGGGTTTATTGATGCGTCTTGGATGACCGACGTTCATTAGCTGTCACTATGCAGACCGCGCGGCTCTCCATGACATTTGATTGGAAAACAACTTAGGCTACATGGGCAAACCAAATGCAGCATTGATTCCCAAACAGTTTCACATCAAGGAACCCCCCATATTGGCCACGGAAAAGATTGAAAAGATTTTGTGCCAGGGACCCCCATAGGAGAAGATTTGTGATGTTGACATTTGAAAATAGCAGATCTACAAGCTCTTGTAGATGGCCTATTTTCAAATATCCTAAGTATAAAATAACGTTAAAGTGGTTAAACCGATTTTGATGCTATATTAACTCATTTAGCTGGGGAACCCCCTCAAGGACCCCTGGGAGGTTTCCGGAGCCGAACTTGGAGGACCACTGGCATAGAACATAAGAGAAGATACGTGGTGTTGGGAAATAAAATGAAAAAAATAAAAACATTCCACATTTTTCACAATTTCTTTTCGAAATTTGAAACTAGCCCTGTGTGTCTTGGTCTTCTGATAAGGGAGCTAGAGTGTGCAGTCTGCTGAGGTACATGGTGCCAGTAGAAAGAAGAGATGTACTTCACTAGGCTTTAGGGAGAGAGGCACTGAAAGCATGATGAAACTTATGAAACAGGAAGTCTTCACTGCCCCCAACATGCATGTAAATACACACACGCACGAACGCACGCACGCACAAACACAGTCACACACACGCACGTGTCTGTGTTAAAAAAACGGAAAAAAAAACGCACAACAGCTTAGTTCCAAAAGATGTTTTTTACTGTAGAAAAAGTGGCAGTACATCATAGGAACGTTTCAGCCAAACAATTTTGGCCTTCCTCAGGTCAATTGTATTAGTGACCCACCCTTTTTGACCCTCCACCAGGGGAATGCCCATGTTATGGAATGCCCATTTCCATCTAGTGGCTACCACACCCTCCCTACCTACCTACAAAAGTAGTCTAATACATACATTGAATACCCAAGTGGGTAATTAGAGGATAGACATCCATAATATTGTCACGTTATGGATAGGCCTATTCTAAAACCTCTTTTCATTTTCATTTTTCACATGAGTATAGTATCATTATGTCTTTGCATTGTCCAAGGAAAAAAACAAAAACAAAAACAAAAACAATGTTTTTTGTCTTTTCTGCTCAGTATGTACTTATATGTTTTGTTATCCTGTCTTGTTTTATCATCTGCTTTTATTTCTTTTTTTGTCTTTTCGTTTGTTTTTTAGTTTTTAATATGAATACCTTCAAATTGTATGTAATGTAAACAGTGAGGTTCTCGTATAAGCTCCTTAGGGTTTCTGTTACCCCACCGGCACAACAACTATATATCGTTGCTGTCCGGCAGGAACCAGCTAACTCCATTTTGACGCTTTTGCATTTTTTTTCCATAAATCAGGGCCATTGAACACCCTTTACGTCTGTGTTGGTAAAAAAACATATTGAACCAATGAAAAGCATTAAAAAGCGCTTCTGACAAAACTTCTGCTAAACCAGTTAGCTGGTTTTGCTGACTCCAGGCTCCACCCCCTTTTGACTTCCAGCCTCATTGTGAGCTTGGCGGTCCATTCAGCTGTTCTTATCAATGATGAAAAAAACCTCCTAACTCCACTTTTTTTCATTTCCTGAAATTTTTAAATTTTGGAGTTTCCCAGGGAAAGAACAAGCATATTATGTATATAGACAGGTTTCCTGTTTGTAAACATGAGAGGATATGCGCGCGCAGTGGAGGGGTGAGCCTATAGAGGGCGCTATTACCCGCAGCAGCTCTGGTCAAATCTACATTCATAAAAGAAATGGTCTTCACCGGGTTTAATGAAAGTAGATTAAATTATGTAGTTTGTAATATCTTGTTTACTCAATAAAAATGATTTGTCGGAAGTTGGATCTGTTCGTCTTTTATTTGTATACAATAGCAGCATTATGCCTATTATGCCTATAATAGCAGCATTATGCCTATCTAACTCCCAAACACAACAACAGAGTGAAGGGCACTTCCGGGTTCGTTCTACCCCGGGCATGCGCAGATTGCGCATTCTGCTCTGTGATGACGTCCTGTGACGAGGTCCTGCTATCATTCAGCCATCTTCTGTGTGAAGATTTAAAATTGTCCTTTGAGACCATGGATTTAAGACTTTTAGGAAGCCCATTCCACATGACAGCTGTTAAACTGGCATGGTACAAAGTCTGTAGCGCTCCCTCTGGTGTTAAACCTATGGGTGTCCCTGACCTTCACAAAATAGTCGACTAGATACTTGGGTACCTCACTGTTCGCAATCCTGTGAACCATACACACTTTCATGTGCTGCCCAGTTTGACAACAACCCAAAGGGTTCGGTTTTCGTATCCATTTGTGCATCCTGTGGATTAACATTCTGAAATCAGTGATGGGGTCATAATAGAGGTGAAACACTCTTCCATCTACCACCACAGTGGCGTACATACATGTGTTCGCTTCCCGGCAGCATGCAGTGCCAGCGGCTTGGCCCGAATGAACCTCTGCACGCGCTAGTATACTCTCTCCGGGTGAAAAGAATCTGCCGGTGATTGTTTCTGAGGAGGAGACATGTCTCCTCCTCGCTCTACAGGCCAACAGAGGGGGTTGGCAATGGCAGGGACCACAGTACATGTGGGAGGAATTGGCAATGTGGTGGAACTGAGAAAAAACTAAACCAAAAAAAATAAATTCAAAGGGATACAACATAAAATAGTGGTTGCATCTGTCTGTTGTTGCTTCATGTTGGCTTGTCTCTTTTTATATCGTAGCTCTCGGGTGGAAACCTTGAATGTAAAAAAAAAACAACATTACATTTTATTATTATTATTAGCCTATTTAAAGTGATAATAGCTGATCTATAAGCTCACAACGCATCAAGATATGACATGTTGTGAGCTTGTAGATCAGCTATTTTCACTACTTTAGTGTGACACTCTTGTATGATGAAGTAGGCCACGAGTCGACTCACAGCCAAGTTTAAATATGAACATACGGTATGAGGTTTCTGCCCGACAGCAACGATAGGTCCCTCTTTGCCAAACACCTACATTAATACAGACTGTAATAAATAGTGAATAGACTGCTCTCTCACTGAGACCTTTGTTGCTCTCAACTCTTGTTTAACAGTGTAAGAATGGAGACATCTTCACCTCCCTAAGCGCCTTTGCACCTCATGTGCAAACATCAATAATTCTGCTGAGAACGGCACTGTGCTTAAGGGGGACAGTTGATGTCTTTTCCATGGTACATCTCTCTTCCATCTTCCATTCCCAGTATGCGCCCACACACTCCTCCCATGTATGACCCCCTGCAATGTTATTTATCATTTCTGCTGCATGGACAATAGGCAGAGACAGCATACACATGCACGCACGCACGCATGCACGCACGCACACACAGTTTTTAGTCCATGCTTCTCAGCAGGAGCTCACAAACAGCTGAGGTAGATTGAGCAGATTCATATGATGATGATGATCCCAGTGGTGTAAAGTAATTAAGTGCTGTACTTAAAGGGAAACTATGTAAGATTTCTGGTCTGTGTGTACAAACACCCCCCCTCTGACAGACATCAAAGTGATGGCTGTCTTTGATGCATTAATTGATTAGAGAGAGCAATTAAGTTTGACACGTTTAAGGCCCGATCAACTCAGTGCACAACTCAGTGCACAAACCCTTTGAAGTTCAAAGGGATCAATTAAGAGCTCCTGCGCCCGCTTCTCAGCTCATAAACAGCTGAGGTGGTTTGAACAGCTATAACAGATTCATATGATGATGATTCATGCATGTTGAATATGAGCAATCAGTGGCCATACCAGAGTGGAAGGTCAAGAAAGGTCAAGAGGCGTAGAAATAAACTATGTATACAAACAAGCCTGTACAGCAGTGGTTCTCAAACTTTATTCATGTCAAGGACTCCCAAATTAACATGTATTTGGCCACGGACCCCCAGCTCAAAATATTTAGTTTTAGGGGGCCCCCAAAATATATATATTAAAAAATCTTCTAAATGTTTACATAGAATAGCAGATCTACAAGCTCACAAAGTGTCACATCGCGACATGTGGCGAGCCAGTAGATCTGCCGACGTATACAATTGGATTAAAGTGGTTGAACTGACTAGAGGTTTGGGCCCTCACATCTAAATGTACCCTCGCCTCGCCCCTCCCTTTTCCTCTCCTCTCCTCTCCTCCCTCTGCACACACATCATGCGAAGTCCGGCATAAACGTTATGCGAAGCCCTGCCAGGGAGGGAGGGGAGGAGCCCTGCCCCTCCTCCCCTCCCCTCCCTCCTCTCTAAAGCTGAGAGTCTGATCACTGGGGAAAGAAGCCTAAGTATTAGCCAGAGCACTGATCAATAGTCTGTGGTAAGTTTGAGTTTGGAGGCAAGTGGAGTGATCAAGTGCTGACCAACCCCGGACGTGCATTTCAATGATATAGTAAATATAGGATCGTGATGCTACATACAGAACAGTATTCTAACACATTTTGCTGGGGAACCCCCTCAAGGACCCCTGGACCCCTGAATGACAAGAAAGCAAAACAACATATATATATTGTTGCCGTCTGGCTGAAACCTTGTATATTCATATTTAAACTTTAAATGTTTTCCTTTAAAAGAAAAAAAAGTTAATGCCCTACTTTGCCATACAACAGTGTCACACAAAAGAAGCAAAAATGTATAGCACAATACGCTATGAGTGTTAACAAGGGCTTATGACTAAATAATAGCTGCACTGAATCCACTGGAACACAGGTTATTTTTTTTCCATTTCTTGAAAGTAACGATTTTGGACATACAAGGGTTCCATCCACCGTCCGCGGTGATAATTATGCTCCTCACAGGAGTTCAGTTTTACTGCGTTTGAGTATTGTTATAGACGTATTCTCTGCGTGTATAGCATTCTGAATCTTTCAACCACCTGATTCGGATGCTATCAATGCATTGAATGGGACATTATCACCTTTTATTAGACCATTGAATGGGCGAAGTAGGCGACATACTGGATAGCATTCGAAGCCAGTGTTTCAACTAGGCTGTATGGGCTGTTCGAGAGAGGTCAATAACACTAGCTTTTCTCTCCAATGTACGTAAGCATGTGCTGTGTCTGTGTATGCCTTGCGTATCCTTCTGGAAACCAGAAAACACGTGGGGAACGCAGATAGCTTCTTAGGCCCTGCATGGGGTAGATTGGCAGCCATGACCACAAATCTTCCGTCAGGTTCTTAAAAGCAGTCCGCACTGAGCTAATCCCCTCGTTTGAAACACGGTACACCAGATAAATGAGAGATATTTCATTTTAATGAAATTAAAGTTCAATATTTTATCTCCATCTCGCCATGAAAAGCCACAGGCAAATTGTTGTTTTTAAATATCATGTCCAGCCAAATTAACGTCCGCTTATAAAGGCCATTATTTGCATAGTGGACAACTGTTTTGACACCAGCAGCGTTGCCAGATTTTTCAAGAGCAACAAGCAACCAGGTCTATGAAAACGAGTCCAAAAGTCAAACTGTATTGTCTAATGAGGGAAAGAAATAGAAAACAGGTTAAAGAACAAATAAGATATATTATGTACAGATAGATAGCGTATGTGAAAGTAGATATGAACAGTACATGATATTTAGGTGTACAATGTTTCTTCAAAGGTGTCTTTTCAAAGACACCTTTTTTAATCTACCTGACCTTTATCTGTAGTTTTACCTGTTATTATTACAGTTGAAGTTTGAGCTGGCCAAGCTAAGGTCACAGGGGGAAAAAAAGTGAAAGTTAATCTGAAATTCCACCTAATCGTCTGCATTCACCAGCCAGGGGGGAGGGTTTAAAATAAAATGAGAGAGAACGGTCAAAGACATAAAGTTCAAAGTCTAAATTAACAACAGGCCAGGATAATGGCGCATGCCGCGGGTAAATTGGACCCACTTTTACTTGCACCTGTAAACCCCAGTGCTGGACAAAGTACTTTGAGTCAAAGTATGGATACTCCTGGTCAAATATTACTCAATTACGAGTGAAAGTTGCTCCGACAAAATTTGTACTCAAGTTAAAGTACTGGAGTACTTGCTTGGGAACCCCTTGTGTAGAGGAAAATAAGGAGGCCAAATGCATGGGGACCCCAGTTAACAAAGTATGATAGGTTTTAAGTGGTTTAATAGGGCAACAGATAAGGGACAACGTGGGATATTTACATACTAGTCCATATCCAGATTATATCAGTTGCTTTTTTTAATGAGTAAATGGAAATGACTTAAAATGATAAAAGTTCTCCATAACTGCTGTAAAAGCGGCCTGAAACCTTGCCCAAATTTGGAGTCACGTCATACTGTAGATACAGTATGTCATAGATCAGTGCAGTATGTCATAGATCTTTCTTAATTTGGTAGGTATTAATAAGCCCTAATGTATATACTTCATCGTACAATGAATAGCGAAAATAGACGATCAACTAATCAATTAGTCGACAAATTCCTACGACTTTTGTCAGTCAGCTAAGAATATATTCAGTGGAGGACAGCCCTCCAAGCAGAGAGGAGAGATGGAAGAGGTGCTCTTAGCTTCAAAGCCAGTTTCTCTTTCATCAACCACCTTAACCACATCCTCTCTCATGGTGCCATCTGCCTCCAGCAACAAGCTAACTTTATTTACTCTCATGAACGTTCTTCTAATCTCCAGCCAACGCCGATAACCCCTCCGTTCAAGAGTTTTAGTTTTACGAGAGGCCTATGCTAATGTAATCTCTTTTCTCTATTGGAACTTAAGTGGATAGGTTCTCTTATCCGTTGCCTCACACCTGTTTTGCTGCTGGCTTTTTATTTAGTTTGGGGAGGAGGAGGGGACTCGCTCAGGCCTTTCTGGACAAGTTATTTTAGACACCTTAAAATAGTGGCAGAAAGAATGCACTGCTTTGCACAAATTGGTTGTTGTGTTATTATTGCATGATTCCAATAGCTGATGTGAAGTATATTTAATAACATTTCATACACATTTGTTCACAAGTCTACAGTACAAGTAGGATACAGACAGAAGAAGTGGATTGAGTCAGAGAGAGGTGCCGGGTTGTCTGAGAGGGGTGTGGGGGTACATACACTTAGCTTTGCCTTCTGTTGTTTACCTGGGTTCTATGCATGTGTTCCCCATTTCCCCCTTCCTGCCTCATACAGGTGCAAATTGAATCAGGGAACTCAGAGGGGGATCTATTGTTTGTCTGGGTGGGTCTCACTTTTGGAGGCTGACCCCCACCCCCTTATTCAAAATGTGACCACTGCTATAAAGAACCATACTGAAGTGTATCTAACTGTGTGTGCCACTCCAGGCCGTTGGGCTGTGGAGATGGTTGGCTGTTCTGTACTGTCTGTACTGTCTGAATAAACTGGAAGCAACGAAACCTCACTAACTAGTGATGACTCCTTCATTCTACAACCATTCATTCTCATCTCTGGGACAACAAACTTAACTGCAATATGGCGTTGTTGGCAACTACAAAAGGAATAGAAACCTTTAAGTCTGTGGTTCTCAGATACCACATTATGGCGTCGAAGTCGGCAGTCGTGTTGGTTTGTTTTTTTGGGGACGCAAGTCTCCAGGGATACTGAGCCAGGCGTCGAAAGAACGTGCGGCGGGACATCGGGACGACATGACGACAACTTTTCGAGAATCTACAGGGAGAGGACCTCATGAGCAGATCTAGGACGGCTGGACGACTCATCTGGCTGCTCAACATATCTTCTGCGATCGCTAGAAGGGCGCGCTGCGGTGCAGACGGCGGTGCGGGGGACCTGTGAATGGAAGGGGTTCTTCGTAGCGGGTATGTTGTGGGGAGAGGACAGCGGGTGCCGGCAGAGTGGAGGACTTGCGATGATGGGGTTCTTCGTGGAGAGTGTGGTAACACATCTTCAGCGATCGCAAGTGGAGCGCTCTGTTGTAAACATGCAGCTATCTGTTGGAAAATCTGGGTACGGCGCTGGAGCACGGCTGGGTGAGAAGATGACATTGGGGGGACTGCAAGAGAGACATTATCGAACGGGACACTGCGCATATGGGACCTGGGGTTATGTTTTTGTGATAAGCGTGGGTTAAACTATGGGGCTATGGCTGCCATGGGGAGTGATGCGAGGGTATATTTTTACTTTCTGGTCTCCTGTGTTTAATGTGAGTTTACTTTGTGGATTATTGTTTCATTGGGGGGTACGCTGCCTTCTTTTTTCCGTGTGGGCACTTTCGTGGTAGTTGTCAAATATGCTTGATGGTACGGTGTAAAACTTAGGGATAGGAATTAGGCTATCTTTGAGTATATTTTGGTGACTGGGCGAGGGGGACATTGATCTTGGGGGGTGGTGTTATCGCTTGGTGGGCGTGATTCGACTGTGTGCTGTCAGCTTCCACTGGGTGGGGGCTGTGTGATGTTTTATCCTGGAGTTTAAAAGGCTAACAGAGGGATCCTGCACGCTAATTAGTTTTGGGGGTGTCTATTTGATGTAATTCACCGTGTCGCTGTACTATGTCATCTTGGTTTTTGTATGTGCATTGTGCTGTGTGATGTTGTTTGCTGTTTTAGTTTTCCTGAATGTTAACTTTTTTTCCTGGTTGGTGTTCCGGTCGCTTTTCATGGGGGGCGGATTCTTTGTGGTTCTTTTGAAATATACATGTTTGTGAGAGACGTTTCATGTCTCTCATGGGGGGAATGAAGTATATTTAATAACATTTCATACACATTTGTTCACAAGTCTACAGTACAAGTAGGATACAGACAGAAGAAGTGGATTGAGTCAGAGAGAGGTGCCGGGTTGTCTGAGAGGGGTGTGGGGGTACATACACTTAGCTTTGCCTTCTGTTGTTTACCTGGGTTCTATGCATGTGTTCCCCATTTCCCCCTTCCTGCCTCATACAGGTGCAAATTGAATCAGGGAACTCAGAGGGGGATCTATTGTTTGTCTGGGTGGGTCTCACTTTTGGAGGCTGACCCCCACCCCCTTATTCAAAATGTGACCACTGCTATAAAGAACCATACTGAAGTGTATCTAACTGTGTGTGCCACTCCAGGCCGTTGGGCTGTGGAGATGGTTGGCTGTTCTGTACTGTCTGTACTGTCTGAATAAACTGGAAGCAACGAAACCTCACTAACTAGTGATGACTCCTTCATTCTACAACCATTCATTCTCATCTCTGGGACAACAAACTTAACTGCAATATGGCGTTGTTGGCAACTACAAAAGGAATAGAAACCTTTAAGTCTGTGGTTCTCAGATACCACAGATGTAACTGTGCGACACGCACGTATACAAACAAATCCTGAGTGTTACTTTAACTCAGACGGACCTGAAAGGGACCATTTGAGGGTTTGAGGGGTTTGAGTTAAATTCAAACTCACGATTTTACTGTGTAGTAGCCTATAAGAACGACATCACATCAACAGTGACTTCTGAAGGTCTGAGCGGGTATAGCCTCAAGTGTCTGGTCTCTAAACCCTTGAAACACAGTTGATTCCAGATACAGCCGGGGGGCTATTAAAGAAAACGTCCACTAGTCATTGTACTGCAGCCTTGACAAGGCCCGCCTCATGTGTGTGGCCCGGCCGATCAACCTCAGTACCTCCGGGCTTGTCTTTAATGCCGTGGATTTCACAGAAAGCCTGTTTGATGGTCTGGCCTTTGGGGTAACAACCGACGAGGGCACATCATGTCCTTTAAAGCGCCTTCAAATCGTGCCGTGCCTGACACCAGTGTATCTGGGCTGGCTCCCGGCGAGGCCATTGTGTCCACATTCTGTCGGTGTAGAAATGTTGAATTGTCTTTCTGTTCCTCACATATGTTTGTTTGTTGGTATGAATAATCGTTCCAGCTGTGCAGTTTGCCTCGGGCCCTGATTCCATACCGTCTCCGAGGCGCTGAAGAAATGCGCAGACTGTACGTGGGGTCACCTCTCTTGTGTCTCTGCATGCAATGAGGTAGAGTTTTTTATCTCCCATACTGCTGTTAAATTACATTTTTCCCTTGAGCATTGTAAGTCAAACACACCACCCAGGCATACAAACAGCTACACTACAATCACATCTACAGTATATCTGCTCTAGGAAAGTGATTCAAGATTTTGTTTGTCACAATGTTGGTGCAGCAGACTCCAGCATATACACAGAATGTACATTTAAGATTGGCACCTTCCCAGGTTAATTCAGGTAGGATATCTTTCTGTTGCAGCTAAAAAGAGAAATATACAGAATATAGAATAATAAAAAGTTATACAAGAAAAAGTATGGATGAATAAATTTGCGTCCGAGGCATACTGTACACATTCATGCAAGGCAAGGCAGGTTTATTTGTATAGCACATTTCAACAACAAGGCTATTCAATGTGCTTTACACAAAACAGCATACTAGGAAACACATTATAAAAGGACATTAGAATACAATAAAAACAACAGAAGGAAAAAGAAAACGAAAAAAAAAAAAGTAAAATTACAGCGCAGAATAATAATTTAAAAATCTGAATAAAAGGCTGCGGTAAACAGAAAGGTTTTCAGCTGTGATTTAAAAGAACTAAGAGTTGCACCAGACCTGCAGTTTTCTGGGAGTTTGTTCCAGATATGTGGGGCATAAAAACAAAATGCTGCTCCTGCACAAAGCAGACCTTTCCCAGATGACCTGCAGAGGTCTGGATGGTTCATGATATCACACAAGATCAGAAATGTTAAATGTATTTTGGCCCTAAACCATTCAAAGCTTTACAGACAGTAGCATGTTGAAATAGATTGTTTGACATACAGGGCAGAAGGATGGATAAGTTAACAACCAGGAACTGCATATCTCTGCTGTTGGGCAGAAACCAACAATGTCCAAAATATAAACTTTTCAGGAGATTAAAAGTGTTTTTCTTTTAACAACACAATACTGCCTCATCAAAGTTGATATGGTGACTTTATACATTGACAGATACTTGAATGCGTCCTTATATTATTATCACTTTACCCAAATCCAGCTCAAGTGGAGTTGGGAGGTTTTTGACCATTAATGTGGAGATTGTTTTGTCCATCATTGATTAGAATGTCAAAGTCAGACAGAAAAAAAACCCTAAGTTGGAGTAGGGTGGTTTGAATGACAATTTGAGGATCCAATGGAGTTAGGAGGTTTAGTCAGAAGTGTTTTTTAATACTTTTCAGACGTAAATGGTGTTCAAGAGCACTGATTTATAAAAATAAAACCTTTAAAAATGGAGATGGTTGGTTTCTGCCCGACCGCTATGAATAGTGAAACTCGCAGTCAGTATTATGAGGTGAACATAACAGTGGAAACATATAATGGAACTAGACAAACTGGATCCTTGTGGAGCCGTAGAAATTGTGCTGTTGTGCATTTGATTTAATAAACAAAAGAAACGGAACAGAATTTTTACTTGAAGTATTGGTAACAATACATTCTACCTTTGCATTAAAAAAAACAACAACAACAATCATAACCAATTTCCTATAGCTAACGTAAAACAGGTGTGTTATACATATTCTGTTTTCTCATCTTTGGTTGTTTTTGTCCACCTGCGTCATGGCATTTGATTTGTTGGTAATTAAAGTGGCTTATGTGTGGCCACGTGAGACCGCTGGCATGGACATAATGTGTTTTGATGGGAAGGGCTGGAGCTCTCCTGCTCAGGGGGGACCAGAGGTTGGCAGGGAGTGAGAAAGATGCCAAACGACAGTCTGCGGCGGGATATAAATCACATCTCTCAGGAGACCGTATGAGGCGCTCAGGGCAAACACACACACACACACACACACACACACACACACACACACACACACACACACACACACGTTTGTATTACTATGCTTGTTAGGACATCAACATTTTAGGACTACGGTGTGAATGCGACACACCGGCGCGTAATTAAGTATAAATCAGGCATAACTCTATCTCAAATCCCTAAACCTAGTTTCTAAATGTTCTAATCCTAACCCCAACCTCAATATTGTTCTAATTGTAACCATAAAACTAACTTTTTCTTGAGGACCATCAAGTTCTACTATACTTGTGGGGACATTTGGCCCTCACAAGTATGGTCACACGCATGTGTGCACACACACACACACACACACACACACACACACACACACACACACACACACACACACACACACACACACACACACACACACACTCTGTGTTCTCGTTGCATCTGCATGTAAGCACCTCTACCCCCAACCACCAGCTTAATGACCTGAAAATCTCAGAGGGACTTTTGCAGAAGTATGCAAAAAAAACGCATATCGCGCACTATAGCCCAAACAACAGCGCTATACAGTAGAGTATAGGGTCATTGAGCTACACTTTAAACCACTGTTTCCCAAACAGTGGGTCGGGACCCATTTGTGGGCCGCGGACCGATTTTGGGTCCCAGGCAAACGTCTAATCTCTCTTTTGGGTCTTGAGCTAAAACATTTGGGAACCAGTGCTTTAAACCACTTAAACCCTCTATACTTAGTAAACTGGACATGAGTTGCCTCTGTTCTTGGTACGCTCTTTCTTCCCCTTTTACACCAAATCTCTTCACCAAAAATTGCAGATCTACAAGCTCATAATGTGTCGCAACGCATTGTGAGCATTTAGTTTATTTGTATTCACAAATGTTTTATTTGTATACATAAAGGCAGTAAAGGCATTATTCAAATGCTTTACACAAAGCATAAGAAGGCATGCCATGTAGAGACATAAAAAGGCATTTTAAAAGCGTACTAAAGCGGAAATAAAAAATAAATAAGATGGGCTTAAAAGTGAAATGCATTGGTGCGTGAAATGGTAACGCTGCACAACCTCATTATTTTTTTCTCTCCCCAATTTTGTCGTAAAGAAGCCAATTCCCTTCGAACAATGAACTATGCATGTCGTGAGAGTCTGAGACCATCATTTTGTATGATAGCCCTAGGCCAATAGCGAACGTTCTTTCAAGTATGGGTCAGTGCTTCATCACAGTCCCATGGTCGTACACAGGATTGCAAAAGCAAGGTCGCAAGTCCATTAATCACTATACGTTTTGCATGGCTACAAAAGGAGAATCTTAAGTAAGCCTACACATGTACTTAACATTTTTTGGTGCATTGGACATGGGTGACGTGCGTCGTGCCCATTCAATGCGTGCACATTTTGTTCCCCCTCTCATATCTAATCACATTATTTGAGCATTTAAATTCTGATGCACACCACCCCAAACCCCCGGCCCTTTTCTTCGCCGCTATAAAGGCTTGGGCTTGGCTGACAGCTGCACAGTGGAGAGAATACCCCGGGAGATTTTCATGTGGCACACGGTTGGGAATCCAAATCCCTTGGCTCGCCTCTTTCTGTGCTACCAGCTCTTGCCCTTCCCTCGCCTGATGAATTATAGGCGCCTGTATGCTAGAGTGTAAAGGGATTCATTCCGCACACCATTGTGTCCTGGAGGAAGCTCTCCAAATGGGTAATGTATCAAGGTTGGCATAACCCGCAAGGAATATCATTGAATACCGTATTATGTCGATTCTCTCGGTCCCACATGGTCTGCAGTGGGCTCACCCACTGTCCATTTATTATGCTGCTGCTCAGCATGGTTTATTAAATACCAAGAAATGGTATAAGAAAGTAAAAGTGGACTTTTCCTTCCTCTAGGTGAGTGAGTCCCTCTGCTATTATTTGCCCTATGATTAGTAGTATTGGCCTACAGGCCAGAGGATCTTTCTCCTCCCAATGTCCCCCCCCTGTATGAATGAATGAACCATTGTAAAGCGCTTTGAGCACTTGGAAAAAGCGCTATACAAATGCAATTCATTATCTTATTATCTTTCACTCTGCACTTAAAATAACTGTACATCAGTTGGATCACTGGCTTCCCAAAATGAGTTTTCTCAATAAAAGTATGAAACATTATTGCTCACTCACATGGTCAGACCTACAGTAAGTCTTGAATTGCCCTTTCATGGCGGTATTTAGAATAAACTGGAAAAAATTGTAGTGCGTGTAGTATTGTTAGTGCTGCTAGGGGCATGAACCCTACTGATTCTGGTGGTCCCATGGCCTCCCATCTAGCGCCACCCATAGGCCAAAATGTCCACTTGCACGCAAGGTATCTCAAAATGTAATGGGTTGATTGTCTTGAAATGTATCCGTCCAACACTTTGGTCCCAAACAAGATGTCTCAAAAATGACTCGCTTGATTGCATCGCGACGGAAATTGCTGTGCAACTGCATTCTCCTCAGACGATGAACCCTATACTGTTATGCAAGCTGGGATTTTTTTCCCTTTGTTTATTTACTTGACACAATGCAATGGATTCTATTGTTTAACCACTTTCACCCTGGCGTCCCTATTTTAGCCATGTCAATATTGGCATTTTGGCAACTTGTAGATCGGCTCATTTTGAAACGTTTTGAATAGGGTTAAGTGATTAATGATTTTGCATATTTGGCCCTTTACGCATCACATTATGAATGATTTAGATGTAAGATGAATGCCTCGTGAACAGCTGGATGAAATGAGCCAACCTTTCATGTGCTGGTGAGACCTTGCACTGATGCTTTTCTTGATGACGTCCCCAGAGTCCTTGAGTCCTGAAGACATGCAGTAATTGATTTAGACATCTCTCCTATGGGAAGCTGTTTTCGTGTTTTATACCGTGTCAAACTAGGGAGAAAATGCTGTTTAAGAAATCTCTATTAAATATTTAATAACGGCCTTACAATGCCCCCCCCCCCCCCCCCCCCCCCCGTTGAAGACTCATGTCCTAAATTATTGTTTGTGTTGAAGCAACTGACTGCCTCATGCTTCAGGACACTGGACATCTTATTTGGCCCCTTGTCTGTGTTAACCCCCAAGAGGGTGTTAACCCCAAAGAGGTTGGCAGCCCCTCGTCTGTGTTAACCCCCAAGAGGGTGTTTACCCCGGCCCAAGAGGGTGTTAAGATGGTGGCGGCTGATGCTCCCGACGTGTCATTTGTTAGGAGGTTGTTGGGAGACTGTGAACTGATGGATTGGTTAGTGGGTGAGGAATGGGATATGCAACTTACTTTTGATGCAGTAATGGCCTTTTTCTTTTTTGAGGTATTAAAAAGGTCATTACATTCCTTAAACTGTCACTTCACTGTCATCTGGGGGCCCTCCCCCCAAATCATGTGGGGACCCCCCTCGGGGTCCCGACCCACAGGTTGAGAACTACTGGGTTATGGGACTGTGATGAGAAAGAGGAAGGCATTCTATCTTTGTGTGTCAGTCTTGACTGTTGTTTGATACAGCGGCCGTATGTAATAAATCTATATCATTTTCATTTATGCTAGAAATAATAAGACTAGAAGTCCATAAATTAATTTCTATGGATTCCCACATCAGTTCATAAATCACATTATGATAAGAGTAATAATCTTTGATGGTCTTAATGCTCCCATGAGATATATTTATTTATGCAGCGGTATAAAAACACAACGTTGTGTTTTTATACCGCTGCATAAATAAATATATATTTTCTGGGAGCATTAAGATGACCAGTATGCATCCTTAGATGCCCCTCTTTGCAATGTTATCTATTCTGATCTAGCACCCGTCGAAATAGCCGTCTTATGGATGTGCGCGCAGCTCTTGACCCCTAATAATCTTTAATGCTCATTATTTGTCTCCATAATCTCACCTCCAGAATCTGCAGTAAGTTACATATGTTCTTTTGTATTTACCATAATTGATATGTCTAATTACAGTTCAAAAGCACAAGGTTTGCGGGCAAGGATGGGGACAGTATTCATCTCTTGATTTATCTCTCAAGCTATGTAATAGTTTGAGAGATAAAAACGATATTATATAGTTACCTAAAAGATGAAGGCTTTGTACATATAGATTCCTGCAGGTTTGGCTGTCAACCCCTGATATTAATTATCCTGACAGTGACCTTTCAAACACTGGGGAATGGAGGGCCAAATCAACTGGCATATTAATGGCTCGATGCCGTCTGCTGTTGCTACAGAGTGACTGGCACCCCCCTGCCATTGGCAGAGTGCTCGATTTTTCATGGTTAATCCAAGATATATCATAGAATATCTGATGCTGCATACAAAGTGGATGGCTGGACCCAACCAGCCTTCCAGGTCACTGACCGCAATAATGGGAGTATCGAAAACGAATAAACGGATAGCACAACAAAATGATTGCAGTCATGCTTGGCAAAAGGAATAGAGTGGCATTTTGTTACAACATTACACATTGGGAATACCGTATTAAAATAGAATTTGTTGTGCTCTTTGGTTGGTTCCGCAATACCTGTGACATGTTTATAGTATCTGAGAGATAATAATGAATTATATTAGGCTAAGTTATTTGTCTTGATTTCATCAGTCGTGATTTTTCTACATCATAATTTCTCCGCTGTAGAATGTCTGAGACAAAATAGTAGTACAAATTGTGATATAATTACGGTAGTGTTATATGAGTGTCAGATACAGAAGCGTTATATTTATTTTAACATGCATATACCTCTATAATTTAATGAGCACTGGATCTGTGACACTATTTGCTCTCATTATCAGTAACTGCAACATTTCTCTCTGGATGGTACAACAGAAAGAGAAAAAGAAAATCAACTCAATTTGTAAATTACTACTTGATACTACTAGTGTTTCCCATCTACATGATAAGAAAGATGTCAGTACAAAACAATGCAAAACAATATAAATACCTAATAACTGTTCAAATATAAATAAGACACTATAGGCTTGACAAAGAAAGCATGCATTTCAATACATTTAGACCAAGTCTTAGACTCTGCTCCACCTTAACCATTTATTTAGGAAAGATGTAAAAGAAACATAGGAACTCTAGGGTCTGCAGGAAACTCATTCCATGCCACAGTTGCTGTGTGCTTCAATATACATTGTCCAATGTCGCTCTTACAACACATTGACTGCCATGAACGTAATTTTACTTCATCTCAAATCCAGCGCTTGACTGCCAATGACGTAATATTACTTCATCTGGTGTTTTTTAGTGATTACGCTAGAGGGCGCTCTTTGCCAACCTATGAATGATGCCTTGACTTCGAGAGAAGCATACACCAGGAAATGAGTCATCTAAAACATATTCACCCCGTTCGCTACAATGTTATCAGATTTATAAAAAATATATTTATCTTGGATTTCTTTTCCCATA
This sequence comes from Gymnoscopelus braueri, assembly GCF_963280865.1. Classification (NCBI taxonomy): domain Eukaryota; kingdom Metazoa; phylum Chordata; class Actinopteri; order Myctophiformes; family Myctophidae; genus Gymnoscopelus; species Gymnoscopelus braueri. The sequence continues at coordinate 13,320,040 of NC_137619.1, read as the reverse complement.
TTGCGTTTTTGGTGAAAACGAGCTATATTCAACTGCTAATAACTACAGAACAGACGATCGCGGTTACAATATATATTTTTTGTTCAAGTGGAAAGAAGAGAGACTTGTCTTTCCACCGAGACATCGTTTGTTTATATCCGCATTGAAAATAATATTTCGTGGATAGTCAAAAAGACTCAAAATAAGGTAAAACCGTGCAATTGATGGATGAATTAATTAATTAATACCTGGCAATGGAATGTGTTAAACCTGTTCTAAACAACTAGTGCTTCCTTTGTTATGTGGATTTATGGACATACTAGGTCTGCTTGCTGTTGAACAATTGGCTTATTACCGTTCTCACAAATGTAGAATCATCTTTGTCACATCACAGGTTTACAGGTGTAAAACAGTGGGTGCAATTTGTTTTTGTGCAAGCTCCATCATTTTTGTTATTTCATAATAGAAAGGGAAGAAGATGAAGGAGGGCCAGGGGAAGAGAGGGAGAGAGATCAATAAAAACAAAAAAATGATCTACATATTTACACATAGTACCTACCGTACCCGGTGCGGTAAGTATCTGAGGTAAGAAATAAGGTGCGATAAATAAGTACCTGTGGTATTAAGGACATGCTTGATCAGAGCATGTTTATTTTAATGATCAACCAATCGATTGTGTTCCGGCTTGGATCAGTGGAACTAATGTATGTGGAAGTCTAAAATGCTGCTCATCAGGCTAAACTAAGCGGACTATTAGCCGACATATCGGAAGTGCTATTGCCAAAAGTGTCCTGGAAAAAAAACCACATCTTCTGCAGTATATGAATCGAATCTGGATTTATTATGGATAACAGGGACTTGGCTGCATGACAACGCAATGCATTGGTTTTAACTCATCCCGTTTCACCACAAAGGTATTTCAGTCAGATAACTCACGAATAGATTGAACCAATATTTGATTGTAGAATGAGAATACAAGTGTGGATATAATATTTTATCTTGGCGTTCAGGCTCTGCTACATTTTTCTCCCTGCTCAGCACAATTAGACAACCATCATTAACCATTAAGAGCAGGGAGATAGATATACAATAACAATCATAATAATAATAAAGCTTTATTTATATAGCGCCTTTCAAAACAAAGTTACAAAGTGCTTCACAGAGAATCAAAAACACACCATACAACAGAGATAGAGCAAAAAACATTAAAGTTTTTTTTTTTAAACACTAAAAAAAAACATTACGCAGCAGTGCAGTAAGACACCACAGGTCCTTGAGGGGGTTCCAGGTGGTCCCCAGCTAAATGATGCAGAGTTGGTAACCAAATGGACCCTTATAGATCTTTAACTCTTGAGAGTGTAAAATGAAGTTTCATTTAACGCTCTCAAGAGTTAAATTATTGTTAAACATCTGCATTACTTAATTAAAGAACTGTTATTTTGATCAACGTGTGCCTGTTATCTCTCCTATGTGTAGCCCCTAGAGGGAGGCAGAGATAAAGTGATGTCATAAGTGACAGGTATTTAAGGCCTTTTAAACTGGCAGGTAGCAGATCGCCAGTCTGTGGGTCCTCACACCACACAGGTAGTGTATTTTGAGAGGCGGATGTCGGTGTGCAGCTGCTGACCTGGTAAATGGTATGCCTGTTTGCTTGTTTCCTTGCTTTTACTTTGTTTTACTGTTGTGTTATTTTGTATGGTCTACAATGAGAATGTTTTTTATATTGTCAGGTCTGTGCCATTTCTGGTGCTGTTTGTGGATATTTGCCTGTCCAGTGTTTGGGGTGTGGCCTCTTCAGCAAAGTGTAGGCATTTAACATGGCAGCCTTTCCCGTGTGAAAGTGGTCAAATGGGTGGGCCACGTGCATTTTCTCAGAGCATGTTTATTGGTTCATATTTAACATTTTTTGTCAATTATTTGGGGGCCCACTTGCAATACCCTCGCAGCCCACCAGTGGGCCCCGGCTGACAGATTGAGAACCAGTGATTTAGACCACCATCTGCTCGAAAGGTGAATACGCCTCTCAAAGAGTGTGATACCAGCCGTGATTTATGATGCTATTTATGATGATTTATGATGGCATTTATGATTTTACCATTTTACTTTGAGATGTTAATGTAAATTGGAACGATAAAGCGAAAGGGAAAACACTAACCTGTGTAAACAGTTTTGGTTTTAAACAATCTTGCTGGACAATTTGATTACAGGGTTGTCTTGTCTGACCTCCAATATGATTCTGATTGAGATAAAGATCACTAAAAGCAGATTTATTTACTCAGGCTACAGAAAGCCACACCAGAATAAAGTTACCAATTGTCAATCAACCAGTCTCGCGAAGGGGATTAAATAAATGAATTGTGATGACCATTTTGCACACAGAATACTATAATTATATCATGGCTGAATTGTAAAAAGGAATATATATATGTTTACCGTTTTATGAAGAAACTAAGTGAAATGAAAACTGGTTTAGATAGAGATAATCTATCCTGGTTAAATTAAAGAAATATAGTCACTCATATGGTATGATGCTATTAAAATGGCTCTCAAGAACAAAATAGAACACGAGAGGCATTTATTCACCACTGAGAAATAATGTCTTAATGACACATGATGTTGTGAATGTGTTGTTATGCTTTATGGTGTTGTCATCTGGATGCCTATACTATGCTTTATCCGTCTCCTGCCGTGTGATCTTCTCCCCTATACTCCAATGTTCAATTGCTTTCATGTTGCTCTTAATGCATCTCGATAATGTTTTCCATAGTTTCACACATTTGTCTGTGCATAATGTGTTATGTAGGCTTGTTTTATGTTTCCCAAACCATCAACCTGCTGGGACTACAGATGAAAAATAAATCACTTCTATCATAATGGGCCTTTTAAGCAAAATAGAGATCACAATAATGCCATTATGCTAGTTAAAAACTCGCCAAATGGATGACATATCGACATTTGACAACAAAGAAAATCCATCGTGGTCCATTAAACATTCAATATTCAAACTGCTAGACAAAACAACATTGCTACACACACATGCAGAAAATCAAAATATACAGTTTAAATATGCAGGATAATTATTTAAAGCTTGTGAGAATTTGGTGGTCCGTCTGAAAATTATTCAGTGGTGCATGTGTTACTGCTACGGACTCATTTCATGGTGACATTTTAGGAAATCTGCTGGCGAGAACATCATTGCTGTAGGAGGTGACTGGTTGTCATGTGGGGTTTAAAAGGAGAACGGAAACCAAATCGGGAGATGCCCAAAGTGGGCCAACATGCCTACAGGAGGCCCTGTTACTAAACATGGGTTGTATGTGGAAGTGGAACATACCTTAGGAGGTTTGAAATGTCTGGTGAATAAGAGTAAAAACCGACATTTTAGTTAATATTTTAACAGTGGTTTTCAAACTGGGGTCCAGAAACCCCTAGGCGTATTCATAGATTTAACCACTTAATCCCTCTATACTTGCCCCAGGGCAATGTAGTACAGTGGTTCCCAAATTATTTGGGGGGGGGGGGGTGATTAGCTTAATGTGCAAGATTATTTTCTCACTCAACAGTAAACAAACCAATCGTATAAGTGTATACAGGGTATCTGCAGATTTCTAAAATGACAATTTAGTGACTTTTAAGACCTTTTTAATACGAAAGTGGCCAAAATTGAGGCAAACATTGATCTACAAGCTCAACACATAGTGCGAGGAGTTGTGAGTTTGTAGTTTGGCTATTTTCACAACATTTATCTGTGGAACCGAGTCAAAGAAAATGGAATGCCTAAAATTCCAAGTGCTTTTCAGGGTGGGGGGTGCCCAGTTCAAATATGATTATTTTAGGGGGTCACAGCCTAAAAAGTTTGGGAACCCTTGTCCTTGCTGTAGTAGATATGTTTTGTTAAACACCAAATCTCATCGCCGAAGACAACCAATCTACAAGCTCACATAGCGTCGTGTTGTGGTGCGTTGTGGTGAAGATCTTGAAGATCAGCTATTTTCGCCCCCCCCCAGAATATAGGGACTCTAGTGTTAATGGGGTTAACCTATCATCGACTATGAGACACGTGATTTGACCATGAACCGAGCTCTTGAGCGATTTGGCCCTCGTTCGCCAATTTAATATCGTATTACTGTTTGCAATTTAACTGCAACAATGCTATCTCCTTTGAAGCTGTTGGCTAATGGTTCCGTTAGACAATCATGAATTTTAATTAGATCAAAGATTACTCCATACTCTTTGGCCAAGCTCGTGATTAGACTAGACAGAGTGAGTTATTATGATTAAGCTTGCTGTTTACAAGCTAATGAATCCGACCCACCTGAGAATCGATAAAGGACACCTCAAGGACCATTTTCACAAGAGGTACTCTGCATCGCATAATGGGGGTTTTCTCCCCGGGTCTCTACCTCATGATTAATTACATCCAATACCGATGCTGAGCCTAGTCATTTAGTATGTGTAGGGAAGCATAGGCTGCCTCTTTCCCTGTCTCAGATTAAAATAAAGCTTTTAATCCCCTATAATTTCAACACAGAAAACGCCACAGGATATCTCCAGTATGTAATATAACATCCTTCCTTGCAGGAGCGTTTTTTCTTTTTTCAGTCAGAGCCGTGCTGCACAGTTGCCCCATTGATTTCTCGATGTCCTTTTTGCACCTCTGGAAACTGCTGGAAACTGATGGCGTCGCCCCTCGTGTTAAACTGAGCGAGGATCTCTTGGCAGTCGTGAGATCACAGCGGGGGAAACATTTCACACTCACACTGTTTGTACATAACCGAGGTCATTAGTCACGTTCACATGAAGCAAGACTGTCCATACTCCGTGTGACTTCACAGTTACACCGAGTGAGAGCTGGTTCACTTCAAGGTGACTCAAAATCTGCTTCGAAATCCACATGTAGTGGAGAAAAGAAGAAAAAACACAGTGCAGTGGTGGTAGAAGTACTCAAAACTTTTACTTAAGTAAAAGTATCAATACCAGATACTTTGTTACAAGTAAAAGTCTGGTATTCAAAATTTACTTGCGTAAAAGTACAAAAGCGTTGGCATCAAAATATACTTAATCAAGAGTAAAAGTACTCCTTATGCAGAATGTCCCTCTTCACAAGTTTTCAAATGTATAAAAATCTTTTGAAAATGGCCTAAGTGTATATAGGAATGAAGTGGCTAATGTATGTTTTGTAACGATAATCAAAATCTATAAGTAACTAGTAACTAAATGTTTTCAAATATTGTAGTGGAGTACAATATTTGCCTGTGTAGTGGTAAAACTATAAAAAATTGGAAATACTCAAGTAAAAGTACCTCAAAATTGTACTTAAGTACAGTAATTGAGTACATGTACTTTACACCACTGACACAAAAAAAAAGTTTCACATGCTGTGTGTGTGCCAACACTGCAGACAGTGAAATACTTGTAGTTAGAGCCCCCTCAACCGGGTGGACAAGATAACAAAATATGATTAAAAATATCAATGGTCACACATCTGCATCAGGAGCGTTGTAGCCAACTCATGCCGAGATGTTGGACCAACGTCTCAATTTCCCATGTTGTCTTGCGGGTTGTGGGCGGTGCCGGTTACGTTGTGGTTGGCTCACTGAAAAACATAAGTAAAAGTATAAGCGAGATGGCTGCCAAGTTGCTCGAGGAAGCTTATGGCCGCCCTCTTTCATTGGTTAAGGCACAGAAGTGTTTCATTGATAAGAAACAGAGAGAGGGGGGCGGCCTAAGACATCACTCCCATGCATTATTGCCTCTAGCTGCAAGGAGGTATACGGAACTTTGTAGGGAGGAATCAATGAAGCACCTTCATAGGGAGCTTAAAAACCATTTGAGACAGGATCCTGGCATTAGTTAAAAAAACACTGTGCGGGGAGGAGGCTGTTCTGTTGGCTGAGGATGATGTGAGAGGTAGAACTACTGCATTCACCTACTGTATGAGACAGTATGAGTATTGATGCTATGCTGCTAGTCCAGACCCCATACTGCTGGAACTGAGGGAGGCTGCGTGGTGTGAAAAGGCAGGATGGTGAAAAATAAAAGGAGGCATTGGTATAGCCCAGCTCCAGGGCCAGCGAGAGAGGCACCCTCGGGGTACAAGACAGCAGTCAAGATACCATTCAGCTGCTAGGCCCATCTGCTTTACAGGTGTCAAGGGGTGGGCATATCGCCAGGATGTACATGCTATCTTATTTATACGGACATAATCTGTATATATAAATAAGATAGCATGTACATCCTGGCAATATCTATCTATTTATCCACCTACCTACCTATATTATAGGTAGCTTTTTGCTCTGTTGCTCTGATCCGCTCCAAACTTGGCACAAACCCTGTTCAGCGGTCTGCCATTACAATAGTCACACAATGGGCCATGGCAAGGGCCACGATGCTCTGATCAACTTCGCACAAACATGGTTCAGGGGTCTGGCATGAGATGGCCCTCAAGGGGCCACAGCTAGCGCCCTGCACGGGCCGAAAATGTGGGCCCATGGAATTCAATCCAGATCATCCCCTGGCCCGATAGGTGCCACAATTTTACAGTTCAACAACTGTGTGTGTGGCTTTTGATGTGTCTGCGCTGCTGTGCTGTGTGGTGTTGTTGTCACGTGACTACTACTAGGCAACCCTGTATTGGCGGGCCGAGCTGGGCCCTGGTTGGGTCCCGACAGGCCTGCAGACGCTACATTTCTACAATATGCACCAAACATGGCACAAAAACTGCTCAGAGGTCTGTCTGTCATGAGAATATTCACACAGGGGCCAGGGCCACAGGTGCATCGTTGCTCCTTTTGGCACCAAACTTGGCACAAACACTACTCAATGTTTCTGCTGCATTGAGCGTTTCGGACGCCCGGGAGCTGAGAATTCTGATTGGTCTGTGGGCGGGGCAGGAACAGGGCCTTCCAAGGTCAAATTCAATCCTACTGTGATTCGTCGAGCACTATCCAAACAGCAATGATGTGCCTATAGGTAACAGGTGACGTTCAGAAACCAGGCTCAAATGGAAGCCTCCCAGACTGAGAAGCGGAGTGACATTAAAAAAAAGTCAGTCGTCTGAATTCCAGGCTACCTTTAATGCAGGCTGGAGGTGCAGTTACTTGCGGCAATTACTTAGCTTGCATGCAACTGCATACCTTGGTGGCATTGGTTGATGCTGCAGTTTGTTGACAGTTTGGTATTGGGACCTGTGGGGCACTTCTGTCAGTCCCACTTCAGTCAGTGTCTAAGTACCAGCTGCAGTCTTCAGCTGGAAGCTATCCATCACGGATGTTTCGCCAATTTATTCAGGAGGACGTCGGTCTTCAACAGCGTGTCTGGGACCCCAAGGGTTATTTTTTGTTTTACATTAACCACTTGAACCCTAGCATCCCTATTCTGTGGGAGCCAGAAACATCCTTTTCCCACTTCTTTTGAGAGGTCTTTTAGGACCTTCTTGACCTTTACTGCTCTTAAACCAATGTCCCTCAGGAAGTGGTTGGTTGAGAGGCTCACAAAGCCGTGGCAGCCGATTTCCACTGGATAGGTCGTTGCTCTCCGGTGGTTCTCTTGGCATTCTGCCACTAAATCAGCATACTGCGAATTTTTCCTCTCATAAGGACAGATAGTATGTTAAACTGTTGGTCTACTGATGCTACGTTCACTGTCTCTCTGCATTTGATGTATGTGTTTACCTTGCTTATAAGTCGCTCTGGTTAAGAGCGTCTGCTAAATGCCTAAATTGTAAATGGACTATCTGTATGTATGTTTACTATGTAGTCGGGGTGGCAACTGCTGAGTGTTTTAAAACAATACATACTTTTATTGATCACATCCGACGGATCCGATCTCACTATGGGTTAGTGTAAATGATCACTATTGTTCAAGGTAGCCTAAATGATGCCACAGTGGAATCCTCATTGCCTGATGCAAACTGCCCGTCATGGACTGAGGTAATTGTGGACGGTGCCATATGGTAGAGGTTCTCAAAGTGCGGTCTGGAGACCGCCAGGGGTCCTTGAGTGGGTTCCAGGGGGTCCCCATCAAAATCAGTTCAACCACTTTAACCCTTTATATATATATATATATATATATATATATATATATATATATATAGGTTGTAGATCGGCTATTTTCAAAATGTTAATATATATATCGATCTACAAGCTAACAATGTGTCGCAGTGTGACGCATTGTGAGCTTATAGATCAGCTATTTTCAAACAATCTTTGAAAATTGTGAAATGTTTTTGAAACTTTTAACAACACAAATCTGGTATGGGGGTTGCTGACACAACATATTTGCAGATGGGGGTCCAAATACGGATGAATTTGGGGGTCCTTGACATGAAAACAGTTTGAGAACCACTGGCCAAGGGAAGGGCACCCTTAACTACACATACAGTAGGTGTCAGCTGTGCCAGTAGAGATTCAGAGAGCCATGCAGGGAGAAGCTACAGACTACAGAGCATGAGGACATGAGAGACTGACAGAGTCAGGACCGCATGGGACAGTTACAAATGCATGTTTCAGAACCCTGTGTGAAGCTAAGTAGTGACGTGACCCTGTTGAATTGTGTGAGAGACCGTTCACATTGACGGATGCAGAATACAGTGGATTTCCTATTCCCCCTGTTTGTATTCAAGTTATGTTTGGCTGTTGTCTGCAACCGAAACTGCTACAAACATTGACATGGAGGGGGTCGGACGTAGAGGGCTGGCCGAGGAGGACCAAAAAGAAGAGCTTTGGGGGGTGATAACGTTGCCGAAACGTAAGCCTGCCCTGCACTTACACTGGCTGTGACACTAAGCTAAATGAGTTCTATGTTCAGAGTGCATTAGCAATTAAAGGCCTAGACGAGTACCTAGTTGAGTAATATTAGACCAGGAGTATATTCTAGTCTGACTCAGTACTGGGGTTGAGTACTTTGTCCACCATCCGTTCATCGGCCTGACCTTTTTTTTTCTGACCACATGAAACTAGGTTGGTTGTAAGGAACAGCACAGCCTCTAGGGGCCGCCAGCAGGGCTTTTAGACTCTTGCTCTTATTAAGACATTGCAAACAAATTGAGCTTAGTGTTCTCGTTATTGCCGTGTCAATGTTGTGCATGTACTCAATAGCTTTATGAAAACAAATTATAGACTACGCTTTTCGTGTCCATGGAGACAGTTAATGTTTATACAGTAGGCCTAGCTGTTGATGCAATATGTGGAAAATTGAGTGACTGCATTTTCATGCCAAAACTAAGAGGTAAGAAAATGAGGCACGGGATGGGGAGAGGAAAATGCTGATTTGTTTGGGATTTGGAGATTGGAGCTTACTCTGGGTCAGTATCAGTACGATCAGTAAAGACAGTGAATGCAGATGCGTTACGTTTTGCAATCTTGTGCCGATTTCAGCACTTACATGGAGGGCTCTTGATAGAGAGGACACTTCCACCCTGCTTAGGGAGATTTGCAGTAATGACAGGGAGAAGTATACAAATCCTCTCAATCCGGCCTGCCTGATGGATAAATATTATGCTGAGTGTTATTGTTTGCACGCACTGTTCCTGTTTACTAAAATATGCCCTTAGCTGACTGGAAAGCTATAAACAAGAGCAAGCCAGTGCAGTTGCACACTGTTTATGCCTATAACGTACAGCACACTATGTCTGTCTGTCTGTCTGTCTGTCTGTCTGTCTGTCTGTCTGTCTGTCTGTCTGTCTGTCTGTCTGTCTGTCGATCTGCTCACCTGAGCAAGTATATTATTAATTTGTCTCAGGGTTCCACAAACTTCATTAAGACTGGTCAGAAAAATATTCTCCAAAGTTTCCTCCTAAAAGCTTTTCCTGAATACAGGAGTTTGTCCCATTGTGTTGAATGGTCAAGGTCAGAGCTGGTCAGGTGACACCTGCACTTTTTGGTGGCGGTCGCGCCAGGGGCGCTGGCATGGAAAATGACATGGGGGGGACACATCTGGGGACGCATGCACGCGCGCTGTGCGTGCATTCATGAGGAGTGACCTGCTCACTCCTCATGAATTGAAGGAAGCATGAGCTCAAATCGGGGCTCTCCCAAGGCTGGCAGAGGGAGAGTAGCGCCCAAGGGGGTTACAAAAATCATGGGTATTTTTTTTTTTTAAGTCTCTCTCTCTCTCTCTCAACACATTTGTGTATAATTCTACAATGTGAGCACATATAATGTGTTGATTTATAGCCTAGACTACAGTAGCCTATATTTGATCTACCCATATGTGTAATATGAACTTGGGCTGCTGTAGGCACACTCACCCACACCCACACACACACACACACACACACACACACACACACACACACACACACACACACACACACACACACACACACACACGTTTGTATTACTATACTTGTGAGGACCTCAACATTTTAGGGCAGCATTGAATATAGCTGAAAATAGGCAAACAATAGCAGATCTTCAAGCTCTCAATGCGTCCCAGCTTGTAGATCTGCTATTTTTGTGCTATTTTCTGGTGTGTGACATCGATCACCACACAAAAAGTATAAAATAGAGAAAACTCTAACACCAACCACTAAACCTGACCCCTATGAATTACAAAAAAATCTTTCAACCATACCTACAATTTTTCTTGTGAGAGCAGGAAAAGTGGTACTTTTTAAGTAAAAGTATCAATACCCCATTGTAGAAATACTCTATTTCAAGTACAAGTTCGGTAGACTATTAAAAATGTACTTAAAAAGTACAAAAGTATTGGCATGAAAATATACTTAAAGTACCAAAAGTAAAAGTACTCATTATGCAGAATGTCCCATTTCACAGGTTGTCATATCTATAAAATGTATAAAAATACTTTGAAAATAGCAGATCTACAGGCTCACAGCATTGTGAGCTTGCAGATCGGCTATATTTTCAAAAGTATAGGGCTGAAGTGGTTGTGTTTTGTAATGATAATCTAAATCAATAAATTAGTAGCCAAAGATTACAAATAGTGGAATAAAAAGCCCAATGTTTGTCTCTGAGATGTAGTGGAGTAGAAGTAAAGAATAGAACATTTGAAATAGCCTACTCCTCATTTAGCCCTGTCAAAGATCGTTAGAGTTCTCTCTCTAACGCTCTGCCAGGCACGCTGGCAGACCCATAGACCGAAAATTTCACTACCATGCGAGGTCTCCAACTTTTTCTTGTACATATTTCTTATGTTTCATACCAGTATCTACCAGTGTATCTGTCTGTCTCTTATGTCATCATGATTTGTGTGCATGGGAAGTTGGGAACTCATTTTAAACAAGCTTAAGTGCTTTTACGAGTAATCCAGTTTAGTAGACCTTGTAAGTGAATTGTACTTCCATAGGCTACTGTTTCTCATGTCTTATACTACTAAATAAAGTACATCAATCAATCAATCAGTAAAAAATATCTAAACTATTTCGCTACTCACCGAAACAAAGGCAGTTTTGTGTTGTTGAAAGTCTATTCTCCAGAAGCCTCTATCAGGACCCCACCTTCATGAAGTACATGCATGTACTGCATAATAAACTTTTTGGGGGCAGAAAATAAAATATGTCCGCTAGACGGAAATTATGTTATTATACTCCACTGCGCCCTCTACAGATCTGGTCAATGGTAATTTACATTGAACAGATCTGTACATAGTCCTTCAACAACACAAAACTGCCTTTGTTTCTGTGAGTAGCGTGGCGAACAGTGGTGGAAAAAGTACTCAAATTCTTTACTTATACTCAAGTAAAAGTCTAGAATTCAAAATTTACTTAGGTAAAATTACAAAAGTATTGGCATCAAAATGTAGACTACTTAAAGTACCAAAAGTAAAAGTAGGCTACTAAATTAAAAATGTTTGAAAATATAGCAGATCTACAAGCTCACAACCATGCATGAGCTTGTAGATCGGCTATTTTCAAATAGCGCATACCATATTTGCCTCTGAGATGGAGTAGAAGAAAAAGTATTGGAAATTGGATATACTCAAGTAAAGTACAAATACCTCAAAATTGTACTTAAATACAGTAGGCTACTTAAATGTACTTAGTTACTTTCCACCACTGGTAGCGAAATAGTTTAGTTTATTGTTTTACTAAAGACGGAGACCTCGCACGGCAGTGTAATTGTGGGTCTATCTCTATGAGCAGCAGAGCAGGGCTGGCAGAGCTTAAGAGAGAACTCACTAACTCTGGACCAGAGCTAATACCTGCGTCCATGCTCTCAAATAAACCCTGCTCCCAGCGGGACACGGTGGGTGGCGCTAGAGTGCAGCGGAAGAAACAAACCAACCCCAGCGGGGTTAATGTTCTAGCCCAGAGAGCAGAGAGAAAAGGGTCTTTTTGCAGCTCATCCATACATCCATACACACATCTGCTGCTCTCACCCATACATCCCAATAAATTAGATTGTGTGTGAATCTCTTCAGCGGGCGGTTGGACTCACTGCTAATACCTGTCAGGAATAATAAACGAGCAGATCCTACAACTATGGCTGGGAGTCTCGATACTTTTTAGTTCAGTATGTGAAATTGTAGCTGCACCGAGTGGGACGGCGGCTGTTACGCCTCCTATTTAGTACTACTAATCATAATAATACAGATAACTTTTGTCTGCATCCTAGACTTTCGTGGCACCGTGCGAACAACCTGGCATTAGTGAGATTACAGTTGAGTTGAGGCTACGACCCCCCCTCTCTAGCTCTCTCTCCTCTCTCTCGCTCTCTCTCTCTCGCTTTGAAGATTAGACGGGCTGGCGACGTCTTCTGAAGGACACTGACAACAGGATTAGATCCCATCAGTCGGAAACCTTATATATTCAAGATCTGATCACTCTTCTGAAGCCTCTACTGCTGAATATTGGCGCAACAATGACCTTTGGTGCATTTGGTGACTGACGATCAAGCGCGTTCGTATGCGAGGTATTAAGGTAAGAGCCGATTACCGTTATTATGTTGGTTGGATGTGTGTGGGTGTGTGTGCGTGCGTGTGTCTCACTCATTGCCAAGTTGGAGGCATTAGAGTGTGTGTGAAGTTGTCTCGTATATAAAGGCTATTAATCGGAGGTGTGTGAAGCCGTTTTTTAGGAATGATGCTGTCATCATATCGGCAAAACTGCGTCGATCGCCTTTAAGGATGGCATAGCGTCTCATTACGCGCCGTTTAACGGCGCGTATTGAGTCGCTATGCCATCCTTAAAGAGCCTATCATCATCATAGACACAGTGACACGTTTGACAGACTGAGTCTCTCAGCTCAGCATCATTATATGACATATAACATGATACTTATATTACTTTATTCAGATACTCCACTGTGCCATGCCATAGGGGGTTTATATCTAATTCCCTCGACCTGTCAGAAACCGTTAAGTGCGCTTGAGTTCCCCAGTTCCACAGGAGCTGTGTGTTTCAAGTAGCCAGTATGTGCTGTGGTCGGTGTGCAGACTGGACTCGTGCGTATATAGGCTTAGGCTATATGGCACACGTTTGGGTTCGTTGATGGTGGATGGATGGTGCCACTGGCATGGTAGACTGGCACCGTGCCAGTCTACCATGAGTCTGCAGCTCAGCTCTGCTGCATGCATGGTGCAAGTCTATACTAGAGTCTGCTGCATGCATGGTAACCACAGTCTATACTAAAGTCTGCTGCATGCATGGTGTCTGCTGCATGCATGGTACCAGTCTACCAGAGTCTGCTGCATGCATGGTGCAAGTCTATACTAAAGTCTGCTGCATGCATGGTGCAAGTCTACCAGAGTCTGCTGCATGCATGGTGCAAGTCTACCAGAGTCTGCTGCATGCATGGTGCAAGTCTACCATAGCCTGCTGCTCTGCTGCATGCACGGTATCAGAGATGATACACCAGTATGTTGACTTTCATGGTGATTATCATCTGTATCCTCTTCTCCGGCTGAGAAGAAATGTTTAATTCTAGCTCTTCTTGAGTTGTTCTCTTAAAGGTGAATAGCCTACCAACCGTTTGATGCCCGTAACATATCTTATTCTGACCGTTGACCAGTCCAATCAGTGTTGTGTTGTAGTTCCTATAACCACTTCAACGCTCTAGAGTTGCAACTGTACTGATTTTTCTTTTCTTTGGCTAATGTAACCCCCAGAATAATAGTGGATGCTGGGTTTCAAGTGGTCTGGATGAAAGTAGGAAAATAATTTGTCAGGAACACAGATCAAATCTCTGGGGATCACCCTCAGACTTCATATTTTGTTGACATATAAAACTCCCAAGTCAAGATTTATTTATTTACTTTGTAAGCAAGTTAGTCAGAGTAAAAATATTGATTAGATCGCTATCCTTTAATGCCATCACAGCCTATTTTTTATTTCATTTTATTTTTAATCTGGATGAGCTTTTCTTTGATATTGAGGTCTCCCCATTATAGATACTGCTACAGTATAAAGGCCTATTCCAGTTTTGTAAAATAACATGGGCCTCAAAGTGGGGTCGGGGGACCTTGAGGGGGTTTCAGGGGGTCCCCAACCAAATGAGTTAACATCATACAGCATAGCAATGCGGCGTGAGCTTGTAGTTTTATTTTTGAAAATGTTAGTTTAGAAAATGTTTAACATGTAGATTTATCCCCTGTTGTGGGGGTCCTGGCAGGCACTAAAACTTTTCAGATGGAGGTCTGCGGCCAAATACTTCACAATTTGGGGGTCCTTGGCATGAAAATGTTTGAGAACCTTTGACTTTGACCTCTTTATTGATAATAAACATAATAATGTAAAATACATACGTACATTGTCTCACCATTATCAAAAGGATAAACCGCAAAAAAGCCAGAGCGCTTATTTCCACTGCGGTCCTTTCATATGTATGTGCTAATTATGTTGTGTTGCATGATGTGATGTATTAGGCTGTATGTGTTTGCACTTACAGTAAGTCCACGCACCCAATGGTGCCAAAAGTGTCATTGTGTCAGTCCAAGCACCCATAGGTGCAAGGACATGTCCTTGTGGGCAAAGTGTGGGTGTGCTGTAGATCCACGAAGACTATCGATTAGGCAGGGGTGTCATTTGGGGTCCCAGGGGATAGCACTTGCCACCCCTTAGCGTTCACATTTAACCTCAAAGTTGATTTCAGATCAACACTGAGTGCATCTCAATCCATGCCCATCCATCTACAGTATATGTGACACATATTTATAGCCTATGTGTTTTCTTGTGTGCAACCATACCTTTATTAACCACTTTCAAACCTGGAGTCCCCCCCCCCCCCCCCCATGATAGCGAAAATAGTGGATCTATAACAAGTTCACAATGCGTCGTGTTTGCAAAGCGTATTTTTGAAATGGAGCTTAAGTGGTAAGGAATATTTGCCACCCCCTAGTTTTTTTCTGAAACGACGCCTCTGTTATTAGACCACAATTTCACTAAATGTATTGATACGTTTACTTGTATTGTGTTTGGTTGGTTTCCACCTATGACAACCTTGAAAGTAAGTATTTTCAGTAATGGTTTTTAAGTGCTATCTCCTCTGGGAAAATACTACTGTGCGCGTATTATACATATTTCCATTAGGGTGATTCTCGAGTAAATTCTTGAGTAAATTCCTCATGAATAAAAAGACCTTGAGAATGAAACCATGCAAATTGGAACAGCCTTGAGTCACAGTGTATGAATCTCTTTGTAAAGCTGTTTTACAGAGCTGTGCATTTTTCAATGGCCTAATTCAATTTAAACTGCGAGACCGTCTTTCCAGCAGCCCTGTAAAGGGAAGCCTCATCGGTGGCTAACTCGAATTCCATTCATGAATATTTGTTGACGTTGTTAGAAATATGCAGTGGTGGACAGTAACTACAGTACATTTACTTGAGTACAAATAATTAAGTACATTTTTGGAGATTTTCTTTGCAAGCTCATGACTTTAGCGCCGCTACATTTCAAATGGAAATATTGTACTTACAGAATGACTCCACTATATTTCTAGGAAGGGACTCTTCGGACCCAAACTCAGAAAAAACATATGATGAACTAACCACTTAAGCCTTATTCTAAACTAAAGGGCTACCTGCCCTCACACCTACGTCACACTGCCGATCCGACCAATATGTCTGAGTCATAGTGTTGGGGGCGTTGTCAGAGTACCCGTTGTACCCATAGATATAGAAACCTAGATACCTCATTGGCCTCTGCAGTTCATTGGAGCGACTGGTATCTCAAGACAACGCTCTTCCGCAGGGCTGTTTGACTACTGGCCAATCACAGCGCGTTGACTGCTGGCCAATCACAGCGCGTCTAACTGACTAGTTGCTGCGCACCTGCCTCTTAAGAAAAGACCCGCCCCACCTGCCTCTGATTGACCTACCAAACGCCCCCTTCTGTGACGCACACGGAAGTTTCCAGCTTGCCCTGCTGAAGCGGAAGGAAGTGGAAGCACGGCCGAGATACGCACGCCTCAGAGCCGAAGGAGGCGTCTACTTTTATATGTTTATGGCTGTACCCGTCTGTCTTTGTCCCTTTTGTGCCCATATATGGAGATATCTGTTTCTGTCTGTCTTCCTCTGTCCCTTTTATGCCCATATATGGGATCTCTGTATCCGTCAGTCCTTGTCCCTTTATGCCCATATATGGAAATCCCTGATGTCATCAGTACATGCCCATATATTGGAATGCCCATATATGGGCATATTGGTTGGATCGGCGGTTCTGGACAAGTGGATATAATATCTCAACTACTCGACGACGGGCACCGCACTCCTTCAAGTCCTTGCTGCTGCGCGCACCGAGTTTGAAGTCAGTCCCATATGCACCATATATGGGCATAGCGGTCGGATCTGTGGCTCTGGACAACTGGATCTCTGTATCTGTCCATGTCCCTTTTTTGCTCATATATGGAGCTGATTTGTTTGCGCCTGATGCCATGACAACATATTGAGGTTAGACAACACACATATTTGGGCGAAGCTGCATTGTCATAGTGACGTGGCCGTGGTTTGTTTATGGTTATGTCAGAGTGACGTGGCCGTGGTCCGCACGCCCGCCGGCCCGTTCTCCCATTAGCCAATTTTAATAGTAGATATTTGTAGATTGGCTATTTTCACTACTTTGGAAGATTTCTGCATTTTCTTTTACCTTTTTTTTTAATGTTCAAAATGTCAATTCAGCAATGCATTGCTTTGAATAGCCTACTTGAGTATTTACTTTTGTCCGTCACTAGAAATATGTGCTTCAAGAGGCGCTGTCGTAACTGAAATGAAAACATACCCTATTGTGCATGCACACACACACACACACACACACACACACACACACACACACACACACACATGCACGCATGTGTGCACAGCAGAGGCAGCAGGCACTAAAGCTTGATCCATTGCACATTTGAGAGACGTGTGTGAGCTTAGCTTGGAGAAATATTGCAGAGTATAGTAATGGAATGTCCCCATGCCTTGGACTGGAATCTGTAGTAATTCATGGAAAAAACAGCAGGCAATCGAAGGCCACAGAAAGACTTATTATAACCCATTAGAACCGGAAAAGCATCTGTGTCATTTTAGATTTTTGCATTGGCTATTCAAAAATAGCAGATATACAAGCTCACAGCGCGGCACGAGCTTGTACATCTGCTATTTTTCAAAAATCTTGAAAGTGTGAAAACAACAACAAGAATCGGCCTCAGGTCTTTATGGGATAAAGAACAACACGTGCCACCATAATTCGTCCTCCTCCAATATTTAAAAGAGCTGCTGCAATGATGTGAGTGTGTTTGGCCTTTGCTTTAATTTCAATACACTCTTGACTCATTACTAGCACATTATGTTTCCACTGAGCCAACAGAAAAATCACTGAGAGCCATTATATATATCCTTGACACAACATTGCATAGCCCAGTGGTTCTCAACCTTTTCATGGCAAGGATCCCCAAATGTATATAATGTATTTAGCCATGGACGCCCATCTGAAAATATTGTCTAATTTTGCTGATTAATATTGCTGATCTACAAGCTTATAGATCTGCTGCGATTTTCAAAAAACTTAGATTTTTTTTTTACACCGGTTGAAAGGGGTTTATCAAGAGTGACAACAGGCGGGTAGAGAGAGAGAGACAAGGTAGGCCTATGCTAAGTACTACGCTTCAATCAATTAAATGGATAGAGTGTGCAACTTTACACTATTCACACTTTTAATATGCTCAGTGCCATTCTAGATGAAGATCATCATCTAGCTAATTACGTTCCCCTCGCTGGCCTGTCTGTCTCCAGGGTTGGAAACGGCTCAGTCCTTGGGTTGAGTTCTGCCAGGTCTCACTGTTGTGAGTGGCATCCTCCACGAGTCGTATCCCTGGCCCCCCAGCCTCCTTTGTATGTTATTGTCATGAATTGTTTTAACCCATTAAGACTTCAGGCCTTGTAAATCAGTTAGTTCAGTTAGACCCCCCCCCCCCCCCCCCCCCCGAAGAGAAGATTTGTATTTTTAAACAAAATTCCAAATTCATTCAACATTTTTCAAACACTTTCAAGATTAAAAAAAAAAAAAAAGTAGATGTACAAGCTTGAAGTGTTCGTGACACACTGTGAGCTTGCAAATCTGCTATTTTTGAGAACCACTGTTCTAAACACTTATATTGCTATATATATAGCTGAAATCTAAAATGACACAGATGCTTTCCTGGTTTTAATGGGTTAAACGGTATATTTTATGAGATTTTCTATTTTGGATTGATGTTTGTTGCATCGTTGTCTTGTCCAATTTTTGCTAGATTTTCGAATATTTAATGCACTTTTTTTTGGTGTGTCTCATCCATTTTGGCATTTTTAAACTTGTTGTAGGCTACTCCAGTTCTTTTAAACATGTCAATATTTAATCTGTCATTCTGCTCATGTACCAAACGAGATGTGTTTTCAAAAACGACTTAAAGCTCATGTTCCTCTTGTTTCCTCCTTTGCCGTCGTGTTATCTTTTATTCTATCAGAAGCACTTTTAGCACCTGTTCCAGGCTGTGGAATGGGTTGGGAATACTTATAAGGAGGATGCTGCAGGATATGTCTTCATCTGTCTATATAGGGCTGGGCCACAGTTCCATCCAAAAACACACATTTGGGAGATGAGAGATGAAGAGCAGTGTAGGACAAAAAAAACAATTTATATATACTGAAGTAATTTTGTATGTCAATGCATTGCTGTATTGAAATTTAGAAGAGAAAAAAGAAAAATCATAACCCCCCCCACTATTTTCCACTACATTTGAAATAGGGCTCAAGTGGTTAATTGTTTCCGCCAGGCCGAAAGGCATGGCGAGAGAGTATGTTTTACCCCCTGTCTGTCCGTCCGTCCGTCCGTCCGTCCGTCCGTCCGTCCGTCCGTCCGTCCGTCCGTCCGTCCGTCCGTCCGTCCGTCCGTCCGTCCGTCCGTCCGTCCGTCCGTCCGTCCGTCCGTCCGTCCGTCCGTCCGTCTGTGGACAGCTAATCTCCCGCACCGGTGGCTTGATCGCAACAAAACTGTGCACACACACTCCCTGGATGCCAATTCAGAACCTCTGCCCCAATTTTTTCACACGGCCCTGATATAGCGCCACCAGGAGGCCGCTTTTTGCAAAAAAAAAATTTCACAGTACTCCTACATATTTTGTCCAAACATCACGCAAATCGGTACACAGTATCTCTATAGTCATTAAACGAAACCGGTCTTTCAGATTTTTCATATTCCATCCTGATTGGCTAAAAATGGCTTCCAAAGTTTGCAGGACTGCTCCGTTTTGAACAAAATGCCTCAAATTATTAACACAGCATACAATTTCCGTGAAACTTTGCACGTACATTCCCACTAGGCCGAGGAAGAAATTCCACTTGAGATTTTTCTAATCAGCCTCATGGTGGCGCTATAACAGCCCAATTTGTGTTTTTACCTATAACTGCACCAATCTGTGTAAAACTTTGTATGCGCACTCCCTAGAGGTCAAGAAAAAACCATTATCCTGCATTTTTCACATCTGCCTTTTATAGCGCCACCAGGAGGCCGACTTATGTAAAACATATTTCTTTACATTACTCCTTCCGATTTTACCCAAATTTCACGCAAATTGGTAAACATGATCTCTATATAGTCATGTGATCAAAACGGATCTGTTTAATTTTTCATATTCCATCCTGATTGGCTAAGATTGACATCTACAGTTTGCAGGAGTAGCCCATTTAGAACAAAATGCCCCAAATCATGAATGCATCGTCCGATTGCAGTCAAACTTTGCACGCACATTCACACTATGTTGAGGAACAAATACTACCCTTTTAACATTGGCCTGTTATAGCACCACCAGCAGGTCTAATTTATTAAAACAATTATTTTTTAAAACATTTTATTTAACAAAATTAAAATCCTCAAATCATGAATGCAGTGTCCGATTGCCGTGCAAGACCTAAGAAGAAATGGCACCCTTTTCACATTGGCCTATTATGGCGCCACCAGGAGGCCACAATAACCTACCTGACCTGGCGGAGACCTGTGCGAGGAGCACTTTTTCTAGTTCATGATATATTTTTGTATGTTTGGGTCCTAAGAGTCCCCTACTAGAAAAAAACAAGTTGAAAAGTACAATATTTCTATTTGAGTGTGGCATGAGCTTTTAAAGAAAACAAATACTCCAAAATGTACTTAAGTAAACAGTTCTCAAGTAGGTAAATGTACCTTAGTTACTCCATTAATATTTCCGTTAATATTTTATTAGTCAGAATTAAGGCTAAAAGGATAACACAAAAAAGTCCTGGTGACTCATTTCCATTGTGGTCTTTACTGTATGTATTCAATTCATCAACATAGCATACAAAATTAACACAATAATACATATCAACAAATACAAACACTATACTGTATGTAGTATGTACACAAGAGATGGGAACATTACATTTACCTCCCCACTAATGAAGAGTAGTGAGGCTCTCAGGCCAGCCAACCTCCATTGGTATTCTGGCTGGGTGATGCTCCATAGGCAGCCCATTGTCATGGCTGGCTCAGCGTCTGATGATTAAGGGCTATAAGCAGAGGCAGTGGGTGGAAAAAGTACTCACATTGTTTACTTAAGTAAAAGTGTCAATACTGCAATGTAGAAATGCAAGTAAAAGTATGGATTTTTTTTTATTTTTACAAAAGTATTGGCGTCAAAATGTACTTAAAGTACCACAAGTAGAAAGTAGTCATTGTGCAAAACGTCCCATTTCACAAGTTTTCAAATGTATATATTCTTTTTGAAAATAGCAGATCTACAAGCTCACAATGCGTCGCATCTAGATCGGCTATTTTCAAATGGCCAAAATGTTTATAGGGCTGAAGTGGGTAATGTATGTTTTGTAATAATAATCAATCTACAAAGTAACTAAAGTTTTCAAATAATTGTAGTAAAGTATAATATTTGCCTCTGAGATGTTGTGGAGTGGAAGTAAAAGTACTGAAAATTGGAAATAACTCCAGTGAAGTAAAAGAAATACCTCAAAATTGTACTTAAGTACAGGACTAAAACAGGAGTAAATGTACTCAGTTACTTTACACCACTGAGAGGAGGCTTGAAGGCCGGCATTTGAGAAGAAACTAAAGGCTAATTTATTGAAGGTTAAAGATTCATTCTCAGTAAAAGAAAAGCTGAAGTATTTGCTTGTGTTTTTGCACACGTGCGTGCGTGCGTGTGTGACGACGATGCATGGAGAGGAATATAATATGACACACAAGTAGGCAGACAACAAGTAACTGACAATGAATGTATTATTGATTCATTTTGCTGTCATCCACTTCACCACCGCCACGCGCCGCATGCTAAAACCACAAGGGTTTGCCTTTCTAATGTTTCCTTTCAGATGCAATTCGCATCCTGCATGCACAGTCTTTATTTTGAACATACAAATACAATAACAAAAATATAATATAAAAACAGAAAACGACAGCAAAATAAGTCATATCATTATACGTTCACAAATGAGTAGGAAGAACTTATTTAGGCCTACTCCCCTTCTCTCAACTACTGACATAATAGGAATGTATATGTTACAGTATGATTGGAGAACCAGTACGATTGAAGAAAGCGCGCTCGTTTTTACCACCCACCCAGCACTAGAGGGAGCCACAAGCCAGGCTTGTGCACAAACATATATGGCCACACACACACACACACACACAGTCACACACACAGTCACACACACACACACACACACACACACACACACACACACACACACACACACACGCACGCGCACACGCGCACGCGCTCATGCTTTTTTTGGTTTATTGAAAGCAGGACTGTTTAGATACTTTTATTGTGTTCTGGCTTTTGTTTTACTTTCTCCCTGACACACACACACACACACACACACACACACACACACACACACACACACACAGTGATCCATGAAAAGAACTATTCTGTCCCTATCGGTTTACAACTCAAACGGCGCTGAGTCGACTAGTGGAGCATCGGCCGGTCAGCGCGCCCTCGCGCCTGGAGGCGCGAGGGCGCGCTTCCTCGGAGGAGGAGGAGAAGGAGAGAAGGAGAGGACGGGACGGTTTATTACGCGAGGAGGAGGAGGAGGAGGAGGCTCCTCTTCCTCGCGAGCCTCGCGTAATAAACCCCCGCCTCGCAGCGCGCGTCCTCCTTCTCCTCCTCGCGAGCCTCGCTAATAAACCCTGTCTCGAAAAGCCCCGCCTCGCCCCGAAGGAGCCCCGTGCCTAAAAACGAGCGCTCTGTCTTCAATCGTACTGGTTCTCCAAACGTACTGTGACATATACATAACTCCTATATTAAACCCTATACCTATTTATTTTCTTATAGATCCTGCTCATATACAGTATCCCATTATATCTATAGATTATGTATATCACCATATATTAAATGGTATTTCCTATATATCACAGTGCACTCCCTTGCACCCTTTCACTTCTAACGTGCTCAGTGGAACACCTATAATGCATGAGTTTTGCAAAATTATTCCGCTCTTAGCCTCTCTTAGAGTCTCTAATGGTCCCTAGATGAAGTGGAGAAAGTTCCCCTGCAGTGCAGGTGCTTCTGAAGTTTCCAGCGGGGGGTGCAGGGTGGGTGCCAGATGCAACAGAACCACATTGTGTGGGCCATACTCAGCCTCCTGAAGATTCATGGCCAAGCCAAGGGGAAAGATTTATCTGTCGTGAGTGCACAAAATTGCAGCACGATGCACTATTCTGTCCGGAGCTGGCGAGTAGAGACGGATTCCCCATCGCTTTGGGAAATGTACGAGAGATAAACAAAGTTAAGAGGATGAGAACTACCATTAGGGAGTACAGAGACAGTTCCATCTGAGGACGCCTGGCAAAGTAATACATTTTGAAGAGGGTCCAATGTAAAAGGCGTCACTCGAGTTTGAAAGCTGATCGTCCCTAAGGCTCTGGTGGCGGATAAAGTACCTGTCCACTATCCTGGAGTCTAGGGGGTTTGATTGAATCCACTGCGGTGCATCCAGCTTGCCGAGCGTCTACACAAAAAACAATTGGCCGTGTTCGGGGGAGAGAAGCCAGGCGGGGGGCGACTCTGTCGCTTTAGATCGGCAACTTGGTAAAGGAGAACTGATCCCAGTGTATGATGGAGGACAATTTCACGATAATGTTAAATCTCCACGATTTTTTTTTTAGCACAATAAACGATAACAATAATAATCGTCCCATGCCTAGCACTTGGGGACCAGTCTAACTATGTCAGTACTGTGGGGATACGCGTACTGTCTTTATGTAACCGTGAATCCTGAAAGGTTACAGTTTTGGTCATTTTCCACCCGACAGAGACGATTATGTTAGTTTTAATGGCAAAACAAATTACAATCAAACAAGGAGCAGGCAGAGGCAAAAACTGTGTGCAGGCTGAAAAAGAATCCCCAAAGTCAGGAAGAAAGGAAGAAGTACAGGCAAGGACAGAGCAAAAGCCAGAAACAATTCACAAAAACAAGGCTTGAGAAATGACTTGAGAGCTTGGTAAGCAACACAAGACAACCTGGTAAAGGCTTGAGTGAGTCTGGCTTAAAGGGATAGTTCATCCCAAACACCCTCATTTTTTCTATCGATTAGTCACCCCATGGAGACTTTTTGTTTTTGTCTCATTCCTAAGCCAATAATTGTATGACCAGCGGAACGGTAGGAGACACAAAGGAGACTCTTTGTGTCTCCTACCGGAACCACTGCCGGTCATCACATTATTGGCTTAGGAATGCGACAAAAACAAAATGAATTGAATTTATGAATTGAATTTATGGAATTCACTCCATGGGGTGACTAATCGATAGAAAAAAGTCATTTTGGGGTTGAATTATCCCTTAAATAGGACTGGCTTGATTGCACAGGTGTTATACTTGGTCATACGACGGTGTCACTTGCCAAAAATAGGCGATATACAAGCTCACACAGCGCGTTGCGGATACGGCTATTTCAATTCTCCAACACCGTCATACGATGGAGAATAATTTAGGCGGGGTTGCAATCACTCTTGCAGGGAGCAGCTACACACACACACACACACACACACACACACACACACACACACACACACACACACACACACACACACACACACACACACACACACACACACACACACACACACACACACACACACTAAGCCAGGCTGTGACAATATCATTTTGAATATGGATATTAAAATCACTTTATACTTACTTTATACTATGCCTGCCTGATATACCATTTTTATTACAGAGAAAGAGGGAAAAAAATAACATCTACTACTCACTGTTAATTAGCCCTTGATAATGTATAAGTGCAAACATTTAGCCATCTACAGTATTTCTTACCAGACATACATTTGTCCATCTTTCTTTTCACATACTGTACAGTATCTATTGTTTTCCTCTCTAGCTTTGGCACTAGACGTTCCTTTAACTGTTTTAAGTATACTCCTTATTCATTGTTTATGAAATTAATACCAATTAAGGACCCCAACAGAAACAATTCCGCAAGGACTTTTTTGGTCGACCTTTTAGACAAAAGTAATAAATGTGACTGTGTTGTTTTACGTTATTTTGCCTAATAAAATTTTCAATCAATCAATTTCAATCAATCAAATAGGTTTGTTCAACCCAAGACCAAATAAGCTACACCTCTGTAAGTAATGCATATGCATGTGTCTCTGTTGCCTGACAAAGCAACTATTTAGCCTATTACTGGAGTTCACTTGTTTGAGGATGATGATGACGCTATTTCACACCAGACTAGCTTGCTTGTTGTCATATCGTCTCTGTCGGGTGGAAACCTCATATGTCCAAAACTGTTTTCAGGATTCAAACAAAAAAAACAGCAAAAGTAGCAGATCTACAAGCTCGAAACGCGTCGCTTCGCACTGCGAGCTTGCAGATGTACTATTTCTGAAGCTTTTGTGTGACGCTGTTGTATGATCAAGTAGGGTGTTAGTTTAGGAAAAAAACACTAACAGTTTAGATATGTAGATGAGAGGTTTCTGCCCGACAGCAACGATATAAGCTCATTGCCTAAATTAGGCTGGGTGCATTGAGGTTTTGAATAGTGGTTTAAATTCACAGCTGTGACAAACAATGCCGCACACACATGAAAGCAAAGCAAATTGCCTTCGCCGCCAGCTCTTTGCCCCTGGTGGGCGTGTAGGGCTGTCACAGTTATTACATAATGGCCTGACCGCAATTATTTTAGATGATCACAATTAGTTTTGCATAATCATCATAATGTTGAAAGATTTCAATACATACAAATACAAATATATTAGTATATATATTTATCTACTAAACCCACGTTTAAACAGGATAGTCAGTGTTTATACCCTGAGGAAGACTGTCGAAACGTTGGTTTCTATCCTTTAAAATGAAACGGCATTGCTCAGGTGGTTTAAATGTCATTTAGATTGCATGTTATTTATATAGATGCCAGCCCATTTGTTGACCTGGCATCCTATAGTTTGTATGGTTTCAATGTATACATTTTCTTTTTTATATTATAATGTTTAGACTGATGATAGGTTATTGGTTTACCTATGATCCTAGATGTATGTGTTTACTGCAAAGCACTCCGGATCGTCTTACTAAATGCCTAAATTGTAGGTGGGCGCTCCAGCATGTCTTCACAATAGAAATGCATGGCAGAAAGGCGCTATAGTGGCTTAAACACTGCATTCTGTGGCCACGGCCCCTTGCAGTGTACAGTATCTGCACCGTTACGCACCACATGGGGTCTGGTCTGCGCACGTGCCTGGAGAGCAGTGGTGGAAAGTAACTAAGTATTTACTCAAGTGCTGTACTTAAGTACAATTTTGAGGTGCTTTTACTTTACTGGAGTATTTTACATTTTCTACTCCACTACATCTCAGAGACAAATATTGCACTTGTACTCCCCTACAATTATTTGAAAACTTTAGTTACTAGTTACTTTTTAGATTTCAATTATTACAAAACATACTGTACAGTGTACATTAATCACTTCAGCCCTATTTAAGCTTTGGCTATTTGAAAATAGCCGATCTACAAGCACCCAACACGTTGCGATGCGACGTGTTGTGTGCTTGTAGATCTGCCATTTTCAAACGATTTTGTATACATTTTAGACATAATGATAACTTGTGAAACAGGACGTTCTGCATTATGAGTATTTTTACTTTGGGTACTTTAAGTACATTTTGATGCCGATACTTTTGTACTTTTACTCAAGTAAATTTTGATTACCGGACTTTTACTTTTAACGGAGCGTTTCTACATTGCAGTATTGATACTTTTCTACTTAAGTAAAACATTTGAGTACTTTTTCCACCACTGCTGTAGAGAGAGGTGTAGACAATGACAGAGTATGGAGGGAGAGAGGGAGGGAGACAGTAGAGACCTGTACTGTACAACTGGTGCTCACACGCAGCAGCTAGCGCCACTGTTTCTCGCCTGTAGGCACGCAACCCTAGATTAACACACGAGCTGACGGGACTGTCTGCAGCCCAGGGGGCCCAGAGCTACAAGTGCCAATCATCAATGTTTTAATTCATTTTTTATTCAGTCAACTCCATGACTCTATGAATATCGTTTCCGTTAGGTGGAAACCTCATTATGTCCAGCAAAAGCAGCAGATACTACAAAAAAGAACCAATGCATCGCATCGAATGTAGTCATTATTTTTTGTCACATTCTCTTAATGCTTTTCATTGGTTCAATATTTATAAAACTCACAGACACGCTTAACTACTGTACGTTCACTTTTAGTTGGAATGATTTTCAAAAATAGTAGATCTACAAGGTCACAATGCATCACATTTCTTTTAGTTCATTGTAAAAATCTTCAATATCCCTGATTCTCTGTCTTAACCCACTAAGCCGATTCTAAAAATGTCTTCTAAATCCTAACAGTTTTCTGAAAAACTTGTATATTATATATTGTCTCTGTTGGGTGGAAACCTCCATTATGTCCAAAACTGTTACTTTTCAGGATTCAAATTCAAAAATAGCAAAAGCAGCAGATCTGCAAGCTCAAAACGCGTCGCGGTGTGGATCTGCTACTTTTGACACTTTGTAGAATGATCGAGTAGGAAGTTAATTTACAGCCCGACAGCAACGATATATAGGCTATATTAGCTGGAAGAACTGATAAGTGGTTTTATTACATGAAAATGTGAATAAAAGAACAGTGGTCAATGGGATAACGCTGGTACTTAGGCCTGTCACAATTATTACATAATCGCCTAATCACAATTATTTGAGATAATTACAATTATTTTTGCATAATCACCATAATCTTTTCAATTCATCCGTATGAATTCATCTGTTGAAAAATGTTCATACAATTTCAAACATTCTCAGAAATAGTGGAAATAGCAGATCTACAAGATTTGACCGCCGTGGCCAAATGCATATTCATTTGGGGGTCCTTGACATGAAAAAAGTTTGAGAACCACTGATCTCAAACTTTCCTTGGCGCAGAAAGTAATATTTTGTAATTTTAATTTAATTTACATTTGGAAAGTAACTCCCAGAACACCGTATGTCACCTGGTCAGCAGTGGTGGAAAGTAGCTAAGTACATTTACTCAAGTACTGTACTTAAGTACAATTGTTAGGTACTTTTACTTTACTGGAGTATTTCCAATTTTCAATACTTTTACTTCTATTAATACAAAACATACATAAGCCCAATTTAAACTTTGGCTGTTTGAAAATAGCCGATCTACAAGCTCACAACGTGGCACGTCGCGATGCGACTCGTTATGAGCAGGTGGCTGCAATTCGGAACTGGCCCTTGTAAAAAAAGTCCCTCCCCCCTTTGAGTACAAAGTACCCCAATAGAAACAAGCCATAGCGCTTTCTTGGGATTAATCCTCTTTGCAGACCTTGTATTGAACTGTACTTGCTGTGCTTTTTTTAGCCAACTGCTAATAGAGTATTCATACAAAACCAACCAATCAAGCTTGTAGATCTGATATTTTCAAAAGATTGTCATATATTTATATGCATATGATACCTTGTGAAACGGGACATTCTGCGTAATGAGTACTTTTACTTTTAGTACTTTAAGTATAGTTTGATGCCAATACTTTTGGGTTAGCGGACTTTACCAGAGTATTTCTACATTGCTGTATTGCTACTTTTACTTGAGTAAAAAAAACCTAGTACTTTTTCCACCACTGCTGTTCAGAGCCTAACAGTGAAACTGCATGGCAGTTACAGTAGGTGTAGTCACGCGTAGGCAGACAACCATTCCACAATCTCCGAATACATAGAGTCTGGAACGACACTAAAAATATCTTTACATTTTATTTTACAATTTTCATTTCTGATAAGCAGCAAGCTATATGCTTCAATTATTTTGATTTATATAAGGACACATTTGCGCGACTGTAAAGACGAAACAGAAGTGGGGAGGAGGCATCACATCCGCTTTATTTTCGGATCATTTTCAGAGCGTCCGTTGCTCCAGACTGTATGACGGAAGCATTTGTACATGTGGGAGGCAACAGTTTGGCTCGCGAGACTACAGTAGATGGGGTACCTGTTGATGGAAGTTCAGCTTGTGTGTTTGTTAGTCAAGCAACTTTTTAGTGAATTAATGGAAGTGGCATCTGGTCGTATAGAGTTTGACAAAGCGTATATGCCCAGCAGGTATTCTTGCGAGGAGCTGTCTCCAGGTCTCCACTGAAGCATGAAGGGGACAGGATGATTGCATGCAAGTTATCTCTCTGTGGCAATAGCAAGTACTCTGAAAATTAATGGAAAAAGAACTCGATATGAATATGAAAAACCTGCGTTTGGGGACGCATTGCAGATACCTATCTATTGCTTCATACATTCATCCTCTGATTCTTCCATCCACTCGTCCTCTAATTTTTTTTTTATTGCCACTCTTTCTTTATCTCTCTCAGAAGGAAGGCTGTCTTTCTCTTAGTCCGACGAGGGCTGATTATTGGTAGGATTTTTTTTCTTTTTAACATTTTTCTGAAGTCATTAGTTCTCTGTAGCTGTTCCGTTATCAAACAACTCTGACTGTTGGCAGTCACTTCACATGATTTTTGTATTAATTTTTTGGGGGCTTTTTTATGCCTTTATTGATTGGATAGTAGGTTGACAGGAAATGGGGAGAGAGATGGGGAGTGACATGCAGCAAAGGCCGTCAGGCGACTCGCTGTCAGGCTACTTTGGAGCCTAGGTGCCCGGACCGCTACGCCAACGGCCCCGGCCCCATATGAATTTTTAATGGAATAGCAGGGTGTCGTTGACTTAAGAAGAAAAGATAAAACAAAAAAAAATACATGCACGTCCTAACACATCCAACACAATGGGTGCTGGATAAAAATTTAAAAAATGAGAGATTTGTAGATTAGAGCAGAAATTCTGAACACACCAAACTGCTTCAATTAAAAACCAGCTGAAATAGCTTTCCCCGACCATATCCATTGAACATATATAGGAATATATAGGCTTCGAAAACAAACAAATTGCACCCCAGCAAAAGTAGTTAATACACAATCACAATCATTTTGACCACTTTATCCATTTATATGTTGGCTATTCAAAAATAGCAGATGTATAAGCTCATAGCGCGTCACTTGTACATCTGCTATTTTTCATAATTTATGATAAATATAGAAATGTTTGTACATTTTGGATAATTTAGATTTTCTTTTTACATAAATCTTCTCTTCGGGGGTCCCTGGCTGGCACAAAACATTTTCAGATGGGGGTCTGCGGCCGAATACATATCAATTTGCCGGGTCCTTGACATGAAAACGTTTGAGACCCACTGATAGGGTATGCATAAGGTTAACGATTGTTATGTGGTACTTCAATCTGAAGTAGCACATATGAGCTAAAAGTCCAGATTTTTTTATTTTGCTGCACCTCTATTTGCACTCATCTGTTGTTTTTTACTCCACAAAATATTGACTGTAGCCGAGAGCCCACTGCCAAGAAGGCAATCAGAGGAGACGCACATGCTCTGCATGTTGATGGTAGTAGTGCAAAAGGTGTAGCGGTGCTCCCTCCAAGTCTAAAAATAGGATCTGGGTTTTGGCCAATGAATTAAGTGGCTGTATTTTATTTTCATATGTCTGACACAGTGACCTTAGGAGTTCTGGAGCAAAGACAAGTGGCCAGAGCCTCTACCTCTTTGGTGGGGATGGGGGTAGTTAATTGTTATCGATTTTGGTCCCCTTATTGATCCTGCTTATTGATCAGATTACGTATCGATCCCACTTTTCTATTTTCCACTGTTCTATTGCTGGTTGGCAAATTGGTGCCAATCTGGCTCACTCTCATTACATTTCCACAGATAATCAAAGCTAGAGCATGTTGGCTTCAACTGATGATGCATAAAAGCCATTCAATTCATGTTCCTTGTTTTTACCGGTAAGTAAGTAAATCGGAGAGGCTTATTGTTGGTATCAGCCGAGAACGCAGGAGTCTGATTGATTTATTGATTGATTGATTGAATACTTTATTAGACAGACATGTAAACAGCACAGGGTACAGTCAGACATTTGGCTAAAAGGATACAACGCTGTCTCACCCTCAAAAGGCATATTGTGACTTCTTGGGACAAACGTGACCAAACGGTGACTTGAAGGGAGTCACGATTCTGTCCCTATCGGGACATAACTCGAGCGGCACTGAGTCGGCTCAATCAGACTTTGCAACGCTCGGCACGGCTCGAGCCCCATTCCTACTTGGTACAGGAAAAGCATCAGAATTCTATTGGAGTTGTTTCATTGCATACGGTTAATGCTTTTAGGGACACAGCCTGTGGTGGGAGAAATGTTGCACATGGACTTGTTGTACCTACACTCTTGTGAACTGTAATCTATTCATCCCATGCAGATCGACTTATGATGAACCTCGTCATAATATAACTTCATTAAAACATTCGAAATGTTTTCTTATTTTTTTCGTGAATGAATGGAAATGTGGAACGATGACAACTATCTCTGCACCACTTTCAGGGGGCGTAGTTACAGACTATGCATTGAATTCAAAGATTGTGGAATAGTTGTCTGACTCGAGAGACTATGCCTCAGGCTCAGCCATAGGCTTCGACCTAGTCTTGTTGTGGGTAAAACTCTTAGGTCAAACTTTTGTCCAGTGTATCTTAAAGGCTATATAAGCTGAATGGATGTCAGCTGGAAAGTATGCAAACTCCATCAGAAAGAAAAATGACCCCATAAACCTATGATGAACATTGATATGCTGGCAACACACATTATCCTACTCAGTTCACTTATATTACGTTTTCGTCTATATACCAAGCCATCCGTTGTGTGTCGGGCACAGATAAATGCTCTTACTGAAGTGTGAAATTAAAACGTGTTTACAATGCAATCTGTTCTCATCTGGAAATTGATTTCTGAACGCTTATTCATGGCCAGTTATTATCACAACATGGCACAGCTAATACAGCAAGCTATATACTGTACGTATGCCTCAACAATATCAGGCCTACCTAATTGCATATCGTCGCAGTCGGGTGGAAACCGCTCTCCCAGCTCAGCTTGTAAATCGGCTATTTTCACAATTTTAGCTTGACCCTCTTGTATGACGAAGTAGGGCATTAACCCTGAGGCCGATTCTACTGCCTTTTAAACCAATAGTTCTCAAACTTTTTCGTGCCAAGAACGCCCAAAATGATATGTATTTGGCCGCAGACCCCCATCTGAAAATGTTTTGTGCCAGGGACCCCCAAAAGAGAAGATTTGTGTTAAAAAAATCAAAATGATTCAACATTTTTCAAACACTTTCAAGATTTTTCAGAAATGCTCAAAAAAAGCAGATGTACATTTTTGATTCTAGGATCAACAGGAACCAAAACTTGAAAAAGAGGAAAGATCAGAGCACTCAAAAAAATTACAGAGGAGTAAAAGTACTTAAATCATTTCTACATTCTCTTTTTTTTTTACACATTAAAAAAAAATTCTGTACACATGATGAAAGTACTTTAATTTTACGCCCTCTCCGGCATTATTTTCTTGAGTGCTCAGATCTTATTATCCTCGTTTTCATATTATGGACACTTGTTGATACAAAGGGCACAGCGGTATAATAACGTCTCTCAACAAATGTTAGCAGCCACAGTAATGGTGGAGTAAGTTGTTGTACTTTTCACAACCTTATTGAGTCAGCCAATTAAAGTGAACTTCTTCTCAGCAGCAAGCAACCCCCAGAGGGGAAAAAACAGTGGCATGGTGAAAGAGTTGCAGATATACTCGGTACCTTTACATACACACAAACAGACCCGCTAAGAAGCTGCCTGAAGCAAACAACCTTGTACTGTTGTTGGTTGAACAGCAGTAGCATCTCCACTATAAGGAACAAATACCTTGCTCAAGGTCGCTCATCATGGAGACAGGAAAAATACACCTACCATATTCACTTCCTATTCAAACCGGCAACCTACAAGCACATAGTTCACTATAACCCACCTGAAGACATGGTTCTGTCTGTGTGAACTCTCCTCGCTGCGCTCTCACACATGCAGGCCTTTCAAGTGACAAACCCTGCTGGATGCCACGGGCTGTTATTAATCATGTGCAGCCTTGTCAGAGAGACAGAGAGACAGAGAGGGAGAGAGAGAGATGCTAGCGATTGACCAAGATATGGCTACCATGCAGACCTATCTCGGTCACTTGTTCTCATGTACACAAATATACATACATATGAATTAACCACTTAAACGCTATTTCAAACTATGAAAATGGCAGATCTACAAGCACACACACATACTGTATATATCCAGTGTTTCCCCTATTTGCATTCAGCACTGCTGTAATCTTTATGTACATTATTATTGTTATTATTTATTTATTAACAATGGAAGACGGCTCCATCTTATGTCTTTACGAACTAAAGTTATATATATATATATATATATATATATATATATATATATTTCTTTTTGCCTGGTGGCGGTCCACAGGGCCACCATGACTCAGCTAAACCTGTCAATCTCAAAGACACCTGATTCCTTATTTTGAGCGCAATTATTGTTGTTTTTCGATATAAATATGGTTAAACACTAATATATTTTGAAATAATAATACTAAAAAGCAAATATAAACTAGAAAAAGTGCTCCTCGGAGCACAGGTCTCCGCCAGGTCAGGTAGGTTATTGTGGGCCAGCAATGTTCAGAATTTGCCATCAGGATGGAATATGAAAAATCGGACGGAATCATCTTGATCACTTGAATAGAGATAATGTGTACTGATTTGCATGATGTTTGGACAAAATTTGTAATATAAAGAAAAAATTGGCCTCCTGGTGGCGCTATAATAGGGCAATGTTAAAAGGGTGGTGTTTGTTCTTCAACGTAGTGCGAATGTACGTGCAAAGTTCCACCGCAATCGATTTGCGGCATTTTGTTCAAAACGGGCCACTCCTGCAAACCTGAGATGTCAATGTTAGCCAATCAGGATGGAATATGAAAAATCAAACAGATCCATCTTGATCACATGACTATAGAGATCATGTGTACCGATTTGCGTGAAATTTGGATAAAATCTGAAGGCTTAATCTCAAAATATGTGTTTTACATAAGTCGGCCTCCTGGTGGCGCTATAAAAGGCTAATGTGAAAAATGCAGGGCAGATGTTTTTCCTTGGCCTCAAGGGAGTATGCGTGCAAAGTTTCACGCAGATCGGTTTAGTTACAGTTAAAAGTGCAATTTGGCCTTTTATAGCGCCACCATGAGGCTGATTGAAAAATTTCCAAGTGCCATTTCTTCCTCGGCCTAGTGGGAATGTGGTGTGAAATTTCACGGAAATCGCAAGCTGCAAGCTGTGATTTGAGGCATTTAGTTCAAAATGGACCAGTTCTGCAAACTTTGGAAGCCAACCTTAGCCAATCAGGATGGAATATGGAAAATCAGACAGATCTGTGTTGATCACATGACTACAGAGATACTGTGTACTGATTTGCGTGATGTTTGGATAAAATCTGTAGGAGTAATATAAAAAAATATATTTTGCACAAATCGGCCTCCTGGTGGCGCTATAACAGGTCAATGTAAAAGATTTGGGGCAGAGGTTCTGAATTGGCATCCAGGGAGTGTGTGTGCACAGTTTCGCAGCGACCGGGCCAACGGTTTCGGAGATTAGCCGTTCGCAGACAGATGGACACACGGACACACGGACGGACGGACGGACGGACGGACGGGCGGAGGGTAAAACATACTCTTTTTTCCTTTCGGCCTGGCGGAGACAAAAAGGGCATATTTACTCATAAACCCCATAAAAATTTCTCTGCGAACCTAAAATGGGTCCAGACTTATTGTTTGGGAAATGCTTAGAACCTAACCTCTAGAAACTGTTCTTTCATTTTGGACATTGTTTCATTATTTCCTATAGATGATACATCAAGATCTCCTGGACATAAATGTTCGTAAGCATTTCCAATTTTTTTCCATAACACAGCCATTTTTCACTCTATAAGGCTCAGCAGTTTCAACATCTGTTCCCCATCTATATTGCGCCCTGCCAGGAGCAGCCTATTCATAGAAAAATTAGGCTGATGCTGTCTAATTTCTCTCTCTGCCTCTTTGATGTCAAAAATATACCAGGTAATCAATTACCTTACTCATTCCACGTATTAATCGTGCCGCGCTGACAATATCAATTTAACTCTTTAAGACCGGGAACGCATCTGTGTGTCATTCTTAGATGTCTTTGGCTATTCAAAAATAGCAGATATACAAGCTCATTGCGCGGCACAGAGTGACGCGCTATGAGCTTGTAGATCTGCTATTTTTGAAAAATCATGAAAAGTTGTGCAAATATTTGAATACATTTTTTTTTTTTTGGCGGACATTTGTAACTCAAATCTTTGCTTCTGGGGGTTCCTGGAACTAAATGTTTTACAAATGTTGGCTTTAAAAAATATATAATCCAAAAATTTGCCACAAATTTTCACGATTAAAAAAAAATGCAGATCTACAAGCTTGTATATTTTGTATAGCCAAAGAAATCTAAAAATGACACACAGATGCGTTCCCGGTCTTAATGAGTTAAATAAACAAGAAATGACAAAGTCATAATTTACCCGCTTGCGGCAGGCTGTTTTTGCCCCAATCTGCAGCACAAAATGTAAAAGTTGTCATCAAAATAAAATCTCAGCCATTCGAATGCAACAAAAATAACTCCACAGAGGTTCATTGGTTGGCTACCAATATAAAGTGTGTGTGTGTGTGTGTGTGTGTGTGTGTGTGTGTGTGTGTGTGTGTGTGGTGTGTACAATATCAATGATAGTGAAAATAATTGATCTACAATCTGACAGATCTGCTATTTTCACCAGCTGATATAGTTACTTCATAATGTAGCCTACCCTTACCCAAGTCAAAACTACAGTGTTTCACTTAGAAATGTATGAACAACAAAAATGACGAGACACACACACACACACACCCAGGAGGACTGGTTGATAGTGTTGTATGCATTGTTCCTGGACAAAAGACCGGTGGTGACCAGTTAGTATTAATTTATGTATGAAAGAAATACACTGTTTTCACAATAAACTAAGTGAGTCCATAGAATACAGGTAGCGTAAGGGCAGTCATGTTAAAAACATCAACAGTGGTGGAAAAAGTACTGTAATGTTTTACTTAAAAGTATCAATACTGCAATGTAACCCTAACCCTTTATAAAAGTGAAGCTCACAACGTGTCTTTTGATTTCACTGTTTGAAACAGCTAGGCTTGAGTTGTAATGCATAACTGCAAGTTTGCCCTTTGCACTACTGGCTTACATGAAAGAAAACCCCAAATGGGTCCATTTGGTTTCATTAATGTCTTTTGTAAATGAAGTATTGAATAAAACGTCATAATATAAAATAGCAGATGTACAAGCTGACAAGGCGGCGATGCGTTGTGAGCTTGTAGATCTGTTTTTTTCTGATAAAATGCAGCTGATTTTAGCGTCATACCTTACATGAAAAATGTTGCTACAGTAACCTTGGTTGTAGTGTGTAGTCATTCATTTGTAAACAGGGCAGTCATGTTAAAAACAGCAACAGTGGTGGGGAAAGTACTCGTACTAGTGTTGCCATGTATACTAATTACCGCCGTCCGAGTTATGTACCGATAGGTACAGAATAGTAAATGATGTTGTGGGGACTGCGTTTGCCCCAACTCGTTTCACTCAACTCGCCGGTCTCTCCCCGCACCCGCCCCGCCCCCCGCTACTGAGACCGGGGGTAAAAGGGCAGGTCGCGTGAAAGACAGTATTATGTTGAGAAAATTTGAAGTCATTACAGCACCATAACATGGTGAATAAATTTTGTTTTGGGATGTACAATACATGAAAATTACGAGAGTAATAACGCGACTTGCGTCGATAACTAATGGGGAGCGGACAGTAGCGCGCTTGGCTAAAAACAGTTAGTTAGTAACATCATACAAGCTAACTATTAGCCAACAAGCTAACTATTAGCCAAATTCGGCTAGCGCGCGGAGGACTGCATAGTCCCATAGCTTGGGAGGACGAGGCCGCCCGTTCAGAGTATGGGAAAGTATCCCATTGGCTTAAACGACAGCCAATGACGCAAATCTGTCGAACAAATCTGTCGAATGCAAATTTATCTGTCGAATGATGAGTCATAGGTCTGCCTCTGCATAGACCCGCCAGCTTGCAGCAAGCGGGTAATAAAAGACGATAATTTTTTCTTAAATGTAGACTGGAATGTAGTTCCGCCGTACGTGTGCCAATACTGCTGTAAAGGGCAGAGATATGGATGCTCACAGTACAGCATGCTACACAAGAATGATGCTACGAATGGCACTTGATAATCTTGGTAATCATGTAACATGGGCGGACCACATCAGAAACATGGACCCCTGTCCATGCCTAGCGGTCCGGGCACCTAGGCTCCAATGTTGCCTGGCAGTGCATCGCGGATTCGAGTCCCGTTCCCGACGATTTTTGCTGCATGTCTCTCCCCATCTCTCTCTCCCTGTTTCCTGTCTGTCTCTACTCTAAAACTATAAATAGCCCCAAAAAATATATTAAAAAAAATAAAAAAATAAACGTGGACCTCTACGGGGGATCACAGACAAGGTCAGAGAGAGAAGGATGAGTCTGGCTGGGGGCCTGCGTCAGGCACCCGGAACTGGGGTGGCAAGCAAACTGACACTGGGAGCCAACCCATGGTACAGCTAGGGAGGGAAAGAGGTGCACCACCCATGTAGACACAGTGCGGTGTGACAGCGGAGCTAACACCGCAGAAGCTCAAGACCCTGATGCTGGACAGGAGGGTGTGGAGAGCAGCACTGGTGGCTAGTCTGCACTCTCGCAAACTTACAAATACATTATAGCAAGGAAACTTTCACATCTTTATTATTGAGTGATGTTGATGTTTAGCCCCACAAAAAGAGTTTTTTTGTATTGGGGTTTAAAGCTGTAGTAAATTTTCCTCTGCCTAAAAATCATTACATGGGTTTCTAGAAAGTTTTATGTGAGTGCAAGACCTTACATTGCAGAAGATAAAATTGCAATTACTACTTTTCAATGGGTTTCAGCAGTGAGATCGGCTCGCTGGAGGGGCTTTGTCTGTTATACGGCATGCAGACAAAATCGGTTTGCTGCGTGCAGAGAGGGGCGAGTCTACATTATTGTCATTTTATTTTATTTCTTGCTTTTTTAGTAGTGCAGCGAAACAGGAAAGCAAGGGTAGACACCGGAGGGGTGACATGCAACACAGATCCCCAATCCAGAGATTATGGTTGGTGCTCTAATCATTTAACTATGAGAGTGCCCATATTATGATTAATGTTTTTTTTTTTCGTGGGAAAATGATGATTTGAATTTCAATATTTTAAATTGTGTGCATTACTTTGCACAAATAT
Organism: Gymnoscopelus braueri; assembly: GCF_963280865.1. Classification (NCBI taxonomy): domain Eukaryota; kingdom Metazoa; phylum Chordata; class Actinopteri; order Myctophiformes; family Myctophidae; genus Gymnoscopelus; species Gymnoscopelus braueri. The sequence goes on along the minus strand of NC_137619.1, from coordinate 13,281,816 downwards.
GACTCAAAATTCAAGAGATTTATTGTCACAAGGATTTACAAGTACATGCGCTGTGAAAATCGTAGGTTAGTGCTCCATAATACACAAAGACCTTGATCGCCCTGATGAGGGCGCTATAATAAAAAATAACATAACTTAGCAAAGTAATAACAGCCTTGCTTTGAGGCAAATTTCACTAAAGTACTGCAAAAGTCCAAGGAATATATTGACGCTGTCAGGTGGAAACCTTGTACAGTATGTCTAAAACTGTTACTTTTATAGGAAATGGAAGAAAAAAAACTGTGTACCAATTGATCCAGTGTAGTTATTATTTAGTCACAAGCTCTTGTTAATTCTTTGGTTAAGTATTTATGAAACCAACAAACACACTGAACCACTTCAACTTTAAAATAGTAAAAGAAGAAGAAACTAAAATAGCAGATCTACAAGCACATAATGCGACGCATCAGCTATTCTTGCTACTTTTGTGTGACACTGTAGTATGACGAAGTAGGGTATTAATTTACGGGGTAAAAACATACTGAAATATGGAGATATTAGGTTTCTGCACGACAGCAAATATATCTAAAGTTATAGACACGGTCAGCTTCTGAAAAGCCTTTTCATGCTTTTATTTCCAGTAAACTTGATTACTGTAATCCACTTTTTTGCTGGTCTGACAAAACGGGGGTAAACTCTCCAGCAGTGGTGGAAATAGTACTCAATTTATGTTACTTAAGTAAAAGTATCAATACTGCAATGTAGAATACTCTGTTACAAGTAAAAGTGAGTAAATTAGTAAAAGTACAAAAGTATAAGCATCGAACCTACTTACGTACTTAGAGTACCAAAAGTAGAAAGTACTCATTATGCAGAATGCCCCATAAAATTTATAAAAGTATTTTGAAAATAGCCGATCTACAAGCTCACAAAGCGTCGCATCGCGACGCTTTGTGAGCTTGTAGATTGGCTATTTTCAAATGGCCGAAATGTATATGGCTGAAGTGGGTAATGTTTATTTTGTAATTATAATCAAAATCTATAAAGTAACTAGTTACTCTGAGATGTAGTGGAGTAGAAGTAAAGGTATTGAAAAATACCTCAAAATTGTACAGTACTTAAGTAAATGTACTTAGCTGCTTTACACCACTGCTCTCCAGCTTGTTCAGAATGCTACAGCCGGAGTAGTAACTAGATCAACAGGTTTGAACTCATCACTCTCATTTTAGCTTCTCTTCTCTTCACTGGCTCTCTGAAAAACAAAGAATAGATATTAAAGTACTTTGCATTGTTTTGAAATCTGTGAATTGCGTTGATCCTTCCTACCTGTACATTGTTGACAGGCTCACTGAATAATATGCACCGACCGAGCACTTTCAGGCCAATGACCCCTTAGCTGAGAGAGAGATGAAAGCTACTGTACATTTATCAAATGATTTTGCACAAACCTTTTCATATTATTTCATATTAGCTTCAAAGACTTGTTTGACAGCACTGTCATCAGTGTTGTATAAATGTATGTTGTTTTGTTTTAATCTGTTTACTCTACTCTCTTACTGTTTAATCTTTTCTACTATGTTGGATTCATGTTCATGTCTATTTTCAGACATTTAACCACTTTAACACTCAGTACTTCCTAAACTTGACTTGGTGTACTTGGTGTGCTCTTTTTTTCCCTCTATACCACAATATTTTCCCGAAAATGTTCTGTGTATGTTCCCCCCAGAATAGGGATGCTAGGGTTCAAGTGGTTAATGTAAATAAAATAAGTAAAAAGGTTTGGCGGCCCCCCTGTAGTGACTCTGAGGATCGCCTGTTGAAGACCCCTGCTTAGATCAGTGCATGTTTCTCAAACTGTATTACTGTAGTTGCAGCACCCCTTTCCCTGATTTCTAAATCCAAGGAGCCCCTTTGACCCAACTACAACATTTTGCTTCGAAAATGACAAGAGAAGAACCATATGGAGCATATCGTCACTGTCAGGTGGAAACCTTGTATGTCCAAAACTGTAATTCTTTTCCGGAAATGGAAAAAAAGAACCTCTGTTCCAAATGGATCCAATGTAGTTCTTATTTAGTCACGAGGTCTTATTAATACTTTTCAGTGGTTCTGTATTTATAAAACCACTTTCACAAAAATTAAAAAAAGAAAAAATTACCGCTACAAGCTCACAACATGTCGTGACGCGTTGTGAGCTTGTAGATTGGCTATTTTTGGTACTTTAATGTGACACTGTAGCATGATGAAGTAGAGCATTAAATCGGCACTATGTAACTTCTTTCCTAGACACATGGGATCTGACATGATTTTTTACCTGATGGTCAAGATTCAATTTATCCCCTGGCAGGCAGGCTGGCTCTATTAGCTCAATGGTAAAAATGTCAGCACTTGTGCAGGAAACCAGGTTAAAATCCGGGGTAAAAGTTATGTAGTGCAGCTTTAATTTACGAAGAAAAATTGAGACATGAGGTTTTTGCCCAACAGCGACAATATATATGAATGAATGATAACCCACCTTTTTGAAGAACACAGCATTACAAAATGCTTGTAGAACTGCTATTTCAAATAATTGCGATCAGGCGATTATGTAATATAATTATGACAGGTCTGGGCAGAGATATGATAATGTACTGGGAGAGGAGGGTGGGGGAATCCAAAGTTGTTTGTTGCTTGGAATTGCATGTGACCTAAATGTACTTTGAGGTGTGTGACTGAATAAAGCCCAGTCATTGCAGGTGACAGAGACTATTTGTGTCTCATCTCTCTACCCTGCGGGAACCTTGGCATCGAAGCACTATTGAACTCAGCTCAAAAGCATTTAAATGTTATTTCCGTTTTGCTTGCGCTTTAAAAAAAACACTATAATAAAACACAATATAATAAAACGCTTTTATCAGATCACTCTACTGCATCATTTAGCTAGTATCACGCTTTTTTTCCCTCCATCTTTTGCTTCAAAATCTTGATACTCTAAACCAAGGTTTCCCAAACTTTTCAGGCCGCGACCCCCCACAATATTCATATTTGAACTACAGTAGGGACCCCCCTAGGGACCCCCCACCCTGACAAGTACTGTACGACTTAATTGCAAGTCACGCATGTTTGCACTATTAATACCAGGCACTATCTTACTGAGTATGGTCTACCTTTAGATAGATATACTGTACTGTAATACAATTTAAAAGTATCACGCTATATCCTGGTACAAATATTTTCCTAAAAGCTGTATTTTTGCCAAAAATAAAATCTGTCTATGGTTTGCATTTACGTACTAGTACTTAGTACAATGCTTTCATTATGGATGTACTATTATCATCTAACTTCCTAGTAGCTTTCCATGTATTTACAAGGACATTATCTAATACTTATGAACTATCCATTTCTTACGGGCGTCAGCCACATGGCAGGCCATAGCTGAATAGGTAGAGAAGCCATCTGGGAATCAGAAGGTCCCTGGTTAACCCCCCAGCCTGCCCGGTTGAAGTGTCCCTGACCAAGACACTTAACCCCTAACTGCTCCCCAGGAGCTATATTAATAGCGCTCCTAATAGTTGGGTATGGGTAAATGCAGAGGACGCATTTCACTTACGTGCAAATGTACAATGACAAAAAATACCCCAAAGGAGCAAGTAAAGTAATTAGCCATGGGTTCCCGAGTCATGTGGCCCATAGGGCAGGAGCCTATCTCCTGTTTCTGTAGCGTGTGGCAGCTTGATGTACAAGTACACCCCCTGGACATGACGCTAGTATGTCACAGGGACTTCCCATAATCCAGCCCTTGATGCTGAGGGCCAAGCAGGGAGGCATTGGGTCCCATGATTCTTATAGTCTTTGGTATGAACCGGCCAGGGAATCGAACCCCAACCTCCCAGTCTCAGGGCGGACACTCTATAACCACCAGGCCACTGAGCTCCCCAAAGTATGCATGGGGACAAAACAGGGGGTACTTTCCTAATAACTATGTTTGATTCCCATCTCTACTTTACTGCTAAATACCTGAGACTGTAAAACAAATAGTCTTGTACATTGTGATTTATGGAGCTCCTGACGCTGTGTTGCGTGACGTCGTTATTGTGAAGCCGGTTTCATAATGGGGTCAGATGAAGTGGAGCTTGACTTCATGGCAGCCAGTGTACAGTAGTATATTTCATACTGTATGACAGGTGTAACTGACCCCATTAGCTTCTTTCCACACAATGTACAGTGCATGGCCATTAGCGGTCGGGTAGAGGGACAGCTCAGTCATTTTGAGATTGTGATGCATTTTGTTTAAACTAAAATATATATAACGTGATAAACATTAAACACTTAAACCCTCTATTCTTAGTAAACTGGACCTGAGTTGTCTCACGTATTGGACTGCATTTTTCCATCTACACCAAATCTCTCAAAAATAGTCGATATAGCCCACCCACCTGACCACTTAACACAGCAGCCACATTTTCTGAAAATCTTATGTTGCTATGTCAGTGTGATTGTTGACTGCAATCCACAATCATGCATTGTTTTTTAGCAGTATTGGTGAAGAGGCCTGTCCATTCCATCAGGTCTAATGAAAGATTTCAAGTGAACATATCTCATCAGCGAGACTTAACGTCTAAATCAGAAGGACAGGCAGAGGAAATTGTGTTTGCTTTATCGATAGGCTCTACGCACAGCAGCCATATTATGAAAGAAATTGGGTCTCTTCCTTACTTCCTTCACAGGTTTGACCAATTATACTAATGAAGGCTCTGTTCCATTCTGGATCAAACCGAGTCAGAGTACTGATATTGTGCGTGTTGGCTCACTGGAAACATTCTGCTACACCAGTGGGTCTGTGTGGTCCAAGGTACCCTCATGGTTCCTTGAGGGGGTTCCAAATGGCCCCTTACGGGTGTGTAACTCTGAGAGTTATGGGGGTCCTTGAAATTAATTATTATACTTGGTAAGACCTGTGAAGGAAGTTTGATTGATTGAATACTTTATTTAAAGATTGCATACAAGGTCAACTAAATAGGATTGAAAAGCCCATGAAAGCCTCATGGCTTTTAAGGTAAGGAAGGAAGAGGCCCTATTTCTTTCCAATGTGGCTGGTGTGCATAGAGCCTATTACAGCACATCAGAGTCGGATGCGGTCTCTGGAAAGAACAGAACCCCAACAGATCACATAATATGTACTTGTACGCCTCAAGTCTCTGGTCAAGACGGCTAACTAACTTGTCAATAACCATGTTAAATGTGTCTGTTTGGAATTGGCTTTTCCCATCAAATAAAGTATCATCCTTCAGTCATCATCAAATGTCCTTTTCGCTTCCTGGCGCACTAGATCAAAATGTCAATGTCATGAGGTCTCTATGTGTGCTTTTGTGAAGCTGCAAAGTGGTCATTTGTAATGGAGTGAGAGTAGTATTCCAGAAAGCAGACATAAATGCCGTTTCCAGTTTATCCAATTTTACACCCAGTGTGCTGGCTTCACTTCAGGTGTCTCTTTTTTCACTTTCATCTGCAGACACGCTCTCTAAGGCATATTATTATAGGGCTTATTTTACAGTAATTTTGCCAAATAGCTTTAGTGGAATCAGCTCGGCGGCTCCGCTGAGTGCTCGATAGTGACTTTAACGTTAAATCTATAGATATGGATATCAGTGTTGCGAAAAACTCGCCCACACCTATATGTAGATGTGGAGCTGAATGTGGACAAAGGATTGTAGTAAATCAACATATTTTCCCACCTCTGAACTGCTGGCCTCTATGCTGTTTACGCCTACTACATTTAGAGAATGGGCAGCACAAGACATATTGTTGATGTCGGGCAGACACCTTGTATCTCCCTATTTCAAATGTGTATGTTTTTTTTTTCATAAATTAATGCCCTACTTCATCATACTATAGCAGGGGTACTCAACAGGCGGACCGCGGTCCAGGACCGGACCGCGGGACACCTCCCTGTGGACCCTGGGCAAAAAATTAAAATAAAAAAATAACTTTGGGGGGGATTCTTGGAGGGGGTGTGAAAAAGTATTTGAATTGTTGTTCTGTTGTTTTCATGTTTATTTTCATGTATGTTTTCATACTCTACACCAGACGCGGAAATCCCAGGGGGTACGGGGGAGATTGGACCCCCCCCCCCCCCCCCAAGTCATTTAGAATAATACAAATAAATGTTAAAATAACTCAAAATACTTATTTAATAGAACCTGAACCCACTTATGCATCGTAAGTCATTAATAATGAAGAATTAACATAACACAGTGTCAAATAAGCTAGATTAGAGGAACATTAAAAAAAGAAAACCTCAAAAAATTGGCGCGCGCGGTACCGCCTTTAGCCTCAACCCAGATTTGCGCCACTGCTCTGCACCAAGTTGGTTGGTTGGGAGGGGATTTGATCTGATTTGATAAGCTAAGCTCGATTGACCGACTTAAATAAACGGACCCTTGCCTTATTCAAAAAATGTTTGTGGACCCTCAAGATTTGTAGTTGAGGACCCCTGTACTATAGTATCACACAAAAAGTAGCAAAAATAGCCGATCTACAAGCTCATAACGTGTTGTGAGCTTGTAGATTGGCTAGTGTTGCTAGTATTAAAATGTTGTCCTTTAAGTGAAAGTGCTTAAAAAAAAGTCCAGACAAAAACTAGAAAAAGTGCTCCTCGGAGCACAGGTCTCCGCCAGGTCAGGTAGGTTATTGTGGCCTCCTGGTGGCGCTATAATAGGCCAATGCGAAAAGGGTGCCATTTGTTCTTAGGCCTTGCACGGCAATCGGACACTGCATTCATGATTTGAGGCATTTTGTTCAAAACATTTGTTTTGCTAAATTAGACCTGCTGGTGGCGCTATAACAGGCCAATGTTAAAAGGGTGGCATTTGCTCGTCAACATAGTGTGAATGTGCGTGAAAAGTTTGACCGCAATCGGATGCTGCGTTCATGATTTGCGGCATTTTGTTCAAAACAAGCCACTAATGCAAACTTTAGAAGTCAATCTTAGCCAATCAGAATGGAATATGAAAAAGCAAACACATCCGTCTTGATAACATGACTATAGAGATCATGTGTACCGATTTGCGTGAAATTGGGATAAAATCGGAAGGAGTAATATTTAAAAAGATGTTTTACATAAGTTGGCCTCCTGGTGGCGCTATAAAAGGTAGATGTGAAAAATGCAGGGTTTTTCTTTGACCTCTAGGGAGTGCACTTACAAAGTTTTACACCGATCGGTGCAGTTATAGGTAAAAACACGAATCGGCCTGTTATAGCGCCACCATGAGGCTGATTTCCTCGGCATAGTGGAAATACGCGTGCACAATTTCAAGGAAATTGCATGCTGTGTTCATGATTTGAAGCATTTTGTTCAAAACGGAGCACTCCTACAAACTTTGGAAGCCATTTTTTGCCAATCAGGATGGAATATGAAAAATCTGAAAGACTAGTTTCGTTTAGAGATGCACCGATTGGAAAATCATTGGCCGATACCGATTTCCGTTTTTTTTTAAGTCTGACCTGCCGATACCGGTTTTACCGATACCGATTTTTCTATCTAAGAAAGAACTATAGGTTACTTCCGTAACCCCGGTTTTATAAATTGCGAACGAACTGTTCACATATGGGAATCAGCGCCCTCTGGCGATGATACAGAAGCTTCACATTAACTCCCTCGGGCCAATTCCTATTGGCCCGGTGGGCCGTCAGTCGCTTTCCGGAAATCCCTACCCCCCGAGGGTATAAAGGACCCGGAAAGTAGAAGTTACGTTCTCTTTCACACCAGCTTCCTTCTGCCGAGCAAAAAAGAAGGGTGTTATTGTGAACAGTTCGTTCGCAATTTATAAAACCGGGTTTACGGAAGTAACCTATAGTTTTATTACGTTGCTCTCTCACTGTTCACATATGGGAGACATAAACCCCCTGAATGTAACCGCAAAATCGAGATACCCACAACCTGCAACCTACCCACAACCCGTGGGCCCCGCCCCCAGGCCCAGGGCCCAAGGAGACGAACAGCTGGCTTGGACGGCTCAGGGCCGCAGTCCTCCGGACATACAGCCGCAGGGCTCTCACTGGACAAAGACAGTGCAGCCTCCGATCCTCCTCTGAGGCAAACGGAGGCGGATGAAAAGCCACCAGCTCAGTTGGCGTAACCACCGCTAGTTTCTCACAAAGTGAGAAACTTTGGTTCTACCGTCTCCAAAGGTTCAAAAGGAGGACGAGAGAGTGAGTCGAGCACCAGGACCAAGTCCCATGTGGGAAACAAGGACCGTGAGACAGGATGTTCACGCAACGCGCCCTTCATGAACTGGCACACGAGGGGCTGTTTTCCCACGGTTTTCCCATCAAAGCCGACATGGTTGGCTGAGATGGCCGCCAGGTACACTTTAATCGTAGAGAGGCATTCCCTAGATCCAATCTATCCTGTAGGAAAATCAAGATGTCAGCGACTGAGGCCTGGAACGGGTCCACAACCGGGGACCGTCCCAGACACCACTCCTCGAACACACTCCACTTTGCCCCATACGCGGTCCTAGTGGAGAGTGCCTTAGCGGCCTGAATAGTGGCTGCCACCTAGGCTGCCGCAGTCAGATTTTCCCTCTCACGGGCCAAACCCACAGGTCTAGTTCTGCTGGTCTGTGATGATGAATCTCGCCCCCCGCCTGCTGCAGCAGGTCCGCTCGCAGCGGGAGGGGCAAAGGCCGTCAGCAGCACCGTCAGGCCTCGGAGCCTGATCCGCTCCAAAGTGGGGTGGATCAGCTCCAGTGGAGGGAACGCATAAAGCAGCCCCCCTGGCCATTCGTGCGCCAGGGCGTCCAGACCCAGCGGAGTCTGACCGCTCATCGAGAAGAACAGTGAGCATTTCGCGTTCTCCTCCGATGCGAAAAGGTGTACCTGGGGCCGTCCAAATCTGATCCATATCTGGTCCGCCACCGCGGGGTGCAGCGACCAGTCTGAATAGCGAACCTTGCCCCTGGACAGAAGATCGGCTCCCCTGTTCAGAAGTCCAGGTACATGAGAGGCGCTGATTGATTTCAGGTGCGTGTCGCACCACAGTATCAACCTCCGCGCCAGACCGTCCAAAGTAGGAGATTTCAAACCTCCTTGTTTGTTGATGTAGGCCATGGTCGTGGTATTGTCCGTCTTGATCAGAACGTGACAACCGCCGATGTGGGGCTTGAAGTGTTTCACTGCCAGAAAAAAACGCCATCAACTCCAAGTAGTTGATGTGGGCCGTCCTCGTATTGCGGTCCCACAGACCCCTGGCCGCCCGACCCTCGCAAGTTGCGCCCCAGCCTGTCAGGCTGGCATCGGTGGTGATCATCTTCCTCGAGATGACTCTCCCCACCGGGACGCCCTCCGACAGAAAGGAAGATACTTTGCATTGTTGGAGGGATCGCATGCATTCCGCGGACACCGTCACACGGCGAGAACCCTGAGTGGCCGGGATCCTGAGGGAGCCCATCCATCTCTGAAAAGGTCTCATGTGTAGCCTGCCCAGGCGTACTAGGGAAATGGCCGACGCCATAAGTCCCGCCGCCCTCATGCAGACCCTGTACTGGACCTTGTGTCCCAGTTGAAAACTGGCTAGACATCTCAGGGAGGAAGCTATTCTCTCCTGAGACAGGCGAGCCCTGAGAGAGACCGCGTCCAGCTCGATACCTATGAAGGTAGCCTGATGGGACGGTGTGAGCACGCACTTTTCTAAGTTCAACGTGAACCCCAGGGAGGTCAGGTGCGACACCATGCTGGTGTGGTGACACGCTTCCTGGTGCGAGTCCGCACTGAACAACCAGTCGTCTATGTAGGTCGCAATGCGGACTCCCCTCCGCCTCAGAGGAGCTATCGCTGCCTGAGTGCATTTCACAAACACCCTGGGACTCAGGGACATTCCGAAAGGGAGGACCAGGTACTCGTACACACGACCCTCGAACTCGAAGCGCAGGAATTTTCTGTGCGGAGGGTAGATAGGGATGTGAAAATGGGCGTCCTTGAGATCTATTGAGCTCCACCAGTCGCCCTGGCGGACCGTGCGTAGTAACGCCGTTGCCGTTAACATTTTGAACTGGAACATTTTCAAATACCTGTTGAGAGCTCTTAGATCCATGATGGGACGTAGTCCCCCCCTTTCTTCTTGACGAGGAAGTATCTTGAGTAGAAACCTAGACGGCTTTCTCCCGGTAGTACTTCCCGCACGGCGTTCTTGCGCAAGAGTGATCTCCTCTCGCAACATCACCGCCGCTTGGCCACTCGCGCTTGACAACAATACTTTGTTGGACATGGGTGGTTTCCTGGAAAACTGTAGCCTGTACCCCCGTGCTATTGTACGAAGCACCCAAGGGTTGGCGTTGCATTCTTTCCATCGCTCGATGCGGAGCGACAGGGGATTTGGAGGGGTTGTTATTTGTGTCGGGCGTACGAGCGCCGCCATCTTTGCTGTACTCGTTGGCCCGGCAACCCTGTTTGTTGTTACCTCTGGGTACGTGTACGCGGCCATTTTGAGAGCCGCCATCTTGGCTGTACTCGTTGGCCTGGCAACCATGCTTGGTGTTACATGTGGGCTCATGTGCGCCGCCATTGTGGAAGGAGTCACGTGTTTGCCCACGGCCATTTTGTGTCTTAACACGTATTTCCCCACGGAGGCAGCCGCCATAATGGCCGCCTTTGTCGATGAAACAACAACATTTGGGCCTAGTCTTACTTTGGGGCGCTCTTTGGTGGACCAAGGAAAATGCTGGCGTGACCCGTGTAGGAGATGACGTTTTGGCCCGCCATCTTGCCTTTGTTCCGTCCCTCGCCCACCTCGTGAGGGGTCCCTCGTGAGCGGTGGCTCATTTGTATTTCGGTTATACTTTGTTGTATTTTTTTAGTTTTTTAATACAGAATCTGTTAATATAACAACGTTTTGAACAACAGTAGCCTGGGGACACAGAAACATGCACATTCACATAATCGTGTTCTGTGAAATGTAGGTGCGAGTGTGTGTGCTTCTTCTTGGTGCTTCGGGAGCGATCTAACGCCGTCTCCACTAGCGCCGTCGAAGATCTCCTCCTCTTCCTCGGTGACCGTGGACGGAGGCCCGAGGCCACACGATCCAGACGAAAATCCCCCGTTTGGGGGGAGAGGGAACCGGGGGAGATGAAGTCCCTGCTCTCTTGGCAGGGCGTGACAATGTCATTTACCCTGCTTGGAGTAGCGACCCCTGTTGAGGCCTCTCTGGGGCCTGTTGTGCAGGGGGCGTCCGCGTCCACGATCGTCGTCCCGACGGTCGCGCTGTTTGCCTCTACCCGCGGCTGGTGGGGCAGAGTGAGACTGGCTCCGGCGAGCCAAACTGACCTGTCGGACCGGGGGCCTGCCCCTGTCTGGCTGCCGAGAGGGACGGGTCTGGGGCTTAGAGGGAGGTGGTCCGGAAGGAGCTTGTAAACAGGACAGGGCCGCCTCATCCTGGGCCTTGCGTATCGCGTGGCTGTCCTGTAAATAAACCATGGCGCCTTGGAAGAGGTTGCCAGCGGTTATCTTAAGGTTCTGGAGGTGCTTTTTGTTGTCAGGGCCTTTGAAAGAGACGTTATCCAGCCAACGTCCTCTCTTAAGCTAGGTTAAGGCTAGCGGTTGTGAACCGGGAGGGGCTTGCTAAGCTAGCTGTAGCGTCCGTCCGTCTGTTTGTTTTTGAAGAAAAACTGCGTCTTCCACGCCGGGAAGAGGGCAGTGTAGATGAGGGAGAGTAACGAGCTCCGGGGACTCTCGGTGGACTGAGAACCGACTCGTCGCTGTCGAGATCGTCGAATTCCCTGCAGGCTCGTACTGTTTGTAGTGATGTGATTTTGTGTAGCTCTGTGTTCATCGAGGCAGAAGAAGCGAAAGAGAACGTAACTTCCGCTTTCCGGGTCCTTTATACCCTCGAGACTTTCAATGTCTCAATTGTTCATATAAAACATTGAACAGGATGTTAAATGCAGAGAACTCCAGGTATTTGCAGGTAATTCCAAGTATGTGCAAATGTAATTGGCAAATCATTAAATCAACAACTAACTCTTAAACTAAACAAACAATGCCCCAGGTTACTTGACAACAATGCCACCATGTGGTGGGGTAAAAAATAAACTGACTGGCTGATATTAGCATTACATCACTGATGTCAGCATACAAGAAGACACTATTGTGTCTTGTATTTAAGGCACTTGCAAAGCCATTGCCCTCTCACAATAAATTGCATATTACAGGAATACAGGACCTTGACCTTCTCTCCTTTTTTTCTTTTTACAGAACAGAGGCTTTTAGAATAAAGTGCACCACATAACAGAAATAAAATGACATTTTTCCTCTTTTTAAACATCTCACTAGCAAAAATAAGCACCTTAGAGGACCTTGTCTTGACCTTGTCATTCTTTTGTACATCAATAGAAGCTCACCTTAAAGGGATAACATTGTTCTCTTTTTTTTAAACATCAACATAAGTGCAGCAAAAGAGACAGGAGGACAAACCTTAAACTACAACAATGAATACTTTTCAAATGAAAAGCTGGTGCATCTGGTAATAACAAGAGTAAACACATCTCAATGTTAAGTGCACAAGCAGCACAACATAACTTGTACCTTTTTTTTTACACACCTCAAAATAAAATAAAGTTCACCATATCAGGCCTTCAACCCCTCTCTCTTTTGATCTCAATAAAATAAAAAATAAAATGCAGCAGATGACAAGACAAAAAAATTGTTTCTTTTTTCATCTATGACATTACTAGCCAAGCTAAACAGGCGCTCACTGTCAACGCTTGTACATGGCGCAGAAAGGTAGGCTTGGGCAAGCGAAGCAAGTGCAGAGTATTGCTGTTTATAGACGCTCCAGTATTTCAATACATCATCACTTCTGCTGATGGGCAACTCAGACAGGTAACCTTGTACCTGCACAGATGAAGGGCCGCCCTCCAGATGCTCTTCCTCAGTAGCACTCTCCTTCAGTATTTCATCATGCACTGAAAGCAGTAGACTACATGGCTTTTTGGCGGCAGGTTCTGTGGTAGCTTCTGCAACAGGTTCCTCAGGTGTGGCTCTGCTGGTCTTGTCCAGCATAGTCAGCAGCTCCCTTTTCACCCCATCCTTAACTTCTGCAGAGAAGTAGCGATTTTTGTACCTTTTGTATGAAGAGACAAACAGAAAAAAAAATGATTTAGTTATAGCCAGGCATATCATAATAGTTGTGCACATACACAAAAGCAGGTAGTAAAAAGGCAACAATAAACATTAAATTAAATACATAATTTTTTATTGATTTATATATAATTTAGAATATGTTTTGATATAGCCAGGCAAACACATTAGCCTATAGCTTAGTATAGCAATGCATATGTTCATGTAAGAATAGTAGTAGGCTAGTAAACATAGTTATGTTACATTATTAGCAGTATGTTAGTAACTTATAACGTGCAGTGCAGGAATGACATCTGCGGCTGTTGCTGCCGAGGAGCTAATTTCTTTAGTGAGTTCCTCGAAAGGTGCAAGGAGGCTCAAAACATTCTCAATTAAACCCCACTGATGTGTGTTGAGTACGGCCGGGAGGTCGTGCTCTGCTGCGTATGCTCCCAGGACACGTCTCTGTTCTAGCAGCGACTGCAACATGTAGAACGTGCTATTCCACCGAGTGGGTACATCTTGCTGCAAGCGTTTCTTGTTCTGACCGAAATCCCTCTCGATAGCATGAAATCTTGAATAGGCTAGCGATGAGTGTTTAAAATGAGTTACCATTTTCCTTCCTATTGCCACAGCATCAATAATACTGCGCTGGGACTGCAGTCCCTCATTCACCGCTAACTGCAGTGTATGCGCTATACATCCTAAACTCGGCAACTTGCCGTCTTCTAGTGCTTTGACCATATTTCTTACACAACATGAACCCTCTTCTTGTCTATATTCCACGTGTCCAACATCTTTTCAAATTTGGCTTTTAGATTAGCAGCAGTGTTGCACCCAGGGCATTCTTCACAGTGTAGAAGGACTTGCTGTCGCACAAAGTCATCGTCCACCCATTGTGCAGTGAGGCTCAACATTGACATTAAGCTCACGTTAGATGTTCAAATGTCCGACTGAAGATGTACTAGCTTCTAGCAGGCTGCGTATATGGGTTTCAACAACAGCAAACAACTCTGGCTTTTTCAGTAAAATATTTCCTACTTGGCAATTTGTACCGTGAACTCAGCTGTTTTACCAGACTTTTGAAGCCTCTATCCTCGACCACGGAAAACGGCTGGTCATCCAGTGCCATGAATTATTTTTCTTGTTGTGACTTTGTCCTTCTCTGTGTTAATGTCGACAAGAGCAGCCACAGGTGGTTGCGCGTCTGCATGTGGGGGAGGGGGGGGCTGCGGCATTCCTTGCTTTCGCAGCAGTATCCTCGTCGTATTTTGCAGACAAACCGGGGTGCTTTGATAAGTGTCGTCTTAAGTTTGTTGTTCCAAAAGTTTTCGGGGTTGATCCTCCACGGCTTACTTTTGAGTTGCATTAATTGGAAAGAGCATGCTTTTTATCATCCTGGCACACAGTGAAATAACTCCAAATCAGCGACATGTTATTTTTTTTTCTTTCTTCCTGAAGCTCAGTCTGCTGCTTTGCTCGTTTTGTTTGAACGCAATGCTGCGCAGCGCGCATGCGTATCAATTTGACCGGCAGAAACCGGAAGTTACGTTAGTGACCGGCCGAGCACCGATCCAGCCGGTTGGACCTAAAACCGGCTTTTTTAATCGGCGTCCGATTAATCGGTGCATCTCTAGTTTCGTTTAATGACTATAGAGATACTGTGTACCGATTTGCAGGATTTTTGGACAAAATCTGTAGGAGTACTGTCAAAAAATATGTTTTGCACAAATCAGCCTCCTGGTGGCGCTTTTAAAGGCCCATGTGAAAAATTGGGGTAGAGGTTCTGCTGTGGCATCCAGGGAGAGTGTGTGCACAGTTTCGCTGCGAGCAAGCCAACGGTGCCGGAGATTAGCTGTACACAGACAGAATGACGGACACACGGACGGACGGACTCACGGACGGACGGACGGACGGACGGACGGACGGACGGACGGACGGACGGACGGACGGACGGACAGGGGGGCAAAACATACTCTCTCGCCATGCCTTTCGGCCTGGCGGAGACAATAACATATAGCCTGTTTTCCTATACTTATATTGATCCCAAATGACTGGCCATGGGGTCTATTTGTAGAATTGCCTCTGTCGTCCAGTTTCCCCAGCAGCCCCCATAGCATAGAGCAGAGCCCATAAGCATATAGCTGTTTATGCTATTTGTTGCAGCAAAAGTTTTTTTTTTTTTTCATTAATCTGTTATTAGTTGTCATTACACACACAACCATGCCTTGGTTGTTCCACACGAGCCGCCGTAGCCTGCTAAACAGACCAACAGTTGTTAAGTGTTTTGCCAAGTCCCGGTAAAGAAGCGCTGTGATTGGCCTTTACAGTCACTTTGATTGGCAGTTGTGCCGAACACTCACCCCAAAACATGATTTATGAGACTGTGGCGGCTCGTGTGGGACAATCAACGCTGGAGAAACTGGACGACAGGGGCAATTCTGCAAATAGACCACATGGCCAGTCATTTGGGATCAATATACAGTAAGTAGGGAAAAAAAGGCTATATGTTATTTTAGGCCGGACTTGTCCTTTAAGTGTGTGTGTGTTTTTTGTAAATATTGCACCTATTATTATGCACCTAATACCTAGTATTAACATGAGCTTGTGACTAAATAATAACTATAGCCTACTACTGGATCCATTGGAACATAGGTTCTTTTTTTTCCATTTACTGAAAAGTAACAGTTTTGGACATGAAAGGTTTCCACCAGACACCAACGACATAATGTATTAACAAGTGCACCTGCTGGCAATTGTACCAACCCGACATGTTGCTGCCATTATCAAATAATTGGCCTCTACAATTAGATAAATCCAGCCCTAGCCTGTCTACCATGGCAACCAGATAGTCAACCAAACTTTGTCATGCACTGTATGACCCTGAATTGGCTCAAAGGCCAGAAAATGTTCTTCCTAGCCTTGCTTGGTAAGAAATCAAAAACATAAATGTGGTTGTTGAAGCTGCAATGATAGAGAAATATTTCACAGCATCACAAAGCTCTTGCCTTGTGTTTTCTTTTCCTCCATTGACTCAATGAATAGTTCACATTGACGAAAAGTACGAGACATTGCATCAGGAGTGTCCAAACTTTTTTTCAAAGGGGACATATTTGAAAATGCAAAAGTACATTTTGTTCAAATGACAGTGTAGTCTAAAAGTCTAAATAAAAAATAACAAATAAAAAATTGTTTCTTTCACATCACAATGAACAAGCAGTTAGGAATCCTTACACATTCTACTGAACATTTTCACATGACTATACTGGCAAGCCTTCTCACTCCCATGACGGCAAACGGGTGGCTGGAAGGGGGGACAGAAACGGGCCAACGGCACATGATGACTAGGGGGGATATGAGCTACGATTCTGTCCCTATCAAGACATAACTCGAACGGCGCTAAATCGGCTGAAGCGGACTTCGCAACGCTCGGCACGGCGACTCGCTCGCCTGAAGCCTTGATACTGGCGGGCCATAAATAAAAAAAGATTTAGGAAGGAAGCTGCGGGACACGATTGGACCCTTGACCGGACTTTGGACATGCATGCGTTTTTTGCAGGGGGGGGGGGGGCAAAGGAAATATATGAACATATATGATTTTATATATGCAACATATATGTTTATCATATATGTGACATATTCGAAATTGGCCGCCTGCATATATGTCTCTACATATATGTTCATATATATCCATATACAGTATGAGGCATATGTGGACATATATAAGCTATATATGAGGCATATATGTTCCATATCCACATATATGCACATGTATGAACCTGGATATGGCATATATGCAGCATATATTGGCTACTCTAATAAAAAATATAATACAAAATAAAAAAAACGCCCAGCCTCCGGGGGCAATTGCCCCACTATAGAATCGCCACTGCTGCATTACATTCATAATCTGTCATTGGTTGACTTGAAACACAGCACAAACACATGCTGCTCTTCTCTCTCTCATTGCCATTAAAGCTCTCCTGAGGCCCTCACTGAACCATTTGAGCAGAACCTCTCAAAGGCCTGACGTATATGGCTGTCATTGAATGTATGATAATTATGTACCTACTGTATGTACATACATACTGTACCCCTCAACCCCCCCTGCAGCAATAACCTTATGGCCTATTGTTCTAAGTATGAATGTTTCCTCAAGGTGACTGGTTGTCTTTAAAGTATACTGTCGATTAAACGCATAATAAACATTTGTTGCTGTAGTAAATGGTTTTTGGAGAACTGTTCAGGCTACTTTAAATGTCATGGTTTTATTGTTTGGACTTAAGTACCTGGGAAGGTCATTATGCTAAGCTATATTTGCGTTGCAGTTTTTTCAATCTAATGATTTTTTCTCCTACTGTAAATGCATTCAACTAAAAATAATTAATCTGTGGCATTTGCCATTGTCATAACTGTCCCCTTCCCTTGTTCCTCTTTATGCACGGCATTAAATCAGAATGAAGCAACATTTTGGAAAGGAGTGAAACATTCAAGGTGGTCGGGCGATGTTACAATATTACATTGGGCGCAGTTTGTAGTTTTCTCAGATGTTGAACATACAATGCAATCCTCTATCCATCCTTTTTAGCCAGAGAGGCCTGTGGCAGCGATACACCACCTCAAGGCTGTTACAGTTAATACTAGTATTATTAAAGTATTTGTATTCCTCTTTTTTCCTCCCCAATTTTGACGTTATTTCGTTATTATTGACTGTTTGAAATAGTGATAAAAAGTGATCAATTTATTATATATCTTTGTAAGTTGGGTCCTAACAATCCCTTCCTAGAAATGTAGCGCAGTCAAAAGTACATTTCTAATTCAAGTGTAGCGTTGTGAAAGCTATGAGCTTGCAAAAAAAAGGAAGGGATTTATATATATATATATCAGTATTGTGTTCGCAGAGACGCCCGACAAAATCGGTTGCACCACTGTGGATTCGAACCCGCCCGAGCGCACCACTGGTTGTAATCGATGTTTTACTCGTACAGCCTTTGCCAACAGTAGTGCAAGGTACAAGATCAAAACATTTTTTAAAAGTTTGGACAACAGTAGAACACCAGGTATTTTACGGCAAATGCATTGCTCTCTCTTCTTGATAATCACTGTGGCCGCAAGCACGTTGTGGTGGTGACATTTGATACCAAATATTCCATTAATCCAACCTTAGCAAGCAACTACAGAACACTGTTTGAACATGACAAGGCTCAAGGGGATGAGAAGCGAAAAAGGTTTTAATGAAGACGACAAGGTTTTAGCTTCGGGAAAACGAATACCAGCTGGGCAAAAAGTCCTAGAATATTTTTTTTGGCATCTCTTTGAAGTTAATGTGAGGAGGCTGAATTCAATTGAAGAAAAGATCCATCCTTTTTCCCCCTCTACCATTTAGCTCTGCTTAGCAGAAATCTTTAACTTGTTCCATAAAAAGACTTCCTGTAGGCCTATCGTTTATGTCGGGTGAAAACCTATTATGTCCAAAACCTTTTCAGGAAATGGTAAAAAAAAAGAAAACAACCAATAGATCCAATGTGGTTATTATTTACTCTCAAGTTCTTGATAATAATGTGTTTTTGGTTAAATATTTATTAAAAAAAACAAAAAAAACATAGCCGATCTACAAGCTCACAACGGCTATTACAGATCGACAATGTTTTCCTACTTTTGTGTAACACTGTTAGTATGACGGAGTAAGGCATTCATTTACGAGAACATTTTGAAATAATATTTCAAGTGTTATGGAGATACTAGGTTTCAGCCCAACAGCGATATGTTGGCTGCTGTATCTCGCTTCACTTCAACTGCGCCAGATGAGGAATTCTGTGTTTTTGTATTTTTTTTTTCTTGTGTATGCTCCATGTGTGGCTTGCTTCTCATGGCTGACAGCGGTGTGTAAATGCACATGGTCAAGGACCATTACCTCACCAGTGAGTGGTAGTACATTCAAAAGACAAAATGACTTTTTGCTTCAATGCCGTAAGTGATTTTTCCCTTAAGTGATTTTTCCCTTTCTTAACGTGTGTGTGTGTGTGTGTGTGTGTGTGTGTGTGTGTGTGTGTGTGTGTGTGTGTGTGTGTGTGTGTGTGTGTGTGTGTGTGTGTGTGTGTGTGTGTGTGTGTGTGTGTGTGTGTGTGTGTGTGTGTGTGTGTGTGTGTGTGTGTGTGTGTGTGTGTGTGTGTGTGTGTGTGTGTGTGTGTTAGTTAATATGTGGATAAACTCGTTTTCTCCCCTTGCCACAGGGGTTGAACATACAATCGGTGGTTGGTGATGGACACAGCGATAAAGCATACTGTGGTATTTCATTCTTCATCATTTTATTCAACAGAGCAATTGTGCACATTATTGCAGTATTGGTTTGATTAAAGCTTACAGCGCATTAGTAAACAAAACAGATTACAGTTTCATATAGACTTGCAAGTTGCAGAAACGGTTAATACTGTACGTTGATTGGTGCTAATGCTGCACCAGGGAAATTAAATTAAATAAAAATCAGGGCAATAAACCTTCTTATAGAGAGCTGACAGAGTATATTAAAACGTAGACAATAAATGCATTTACTGTAAATCAGAATCAGTTTTATTTGTCACATCACAGGTTTACAGGTGTTTCTTTCTTTTTTTCGTGCACACTCATCATTTTGTAGAGAGAGAGAGAGAGAGAGAGGCTGAGTGAGAGCTGAGGGAAAGAAATAGAAACAGGTTAAATAGAACAAATAAATATATATATTATGTACCGATAGCAGTTATTTTTTGTTATTTTTAGAAACATTAGCATCATATGCAGGTTTGCACCTAGCATAGAGTTATATATCTAGAGAACGGACGGCCCTTCCCCCACATATTCATTTCAATTAAGTTGCTCACCTAGCGCATGAAGCACCCGGAAGTACCCTCTTCTTCCACGTTTGAGCACCACATTTTGGTGCTCAAATGTGGAAGACTTGAGCACTGAGCAGGAGCACTAGGGTTTCAAACAGTAGAAGCATGCGCAGTAGCGTTTTAGATGCGGAAGTCTTGCAATCCCACATTTGACCACCAGGCGACGGCAGCTTCACTGCCCAGAACCGAGAGGAAAAAGTGAAGCTCGAGTCTCCTGGTGGCCGACTCTGGAAGTGCATCTGGGGCATGAACGAGCAAAAACGATTTCAACCAATGGGCTCGACTCATGAGCTTGAGCACGGGCTTACGCGCGGAGGTGACACTATACTGCGCATACAAGACATAACTCTATGCTGGTTTGGAATGTTGGGGGTGGAAACATTCGCCAAAAGAAATTGCAGATCTACAAGTGAGCTTGTATATTGGCTATATTTGGCAAAGAGATTTGGTGTAGAGGGAAAATAGAGCAAACAAAGTACAGAGCCAAAGGTAAAGGGGTACTAAGTAAGTAAGAGGGTTAAGTGGTTAAATGCCTGAAAATCCACATTTACACGAATCCAACATAAATATTAATAGAAAAGGTAATGTGTAAACAAACAAACAGTCAAACAAACAAAAAACATAAATGTACACAACACTGTGCTGTGAAACAAGCCTATGAAGCTACAGGTAAAAAAAAGAAACACAATTTCATACAATATGCAGCAGAAGGTCCCCGCTTCATCTCTCTCTCAGCTAAGGGGTACTTGGCCTGAAAAACATTAAAGATGCCCTATTTCAGGCCTTTGCCAGTGTGAATGGAATTGTCTGAAATGAGATATATTTTCCATTCATAAGTGCCCTTGGGCTACATGATGTGTGTGTGTCAGACTAGGTTTCATCCAACTGCTGGCTTCCCACTGAGAGGCCACATGCTGCGCACGGAACAGACCAGCACCATTTCACCATTTCAATGCTGTCGGATGGAAACCTTGTATGTTCCAAACTGTTCTTTTTTTTTATTATTCTATTTTAAAAACGTGAGGTTGTAGATCGGCTATTTTCACTACTTTAGTTCGACACTCTTGTATGATGAAGTAGCATTCATTTATGAAAAACGTTGAAACACCATTTCATTGCTGTTTCATTTCACATCTCTATTTTTCCTTTTGTTTTTAGATCATCGCTGTCCGGCAGCAACCTTGTATCTCCATATTTTTGTTCTTTTTTCGCCACACTTAATGAATGCCCAATTATTTGATACTTTATTGTATTACATTGTCATGCAAAAAGTTGCAAAATAGCTGATCCACAAGCTCGCAAGGCGTCGCTTTGTGACACGTTGTGATCTTGTAGATCGGCTATCTTTGCTATACTTTAAAAACTAGCAAATGTTTGCCTATAATGACATGCCCAAAATATGGACACCAGGTTTAACAGGGGTAACGTCTGTCAGTGGATTTTATAAATAGTTAAACAATGAACAATATTAAAGGTAGGGTATGTTAAAATAAGTGTTAAAAATCTCTATATTCTGATCTCTAAAATCTCTATATTCTTGCTATAGAGTGTTCATGTCCAGAGTCTCAATGTCTCTCCAGATCTTTAACACATTCCATGCCAGAGTTTAATCTCATAATGTACTCACCAGTGCCAGCGTTTTATTGTTGTTTTTTTGTTTTTATCATGTCGCCACAGACCTCGCTAAATAAGTTAAAAGTGCGCGTTCATTTGGTTCTAAACACACTGCGGATCCGTGAGAAACGTCCAGCGAAAACAGTTTCCAAATGCGAGCCGCCATCTTGAAGCTACAGCCGATACACGCTAAACAGTGATCAGCGAGGAGAAAAACAACAAACCGAGAAAATCGAGTTTTAAACAGGATCCCAGACAGGAAGCGGATACGATCGAAAAAACCGGAACCCGAATAATTCCGTTTCCGACCGAAAACCGGAAACGGAAATGGATCAAAAAAAATCGGAAAGTGCACCTTGGGCGATTAACATGGGAATCGGCGGTTCGCGTAGATCTACGCGACTGGCACGCTGCGGCTTTAAATAGGTTCGCGTAGATCTACGCGATTGGCATTCAATGTGTTAATAAACATAAACATGCATTTACAGGTTGGGAAACCAATTGTATCCAGTCAGGATAGAGAACTCATACAGGATGCAGATTGAAGAAGTGAAATTGGAAGTGATGACACAAATACATTGGAACTGGAACACTATGAAAATGAAGCTGATAAATGGGTAATCTCTCCTGATTGGCTGAAATGTTGTCAACTACCTGAACATGTATTTTCTGTTTATCAAAGAGCTGGAGAGACAGTGAGACACTTTTTGTTGTAACAAAAAGTGTTTGTTTTAACCACACTATCACTTACCCTACCTTTAAGAAACTTTAAGTACGTTTTGAATTCAGGAATTTGACTTGTGACGGAGTATTTCTATATTGTGCCTGAGTGCTTCTTCCACCGGAAGAGCAACATTATTTTGTTCTGGTTTCCTTTTGTTCTGGTTTTCCTACAGTCTGTCTGTCATTGTTATCAGCAGCAGGAGTGTTGTGGCCGCTGGCACACAGCATTCATGCAGCCAGTCATTGCTTTCATCATGTTACGGTGCCACTGTACAGACGTCACTGTGAACGCCAGTAATTGTGCTGTTGCACTGTGGCACCAATCTGCTTCCACTTTGTCAAGTATACAAAATTGTGATGCTGTGTGTGTGTGTGTGTGTGTGTGTGTCCCTGGACTTTACTTTGAGAACCACTAGAATATGTCTGCAAACTGTATGTTTGATTGAATTTGTGTTTATAAAAAAAGGTTAATGAAGGGCAAAATGATGTAAAATAAACTTTTTAATCGTTAAAGGGAACCGTTAAGAGGTTTGAACCGTTGAGAGGGAAGAATCGTTAATATCCTACAGGATCCCAATCCTAGTGAGTACTCGCACCGCTGTGCGTGCATTCGTGTGAAAGTGTGTGTTCCAGTTGATATTGCTCCATTCTAGGCTTGGTGAATTGCATTGCAGTGGTATTAGTGTCAAACAAAGCGCAGTATTAATGTTCAAATCCTCCGCTATAGAAAGTAATCGCTTTCTGTCTTCTGTGTTTGATGGTGGTGGAGGTGTTTTTTCCACCACTCTTATCTTGGCCTGGGTGCAGGGTCTCATGTTTGGAAGGGACATCCGTTTCCTCAGAGCAGACACCAATTCAAACCTTCTGGCAGAAGATGCTCTGATCCTTTGCCACATTGCACCTTCAGTATCAGTTGCTCCCCGACAACTCCGATAACGCCATAAGCCAGAGGGATATTCATACAGAATATGCATCCCAAAAAGCCAGTTGGGCAGATGTAACTGTCATGATTTGTGGCATGTTGTGCAAGACAGGCGGCCGCTCCTGCAAACTTTGAAAGCCAATTGTAGCCAACGGGAATGGAATCTGAAAGATCTGACGTCTGATACAACTTGGTCGCATTAAAGGGAATGATGATTGACTGTGTTATAGGGGTGAGTCAGTCTATTCACAATTCACCCTGCTGAACAAGGCAGACATACAGACCTCCGTTGATGCTTACTTATCAAGTGGCAGGGATGAGATGTATGCTCACTTGCTCAGTCTTGTAAGCTGCCAAGGAGCATTTTCAACAGCTCTTTCGACTACCTGAGCCAATTGTATGTCGTCACTGTCGGGTGGGAACCTCATATGTCTAAAATCGCGATGCGAGGCGTTGTGAGCTTGTAGATCTGCTATTTTCGCTACTTTTGTGCGACACTCTTGGATGATGAAGTCGGCCATTCATTTAAGAAAAAACATAAAAAGTTGAAATATGGAGATTTTCAGAGGTTTCTGCCCGACAGCAACGATATGTATTCAACATGTTGCTTCTTTGTCTTCAAACTGCTCCACTGTTATCAGTGTCTCATGTGAGATTAAAATAGACACACACACACACACACACACACACACACACACACACACACACACACTTGCATCTCTGTGCGATGGCATTTAGTACCGTATACCCCCCAAAAAACTGCATAATTCAAGTATCTTTGTAGCAGCACAACTAACGTAGCCTTTATCAGAGGCACTTTGTGACACCCTGACATTTATGAAAGCGCCAAGAGAGAGGTTTCCTCATTGCTGGAGGGTTCGTTAATGGCTTATGGGATTTGAAAAATGTGGCAACATTTTTATTGGCACTCAGCAGGAATATATAGTCACACACATGCCTTATGATATTAGTAAATTAGCTGTGAAAAATGGATTTGTGCTGACATCAGTAGATATATTCAGAATACTCTTATTCTTCTTCACTCTCTTGGACTCAGATAGGTGCCAAGGTGTATTATATTGACTCTTATTTGCATTGAAATAATAATTTAAAAAAGGAATCATTGGACCATTCGCTGAATATCATTGCTTGATTAAACATAACCTTTTGTTTTTATGTGAAACTGCCAACTTTACCTTTAATGATATGGTGATGGCAATCGTATACTTCTTACACTATATCCACAGAGCGCCTATATATTCTAGACTCTGTGTTACTGTAATGACTTATGTTCGTGTTCCCGGGTTCACAGTGTGTGTGTCTTGCTTTATTAAAGAGCATGAGGGCTTATCTTGCAAAAGGGAAATGTCAGCCCCCTTTACTTAACCACATTGAACCCTAGCGTCCTTGTTTATTTAATTCTGGGGCGAACATTCAGCAAGAAATAGCCAATGCAAGCTCTCAACACGTTGCCTTGTGACACGTTCTTTGCAGAGGGACAGATGCCCTACAGTATGTTAGCTGATCTAAACGTACATGTAGCTCTCCAACGCACCGACGTTGGCGGCGGTAAGTGTTGGAATGCGTCTGTTGTTGGAAAATCTGCTGTTGACTGAGCGGTGGGTACGAAAGTAGTAGAGAAGCACCGGTGGTTCTCTTTTTTCGACTGATATCATTCGACTGCCAGTCGTGTAGTAATCTGTAGTACTGTAGTCTGTTTGGTGGAGGGGGTGGATCATGTCCTGATGACTTTGACTGCCTTGTACAGTAGGTCATTACCATTGTTTTGAACTGGATGTGAGAAGAAACTGGAAGCCAGTCTTAACCCATTCAATCCGTCCAATCCAACTTTTTCATGTCAAGGACCCCAGAATTATATGTATTTGGCCGTGGACCCCAATCTCAAAATAGTTTGTACTATGGAACAGTTCTAGGGGTTTGAGTGAGGGAATTGTAAGTCAAGCACTACATTATGCGACTATGTATTGACATTGTCGTTTGTTGACCAGGGCTCATCACATTTACTCTGATTTTGCACTTGTAAGTCGCTCAGGAAAAGTCAAGAGCGGCTGCTAAATGCCAATTGTAAATTATAACAGCACACAGAGCTCTTGGATGATCAGAAAATAGCACAGAGGCACAATTATGATTCTAGGATATGTTCTAAGGCAATAAAGAACACTTCTTGTGTTATATTATAATTACACGAGAGAGGGTGTTGTTCATTGTTATTATTGCCACTAAAGTGAGGTGAGCACGTGCTGTAGCACCTCATTCCTGACCACACCACTGAAGTGCAGGCAATTATAAACAGCAGGCCTAAAAAAAAACACCCCCTCAAGTGTAACATAGTGATTACGCAACAGTTACGGACTGTCCTTTTTAATTAAAGCTATTCATTGAATGGCATGGGTGTGGAATATCAATGGAGCGCGGAAGCTGAGGTGTGCTTTGTTGACTCGAGCACGGCTGGAATGCCTCTTTTGACTCACTTGAACGGAAATGGACGCTTTACAAAACCATAATAATGGCACACTGCACTCACGAGTCTGTGTATATATATTTTTTATGAATATACTCCGGTAATACATGTATTTTACAGTTTGAGAGCTTGTTTTGACTTGACCTACAGTACTGTAGTCCCTGTAATAATAGTGATTGTCGTAGCAAAGACAAGAAGATAAAATTGGCACCCTACTGTATGCCTCCCTGCTTGGCACTCAGCATCAAGGGTTGGACTGTATCTAGTCCTGCGATATTCTTTAGAGCAGGGGTCTTCAGTGTTATTCAGGCCAAGGACCCCTTAGCTGAGAAAGAGATGAAGCAGGGACCCCCTCTATGTATTGTATAAAACTGTGTTGCAGATTAAACTTTTTGTTTTTTGTTTTTGTTTTGTTCGTTTTTTATACGTTAGCTTCTCTATTAATTCATCTTAACTCATTCAGTGCCCAGCTTATTTATGGCAGGGGTCCCTAAGGGGTCCCGGACCCCCCGTTGAAGACCCCTGCTTTAGAGTCATGTCCAGGGGGTGTACTTTGTACATCAAGCCGCCTCACGCTACAGCAACAGGAGATGGGTTGCCTGGCATTGGCCAGACTGATGACGTGGATTCACTCTCACGTTCCTCCCCGGTATCAGTCTGGACTTCGGCCCATAGGGAGCGAGTATGAGAAATCAGATTTATTTTTTGATGCTTTTCACTGTTGTACGGACAGCAGTTGAAAAGCAATCACTGATTGACCCGATCATTTTCTGATTTCTCATACTCGCTCCCTATGGGCCGAAGTCCAGGCTGATACCGGGGAGGAACGTGAGAGTGAATCAGTGCCAGGCTAGGAGATAGGCTCCTGACTAGGGGTGGGACGATATATCGATATCGCGATATATCAAGACACTTTCTCCCGCGATAATTAATCGATATACTGCCGAAAAATATCGATATAAAAAAAAAAAAAGAAGTTGTGATACGTTGTTTTTCCTACTCTGTATTTGTGTAATGATGATTTTGAACTGTTTGGTGCTATTTTATGTGTTTATGAATTGAATACAAGGACTATCGTGATATATCGTTGGTGAAATTTCATGCAATATATCGTGATATCGCAATATATCGATATTTTCAGATATCATGATATATCGTTGGTGAAATTTCTTGCAATATATATTGAATATCGTGATATCGCAATATATCGAACATCGTTGAATATCGTGATATATATTGTTATCGTGGGCCTAATATCGTGATATATATCGTATCGTGAGGTACCCATATCGTCCCACCCCTACTCCTGACCTATTGGTTCCCAAGGCTACTGATGATGAAAAAATATATACTATACACAGTATATGATAACTGAAAGAAGACTGTGATGATCTTTTGACCTCCAACATAGACACATCCACCCACCCACCTTATTCAACATCCAGGGAACATCCTCGTTCGATAATAGGGATTGATTGGATTGATTCCCTGCCAACCAACTCGTGAACTCCGCTCCAGCCCAGGACCATATAGAAAAAGCCCTAACTAGCCCTAACTTTTATTTAAGTCTGCATTTAACCCATTCAATCTGGGAACGCATCTCTGTCGTTTTAGATTTCTTTGGCTATTCAAAAATAGCAGATATACAAGCTCATAGCGCGGCACCGAGTGCCGCGCTATGAGCTTGTAGATCTGCTATTTTTCGAAAAATCTTCAAAATGTGTTTATTTGGGTACTTTTTTAAAGCAAACATTTGTAACTCAAATCTTTGCTTCTGGGTATGTCATTGTGTGTTATTCTTTTGTTTTTTAGTGATTGTCTTGTAATGTTTAAATATACTTGTCCATTTTGCTTTCGGTTATGTATGTAATGTAATGTTGAAATATTTTGTAGAAAAAGGAAAAAATCAATAAACATATTGTTGAAAAAAAAAGTGTTTACAAATGTTTGCTTAAAAATATATTCAAAGATTAGCACACATTTTCTTGATTTTTCTTGTATATCTGCTATTTTTGAATAGCCAAAGAAATCTAAAATGATTTCCATCCATGATTGAATGGGTTAATCTCGAGGAGCACAGATTGAGCCCTTCCTGAACCACTCAGAGCCCTCAGAGTCTAGAATAGACTGCAGCAATGAACCCCCAACTATCAACACTGACATGATGAGCAGTACCAAGCTAAATGATAGTACCTTTGTCACTTTGACTGACCATGAGGCTTAATGGCATCCGCAGTCATTCTCAACCCATGAAGACCTGCGGACAATTCTACAAACGCCTTCTAAATCAGTATTTCTCACACTTTCAAGATTTGTCCAAAAATTTCAAAAATAGCAGATGTACATGCTTGCAGCACGGCACAAAGTGACGCGCTGTGAGCTTATATCAGCATTTTTTTTAATAGCCAACGCAAAAATCTAAAATGACAGTTTGATGCCTTCCAGCTTTTTATGGGTTAAGACTTAAACATTACACACATTTTCTCTCTCTCGCTCGCTCGCGCACGCGCGCACGCACTCGCTATCGCTCTCTTTCTTTCTTTCTCATTTGTGACTCTCTCTCACTCTGTCTCTATGCATCTCTCATTTATTGAGTCCACACTTCTTCTCTAAAGTGGCAGTTTGAGTGTGTTTTTTTTCTCCTTTTCTCACTAGAGAGTGTCTCAATGGCTTTTAGTGACCATAAAAGCACATCAGCCATGGCACGTGTTAATGACAAGGAATATCTCCACGTAATAATGGCCACTAACACTTCTTTTGGGCTGTCAGACTGTAGTGTGATGTCCTCCTAGTCACTGTCAGGTGGAAACCTTGTATGTCCATTGTCCAAAACCGTTAACGTTTTATTATTCTTGTGTTATTAAATTAAGTAGTAAGTAAGTAAGTAGGTCGGAGAGGTTTATTATCTGTATCAGCCAGAGCGCAGGAGTCTATCCCTGTTTCTCAATGCGCTAGAGCCCGGGGAGATGGATTGCTGAGGTGGAGCAACACCTACCATCAGCTCCCAGTACTTACCGCACGACTTGCCACACCCACGCCATGCTACTCACACGCTGAGTTGGCAGTGCCCGGGATCAAAATAGCCAATTTTACATCAAGGTTCCCAGATGTCCCTAGTGCCCACCTATCCTTTATCCTCTGTAAATAGCAAGTGGGCTGGACTCACAGATCAACACATTGTCAAGAGACAACACTATTAGTCTACTGTCACCAGTATGGCTAACACAGTGCAAATACATCATCCTATATTATGAACACTGAATAAAAACGACTCCATCTGCAAAGTAGCCTATTTAAGATAAAATATGTTTTCATTATGTTTTGTTTTTTTAAGTGTGTGTGTGGGTGTGGGTGTGGGTGTGGGTGTGTGTGTGTGTGTGTGTGCGCAACGCTGATAATGGCTTTTTGATTGATTAATTGATTGAGCACTTTATTGAAAATGTATTCAAAAGGATAAATACACAAGAAAGCCCGAAGGCTTGTTTCCATTGTGGTCCTTTTGGGGAAGGGGGCAGGGAGCAACAATACAAATACATAAAAGGGAAATGTGTTTGATCTCTCACTAAAAAAAACATTGTAAAACCCACTTTTCAGCAGCATTTGGTCATTGTAGCTACCTGTCCATGTTCAGTTGTAATTATATCCTTGTAATGGGAACTGCAAAGAGGACAAATGGACTGCATAGTTATTACAGTAATAGTTGAAACAATTTACAAGCCTGGAAATGGACAAAACAAACTATTCTTGGAATATGTGCATTGATTCATAATCATACAATTTTTTAATTGTGATTCATACATGAATTGATTTATTTCCCCGCCCCTAGTATTTTTTTTCTCCACTTAAACTTAAAGGTAGGGTAAGTGATTTGCTTTTGTTAAAATAAGTGTTAAATAGCTCTATATTCTGATAGTACTCATTGCTATAGAGTGTTTGTTCAGTAAAAGGAGTCTCCTTGTCTCTCCAGCTCTTTATAAAACAGAAAATGCATTTTCGTTTCAGTTTCAGTTTCATTTCCAATTTTATCCAACCAGGACAGAGAACTCAATCAGGATACAGATTAAACAAGTGAAATTGGAAGTGATGACACTAAGAAATGAGCAGACAAAATTGGAACTGGAACACTATACAAATTAAGCTTAAAAATAGGTACTTTCTCCTGATTGGCTGAGATTTTGACACCTACCAAAAAATGTATTTTCTGTTTATTAAAGAGCTGGAGAGACAAGGAGACTCCTGTTACTGAAAAAACACTCTATAGCAATGATTACTATCAGAATATAGTATTTTAACCTTTTAACACAATACTTTTTGTTTTGACCAAAAAATATCACTTACCCTACCTTTAATTTCAAGATTTTTGAAAACAGCTGATCTACCAGCTCACGACACATCGCAGCTTATATTGGCTATTTTCCAAAAGCCAATTGATCTTAGGGTAAAACTGGTTAAATTGATATTGACATTCATGTTAGCCCATTTTCCTGGGGACCCCCTGGAACCCACTCCTCAAGGACCTCTGGGGGTCCCTGGACCTCACTTTGAGAGACACTGCCCTATGTACACATGCATGGCTTTCAGTGTGTCTTTGCTTTCTGACATAGACCTAACTGCACACTGCATAAAAGGAGCTGCTACCTTTAAACTAGGCCTGACCTCGACTAAGTCGACTAGTCGACTGGTTAGTCGACTTTTTTTATTAGTCGACTGTATTGGCAATTAGTCGCCAATTAGATTCGACTAAACAAATCCTTAGTCGGGGACAGGCCTACTTTAAACACGTTTTAAATCAGAGGCTTTTTTGTCCCAAACGTGACTTCAAAAGATTGCAGCTATTTGTTTCAAAAATCTTTATACCCTTGCCAACATGCATAACTTTGCAATATGACATAGCTCTGTTTAACACAATGCTGTATACCCCCTCAAACTTTCCCAATTCTTTTACTTTTTTTAAAATTATGTTTTGACACTTGCTTTGGCACTGTAAACATAAGTTTTCTCATGTCAATGAAGCTCCTTTGAATTTAAATTTGAATTGTGTCCATCAAAAGCATGTGAAGTTAGTTCATATTGAGTGTTCTGTCAATGAGTGTTGCGTTTGTTTGCTTGTGGCCTCATTGCCGACTACTGATATGAGTTGACTGGCAGCTGCAGATGTGTGTGTGTGTGTGTGTGTGTGTGTGTGTGTGTGTGTGTGTGTGTGTGTGTGTGTGTGTGTGTGTGTGTGTGTGTGTGTGTGTGTGTGTGTGTGTGTGTGTGTGTGTGTGTGTGTGTGTGTGTGTGTGTGTGTGTGTGTGTGTGTGTGTGTGTGTGTGTGGGAAATTAGATTTTAGACTAAAGTGGCTCAATACTGTATCTGTGAGAGTGATGTGCAAAGAATGGGATTTAGAGATTAGTTGCAAAGGGGGACAAAGACATCAACGTCACCGTGGAATCCCCACAGTGACGAAGACTCTATTCCCGTGCTGCCTTATTATTCCATGCGTTGTCAACTAAACTAGGATGGTCATATTTCCAAAAAAAATAAACCGGGACCCTTAATCAATCAAATAAATGTCATAAATGGTGAAAATAGCCGGTCTACAAGATCACAACGCGTCGCAGATCGGCTATTTTTCTTTGACACAAAAAAAAATCTTCTCCTTCAGTTTTCATCAGGATGGGGGACAATTATTTGAGCACTTAGCACATCTAGTGGCTAATATAGTAGCATAATTGTTTTGGCAGCAATAAAAGCAAACCATTAAAAACACCAATCAATTCACAAAAAAAAGCTATAGTTGTTTCCATTGTGGTCCACTTAAAACACGCAACACTTAACCAACAGACAGAACAACAGTGCAAACACAAGACAAAAGACTAATATAAATAGTTAAAACAATTAAAACAAACTGCTTTCAACAGAACATGATAAACATCTATGTAAGCACTCAAAACAAGTCTTATTATTTGAGCTGCTGAAAACCAAGAGACAATTTGGTATAGTGCATGTTGAAAACCAGGGACATTTTAGAGATATTCCTTGGGACCCGGGGCACCAGGCTTGAAACCGAGACAATCTCGGTCAAACCGGGACGTCTGCTCACCGTAAACTGTCAAGGACCCCCACATTGTTACATATTTGGCCGTGGACCCTGATCTGAAAAGATTGTGTGCCAGGGAACCCATAAGGGAAGATTTGTGATATAACCTTTCAAACGTGTTAAAATGTTTCACAATTCTTCATGATTTTTGTTTTTATTTTTTGTTTTGAAATGGGGTTAAAGTGGTTAAACTGATTTTGATGCTTTGCTGGGGACCCCTGGAAACCGCTTCAAGGACCCCTGGGGGTCCCCGGACCCCACTTTGAGAACCACTGAACTTAAAACGTCCAATTAAAAACCACAGCCTAGCACCACCTGTGATGCCGAGATTAGTTTGATTTGTTTGAAGACGTGTTGTTGTTGACTGCTGGTGAAACTAGAACATCGACAGCATCACGAAACTCAAACAAAATGTAAACTGAAGGCCTTCGTTTATCTGTAAACAGCGGGGGCAAAAGCATTTTTTGACATGCTTTATTTTTTTCTCCCATTAGCTGTTCAACAATCTGTGTTTACATTATTCTAATCACATTACAGGGGCCATTACAAATTATGCAAATTGATGTACTACATTTAAATAGACATGGACTGATTTCTCTGGCTGCCGTGCATACAGATGCCCACCTCTCTCCCTTCCAGCAAAGTGTGTGGATGGAGAAAAACCTTCAAATTAATGCAAATATGGACACGCTAATGCAACATACAGCGATATGCAGTCCTCAAACATTCTGTCTTGCAGGGCCAGATAGAATAGGTCCGAGCTAGCACCCTCTGTTTAAACATAATTAAAGCTTAGAGATACAGTGTACACCGAAACATTTGGAGACATGTCCTTGTGTCCTTTTCCTAAAGTTTATTTCAGGTAATTTAGCGCCGTGCATATGGCTGTGATTCTTCTGGGGATAATGTCCAAAATCCTCAGTGTGAGTGTAAAAATGGAAATGGAACCACGTGATAGCGTCGATGTGTTGACATTTTTAAACAAAAACATGGAGTTAAAGCTGTGTATCTTTCCTCTTCTACCCCGGATTTGAACCCGTTTTTTTGCAAGTGCCGAAACTTTTACCATTGAGCTAATAGAGCCTGCCTGCTTGTTCAGGGGATGAATTGAATCTTGACCATCAGGTCAAAATTCTTGTCAGATCCTGTGTCTAGGTGAGACATGGCCTTTGACACGATCTAAATGTCTCAATAGAAGAGCAGGGAGACAAAATTGTATAAGTTACTGTATATTGTATTAACATACACTCTACCATACAGATTGGACAAAATGTATTTTTATTCATAAAAAAAGTGAAGTAGTGCTGCTTTAAGCCCAATACATGCCCCTTCCGGCGTTAAGAACATTTGTCTGTAAAGGGAGGTAATAGAACTACAAATATATGTAATTCAGAACTTCTGATCCGGTCTCAGAACCTTTCCTCAGAACTCGTACACACCGAGATGTCCTGACACTCCGAACTATAGTTTTGAAAGACACTTCGAACCAGAAGTTTTTGATGTACTGGGCCTTTAATATGCTTTGCATGCACATCCATATGCATTGTGTAAAACACTCAGAATTTGAGCCATTTAACCACTTGACCCCAACATCCCTATTCTGGGGGGAAACATTTCGCCAACAATAGTGTGTACTTGTAGATATGCTATTTTGATTGATTGATTGATTGAATACTTTATTAGTCAGAAATGCAAAACAGCATGAGTAAGGCTAGAAGAATAACACAAAAAGTCCTAAGGACTTGTATCCATTGTGGTCCTATGTATTCAATTCATCAACATACAGTAGCATAAAAATAACACAACAAAATACAAAACAATGTACAAAGGAGAAAAGGGGAAAACGTCGGCAGTGAATGACACTTCCTTTCTATGAGAAATTGCATTTACCTCCCCTTGTGGTCTCAGGTCTCCTGATAGATGGCTTTTCAGGCTAGTTTTGAAAGAATCCAGTGATTTACATCTTTTAATGGATGGTGTCAGGGCATTGCACATTTTGGTGGCAGAGTAGTAGAATGAGAACTCTCCCCTGTTTGTTCTATATTTGGGTGGTACCAGATCATTGTCGCTCCCTCTAGTGTTGTGGCTTTGGGTGTCACTCACTTTGGAGAAGTAGCTAGTGAGTCAATCGATGTAGATTGAAAAGAGCGCACCAAGTACAGTTGCAACTCTGGTCCATTTTAATTATAGAGGCTCTAAGTGGTTAAACGCCTGATTGAATTGTGATCTTACGTTCGCCATCTCTGCCGCTTGCATGTATTAACTTACGCACGCGTTGGGCTGTCATAGCTGCCAGGCTCTCTGACAGGTAATTAAGAGTAAGGTGAAGGGGTGGGAAGGGACGTAACGGACCCCATAAGTCTTCATTATCTGCAGAACGTCAGATACTGTATATAGTTCTCCTAAAGCGAGTGTTCTTCAGCACAGAAAACAGAAGGCACAAAGACAAAGGTTTAGCTGCCTTCACAGGGAGATCGAGTATTGCTTGAAGTTAGGAGCACCTACGGCTGGCTGTTTCAGGGTACAGGGTAGGTTAATGGCCTTTCTTATCTGCTGCTTCTCCGATCTGCTCTCATACTGTATCTTTGCTGTCAGGCAGAAACCTCTTATCTCCATATTCTGATGTTTTGTGTTTTTTCATACGACTTGATCATACTTGATCATACTACAGCGTCGCACAAAAGTATCAAAAGTAGCAGATCCACAAGCTCGAAACGCAACGCGTTTTGAGCTTGTAGATCTGCTACTTTTGCTATTTTTGAATCTGAATCCTGAAAAGTAACAGTTTTGGACATACTGTATGAGGTTGCCACGTTTTATATTAACACTTAAGGTTGCAGAAACTGTTGGATTAAAACAGGCATTTGCGCTGTATGTTCTAAATGACTATTCAATATTACAGGTCCAATACATACACGTGTGACGTGTTAGTTTCCTTCTTGCATCATAAATAAATTGTGACAGCTCCGGATTTTTTAGCGTTACCTTGTTAACGGAGGGATTATGTGGGAGTCTTGCAAGTAGCAAGTTGGCAGCTTGGCTGCCGTCTAAGCGCAAGCCAGCGAGTTCAAAATGTGTCCAACTCTCCCTTTTTTTCCTCTCTCTCTCAGCTCTCTCTGTTACTTAATACATAGCTCTTTCATATCCCCCTCTCCCTGTCGTATAGCCTCCATCATTCCACTGGTGCTTCCCTCGTGCCTTGTGCCTTTCATCCTCCTCGTACCCCGCTCCCTGCCCTGTCTATCAGCCCCCTGTTTCTCTTGTAATCCTTTGAAGTGCAAAAATAAATATATATAAAGAAATGAGATGGCTGCGTTCCCTGTCGAGTTCACAGGGAAGCTTCCGGACTGATATACTGCATGGCACAGAGCGCCTCGGCCGAGTCATGCCCCCGGAGACGTCAAGAGAGAACCATAGTGCAGCAAAGAGGCTCACAAGAAGCGGTCCGAAGACAATGGCCACTTTTTTTCCCCCTCAAAAAACATTTAGAGAAGCCAATTATTTTGTACCCCTTTTTCTGCCCATTTTTAGTCATTATACCAATTCATTCCTCCCCACACAGATTTCGGCGTGCTGTCACTGTTGTTGTATGTGTATATGGTGTATGTATACTGACTCGCCTGCCAGTGAGGAGCCCCCACCGGGAGGACGTAGACCCTTCGTTCTACTCCTCCCCCGCCCCAACACTTCCTGCTGACAGGTTCCGCCTCAGCTCATAGGAATACATACAGAGACACCCCCCCCCGCCCGGCTTCCCTCCCTCGAAACACAACGCCAATTGTGTTCGTATAGACGCTCAACAAAGGTGGATTCGAACCCACAACCTCTGCAGATACTTTACCACTGCGTCACCGGAGCGCCCTTTCTGCCCAATGTTAGTCATTATACCTATTCATTCCTCCCCACTGTTGTCCTCACTACTTTTTTACTCTATACTGGCTCACCTGCCAGTGTGGAGCCCCCACAGGGAGGACGTAGTAGAGTCTTCTTTCTACTCCTCCCGCACAACATTCCCTGCTGACAGGCACATGGGAGTATACTTGCAGTGACAAATATCACCCTCCCCGCCCGGCTACCCGCAACACGGGCCAATTGCGTTCGTATAGACGCTCGACAAAGTCAGATGCACCGTGATGGGTTTGAACCCCTAAACGCCACGGTGGTGGGTAGGTACTTTTACCGCGCCACCCGTACGCCCCCACACATGGGCTACCATGTACACTTCATCTACCCACCCAGGTTGCTGGCCACCATTAGCCGTCCATCTGTCATCACTTTGAAGTGTTTTGCCTTTTGGACCGATCTGGTCTATGACGGGATGTTGTAATTGACCCATTGTCCCGTGGTCCCGCCCCCTTTGTTGCTGTTGCTTGGTCGCAACGTCCTGCATTTAATGTTGCTTTTAAAAGCGTAGCCTGCTGTTATTACCAGACAGCAAGCAGAACCGGCACTTACCGTGTCCTCTGGCGTTCCCTCTGTGCTCGTTGTCTTTTTCTTCCTCTGCTTTTTTTTCCCTCCTTTCTTTTTGTCTTCTAATTTGCACACGGTGATTAATGTCATTCATTACAGGACAGGGAAAGAAAGTAAATGAGCTTTGGGAAGCGAAGTGACCACTTGGGCCTGCGCTGTATTTATAGAACACCTCTATCCAAAGTGTTTTACAATGGGCATTACATTCACACACACACACACACACACACACACCAACAGGGGAGGAAACTATGCATGCTTTCTTTTACTTTTCTTTTCTTTGTACCCCCCTTTTCTGCCCAATTCAGTCGTTATGCCCACACACACATTTCTGTGTGTTGTCACTGCTGTTTGTATCCTACTGACTCACCTGCCAGTGAGGAGCCCCCACGAGGAGGAAAAGAGTAGAGTGTCCGTCCTACTCCTCCCGCCCAACACTCCCCGCTGACAGGTGCCACTCCAGCCTGCAGGAGTGCGTGCAGTGACAAATATCACCCTCCCCGCTCGGCTGCCCTACCCCGAACACAGGCATATTTTGTGTTCGTATAGACCGGTGGTTCTCAAACTTTTTCATGTCAAGGACCCCCAAATTGACACTTATTAGCCCACGGACCCCCATTTGAAAAGATATGCATGCCAGGGACCCCCCATAAGAGAAGATTTTTACGGCTCTAGCAGTGATTCTCAACCATTTTAATTTCAAGGACCCCCAGTTTGACATGCATTAGAGGCTACGGACCCCCATTTAATGGCGTTTCTATCCCTAGGACCCCAATTTATTTAGTAAAATCAATGTTAATGTAACTCTGAGAGTGTACAAATGTCCATTTGGTTCCATTTGTACACCCTCTGAGTTACAGACTCATAAGGGTCCATTTGGTTCCTAACTGATCTATCATTTAGCTGGGGACCCCCTGGAACTCCCTCAAGGACCCCTGGGGGTCCCCGGACCCCACTTTGAGAACCAGTGGTACAGACACTCGATAAAGGCGGATGCACCGCGGTGGAATTGAACCCCTACACTCCACGGTGGTGGGCAGGTATACTTTACCACTGCGCCACCCGAGCATCCTAAACCATGCGTGCTTTTAGTCTGCTATTTGACTTGAGTTGACGTACCTCCCCCTTCTAATTGAAAAGAGCCACAGGTGTGACAGTGTTTGCGAGTGGGAAGCCGGCTGGCGGGATTGTGTCCTCGTTGCTGCACTAGCGACCCCTATTGGTGGGTCAATGTGTCTGTTCAGCAGAGAGAGGGCATATGGGGGAGATAGTGTGTGAACCTCTGTGCATGTGTAGCAGACCAAAAGCCTAATATCTCCACCGGACAAGGGGGAATTCCCCTTTAGGCTGCTAGTGTTTAAGATGTTGGCTTTCCGTGCCGATTCTCGGGCGTTACATTGGTGCCGTGACCCTGATGGGATTCCCCAGTGGGGGAGGTCAAAAGGAGGGTTAGTGTACAGTAGCAGTAGTGTCTCAGAGCCTCTCCTTGATGACCAAAAGCCTAAAACTGCATCTCGCCCGACCAAAGGGGAATTCCCCTTTAGGCTATAGTGGTAAATCATCTGTAGTCGGCCATGTCAGGACTGAAGAAAAAGGATAGATTTTGTATTTTAAAGCAAAATGCCAGACGCCAGTTGGCTTTCCACGTGGGAGACCCGGGTTCGATGCCTGGTCGGTTATTACACGTGTTACTGGTGAAGTCCTTGCTGTCATGTGAAAAGAAGGGGCTGGTCAGAGGTGTAAAGTAACTAAGTACTGTACATGTACTAAGGTACTGTATACTTCGTACAATATTGAGTACTTTTACTTTACTGGAGTATTTCCCATTTTAAACACTTTTACTTCTACTCCGCTAAATCTTACAGGCAACTAAATCTTACTTTTACTCCATTACAATTTGAAAATGTTAGTTACCCTATTACTTTATAGAGTTAGATAATTATCCATGCATTGTATTTGGCTGTTTGAAAATAGCTGATCTGCAAGATCACAACGCGTTGTATCGTGACACGTTGTGAGCTTGTAGATCTGCTATTGAAATGGGCCATTTATGCATAATGAGTACTTTAACTTTTGGTACTTTAAGTACATATTGATGCCAATATATTTGCACTTTTACTCAAGTACATTTTGAACATCAAACTTTTACTTGTAACAGAGTATTTTTACATTATGGTATTGATACTTTTACTTTGTAAAAACTCCATCGCTGTGGCTGGTGTATTTGACTCATGTATTTGTGTGACACCATGTGGTTCTCACTCTTTTACATTTCAAGGACCCCCCCCATAACCAATGGTTCCATTTGTACACTCTCTACTCTGCCTATACTCTCCCTACTGTACAGACTAATAGAAATATTAGTACAAAATAAAATGAAAAGATATATGTAAATCCACCTCAATAACAATTTGCACACAAATGTGTATTGAGACCCAGTGTGAGTATCAATAATGCTCTCCAGTCACCACTAATAAATCCTTATGATGTCCTTTTTACTGCTTTACAAGCAGGGAGATTATTATAGCGCTTTCAAATGGCCCTTTTATGCTACTGTACCCCCTCTAATGGCTTTGTAATTACTCTGATTACTGCAGCCAGGTCAACAAGTCTTCTGGCCTCTTGTTGCAAGAATTGTATGGGTTTAATGTATGGCACAAACATTGCACCCCATTAGCAACACACACGCGTAAATGTAGAGCTTATTGAATAAGGAATATTCATGGAGGGTGTGGAAAGGTTTTGGTGGTTCATACGTATTTAAAGCTGTAACTAAATGTGCTTTACAGCAACATAATCAGAGTCAGAATCATCTTTAATCTATTAAGGCCAATTCTACAAAATGTCTTCTAAATCAGTTTTTTTTTTTAAACGTATGTTGCTATATCAGTGGTTTTCAAACTTTTCATGTCAAGGACCCCCAAAATGATATGTATTTGGCCGCGGCCCCTCATTTAAAAATATTTTGTTCCAGGGACCCCCAGAAGCAAAGACTTGAGTTACAAATGTTTGCTGTAAAAATATATATATATTCAAAGATTTGTAAAAATGTTCACAATTTTTCAAAAATAGCAGATCTACAAGCTCATAGCACGGCACTCAGTGCCGCGCTATGAGCTTGTATATATCTGCTATTTTTGAATAGACAAAGTGTAAAATAATGCTTTTTAGCTCAAATCAAGGTAGGTAGGTCCATGAGGAAAGCAAAAGTCCAA
Organism: Gymnoscopelus braueri; assembly: GCF_963280865.1. NCBI lineage: Eukaryota > Metazoa > Chordata > Actinopteri > Myctophiformes > Myctophidae > Gymnoscopelus > Gymnoscopelus braueri. Next base: position 13,242,364 of record NC_137619.1, on the reverse strand, counting down.
GGCCGGGTGGTGGTCATGCCTTGTTCAACAGTATGATGGTAGCCGGGCGGAAGCTGTTCATAGACCTGGTGGTCTGTCCCTTGATACTATGGTAGGCCGGCCGCCTTGCCCGGCTGCGGTCGTTGTAGGGGTTTGAACAGTTTGTGGCATGGGGTGATGTCTGTCCCTGATGATGCGCTGAGCTTTGACTACACATCTCTTCTTGTACAGTTCCATGGAGAGAGGGGAGCTCGCCTCCCATAATGCGGGTGGTGCTGACCGCACCACCCGCTGTAGCTTTTTATTTTCTCGGGCAGTGCAGTTTTTCTGTAACACAGCCTGGCAGGACACTTTGAATGGAATCTGAGGATGTGGGGGCTAACTCCGTATACTTCAGGTGGCGAAACCAGTATAGTCGCTGCTAGGCCTTTTTCCTCACGTGTGTGGTGGGTGTGTCCTACTTGATCTCCTCCTCCTTGAGCTCCTCCTCCTAGTGAAACTAAGAGTGCAAACGCAGCACAACGACATTGTAAATCAAAAGGTCAGTTGAACATACAATTGTAACGGTTTCTAGAAATTTAAAACAATATTGAAACTTTTTTTTTTAAATACCAAAAATATCAGATCTGTAAGGTCACAAAAGGCCATGAAGCGATGCGTTGTGATCTTGTAGATTGGCTATTTTTGCTACTCGGTGTCACACACTGAGTACGTCGGGCTTATAAGTAGCTTTATTTATTAGACTACACAATGGAACCACAATGGAAACAAGTTCCCAGGGCTTTTTTTGTGTTATCATTTTAGCTCTAATGTCTGACTGTACCTCGTGCTGTCTAATATTTCTGTCTAATAAAGTCAATCAATCAATATTCAGACCAGCAGGCTTCAGTCAGTGTGCAGCTGCGTTCAAAGAAGTGCTTTAATAGATGGTAATGCATGGAACAGATCTTCTACTCCTCCGGAATGTTTTCTTGGAATGTGTTTCAAAGCAGCGGGCAGGCGGGCGGACGACACTAATTGCACTTGCAGAGCGTATGAGTTCTGAGAAAGAAATGTACTAAACGCCCTTGCATCCTTGAACCAGCTTAAGTTTTAGTTATAGACCAGTGGTTCTCAAACAGGTTCTCAAACAGGTCAAAGGTCATAGCGCGGCACCAAGTGCAGCGCTATGACCTTGTACATCTGCTATTTTAGAAAAATCATGAACATTTGTGCAAATCTTTGAATATATATATTTTGAAAGTGAACATTTGTAACCAAATTTTTGCTTCTGGGGGTCCCTGGAACAAAATATTTTGAGATGGGGGTCCACGGGCCAAATACAAATAATTTTGGAGGTCCTTGATATGAAGAAGTTTGAGAGCCACTGATATAATGGCAACATAAGTGTTTCAGAAAACTGTTAGGATTTAGAAGATCATTAGTAGAATCGGCCGCAGGTCTTAATGGGTTAAGGAACACTCCTTAGAGACTGAGAAAATAGTATTTATTTTATTTGAACAGCTCATAAAGTGCTCTCTGGTGCAACAAAGTAGCAAACGTTTTGGTCCTAGGACCTTCGTCAGTGCTATATGACATGTCATGGACCACCCAAATGAATATGTATTTGCCCGTGAACCACCATCTGAAAATATTTTGTGCCAGGGACCCCGATACAAGATCTGTGTCGTTAAAATGTTTCAAAAAATATTCAAAATGTGTAGAGCAGTGGTTCTCAAATTTTTCATGTCAAGGACCTCCAAATTGATATGTATTTGGCCACGGACCCCCATCTGTTTATTATTTTGTGCCCGGAACCCCCAGAAGAGAAGATTTGTTTTTGTGAAAAAAATTTAATTAATCAAAACTTTCCAAACATTTTTGGTGTACATATATTTTTTTAATACAAAAATAGCAGATGTACAAGCTCGCAGCACGGCACGAAGTGACACGCTGTGAGCTTGAAGATCTGCTATTTTTGAATAGGCAACGTATAAATGGATAAAGTAGTTAAAATGATTGTGATGCTATGTTAACTACTTTTCTTGGGGACCTCCTGGAAACACTTTTTTATTGTTTGCCAATTTCTCAGAGCAGACCAAGTGTACCAGTAAGCCAGCAGCGTTGGTGGTGAAAGCAAGCGAACATGTCAAGCATTATTACAGTCTGTATTGTCCTTCAATAATTGGTTTCTTATTTTTATCTGGTGTATAGGCGACACTTTCTTCATTACAATAGGAGAATGTAAGAATAACGTTATGCCTACTACAATAATACATTATTATTAAAATGCAACAAAAAAGGAAAAAAAGAAAACCTCTTATTCCTTTATATACTTTTTGCCTAAGCAACTGGGAGCCACGGGAGAGGGCCTAAGAGCCACATGCGGCTCTAGAGCAGCAGGTTGCCTACCGCTGCTAGGCCTCCCTCACCCAGTTAAAACACTCGTTTTATGGCTGCCTTATGCCTTACGTGAAGCATAAGGCCATTTCAATTCATTCCCTATGGAAGTCACATGGTTTGATAAAGCTGACTTGCTTCGCCGCTCTCTGGCTTTACCCCCCCCCCCTCCCCTAAGGCAAGTCAGTTTTATCAAACCATGTGACTTCCATAGGGAATTAATTGAAACGGCCTTATGCTTCACGTAAGGCATAAGCCAGCCATAAAACAAGTGTTTTAACTGTGTGAGGGAGGCCCTATAACTAAAACATATACACACAAAGATAGTAAATGTAGTTATTTTGCATTTTGTATTGGCTTTTAAAATGTCAATTATGATGTACATTTTAATTTAACACATTGACTGCCAGAGTTTATTCATAATGTACTCACCCCTGTGCCAGCAATTTGCGTGTTTTTTAATATTTTTGTTTTGTAATTTTTCATTCAAATACATTCTCTGATTGTGTTGTCAAGCACCTACGATTGTTCCACCAGTAGAGAGCAGCACATCCAAACATTGATCACCTCGCTCACCCCCTCCCAAACAGGCCCACGTCATATCCGATCATTCAAAGGATGTGACGTTTTCGACAATTCCCGGCCCGCTGATCAGCCTGAAAACGACGTGATACACTACGACGATGACTGTTAGTCACCCGGACCAAAGAAAATAGAAGTTGAGCTGTCCGTTTGTCTTTTATACCGTGTGAAAAAACTTGTTTTTCCTTATTCTGGCCGAAAATCACCGGAGAAAAACAGCGTGACCCGGAAATAAATTATTTTTTTTACATCCGGCTCCGGGTGAGTGTGACGTAAGTGGAAAACTAAAGTGTTGATGAGAAATAAACACAGCCGTGCGATCACAGATTAAACAATGAAAATTCAAAAGAACGTGTCAACTCGTTCTTAGGAATCCTGGCACTCAAGCGATGGATTTGAAAGAACGTGTTGACGCGATCTTGGCACTGTATGTGTTAACATACTGTAATAGACTTATATTTTTTTACAGGTAGTGTACTCTTCATCATCTGACTTGTCAACAGCTTGTCTCAGCCATGCTAATTAACTTACTAGGCTTGTGGTGTTATAATTGCAGCAAACTACACAGGCACATAAATGATAAGAAATTGGCTGCAGTAACTGCCATTCTTAATTATGTCCTTGTATGTCATAATAATGAGTTTTCCCGTCCTCTTTTACGTTAGATGAACATCAGTACTTCTAGGGCAGTTGTTGAATCAAAGGACAGTGTAATCAAGAGTGACAGAAAGAGTGGGAGGGCAAGATGAGGAAAGAACTCGACATAAGTCCACCGTTTTCTGTGCACCAGTTATATAATAGTTAACGAAAACTAGAATTGACGAAAACATTTTAGTTTATGCAGTTTTAGTCTTTGTCAGCAGGCCTATGCAATATTTTTCCTTTAAAAAATGGGATTTCTTTTGCAATTTTTCGTAGCTTTTTGAACTGACTACCTCATATTACAATAAAAAATGTAACAAACTGAAATTGAAAATAGAACGAAATAAGAATAGAAAATGAATGAACAATTCAAAACTACAATAGCCTTGATGAGTTCACTGTACAATATGTGCCTTTAGAACTTATAGAGTTACCCTGCAGTTGGTATCTTTTATTTAGTGAGACGGAGCTGGGCATGAATGCTGAAAAAAGAAACTGAAAAAAAAACCTAAGTGTCTTACTAAATGGTCAGACAGTTCACTCCCGCTGACGCCGTTTTTGTTTTCTATTTTTTAGGTGTCCGACTGGAAAAGGGAGATGTGGTGTGATCAGAGGAACTCAAGTCAGGTAGGTCTTTCTCTCACCTTGTCGTCTGTGTATTTTTCACTACGTGATTCATTCGATTCAACCATTTAAAAACAAGACATGACTCAGGCATGTATACCAGCTTGCTTTCTGTTTTCTCTGATTTGTCTCGCAGAATCTGGCAACACTGCTAGTGGCTCCCCATTGGCTTAGACCTGTTGCTTATTTATCTCGCAGAATCTAGCAACGCTGCCATAGAGGCGAGAGGCGTGTCTAGTACCATAGCTTGAGAGGACGAGACCGCCCGTTCAGAGTATGGGAAAGTATCCCCATTGGCTTAAAGGATGCTGAGTGCCAAGCAGGGAGGCATTGGGTCCCATTTTTTTGGTATGACCTGGCCAGGGGATTCAACCCCAACCTCAATATCTCAGGGTGGACACTCTAACCGCAAGGTCAGTATCATTTTCAATACCATCAGAAATACGGAAGTCCCTAGATATGGAATCATGACGACACTGCCACAACTTTATCTTGAGATTCTTCTTCTGACTACTGCCAGTCTGTCACCACCAGCCGCACATCATCTCTGTTCAGTCCCTCTGATGTGTCACGGATGTGTCAATTTTGTCAGAGCAACAAGTGTCACCAGGCTCTCCAGCAAGGCCTGCTGTTTAGACAGATGCTAGGTTTGATGTTTACCAGCTATCTTAGGTTCTTTGACGTGCCACGCTGTTCTCTTTGCACTCTGGTCTTTTTGTTGACTACAGTTCATGACATTTACTCAGATTTCTTTGCACTGGTATTGCTCTAGGCGATAAGAGCGTCTACTAAATGCCTCAATTGTAATAGCAAATTTTATTGGTGAACTTTTTGTTAATCGTATAACGATGTGACTAAAACTATGACCAAAGCTAAGTAAAACTAAACTTAAACTAGTCTAACTGATTTTTTGTTATAACCAGTCGATGTCAAAAAGGTATTGAGGTGGAAAAATCGATACCTCTCAACCCTAGTGTAAACTGTATCAACTTGATTCTTTTACCTGTGTGTGTGTGCGTGCGTGCGTGCGTGCGTGTGCTGTATGCATGTCATGCATGGCTCTGATTTGTACAGTACGTTCTCTTCAGGACTGTGATTTATGTTTTGATTTTGTTGTGGACGGCTACTTACTGCCAGCTCCATGCTGAATCAGACAGGAACAGAACATCGGCGAGGAGGGCCTTTTGAAAACCTGGCTTTATGTTTTATTGATGTCTCTCTGATGGCCCACCCTGACATTTGCTGTTCTATCTTTCGAAACTCTAGCAATCATAAAAGCTGCTTGCCCAGGGTTCCACATGGTAAATATTTGAGATCACCCGCTGACCCCCCTTCATTGATGTTCCAGTACATCAGTGCTCGCTAACCTTCCAGATAATGTCCTTGCGTTGTCCAGGATGGTCTGCAAAGTACAGGTCCCTCTGTGACAAGAATGTATTGTCGTGTCGGGGCACATGGAGGCAGTGGTGGATAGTAACTAAGTATATTTACTTGAGTATTGTATTAAGTTCATTTTTTGAACTTTTCTTTTTTTTTACACTCCACTATATTGTTGCTGTTCAGGCAGAAACCTCTTATCTCCATATTTAAACGATTTGTGTTTTTTCGTAAATAAACGCCCTACTTGATCATACTACAGCGTCACACAAAAGTACCAAAACTAGCAGATCTGCAAGCTCGAAATGCGGCGCGACGCGTTTTGAGCTAAAAGTTACAGTTTTGGACAGGTTTCCACCCAACGGACATAATATCTTAACTAGAAATATAGCACTTTTGACTCATTTCTAGGAAGGGACTCTTGACCAATCATACAAAAATATATCATGAATTAAGAAAGCAGATCTACTACTTGTAGATCTGCTATTTACGCAATTGTTCTTATTTCAATGTTCTAATCTAAATTAAAAAATAAATTGTACTTTTTAATTTCTACTTTTGAATACTTGAGGATAAATTGACTTGAGTATACTTTGTCCACCACTGCATGGAGGTTCTGTAGTAATTAAATGCTGTTGTGTTGGGCGGTGTAGGTCTCACTAGAGATTGACCCATTTTTAGCAGACAGTCAGTTTGAAGTGGTGCAGTGTCATGGCTGGGTTTTTAATCGATTAAGACCGGGAAAGCATCTGTTGTCACTTAAGATTTTAGCGGTTGGCTATTCAAAAATAGCAGATATACAAGCTCATAGCGCGGCACCGAGTGCCGCGCTATGAGCTTGTAGATCTGCAGTTTTTTTAATTTTGAAAATGTGTGCAAATCTTTTGAATATAAATATACATTTTTAACTCAAATCTTTGCTTCTGGGAGTCCCTGGAACAACATATTTTGGGGGTCCTTGACATGAAAAAAGTTTGAGAACTACTGATATTATAGCAACATAAGTTTGAGAAGGAAAAAAAACTGTTAGGATTTAGAAGACGTGTAGAATCCCCAGACGCAAAGATTTGAGTAAAAAAAATTCACTTTAAGAAACATATTCAAAGGTTTGTACACATTTTCATAATTTTTCAAAAAAAATAGCAGATCTACAAGCTAGTATGAAATAATGGTTATAGCTACAATATAGACACATAATATGCGTTCCCGGATTGAATGGATTAAGCTAAGAGCCCTTGATGGACTCTCTCCTCTGATGGTTTCTCATAAACATCCTTATTCATGCTGAAAATATGGCTTCTCTCATCTGGCTTGGAAGAGACTTTTAGCTCATAATATGTTAATAGTGGCTAAATGAGAAAAAGAGGTTAGCGCATCAACAATGGGTTTTCTCAGTGGAGCGCTAGACCCAAAATCCAGTATACACAGCAAAAATAGGAACTAAAAAAAAAAATCCCCAAAATGTCAAATCAATGGTTTGTGTGTGTGTGTGTGTGTGTGTGTGTGTGTGTGTGTGTGTGTGTGTGTGTGTGTGTGTGTGTGTGTGTGTGTGTGTGTGTGTGTGTGTGTGTGTGTGTGTGTGTGTGTGTGTGTGTGTGTGTGTGTGTGTGTGTGTGTGTGTGTGTGTGTGTGTGTGTGTGTGTGTGTGTGTGTGTGTGTGTGTGCGTGCGTGCGTGTGATATCCTGTCTCGAGACATTTTTTCTACAGGTTCTCCTAAGGAAAAAAATATAGTCATATAAATATAGTATTATAGTGTGGTTTACAATTATATAGTATAATTATAAATAGAAAAGAACAGGGGGAAAACAAACTGGTCATGAGACCTGTCACCTCCCATGGGGGTAAAACATGCATTCACACACACTCCCCTCCCGTTTGTATGCGAGAGCTGGCGAAAATATCTGGGAACTCAGATCACACGCACGCACGCACGCACGCACGCACGCACGCACGCACGCACGCACGCACGCACGCACGCACGCACGCACGCACGCACGCACGCACGCACGCACGCACGCACGCACGCACACACACACACACACACACACACACACACACACACACACACACACACACACACACACACACACACACACACACACACACACACACACACACACACACTTATTGACTGACAGGCGCAGAGTTGTGAGGTGGGAGCGAGACACAGAGATGGAGCAGGCATAAATAAGAAGGCAGTGGAGCACTAAGTATAGCATGTCCACCGGCACTATGGGGTTGAGGCTGAACAAGCCAGGGGAGCAATACCATTATATACAAATAAGAATTCTCTTTTACAAGTTAAAGTCCTGCATTCCAAATTGTACTTGTGTAAAAGTGCAAAAGTATTGGTATCAAAATATACGTACAGCTTACTTGTGGTGCAAACTTAGCGGTTTATCAAACCTTTATTTATTCGCAAAAGGACATTGAGGTTGCCCTCACAATCCAAATACAGTTTCATTTTCACATCAATGATAAAACAACGCAACAACTCCCCCCTTACGTGTGAGACAACACAAGTTAAAAGCAGTTGCATACATTTGTGGGTAGGTCTGCAATCAAAGATTTAAATTGACCATATGTTATGGGAGAATGGACCTTTCATTTAAGTTGTAGGTCTATCCAAGTGGTTAGGGCACTAAGACAAAAGGCAGTTTTTCCCACTTCAGTCTTTACTTGGGGGACCGTTAGCGTGAACCAATCATTGGAGCGTGTCCTATATGTTCCATGCTTTGCCTGGAGGATTCTACTTAATGTTCCCAGATGGCATAGTGCCAGTCACCTGTTTATAACGTATGGAATCCATACATGTGAGGCTCTCTTAAGGCACTCTATGCATGGATTCATGGCTCGCCCGGATGAGTCTTGGAACAGTATTATTGAGGATGTAGTCTCGCCTAGCCAGTCAACTATCCACAATCTCCGCATGCTACTGTATATACTATATAGAGTCTGGAACTACACATCCCGAAATCCGAGACAGGAAGCTGTCATTTCCGTTCAAAAATATATCTTAGAATATCTTAAAAATGTATTAATTAAATTTTCTGCACAGCAGCAAGCTATATTATGCTTAGATGATTTAGATTTATATCCGCGACTGGAGCACACTTGAGAGACTCTATTTATGATTTAGAGGGGGGGGAAGTTAGAGGGGAGAACGGAGGGGTAGAGACCGTGGTCGAAGAAGTACTCAGATTTTTTTTGAACAGCCAAAGTATTTAAAAGTAGGGCTTAAATGCTAAATCTACAAAGTAACTTTGAATTAAAAAAATTGTGAAAGGAAAAATAGCAAAAGTTGCAGATCTACTAAAAACGCGTCGCTTTGCGCCGCGTTTCCAGCTAGTGGATCTGCTACTTAAGATGCTTTTGTGTGACGCTGTAGTATGATCAAGTAGGGCGTTAATTCACGAAAAAACACAAAAAGTCAGAATATGGAGATAAGAGGTTTCTGCCTGACAACAGCAAAATGCACCTATTACTTTCCACCACTGGAAGGTTAAGACAGGGTTGTTGTAGGCCTGGTAATAGCCATGGAGGCTATTGTGTGTGTGCTGGAGCATATAGTCCTGTACAGACATTCAGTCTAGCATGGACAGACAGTAAGAGAGTATAGCTCCGAGACCATTTTATTCCCAGGGTCAAGCCAAATACCTCTGTAGTATGCTCTGTAGTGCACCGAGAACGGCCAAGAATAGCAGACCTACAAGCTGTGAGCTTGTAACTCTATTCTCTGTGAAGTATGAATCAGCCTTTACTGTGTACTGTGTCACAATGCAGTCATTTACACTGTGAATGTCTTATCTTTTTTCCCTTTTTTCCCCCTTCAAGATGCTGTACTATCAATGTGCATTTCAGCCACTGAATACAAAATAAAAAGGTCTTAATTGTCAGTTTCTTTTCTTCATATTTTCACATCTCTTAACACATTCCCTGCCAGAGGGTTTTTTTTATTTTACTTCCCCCAGTGCCAGTGTTTAATTTTTTTTTACACAGGAGCCGAGATACAGGATTTTAAAGTAATAAGTTAACCAAGGAGTGAATGGAGCTAGAAATCTTTGGATCGTGATATCTCTGGTTCTGTGTGGATAAATTGAAAAAAAAAAAAGAAAAAAAAAAAAAAAAAAAAAAAGAACTTTTTTTTTTTAAACGGGTGTATTTTTCATCAACGGTTATACTCGTGATTGGCAGGTAAAGTGTTAAACTAAAAGGACCACTTCACCCATTTTCAACCCCATCTTCATTTGTTTCTTCACTAATGCTCATTATGAGATGGCCCCATTTCTGTCTTCTCACTCTGGGGGGGGGGGGGGGGTCCCTGGAACAAAATACAGAGATCATACATACAGTAATGCATACTTATTATTGCAGTGGTTCTCAAAGTGAGGTCCACAGATCCTCTGGGTTACTTGAGGAAGTTCCAAATGGACCCTTACAGGTCTGTAACTCTGAGAAAGTATACAAATGGAGTATCTATTTGGTTCCATTTGTACTCTCACAGAGTTATGGTGGTCCTTGAAATTAAAAAAGTTTGAGAATCACGGGCATTGTAATTGTATATCAGACGTGAAGTCCACATAACCAGCTCAGATTGTGTGATAAAAAACGGTCCCGGAAACGGTTCCAAATTGGATGGAACCGATTCCGGCTCCTCAATGTTAGATCCGGTTCCTCCAGTTCCAGATCCCAACCCTATAAAACACATTTATCCCTAACAAATTATTATTATTATCCCCTGTCCTCCAGTCCTCACATCCCTTGAAGACCCACCCCCAAATCATGTTTTTTTTTTGGTTAATGTCTTTTTGAAGTTTAACAATGGATATCCTGGTCGTTTTCTATCCTTTCTTTTTCACTCATCTGCAGCCTGTTAGGTACGGTACAGCATAGTAATGTAATGTACTGTACTTCACCTGGAATTAGCCTTGACAGGTCCAGGGGAAAAAAAGTCATGGTTGAGGCATCCTGAATGCAACAATGGAAGGCATGTGTGCACATGAGTGTGTGTGACAGACACACACACACACACACACACACACACACACACACACACACACACACACACTTGCGCGCACACACACACAAAGGCATGCAACTTGAAACAAACTACACAGTGCACAAGGGGTGAAATCGTGTGGAATAATGGCCCTTGTGCGTCATGCTTTGCTGTCTGAAGGTCACCCAGCCTTTCTCCTATCTATTCTGATCATGTCTCCGCTTAACATAATTCAATTCATTTTTATGCTGTGTTATTTGGACAGCAGCTCACACAATGTCATCCCTAGATTCCCAACAGCAGCAGCAGCAGCAGCAGCAGAGTTTAGCTCAAGTTTTACTGAGATGGTGAATGGAACGGGAAGTTGATGAAGATGGAAAGGGTTGAGGCAGGCTTCCGTGATGCTTTGAAGATGTTACAGTATATACCTCTATACAGTCTCTTTAAGAGACTATCTTTGAAAAGCCCCTTTGGGCAGTACAATGCACCAAAGTGTCTTTAAGAGAAAGTTGGTTCCCTTGTGCGCCATCTTGGAAAACCCCCCCGGGCAGTATACATTCTGACTAACAAGACACTAGACTATGTAACTTAGTCACGGCGGGCCCCAGTGTAAGCTAGGTTCACCAAACGTGGACAATGGAAGGTTGGAAAAACGTTGCCTGCTGTGACATTCCAATGGTAGGTTCAGAATTTGGCATGTACAACATGAGCAACTGTTCCAAGGTCCATTTCCACTGTACTGTACTATTCTATTTCTAGCTGGTTCAGCAATACCATTGATGTTGTCTGTAAGTGTAACATGCCTGTACATAGACTATGACCATTCAAGGACAGCATCTCTGTTAGAATGGACACTATAAGAATGGTCTGAGATTGGTGCTCTGGGTGCTTATGCCCTGCTGGGGCCTGAGCCTTACAGCATTACAGTATCATACAGTAGCCCTGGCCATGAGGGCCATGATGCTATAATGCTGTTTTTTTCCAGGGCCATGGTGCTGCTTTTTTCCAGGGCCATGATGCTGTTTTTTTCCACGGCCATTATGCTGTAATGCAGTTTTTTCTGCTCTCATCTTCTTCTTTTTGTAATGAAAGTATTTATTCATTTTTCAACAAATAAACATGACATAACATAACATAACAGACAAAGACCAACAACACAACAGTACAAATAAATTAAACAACAACAATAAATTGTGCACTTCACCTTGTCTGGAATATTCATATTTTCCCATCATAACTGTCAAACTCAAAGTGAGTTTCTTAGACTATTGGATTGGCAGGTCAAAGAGAAAGGTATTCAGCACCACGGATAGCGCTCTGACATGCAGTACCATAAACCACCATTTCCCAAATAGTGGGTTGGAATCGGGACCCATGTGTATCCTTATTTTTCATCTCCTACTTTTAGTTTATTATTATTATTTCAAAAAATTAAAAAAAAAAGGCAACGATTCACAATATTTCATGAATAAAAAAAAAAAATCAAGCATTCTTTAAACTAATTTCATAAATAATTCCTTAAATTCCTTAAATTAGACAAAGAAAATAAGATACATTTTTTGCAGATCTACAAGCTCACAAGGTGTCACAGTTTGTGAGCTTGTAGATCTGCTTTTTTCACTAGTTTGAGTCCCCCGGAGTTTGGGAACCACAGACGGTCAATCAAATCAACAAGTCGACTAATCAACCAACTACGTCTTTAGGAATGCTTACATAACTATAGCTTTTATTGGGTAAAAAGAAGAAAAATGTACTTGTGGCGTAGGCCTACTATTCGAATGGCATTCAACAAGCCTTGCTTGGGTTAAGTCCTCATGCCTTGTTAGACAAGGGTGATCTGCGGTCAAATAGCCAACATGGCTCACAGTATGCACAATCCAATTTCTGAGAGTAGCAAAGCCAGCTGCCTGGCAGTTTTATACCAGCTTTGGTAGATGTAGGATAAAACGCTTCAGGAAAAAAAGGCATGATCGCTTGGCTTGCATTTAATGTGCTCACTGCTCAGCTTGTCAATCTTGACCTTTGACATTCAGATTTTACCTGCCTAGGTCTGGTGTATCATCTCAGCACATGATCAAATAGAGTCTCGACATTGGATGACTTTGCCCAGAATTACCCATTTCATATGACAGAAAAATGTATAAAAGAAAATAAGATGTTATCTAATCATTTAATTTAATCGTTTTAAAATGTAATTTATATACATTTTTTATTTAAAATAGGACTGGTTAAATCACCTTTCCCCTTCATAGAAATGTTGTGAAGTCAAAAGTACAATATCTGTCTTTAGTCAGATATGTAAACAGCCCGTGGTACAATAAGATATTAAGGCTAAAAGGATAACACAAAAAAGTCCTGGGGAATTGTTTCCATTGTGGACCTACAGTACAGTATGTATTTTTCAGGCCAATTTGAAATAAACCAGTGTAAAGGCCTTTGCAGAAAGGGTGCGATTGGTCAATCAGTTTTTACCGCATGCGAAAAGACGCACAAATCGAACTGGGTTCGATTGAAGAAAAAAAAAACGCATCGCCGCAGCCACTTGCCGCACGGCAAATTCGGAGAACCATGTGTTCATTTTAAAAATGATATTGTCCGTTTTTTCCGTGCAAAAAATCGCACCCTCTGCAAAGGCCTTTACACTGTCTCCTCTATAGTCTACTCTCTGGTTATACTGCACTGTATGTAATGTATACCTAACTCAGAGACTCTGTGTGCATCACACGTGTGTAAAAACAAAAACTGACTGCTGTATGAAAGTACCAAATACTGATAACTGAAATTATTCTAGATTAAGCGACTGCATGGCCTATTTCTTGCGTAAAATGTACAGTATGTTGTTTACAAACAAGCCAGTCTATCTGTCTGTCCTCCTCCATCCGTGTGTGTGTGTGTGTGTGTGTGTGTGTGTGTGTGTGTGTGTGTGTGTGTGTGTGTGTGTGTGTGTGTGTGTGTGTGTGTGTGTGTGTGTGTGTGTGTGTGTGTGTGTGTGTGTGTGTGTGTGTGTGTGTGTGTGTGTGTGTGTGTGTGTGTGTGTGTGTGTGTGCGCTTTGAGCCACTCAGAGCTCTCACTGGACCACAACTTGCTTATTTATGAGGCTGTCACTCATAACTCAGACACGCCATGTTTTGCGATAAGACGGAGCAATAGAAATCTCTGCTGCTGCTCGTGTGAATTCAGTGTAATGCAGGTCTACTGTCTGGGTCATAGCCTACACCAGTGTAATACAGGCTACTGTCTGGGTCATAGCCTACACCAGTGTAATACAGGCTACTGTCTGGGTCATAGCCTACACCAGTGTAATACAGGTCTACTGTCTGGGTCATAACCTACACCAGTGTAATACAGGCTACTGTCTGGGTCATAGCCTACACCAGTATAATATAGGCTACTGTCTGGGTCATAGCCTACACCAGTGTAATACAGGCTACTGTCTGGGTCATAGCCTACACCAGTGTAATACAGGCTACTGTCTGGGTCATAGCCTACACCAGTGTAATACAGGCTACTGTCTGGGTCATAGCCAACAGTACACCAGTGATTCCCAACCTGTGGGTTTTCATTGGGGTACGGATAAACAGGAACTTAAAAGTACACTATGTTTGTTCCACTGATCCAAGCTGGAACACAATCGATTGATTGAAATAAACATGCTCTGAAAACGCACTCAGCCCATCCATCGGCAAGCGGTATCCCTGATCCAGAAAAGGTTGAGAACCACTGCACCATTAACTTTACACAGCAGAGCAGTATTCCAGCTACCTCTCTCAGTAGAAGTGGAAGAACAAACAGACTTCCCCACCAAGCACTGCATTGGGAATCTAGACTACCTGAAGCCCAGCCCCTCACCTAGCTCTGTCACCACCAACCACATACAGATGTGATATTCCAAAGTTTCAAAGAGCCTGCCATTGGTAGCCTGGAATCCAGACTGATTCGCTCCGTTCTGACGTTTTTTTCTCACTTCGCTTCTCAGTCTGGACAACATGCTATTTCCAAGGGCGGGACAGGCACTTCTGATTGGTCTGTGGTGCGGGGCGGGACCAGTGGCTTCCAATGTATTGGCGGGGAAAAACACTTTACAGGGAAAGATCAGGAAAAGAGAAGTGTGAAGAGGTCAGATGGCATGTCTGTATACAAAGTAATAATAATAATAATAATAAAATAATAGCTTGAATTTATATAGCGCCTTTCATAAACCCAAGGACGCTTAAACGTAGGCTGAGTGGACCCTGATGAAGGCACTGCGAGCCGAACCCCGTCGGCAGCCGCTATGGCGCATTTGTAATCTTTGCTCAGCCATGTTAAAATAAAGGCTTTTTAAAAGTTTTTCAACTGAACAGTGTGCCTTGGACTCTTCTTTAAGTTTGCCTCGTCTACCCATTTACTTGTTCTCTACGGAGGAAAGGAACTTAAATTCTGTTTGCTATACACAATGTACCTTTCGTTGACAGCACCTGAGTGATTGGCAGGTTGGTATTCCACCCGTAACTCTCTAAACTCACGCACGCGCGCGCGCACACACACACACACACACACACACACACACACACACACACACACACACACACACACACACACACACACACACACACACACACACACACACACACACACACACACACACACACACACACACACACACATTCCTTGCTTGCTGTTTGCGGCTGCTTACTGCTTGTCTGTTCTGCTGCTTTTAAAACTTGCTGCTCACCCTCCACCACCCCAGCAACCTGTTGTTTTGGATCTGCTTTTATGTACTGTGCTATTGGTGGATTCGGAATGCCCCTATTGATAGGGTACATCTAGTGTGCTCGCCATAGAGGTATAATATAACTAGAGGGCGGATTGCCCCGCCCCCAGCTATCATTTCAATGAATGTGCTCAGTGGCGTTTTGAAGCACCCGGAAACCTGCCGGAAGTAGAATTATTGGTTTGATTTTGTACCCCCATAGAGTTATGAGCATGCGCACTAGTGTCCTTTTTGCGTTCTACGGCAGCCCGTGTGTAATGGATTGAACGCGATATATTTATTAAATACACTCGAGATGCCTATGTATAACTAAATGCATATGTGTTTATGTATAATATGTTTACATATTTATATCTATATATATAAATATCTCTCAGCATGTTTTGCGCGTGCATGTATTTCTCCCCGCCTGCAGTTCCAGCTTTGGCCACTGGGGTGGCAGCTTCAATGTTTCTCAGCAACTCTGGGGGCTTGGTGCTCGCTCAGAGCACCTAAAAGCAGAGCCATTCGTCACCTAACCAAAATAAATGTATTGCTCATTTTATATTCATTAAAAAAATGCAAAATTTGAATCCATTCATGAGTTTATAGGGACGCCTGAATAGGGACGCCTAAGTTTCATGTACTCCATCAAACAAGTTTTAAATATGCCTATAAAAAGAAAATACTGTACAGTACGTCAATTGTTGCACCTGTATAGATGTTTTAATTAGAAGCGGAGAAGGGAGCGCTGTATACGCTCTTGTGAACCCTCGTCTGCCAGCCAGACAGCCAGCCAGGCACTTTGTCATGGTGTGTTTGGTGAAAGGAGAGAAATACCGGCGAGGATGTTGTTGTGTCTGACTAGTAATAAAATATGGAGCCCTGGCCGCCGCTGCTGAGCCCCGAGCTGTGATTAGAGGCCGGCTTCTAATGCACTTCATTTGCCTGTTCCTTCTCCTCCTCCGGCAGGCAGGCTGTGTCCGCCTCCCACTGTTCTCTCAGTGTCCACAGTGTGCAGAAACCTCATAATATGAGGGGTTTTATTTATTTATTTTTTAGTAAATGGATGCCCATCATACAAGATTGTCACACAGGAAGTAGGGAAAATTGCGGATCTACAAGCTCACAACGCCACGCGATGCCGGGCGTTGTAGATCTGGCTATTTTCCCTATTTTACAGTTTTTAAAAACAATAATAAACAATAATAAAAAGGAACGGTTTTGGACATACGTGGTTTCCACCCGACTCTCTCCAGTGTGCTGCGGTGGTGGTGGACAAAGTATATACTCAAGTAAGTGTACTTAGTTACTGTCCACCACTGATTACATTCACCCTGTTCCTCTGGCAGGCAGGCAGGCAGGCTGTCCGCCTCCTACTGCTCTCTAGTCTCCACAGTGTGCTACTCTGTGGTGGTTGACAAAGTATGTACTCAAATAATAAATATACTGTACTTAGTTACTGTTTTCAGTCTCTAGTGTGCTATACTGTGGCGGTAGGTAGTGGACAAAGCATATCGTCTCTGTCGGGTGGAAACCTCACATGTCCAAAACTGTTACTTTTCAGGATTCAAATTCAAAAGTATCAAAAGTAGCAGATCTACAAGCTCAAAACGCGTCGCTTCGCGCCGCGTTTCGAGCTTGTAGATCTGCTACTCTTGCTACTTTTGTGTGACGCTGTAGTATGATCAAGCAGGGCGTTCAATGTACGAAAAAACACAAAAAAGTTAAAATATGGAGAAGAAGGTTTCTGCCCACCAGCAACGATATACTCAAGTAAATGTACTTAGTTACTGGTATCTCAGTCTCCAGTGTGCTATATACTGTGGTGGGAACCACTTGGGAGCAGCAGCAGCAGGCGAGAACGGCCCACTCAAACCACCTTCAATTCCAATCTCCATCACATCACATCACATCACTGCTGCCTGAACCCAACCACCCGCCTGCGCACTGGGCCATTTGTAAACACCTGACATTACACGCTATACATTATTACATGCACACATACTGTGCCGTATTAGATGCACACGCACATACACACGCATGCTTGCGCACACCTGTGTGAGTTTGTGTGTGCGGCGTGTGCGCGCTTGCGTGCACAACTGGTGGCAGGCACCCCAGCACTATAACACGTGTGCCTTTGAGAGGCACAGAAGCCGTCAAGGTGGAGAAAACGGTTTATAATCTGCGTAGGGGTGCTGTTTGTGCACATGATACTGGTTCTCTAGCATTAGACCTGTTCTACAAATAGCTTCTAAATCAGTAGACCCCCATCTGAAAATGTTTTGTGCCAGGGACCCCCAGAAGAGAAGATTGGTGTTTCCACACAAGTTTCCACACAATATTCAATATTTTTCAAAAATGTTAAAGCTCGCAGCACGCACTGTGAGCTTGTACTGTACATCCACTATTTATGAATAGCCAACGTATACATGGATACAGTTGTTAAAATGATGGTGATGCTGGGAACCCCCTGGAACCCCCCCGAGGACCCCTGGGGGTCCCCGGACCCCACTTTGAGAACCACTGCGCTAGCATTAAGCACCGTGACCTCACTCGACCCATGAACAATTCAGGAAAAGTGCGAATTCACATGAGAAAAAAAAATGTTTCGGACAGACAGGTCAAATTTAACAGCTTTAAATCCTCGGTGAGTCGGTAACCTTCAGATGAAAACGCTTCTCAGCCACAGGCATGATGTGTGTATTATGTATGTGGCTATCATTCACATCATGTATTTTTCATCATGAGAAGAACAACGTATGAACAATGGCAATGAGATAACAGAGCTGTTTAAGTCTGCTGTGTGCACAACCGCAAGTCAAGGACATTTTCCTGTGGGGCAGAATCTCTCTCCTCTCTCTCTCTCTCTCTCTCTCTCTCTCTCTCTCTCTCTCTCTCTCTCTCTTTCCCCCTCTCCCTCTCTCTCTCTCGTGGTCTTATCCCCCAAGTCCATCTAAGTTCTTTATCCGTTGCATCTTATCTGCAGTGCCAGGCGTGAGGAATCGCAATCCAAGAGAGGAGAGAGAGATAAAAGGAGGGCAGGAATCCTAAGCATTAGGCACAGGGGGATGGATGGATGACTGAGAGAGAGAGAGGGATAGAAAGGTGTTGGAACAGAGACATGGGGAGGGAGAGGAGGGGGGAAAGAGAGTGAGATGGAGAAAGAGGCAGAGAAAGAGAGAGCTTGAAATAATTTCTGCCAGTGCCATTAAGGGGGGGGGGGGGGGGTGTGTGTGTGTGTGTGTGTGTGTGTGTGTGTGTGTGTGTGTGTGTGTGTGTGTGTGTGTGTGTGTGTGTGTGTGTGTGTGTGTGTGTGTGTGTGTGTGTGTGTGTGTGTGTGTGTGTGTGTGTGTGTGTGTGACTATACTTGGATTTAGAACAGTGGTTCTCAAAAATACCAGATGTAGAAGCTCACAGCACATCACTTTGTGTGTTTCAAACATGTTGAATAATTTTCTGGGGGTCCCTGGCACAAAACACTTTCAGATGCAGGTCTGCAGCCAAAAAAATATCATTTTGGGGGTCCATGGCACAAAAAAGTTTGAGAACTACTGAGGCAGAAGGCATTTGTTGAATCAGCCTCAGGTCTTAATGGCTTAAAATGCTGATGTCAATACGTGCGTGCGTGCATGTACCATCAGTACAAAGGAAGTACAGTGAATCATTCTCTTCTCTCTGTGGGGCCCGTAATGCCATCCTTTGAACAGGGGCCTCTATCTCCCGTACACACTGTTCACGTGGTCTTCCACATGAAATTGCTATTGCGTCTTAAGTCATTTATGTATTTATTTTTCGCTTCCTATTGATTTATTGAGTTATTCAGAAATAATGCCGCTTTTATGTGCGTCACAGTGCGTGTTTTAAAGCTGTGTGTAGCCGTTAAAAGACGTCAATACGCCTGCAGAGCTTTGGTTATTCTATTTAACCACTTAAACCCCACATGGGTCCCTCAGGGCTCAATACTTGTGTATTTTCTGTTATTTTGGGGAAAGCTTTAGCTGAAAATAGCCGTGTTGCGTCGCATTGTGAGCTTGTCGATCTGCTATTTGCCCACAATACCGATGCTGGGGTTTAAGTGGTTAACATAAATCTAGATCAGGGGTCTTCAACGTTCTTTCTGGCTTTCATAGATGTTTTACTTGACAGCACTGTCATCAGTGTTGTGTAAATTAATGATTTGTGTTTGTTTGTTTACATTATCTGATCTATTAATGTGTTTGATTCACGTTAATGTGAATTTTCAGACATTTGACCACCTAAACCCCTATACTTAATAAACTTGACCTCCGCCACTGTACTTGGTAGTAACTCTGAGGACCCACTAAGGGTCCCATACCCCTTGTTCAAGACCTGTGACGTGGACCATTTTCCCATTATGATATCTTTATTTTTAGATTTCTGCATGTCCACATTTTCTCCATGGTTATTAAAGCGTGGCTGCACATAGCCTACCTGAATAATTGAGTCAATGTTGGCTAAACGTCCTCTGCGCGGTTTCATAATTCATGGATGTTTGAATTTCGTTGCTAAGTCAATATTTTCTCCGGAGACTGTTTTTCTGCTAGACATTTCAAATCAGCCAGTGCCTTAAGATGATTTAAATCCCTATGACAGAAGATTAACCACACAATGAAATGGACTGCGTTGGGATTACCTAACAGTATCTCAAGCAAGTTTTCAAATCTCTCGCAAGTTGATTTTCACACCATATTATTGAAAAGAACGGAATCCATTAAGGAAATCCATTAATATATTAATAAAAATGTCAACTGAACCAGTGTGCCTTGGATCGTTTAGTTAAGTTCACCTGAAGCACGTGACACTGTTCTCCACACAGGAAAGGAACTGATCTTTAATTGCTTATGGTCTAACCCTCTCCAAAGACCCCCTTATTCCATTATGTCATTTTAGATTTTAGCGTTGGCTATTCAAAAGTAACAGATCTACAAGCTCACTGTGAGCTTGAATGTTTTGAAAAATGTGTTCATACCATATTATTCATTGTGAAAAATTGTGAATGATTTAGAATTCTTTAACACAAATCTTCTTTTCTGGGGGGTCCCTGGCACAAACCGTTTTCAGATGGGGGGGGGTCTGTGGCAAATACCTCATTTTGGGGGTCCTTGACACAAAAACGTTTTAGAACTACTGATTTAGAAGGCATTTGTAGAATCGGCCTCAGGTCTTTAATGGGTTAAAGCCTTTATTGGAGCATGGCTGGCTGGTAAAGATGAAAACACGGCCAGGTGACCGACACGTTTCAGCCCAAAGAGCCTTCATCAGGGTCCGCTCATTGTTTGCTTTGGAAAGCAGCTGGCAGTAATGTCAAGCACAGTCACAGTCAATGAGATAAACATGCCAGACTGTCTGCATGGTCCTTTACAATTCACAATTTAGGCATTTAGCAGACGCTCTTATCCAGAGTGACTTGACAATAAGCAAGGTAATCACATGCATAGAATGCAGGTTCCAGACTTCCGGTAAGATGGCGGAGTGAGGTGCAGCTTAAGTAGTTAGCTCTCTACAGTTGGACATAATAACTCGACAATAACTCGACAAAAACAGAACCAAAGTGGAAAAGGAATGAAAAGTAAAGTTTAGGAGACACAGATGATGCCGAAGAAACACTCGAAGCAGAAAAATAAAGTAACAAAATCAACGGAGAAGACGATGGACGTAGGAAAAGACTCGAATGGGAAAATGGACGGGGACACGGCCGAGATACTGCGTGAGGGAATCGCCAATATAAGGAAAGAAATAACTGGTAGCTTACGGGCCGTAAAAACACACGAAGACAAACAGCAGGACAATAAAGTAACAGAATCAACGACGACGACGGGCGGAGAAGAAGACTCGAATGGGAAAATGGACGGGGGCCTGGCCGAGGTATTACATGAGGGAATCGCCAACATAGAGAAGGAACTAAGGGGTAAAATAATGGACGAAAACCTCGCGGAAATACTGCGAACGGGACTCGCTAATATCTCTAAAGAACTAAAATCTGACAAGCAGGAAAGACAACAGGAGCTCTCGTCGTTTAAAGAAGAAGTGAAAAAGGAAATGAAGGAGGAAATCATAAGTTTTCGCAGGGAGATATACCACCAGATTCAACGACACGATGAAGAGATGGCAACGTTGATGGCTGGTGCACACGAGACACAAACGCACATATCAGAAATGGAAGAGGGGAAAACGGGGGCAGATGAGGTGGTGGTGACGGGGTTGGTGAACCGTGTGGAACAATTACAAACGGAGCTACTGGACATGCAGCTGCAGGCTAAGCGTTGCAGCATCCGGGTATTCGGTCTATTGGAAGGTATAGAAGGGGATTCAGTAGTGAAATATATGGATCAATTGTTTCAAACGAAGCTTGTTCTACCTAAAGGGACCCAACTCCACATACAGAGAGGATACCGCGCCCGCACTCAGAAAACGAACAACCCATCGGCTACCCCCCGATCCATTGTGATTAACTTTCTTCGATTTGAGACGAAAGAGATGGTGCTTAAAAAGGTCTGGGAAACAAAGATCCAAGTTGGTAACAAACAACTGGGTTTCGACCACGACTACCCACACGAAGTTGTCCGTATACGGAAAGAATATCTCCCTGCCAAAAAACTCTTAAAAGAAAAAGGAATACGTTTCCAGACCCCCTTCACGAAGATGAGGATACATTGGCTTGACGGAGTGAGGATCTACAGAAATGCGGCAGAGGTCACCCAAGCCATGAGAGAGAGAGGCTACATGGTGGGACAACCAAGCGTGGAACGAGACGCTGAATCGCCGAGGGAAGACGGGAGATACGTCGTGTCGACTGTGGACCTAACGGCGGAGGAGGATGGACGCACGGGATCGAACCATGGAGCCGACGAGCGAAGACGAACGGAGGGGGAAAGAGGAGCGATGAAGAGAGCCAAAGAAAAGTTGAGAGTGTACTTAAAAAAGAACTGAATACAACATGCTAAGAGATAAGAGGTAACATTGAGTTGGTATGAGGGTGGAGGGGGGAAAGGGGAAATGACAAACTAAGGACAATTTGCAGAGAAAAGAAGAAGAAATTGATGTCATGATAATAGACATATTTAAGAATGGAAAAGAAAAAGAACAAGAAACAACAAAATAAATAAAGAACCCTCCTACTGTTTTGATTCAAAGGACATATTTTGGGGATACCACCAACTCAATGTGGAGATTAGAGTGGAAAGTTGGGCTGTGTGTACAAACGAAAATGTTTGAGTCTTTTTTATTTTTCATGTTTGGGGGGGAAATGTACCAACAGAGAGGTTTTTATGTTAAGAGGAGGATGGCTAGGTGCTGGGGAAACCCAAGGATGGGATTAGAACTAGTTGCCTAGGGTGGGGCCCCCATTTAAGATGGGGTTTGCCCCCACACCCTGTTAGGAGGGTTTAGGGGTCACAGAGTTTTTTACCCCGTGTTTGGAAGTCACATTTTTGTCTTGTTTTTTATATGTGGAGACAGTACAAAATAACTGAACATTTCTTTGGAGTCACAGTATAATTCAGATAAAGAGGGGGATTTTGTGATTCAAATTAATGATAAAGAGGGGATGTAAAATATAATGAGAGGAAGACTAGATAAAGAACCAGACGAAATACCTAGGCTCCCCCAGAGAGTGAGGAAAATTAATATAAACAAAAATAATAATAATAAATAAGTCAAGCCCTTGTGATACTACAGTCATGACTGAATTGAAATGATATGTTTCCCTGTTGATCTTTTTTTTACGTATGCGTAGTCTGTCTCCCACTGTTTTTATTTTATTTTTATATGTTGTATGTGTATGTGTGAAGAAACTAATAAAAATCTAAGTGACAAAAAAAAAAAAGAATGCAGGTTCCAGGGGGTCCCCAGAAAAAGTAGTTAATGTACCATCACAATCATTTAACCACTTTATCCATTTACACATATTTTTGAGAAAAAAAAATTACACAAATCTTCTCTTCTGGGGATCCTTCTGGGGGTCCCTTCTGGGGGTCCCTGGCCCTGGCGAATCAATTTGGGGGTCCTTGGTAGGCGGTCTACAAGCTCACAACACGTCGCATTCACGACACGGTGTCAGCCTGTAGATGAGCTATTCCTGTCAAGTGACGCCTTTGTACGCCTTCGACAAGTATAAATCATGCTTCAGTGTCCGAGAGTTTGTTTGTTTGATTGATTGATTGATTGATTGATTGAATACTTTATTAGACAGAAATGCAAACGGCACGAGGCACAGTCATACATTTGGGCTAAAAGGATAAAGTTCTTAACAGACGGGGAGCGGTAGATGCGGGCGTTACCGCTCCGATATCATTGTTGTTTTGTCCTCCTGTGCGGTGGGGGGAAAAGAATAGCTCACCACAAATCCAGCTCTTGCCGCCCACGTGCTCGTGCATGTGCACAAACGAGGACGAGCGCGAGAATTTCACGGGACCGCGCCCGCTCGCCTCACCGCCCCTCAACTTCTCTGTGTGCCTGCATCTCATTCAAAATGAATTACATGGGCGTGTTGGCCGCTTCCCGTCTGAAATGACCTTTACACAAAAAAAGTCCTGAGGATTTGTTTCCATTGTGGTCCTAATGTATTCAATTAATCAACACAGACTGAGACTGAGACATTATCTTTAGAGATCGCATTACAAACCACCTGAGACGTGGTTCAAATCTGATTCACAAAAGTCAGTTTCCATTTGATGTTAAAATCAAACCAATCTGTTTCCGGATAGGCCAAAAAATCATGTGTGCTTGCACTTGACTTCATAGACCCCATGGTCAAATTCTGAAATCAGCACTTGATTTGAGCCGGTTGGATATCGCTGCCACCCCTGATGGAGACGTCAACTTGCTCTTCTAAGTGCTAATAGCTCTCCAGAGGTACCATCGCCCCTGGTTGTAAAAGTAATAACCTGTGGTATAGCTGTCAAAGAGCTGCCTCGTCCCCCCCAAGGTTGCCAAGGTGCCTCTGAAGAGCAGGAGAAAATGCGGGGAAGGGGGGAAAGACCAGTGAGGGCAGGACATTTTCATTAGAAACCCTTTGTGTTTGGTTGCTATAGCCTCTGGGACTCCTATAGCCACTGATCGGGTGCCTGCCGCTCGAGCCCCATGTGTTCCAATTATCAAACCCTCTATGCTTCTGTGATCAGCCCAGAGCCATGATATCTGAGAAGTGTCTGCTGTCACCCAGCTACAGCGCGCCGAGTAAGAGAAAGCGTAAGGTATATCCTGTTATTTCAATCGTTCAATATGTGATTGTTCACTGCGAATTATGATTAATTTACTGTAGTTCTTCATACATAATGCTGTTTTTTGAGCGGCTGTGATCATTCCCTATTACTGCGTGCTGCTGGATCTCTGAAGGATGTGCCTGTTCCCCCGTGCCTTTATACACCAGCCATGATTTTGTGCAGAAACGCACGGGGAGAAATAAATCCACTCATCTTCTGCCCACTTGAATCAAATTTGGTTTGCGGTTTGATATGATCTACATTTTGAATGGGTTTGCACTGTGATTAATGGATTACCTTAATATTAGCACTGCGTTTAAAGGAGTAGTTCACCTAAAAAATGACTTATTTTCTTTCAATTACACAGCCCATGAAGCATTTAATTCATGGGTCATTTTTTTGTTCAAGGCTTCATGGGGCGTGTAATTGATAGAAAACAAGTAATTGTTTGGGTGAACTAATCCTTTAACCACTTAAGCCACATGTTTTGAACTTGTGGATCTGCGATTTTTGGAACATTTGGGAAATTCTCAAAATGTTTGGATCATTTTCGCCTATAATGACATGCCCAGAATAGAGACGCCGGGGTGAAAAGTGGTTCAAGTTGTGGTTTTATATCTCCTACCTCTCAGGACACGGCAGCGCAACAACATTCTATGTTGGGACAAATCAGTCACTCACAGCTATTTTGAAATTCACACAGTGTCCAGACTTTAGCCCATGGATGGATATGCCACGCTAAGCCTGTGAGTCAGCTGCCTCTGGCCTAAGCTTCTTTTAAATTGTGGTTAAAAATAAGATTTAAGTATGTTAAGCTAAATATGAAATGGTGTAAAAAAAACTAAGCTCTTGGTTACCTGTACAACTTTAAAACTATTTGCAGGTTATTACTGTTGACTTACTTTGCAAGGGTTATGGAACTGGAGTGAATGTATGTTTTTGACACATGCGTTTGGGTCTGGGATTGAAAAATAGCAGATCCCACCTATTCGGTTGAGACCAGAGGAACCGGATCCAACATTGAGGAACCGGAATCGGTTCCATCACATTTGGAACCAGAACCTGTTATCACACTGTCAGAGCTGGCATGTGGACTTCACATGGAACCAAATGTACTTGTGAGGGTCCATTTGGTTCCATCTGTACACTCTCACACTCTCAGAGTTACTAGCCTCGGAAACCCAGGCTTTTTTTTTGTTACAAAAGAAAAAAAGCCTGGGGGAGCCATGCAGGAACGATGGTCTTGGACCTTGTTATCTCCTAACCAATCAGAGTGCAGAGGGGCGTCGCTCTAAATTTGGTGACGTCAGCGTGCTCCGTGCACAGGCCGGGGGGGGGAGGGGAGGGGAGGCGGGGACATAGATTGGTGAAGCAATAGGAAGCCACGCACAAATCCGGGCGGCTGTGTTTGGGTCCGCCCTTCAAGACCATGGATTGAGCTCGTAGCCTCAGGCTACAGAGTTACAGACCTTTAAGGGTCCATTTGGAACCCCCTCAGGTAACCCAGAGGGTCCTTGTACCCAGTAGTGGAAAAAAAGTATTCAAATGTTTTGCTTAAGTAAAAGTACAAAATATTAATATCAAAATGTACTTAAAGTACCAAAAGTAAAAGTACTCATTATTCAGAATGTCCCATTTCAAGTTTTCAAATGTGTAAAAATATTTGGCCGAAATGTCTAAAGGGCTGAAGTGGGTAATGTATGTTTTGTAAAGAATAATCAAAATCTACGAAGTAACTAAAGTTTTCAAATAATTGTAGTGGAGTAAAAGTACAATATTTGCCTCTGAGATGTAGTGGAGTAGAAGTAAAAGTACTGAAAATTGGAAATACTCCAGTAAAGTAAAATACCTCAAAATTGTACTTAAGTACAGTACTTGAGTAAATGTACTTAAGTTACTTTCCACCACTGCCTGTACCTCACTTTAAGAGCCAGTGAGGTATATATAGGAATATAATAGGATGAAAGGGAACCGTTAAGGAATCGGACCGTTAATGCCCAAATATGGAGTCCAGGCCAGACTATGACGTCAGTACTATTATGTCATATTGATGACATCAGAGTACTCCATATATGATCGCTGGACAACATGCACTGTGTCCCTTTCATGTGACATAAAACAGAAACTGTTGCCTAACAACACCAATTTGCACATGTGGCCCCTGGGAGCCCTTGATACGCCCATTATGTAAAAATAAAACATGAAAAAAAATAATTGAAATAACATCGCCCCCTCACGAATTAGGACAAATATCAGTCACCAGAACCAGGGACATGCGTTTGAACTTACAATGGGTTTATAAAGGAAGGGGCCATGTATAACGTAACATGCATTGATGTCAGACAAAACATAAACCGTTTTTTAACAACACCAATTTGCACATGTGTCCCCTGGGGGGCCCTGATACGCCCATATATGGGCGTATCAGGGCCCCCAGGGGACACATAAGTAAAAGCCTGAATAGTATGCCTATATATGGGCAAATCGGTCGGATCGGCAGCTCTGGACAACTGCCTATCCAAACGACTCTACACCAGGCACCACACCCTCTTGGTGGCCTTTTGCATTATCAAACTGGGAGTCCTTGAAATTCAAATAGTTGAGAATCACTGCACTGACTGCAACGGTGTCTGCATAAATCATTGTAGGCAGGAATGCTTGGCAACGGTTTGTGTTGAGTGTGACATCAGACCAGAGCTCTGGTCTGCCCATATAAGATGTGAAGCTGTCTTTATAGACTTGGAATTTGTCTAAGTAAGACTAGGAGGTGAGCTGTCCACAGGCATAATCTACTAAGACAGGGATATACACAGTATCAAGATAGTTAACTAGAGAGAGAGAGAGAGAGAGAAGAGAGAGGAAAGAGAGAACAAAGAAGGACAAAGATCCAAGCGAAGAGAAGAGAATAAATAATTCCGTCCACATCACAGTCCATGGAAAACAGCATCTTTGACAATGAACCAGCGGAGGTTCCGATTTCCAGCTCTGTAGCCAGCCAGCAACAAGGAGTCCACACAGGCCAACCAAGATCATACCAAGATTTTAACTCGGCTATCTCCACTATAAGCAGTGTGACAAGTGTGCAGTGTGACAAGAGTTTCAGTACCTCAGGTCATCTGAAGACGCACCAGCTTGTCCACACCGGAGAAAAACCTTACCACTGTAAACGGTGCGACAAGAGTTTTAGTCAGTCAGACGGTCTGAAAATACACCAGCGTGTTCACACTGGCGAACAACCTTTCCGCTGCACACGGTGTAACAAGAATTTCAATGCGTTAGGTAACCTAAAGGCGCACCAGCGTATCCACACTGGAGAAAGACCTTTCCACTGTTCACTGTGTAACAAAAGTTTTGGTGCGTTAGGTCACCTACGACGACACCAGATTATTCACACTGGAGAAAAACCTTTCCTCTGTGAACAGTGTGGCAAGGGTTTCGGTCTGATAGATACCCTACAGAGACACCAGAGTGTCCACACCGGAGAAAAACCTTACTATTGTAAACAGTGTAACAAGAGTTTCAGTACCTCAGGTCATCTGAAGACGCACCAGCTTGTCCACACCGGAGAAAAACCTTTCCACTGTAAACAGTGTAACAAGAGTTTCAGTACCTCAGGTCATCTGAAGACGCACCAGCTTGTCCACACCGGAGAAAAACCTTACCATTGTAAACGGTGCGACAAGAGTTTTAGTCAGTCAGACGGTCTGAAAATACACCAGCGTGTTCACACTGGCGAACAACCTTTCCGCTGCACACGGTGTAACAAGAATTTCAATGTGTTTGGTAACCTAAAGAAGCACCAGCGTATCCACACTGGAGAAAAACTTTTCCACTGTTCACTGTGTAGCAAGAGTTTTGGTTCGTTAGGTCACCTACGACGACACCAGATTATTCACACTGGAGAAAAACCTTTCCTCTGTGAACAGTGTGGCAAGGGTTTCGGTCTGATAGATACCCTAAGGAGACACCAGAGTCTCCACACCGGAGAAAAACCTTACTATTGTAAACAGTGTGACAGGACCTTCAGTATGTTACAGATCCTACAGAGTCACCAGCGCGTTCACACTGGAGAAAAACCTTTCTACTGCAATCAATGTGGCAAGAGTTTCAGCGAGTTAGGTAGTCTACAGAAGCACCAGCGTATTCACACTGGAGAAAAACCTTTCCACTGTAAACGGTGTGACAAGAGTTTCAGAGTGTTACAGAACCTACAGACACACCAGCGTGTCCACACGGGAGAAAAACCATTCCGCTGTCAACGGTGTGACAAGAGTTTCGGTCAGTCAGGTAATCTGAGGGCACACCAGCGTATTCACACTGGAGAAAAACCGTAGCCTGGTAAACCCCCTCCCTCCGGAAATCTCATTTGCATTTGATTTCAGGGAGGTCTGGGATTGCGAAGGGAGTAGAGATGGCCGAACACTGCTTGTCCGAACCAATCAGCGGCTGCTAGGGGCGGGATCATCCAATCACCTGCCTAGTAGCTTGAAAAAAAGAAAAACTGTCTGTCATCGATTCTGCGCCCGGAGTCTCAGATGCAAGTACGCTGTGAAACAAAATGTGTGTCGCAAGCTTTCTTCCATTTGACGGTGTCAGGTTAGAAAAACCGTACCACTGTAAACAATGCGACAGGAGTTTCTGTAGTTCGCGGTCTTTGAAGATACACTGGCGTGTCCACTGTGAGCAAGAGGTCGACAAGACTTGACAAGACACAGCAGGGTCACACTGGAGAAAAACCTTTCCAGTGTGACAAGAGTTTCAATCAGAAAATGTTTCGAATAAACACCAGAGTGTTTACACCGGAGAAAAAGCCTCTCCAGTGTGACAAGGGTACATATTAGGGGTCGGGAAACCTTTTTTGACATGTGTTATGACCCTTTGTCTAGTGTAACCCAGGTTTCAAATAGAGTCAAATATAGGAATAAAAAGTCAAATAGACCAATACAAAGTCATACTGGATTAAAAACAACAATAAATAAGATTTGACAAATCCCTTTAAGAGTCTCCTTTGTTGCTGTGTGTGTGTGTGTGTGTGTGTGTGTGTGTGTGTGTGTGTGTGTGTGTGTGTGTGTGTGTGTGTGTGTGTGTGTGTGTGTGTGTGTGTGTGTGTGTGTGGAAAAAGCAGCAGAGAGTTACAGACAGAAAAATGTGTTAAGCCTGTTTTAAGCTTTAATTTTGTGAGTTTTATTTTTGTTTTATTTTTGTACAACCAAAAAAAAGCGTATACTGGTCCTGGTAGCATATATATCTTAGTTGTATATCGTATATGCTTAGTTGATTAGCACACACACATGCACAAATACATGCACACACACACACACACACACGCACGCACGCACATGCACACGCACAGACAGACAGACAGACAGACAGACAGACAGACAGACAGACAGACAGACAGACAGACAGACAGACAGACAGACAGACAGACAGACAGACAGACAGACAGACAGACAGACAGACAGACAGACAGACAGACAGACACACTCACTCACTCACTCACACTTGCGGGGTGCAAAACATACTCTCTCGCCAGGCCGAAAGACAAAAAGCATGAATAAATTAACCAAACAAAATACCCATTGACCACTACAGCTCTGTGACAAGGTTAACAAAGGTGAATTAAGCATAGGACAAACAAAAGGCAACACATAACTGAAGCTCAAAGGAAAAAAAGTTACTGAGGATCAACTTAATCTTAAACTTAAAACACAAAGCTACATAGTTTGGTGGGGGAAAAGAGCTTGCTTCTCTGCTGTTTTTCCGCTGCCAGGTCCAGAGCTGTTAGGGCAAACTGGAGGTTCTATAGAGAAGGGCTAGTGGCCACAGCCTATCAGCGGCCAGGCCATTAGCAGAGCCACATGTGTCAGTCCATTTGGTAATCAAGCTATCCAGTCCCAACTCAACCTCTCCACCTTACAGAAGCACAGAAAACAAATACAAAATACAGGCAGTACCAAATAATCAAATAATATAATTAATCCAAATATAAAATATGCAAATAAACACAGACTATGATACGGCTGGCCGTAACAACATGAGTTTGAATGAATGTAGTATTATGTGCAGGATGTAATTTACATACATATGTGAGCCAGGGGACTTAATTTATTTGACAATATTTTTTAAATATGTTTCTTTAAATTACAAATCACACTTATGCCAGTGTGCCAGTGATCACCCTCCCTTGTGCCAATGTTGGCTCCCATGCCTAAGGTTGCCTACCCCTGTAAAGTCTAGATGTTCTGAAGTCACACTCACTAGCAGTCAGTGTTACTGAGCAGTATCCACTGCCTTTTAACTTTTGAAATAATCACATCAATGAAGGGTCTGGTGCTCAGGTTACAGGTCCGTAACTCTTGAGAGTGTACCAAAAATATATTAAAATCTATATATATATATTATTATTTTTGTTTGCAACTTTTTATTTCATTTTACAGGAGAAAAATAACTTGCACAGAAAATCCCATTGATT
Source organism: Gymnoscopelus braueri (assembly GCF_963280865.1). Taxonomy (NCBI): domain Eukaryota; kingdom Metazoa; phylum Chordata; class Actinopteri; order Myctophiformes; family Myctophidae; genus Gymnoscopelus; species Gymnoscopelus braueri. The sequence goes on along the minus strand of NC_137619.1, from coordinate 13,211,346 downwards.
TTTTGTCAAAACCAATACAATTGTATACCAGTTAGCTGCCACTGGCTAAGGCCCAAAAAGGCAAAAACTCAATTACACCACTACAACATATAAACATTATGTTCTGTACAATTAATGACTAGAAATATTGACTAACACAAAGAATACACTTAAATACATGTTTGCTATATCTCCCTACTTCTGCCAGCTGAGTGGCTGCACCGCTCCTTGTCTCGTTTTAGCAGGGATTTAAGTACAAATGGATTTTGTACAAATGCAGCCAAATCCATTTGTACACTCTTAGTTAAGTTAACACAGAGGATTTTTGTTGACCGGGGGCCCCAGAGCTCTATAATTGGACTACTACTTTTCCCCCCACAAAATCTTTGCTGAAAATAGCCAATCTACAAGCTGACAACATGTTGCGACGTGATGGAAATGTGAATTCACACAGATATCGTCTCTGTTGGGTGGAACATAAAAAAATAAAGAAAATGCCAGATGTGAACGGCGCAGAATAGATGATTAGTGTATGGTCACGCTTCTGCCGTTGTAAATACACTGTGCTCCCATTGAAAACAACTCAAAACATATGCTGCGCTCAGGAAAAAAACGCCTTGTGGACAAAGTCCCTAACTGCTCCAAATGAGCATATTGGTGCTTTGCACGGTTGCCTCCTGTGTGTGTGTGTGTGTGTGTGTGTGTGTGTGTGTGTGTGTGTGTGTGTGTGTGTGTGTGTGTGTGTGTGTGTGTGTGTGTGTGTGTGTGTGTGTGTGTGTGTGTGTGTGTGTGTGTGTGTGTGTGTGTGTGTGACGGGTGAATGTAAAAGCACATTAAATCACTATAACCCACCATAACCCATATATACTTTGTCGTATGTGATAAATAGCAACAACAAAGACGATATACAAGCTCACACTGGCTGCGGGTACATGGACCATCATGTATTCATTCAGAATGAATTCATTCCGAATGAACTCATTCCGAATAGAGGAATCTGATCCACTCACCTGTTTACATGGGACCTGAATAAAAGTATTCCTCGTTTACATGACCAAAGCATTCATTCGGAATATAACTTTTGACATGCGCAAAGTGGTTCCCGCCTACGCCCGGGCATGGACCAGGGGCCACTACCCGGAGCAGAGCTTCCCCTGGTGGGCATGGGAGGAGGCAATGAATAGCCCCCTTGTGCCTCCGCGGCGGAGGTCTGTCGGTCGTAGACTGGCCGGTAAGCAACGCACCGACTCCTGGCCAGGCAGCGTTGTATGCGGTACAAGCCTGTGTTCCTTTGTTATTGCCGTTTTAATGCAAAAGTAGCAGATCTACAAGTTCAGACCAGTTTATTTTTTTGTATTGGTACCAGACACGGTAAAACGTAGGCTAGCCTATACTATTTGTCACATTTCTCATGTAGGTACGATGACGTCATCGCGCATTCGCACATGGTCATTATAATAATAAATAATAATACATAAACACCGGACCGCTCATGGTCATAATAATAATAAATGGAGAGAGAGAGAGAGCAACACTACAGTCTATGAAACAAGGCACGCTCATTTATGGCAAAAGTACAAAAGTATTGGCATCAAAATATACTTAAGTAGAAAGTATAAGCTACTCATTATGCCGAGTGTCACGTTTTTCTTATATTATTATGAAAAAGCTTTGAAACATGCTGTAACTCATTCACTGTGACGAAAACCCTCTTTCTGTGCCGAGTAGCGCGCGGTGCGCACACGGAGAATGCGGAGTCTGTCGCCCTAAAACACAATCGCCCCGGGTCAAAATCCAGCGACCATGGAGCGGCCGTGGATGGCCCGCTCAAAAGGTGCGTGGGGCGTAGTGTTTTGGGACGACCGTTCCGGCTGCCCATGTAATGAATTGATTAAGTAAAACTCATCTGTTTTCGCTGCAGCTGCGCCCTAATAATGTAGTTTTCATTTATTTTTGTTCACGTATGCTATTAAAACAATGCAGCTATTGCAGTATTGGGCCTTAACATGTGATTAAAAATGTATACGTATTTGGCCCCTCATATATAAAATAAATGTAAAATCTGATTTTAAATTGAAACTTGCAGCTGATCAATGCGTTTCTGCGTTTACGTGTGGACAGGGATTTAAAAAAAAAAAATCTTTGTCATGTGGCCATGGATTCTTTTTAAAAACTGAGGACTAAAATACCCGTTTAGAAAAAGATCCATATAAGTGTAGCCTAGGCCAGCAATGCTTGGAGCGTCCGTTCTCCTGGACAAGTCTGGGCTTAACCATGGCTTATTAAATGACGCTATAGAATAGAATCATTCATTTTATCCCGCAGGAGCGACCGTGGCCGAATTAGAGATTTGATAGGTCATTTTTGGACAATTCTGACAGCACTATAAGCACGGACATGCGCAAAGGAATGCATGTATTCCAAACAGAGAGGAGCGTTCGGAATAAAGTGTTTACATGGTCAATTCCGATTGGTATATCCCGATTCAAACGGTCTATACCACCCCTCCTAACCCGAATGAAAATTAATTCGGGTCAGACTGGAATGGAATATTCTATTCCAATTGAGGTGTTTACATGAGCATTTCTATTCTGAATGAATTCATCCATTCATTCATTCCGAATAGAAGTGTATTCATTCCGAATGAAACTGTCCATGTACCCGCAGCCACTGTGCCTCATCATGACACATTGTGAGCTTGTAGATCTGCTTTTTAATCTATTTTGGACGGAAAGGAGAGAAAAAACTAAACACATTTTTAACCGTGCAGGTGATCCAGATGAAAGTCCTTTTCAACAATTCTGAAGTTTATAATTCAGTTATTTATTTATTTTCATTATTATTATTATTATTTTGCCCCAAATAGGGACACCAGGGTTAATGTGGTTATATTTATTAGATTTGCACAACAGGAATCATTTCCTGGCTGGCGAGCTGGCATCCGTTTGTCATTTCAGTTCACAAAAATATATTTAAAAATATTTTTACATTTAATTTTTTTATTTCCATTTCTGCTAAGCAGCAAGCTATATATGCTTAGATGATTTTGATTTATATTAGGATACATTAGTGCGACTGTTAAGACAAAACGGAAGTGGGGGGCTTCCGCTTCCCGCCTTTACTCATCAACAGAGCATCCGTGCTCCAGACTGTATGTACAGAAGCATTTGGAAATTGTTGGAGGCAACAGTCTGGACACGCGAGACTAATGACCAACTGCACACTATAACTTCAGCACCGAGGACAGCTCCATGTACTACTACATGCACAAGAACCATGGACAGTTCCCTCTATCTTTCTCCTTCTGTGTGTGTGCGTGCGTGTGCCTGTGCAAGTGGGTGTGTGTGTGTTTTATTTGACTGTTTAGTGACTGTTTATTCATACATCACTGTGTGTAAATGTGTCCCATTTGTACACAGCCATGTATTCTCTGTGTAGTAAGATGGTGTTTGATGTTTGAAGATCATCTACAGTACAAATAATGAGTGATGAGTCTTGGAGAAAAGATTATGCTAAACAGTGTCTTTTAGCGGCGGTGCCAACATGTGGTTTCTGAATGAATATCATCGCTGTCGGGCAGAAACCTTGTATCTCCGTATTAGGTTTTCATGTCTTTTTTGTAAATGAATGCCCTACTTCGTCAGTGTTCCACAAAAGTAGCAAAAATAGTAGATCTATAAGCTAACAACGCATTGCGATGCGACACGTTGTGACCTTGTAGATCTGCTTTTTTTCTTTTGTGAAAGTGGTTAAGTCTGTCTGTGTCTTCTTACAGTATATAAATATTGCACCATTGTGCAAGGGATATTCAATGGTGAGCGGATCATTATTGAGAAATAAACCCTGACAGGGTGACAGGCTCACTCACACAACAAGTTATTAATCAATATTTGGTTACATTGTCTATTTCTCGCTTCAAATGTTTTCAAAAAACATTCTTGAGAGCAATGTTTAGCTGCAAATGACATTGTGTGTTTGTTTACATGGCTGTCATGGATACGGCACACAATTAAGCAGTGCAGATTGATATGAGCCAGGTGCTCTGAGCCTTTGATTAGACAGCGGTCTGTTATTGAGTTCAGCGGTCATTACTCAAAAATAACAGACCGATGAATTCAGTGATTGACCAATCAGAATCAAGCTTTCAACCAAGCTGTGTAATAAAAAGTATTAACAAGAGCCTGTGACTAAATTATAACTACATTGGATCAGTTGGAAGACAGGTTCTTTTTTTTTTTGCATTTTCTGAAAAGTAACAGTTTTGGACATACAAGGTTTCTACAGCGACAACGACACACAGAAGATGCTGGAATGAATGCAGACAGAATTCTAATGTCCATCTTGCATGCTTCCAGGGCATATACTGTGCACAGTACATTGGAAGTAGAAGCGAGAGACTGTATAATTGCACCATGCTGTGCTTGAAAAGCCATGCACTCCCACCATACCCTAGATCTGCTGCGCACACGCTGTCGCATATATACATCACCACATCTGGCAGCTGCCCCTAGCTGTGGCACTGGGTAGAGGGGGGGGGGGGGCATTTAGCAGACGCTCACATACCCAGAATACAGAGAGACAGTGTAGTGCAGGGGTGGGCAACTTTGAGGATGGAGAGGGGCACACTCACTCCAGAGGGTCACATTGCATATACTGTCGCACAGAATCGTCTTATCTCCGTATTTTAACTTTTTTCGTAAATTACTTCGCCATTCTATGTGAGTTTGTAAATCGTCTTTTTTTCAAATAGCCCATGCACTGTATACAGGGTTAAAGGGGTTCAGCTTTAATACTATGCTAACTAATTTCGCTGAGGACCACCGGGAACCCCCTCAAGTACTCCCTGGGGGATCCCCGGACCGCACTTTGAGAACCAGTGGTCTGCTCCACCCCGCGCAGGCGCGCAATAACGGCACATATTGTAATATGTGCAGAAAATAAATATCTTAACACCCTATGTATTATATAGGGTTCTGTTCCCTTTGATAGCATGATGAGAGAGGGTGAGAGAGAGAGGGTTTTTGTAAGAGTTGCTATTTACCAGCATGTATCAAATTACAGTCAATTGGCAATAGCAGCCTGTTGAACGATTGCATTGTTCAGATCAAACTGCTGTTCAATTATGCCATGCGCGTGTGCGTGTGTGTGTGTGCGTGCGTTAGTGCTTACTGCTTGCGTGGGCGCAATCACACACACATTAAATGTGTGTGTCTGTACGCACACACTTGTGCACATTCTGCATTTGTGCGTGGGTGCGTGCGTGCATGTGTGTGCGCATGCACGTTCCTTGGGGATTTCCTACAGGGAGTTCTTATAGGCAAGCATTTAAGGACTTAATGAGAGCACGGGTTGCAGTCCAGGGAATTGAAGTTTCAAAAAGAAGGATTGATCAACTTGGGCCGAGCGAAAAACACAATATAAAATTTGAATAGCACCATTTTTTTGGTGTGTTATTAGTAGGCTATATTTCTTTTTGCTCTCTTTTGGGTTCAACGCATCCTGGGGGTGCTGTTTAGATGAGACTGTCGATGTGACGCAATGATGTCAAAAGATTTAGTGAGATCAGAGTTTGTGCCGAAGCATCTAGCATTGCATTGTGTCGCTGTCGGGACAGAAAGCTCCTATCTCCAAAACAAGGAAATGGAAAAGAAGAACCTGTTTTCAAATGGATCCAATGTAGTTATTATATAGTCACAAGCTCTTGTTAATACTTTTCATTGGTTCAATATTTATAAAACCCACAGACACACTTTTTCACTTTCACTTTAAGAATATAAAAAACACACCCTGTGTGAAGTGGGCGGTGTCTTGCTAGCTAATCACAATACTGAATGGAGTCAACCAATCATGTACAAAAGATAAATACATTTATTGAAACACTCTTTATGATGGACGAAACCATAACTTGAAAAAAACAAATTTTTGGTTTTTTTCAAGTTATGGTTGCTTATATAGGGCTATGCACATGTGTCATGTGACACTGGCCAATCACAGTCCTGAATAGACTGTGATTGGCCAATCACAGCGCAGGATAATTCTACAAATTTCCTGGGCCCAGATCACAGCGCAGGAAAATGTACATTTTTCCAAATCTCACTTATAGGGGCGGTTTCACCGCCCAAAAAACAAGATATACTGTATCTACAAGCAAAAAGCTGCGTTGTGAGTTTGTCGATCGGCTATTTTCAGCGAAGATATTTAAATGTGGAGCGAAAACAGAAAAATGTACTAGTACAGAGCCCTGAGGGACTCCGCTCAACAGGTTTAAGTGGTTAAAACCTCCCCTCCAGCTCCATGTCTGGAGGCTAGATTCTCATTGGGATGTTATACGTTCGGCAGAATGAGTCGCGAGTCTGGTTTGTGATAAATGCTGCCACAGATGGTCGTGCATAACCAATTACCCTCCAAAAAGTATTAAATCCAAGGTTTGACAACATTCAATCCCCATTAGACAAACACCAGCTCATATTTATACGCACAGTATCCACAACAAGCAGGTTTATGGATCGGAAAAGATGCAACAGGAACATTATACACTTCTCAACTCCCCCCCCCCCAAGGGAAATGAAGACTTGCTGTCGGTGTTGCCAGATTTTGCGAGAGAAATAAGCAACCAGGTCTATGAAAACAAGCCCAAAGGAAGTGACCATATGAGCACTTTAAACCTATTACATCGGCTATTTGAAAATAGCTCACATCACAACGCGTCGTTTAGATCTGCTATTTTCAAGAAATTGTGAAAAGAAGGTTAAATAGGCCTATTTGGAATATTTAAACTATACACAAATCTGGTATGGGGCTTTCTGGCACAAAACAGCAACCCGCAACTACCAATATTTGATAAGCGACACTGCTTTCTGTTGATGAACAGACTTTGCAAATGGGGAGAAAGGAGCTCATTTATAGAGCATAATTGCACCATTGCAGACAAGTCACGACAGCAAGCTCACATCTGCTTGGCAGTGTGGGGTTTTCTGCAGCTTGAAAGAAAGTTTTATTAATGAAACTTAATTAAATAGGAATTATTTTCCCTGTGGAGGAGGAGAGAGATGAATGCTTCTTGGTGATTGAATCCTCAAGCAGACATGCATCATTCATAAAGTCACCCCTCATGCTCCTCTGGATGCACGGTATATCTTTCTCAACTTCCTCAGAAGAAAAAAAGCATGGCATAAGGGTGCAGCAATTTGAACGAATCAATTTAGTTGATTATCTAAAAAATATGCTCAATGTTAGATCATTTTATAAAATAATCCTTTGATAGTCAATGCTATTTTGGCCATAAGAAAGAACTGAAAATAGCAAGCTCACAACGTCTTGTATTTTTGCGTGACACTGTTTACGATACGGCCTGGTATGGAAACTGTACTGACCCGAGAAAAGATAAGAGTACAGTGAGTAGTGTGATCGGCACTACTAACCCATTAAAACCGGGAAAGCATCTGTGTCGTTTTAGACAACATAACATTTTCAGAAAACTCTTAGGATTTAGAACAGTGGTTTAGAACAGTGGTTCTCAAAATAGCAGATATACAAGCTCACAGCTTGTATATCGCAAGCTTGTGCATCTGCTATTTTTTTTGCATTTTTGAAGTCTTGAAAGTGTATGAAAAATGTTGATAATGATAATTTAGATTTTTTTTAATACAAATCTTCTCTTCTGGGTGTCCCTGCCACACAACCTTTTCAGATGGGGCCAAATATATATCATTTTGGGAGGGTCCTTGGCACGAAAAAGTTCGAGAACTACTGATTTAGAAGGCATTTGTATAGAATCGGCCTCATGCAGGTTCTTAATGGGTTAATTATAATTCCACTCAGACAGCCTACATGCATGGTTGCTATTCTTTGAAATGCAATCGCTCGACAGTGAAAGAACTTGAAGATGATATGAATCACGCCGTAATGAGCGGTGAAGAGCCTGTTGATGCCGGTGGAGATATGATTGCCTGCGGTTCCTTTCACCTTTCTCCTGCTCTCCATGGCTCTCTATTATTTACTGACTGACACATGATGAGTGGTAAATGGTAAATGGATATATATATATATAGCGCCTGTATCTCCAAAGAGCTTTACAATGTGCATTATACATTCACACATTCACACACCCACGGCGGAGTAAACCAAGGCACCAATTTGCTCACTGGAGAGCAGTTAAGTGTCTTGCTCAAGGACACTTCCGACGCTAAGCCAAGGAGGAGCCAAGGAATTTACATCTCCAAGCGGCCACCCTGTACGCCCTATATGCATGCTTTCCCCACCCTTTAAACACACTTACAGTATTATCCACATACAGTATGCACTCTTTCAAGTAGCAAGAGACATTGATATGAACATGTTTCACGTCAGACTGGCAGTTCTCTCATTACGAGGAGTTCAGTGGGGCGAGTGATCCTGCAGTCAGAAGAGACTTAACTCTTCCCGAGACCAGCATCCTTTAATCATACCCCTCTCTGTGGAGTGTCGTTGCAACCCCCTGAACCCTCAACCCTTCATTCTCTCTGCAACCACAACTGAGGGCTATGGATGAGAGGGAGAATTAGCTCCTGTGGCAGGCACTGATCACTGGAACGCTTTCGCGCAAAGCCGCCTCCATACAAAAAAAAGAAAACTTAGCTAAGCCAAGTGCATTGGTAGTGATGACTTAACCTGGATTAGCAGCCCCCTACTCAAAGTGCCAGAGCCCCCTACTCCCGATACCAATGAAGATATACAACCTTGTGTTTTAGCTGATAGGTGGACATACTGTATTGCTGCAACTATCTATAATTAATCAATTATTCATTGAATAATACAAAATATATATATATACAGTATATATTTATATAAAACACAATTTAAAGATATTTTTGGGGGGCTTTTCTGCCTTTATTTATAGTGTATATAGTAGAGATGGACAGGACTCGACCCGTGATGCGCTGTCGGGCTACATTAGAGCAGAGAAGCCTTGCCTAGCCATGTGGCCCATACTGTACCTTTTGATGCTGAGTGCCAAGCAGGGAGGCATTGGGTCCCGTTTTTATAGTCTATATAGTATATATTATGGTCTTTGGTATGACCCGGCCAGGGATCGAACCCAGACCTCCCAACCCCAAAGGGCGGACACCATAACCACAAGCTGGTTAATGAAGTACATGGGGTTAAGTTTCATTTTCATTTTTATTTACAATAATTTTGTCTTATTGAATAATTCAGTCCCATAGTTTCTAAATCGTCTCTGTGTTGGTTGATGGTAATCTGTTATTGCAAAAAGTTGTTTGTGGGCCGAGAGACACAGCTTTGTGTTTTATTCATTTTGATGTCTTGCAAAAATAGAGTCATCCATTATTTAGAGGTCCAAGCAGCAAAGCTGCTGCAACTGTGGAGTCAAAATACCATCCAAAAGAATTGTGTACTGTAGCTGACTGTGATTTTTGATGTAAACATTTTGGAACAAATGAGTTTAGATGTTCGAATGAGTACAACATTATGTGAACCAGTATATCGTTGCTGTTGGGCAGAAACCTCCTATCTCCATATTCTAACTTTTTATGTTTTTTCATACATTAATGCTTGATCATCCTAAAGCATCACACAAAAGCATCAAAAGTAGCAGATCTGCAAGCTCTTCGCGCCGCATTTCAAGCTTGTAGATCTGCTACTTTTGCTACGTTTTTTAATTTGAATCCTGAAAAGTAACACGTTTTGGACATATGAGGTTTCCACCCAATAGAGGGTGGAAACCTCATATTCCAACCTCATATTAAAGCTGCACTAGGTAACTTTCCTCTTCTAACCCGGATTTGAACACGGTTTCTTGCGCTAGTCTAGTGCTGACTCTTTTTTTTTTTTTTTTTTACCATTGAGCTAATAGAGCCTGCCTGCTTGCTCAGGGGATACATTTAATCTTGACCATCAGGTCAAAATACGTGTCAGATCCTGTGTCTAGGTGAGACATGACCTTTGACACCATCTAAATGTCTCAATAGAAAAGCAATACCACCCCAAGTTATATTGTATTAACATACTCTAAAATACATTGGACAAACTTATTTGATTCATTAAAAAAAAGTTGCATAGTGCTGCTTTAAAGTTTACAATATTTTTTCACAGTTCCAAGATAATGCAGTTAATTTTTGCAGTAACTTTATTAACACTTTTTCCCACTTATAAAAATGTTTTGCAGTTAATGTTGTGCAGTTGAATTACGTGTCACAACGTGATGCATTGTGAGCTTTTAGATCTGCTATTTTTTGACAAACATTCCCGCCCAAAATAGATGCTGGGGTTCTATTCTAGTGGTTATAAAGGTTCCAACCGGCAGCTATACCCTCTCCCCCTTTGACTGAGCAATATTATGTTATTTTTTACTAAGTTGGAAAGAAATTATTCTTTTTCTCCCCGGAAATGAGGATTTTATATTGCTCACAGTCTTTTTGACATGTGGGTTCCAAGTAATTATTGCCTTGATACAAAAATTAAGGCGCCCCTCTTTTTTCCATAATCTTTTAGCCTGCACTGAAATGTGCTAGTTCTCTGATGACTCAACAATGCCAGTGGCTTTCAGTGTACCTGCCATGCAAATGTGTGTCTCAAACACCAAATAAGATGAATAAATTCCCCTCATTTTGACTAATATGTAAAGCACTGTAAATGCGCCTCCAATGCAGTGGTGGAAAGTAACTAGTACATTTTACTCAAGTACAGTACTGTACTCGGTTAGGCCTTCAACTTCTCAACTTCTCATGGAGCCCATGCAAATTTGGACTTCAATCAGTGACAGTTTGTCCAAACATCACCAAACTCTTTTTACGACCAATATTGGGTGTTTATTGCTTAAAAAGACCAGCTCAGTGGCCTTGTGTTTACAGTGTCCGCCCTGAGATTGGGAGGCCTGAGTCCGATCCCCAGCCGGGTCAAACCAAAGACTATAAAAACGGCATCAAGGGTTGGATTGGGGATAAGTCCCTGCGACATACTAGCGTCATGTCCAGGGGGTGTACTTGTACATCAAGCTGCCTCACGGTACATAAACAGGAGCTCCTTCCCTATGGGCCACATGGCAAGACTTACTACTTACTATTGCTCATAAAGGACATGGCCTGGACCACATTTGGCCTTAAGTGAATGACCGTCATGTCTGTCCAATCGTAATAAAACTTGTAAAGTTATCTTGCAGGTGTTGGGAACCCGTCAAATGCTAATTGCCGCTTGCGGCTATTATATTTGAGAAATATCATTTTGCCTTTAATTTCAGAAGAATGGGCTTTGATTTGCCCTTGATCTATCTGTCCTGCTGTGTTGAATGCGCGACGGAACTGTCTCCTGAATCTGATGCACTTTGTTGAATATTCCCTCAAAATGTGCCTGAACCCATTCAGTTCACGGGCTAATTAGAACAAGCGTAACAGCACATGCATATTGATGCGAGGCTTGTGGATGCTTGAGAGCTGCAGGAGAGGAAAGGCCAGGGTTTTTTTTTTTTTTTGCAATGTGACAGGTGAATCATAGCGAACTGCCTACGGTGTAGTTAATATACCTCTGAGCTCTACTCCATTTGGTGCAGAGTGACACAGACAGACATGGCTAATGGAGTTAAAACTGAAATAATTGGCAAGTGACAGTAAATAGTTTTTTTGTGTGACCTTGGCTCGGAAAACTCCTGTGGCACTGAAAAGTGACATTGTGCTCCAATACTGACAGGGTAATTCTTAATATTAATTGACTAATGCATTAACTGGATAATGTTTTTGAGTGAGTTTGACTTTTATTCATAATTTAGCGTAATACTTTTTCTCATGATTATGAACCTGACTGAGCATATCGTCTCTGTCGGGTGGAAACCTCATATGTCCAAAACTGTTACTTTTCAGGATTCAAATTGTAAAATGTCAAAAGTAGCAGATCTACATCAGCTACTTTTGATGCTTTTGTGCTGTAGTATGATCAAGTAGCGCATTAATTTACGATAAAGCACAAAACGTTAGAATATGGTTATAAGACGTTTCTGCCCGACAGTGACGATATCGGCGGAAACCTTGTATGTGCAAGAGCATAGAAACAGGAGACATTGCTCTTGAATAAATAAATGAAAAGCTTGAAATTATACCAGCCTTCCTCTGAGACACAGAGCGAGTAGACAGAAATGGTGCCATAATGAGCATTAGTGAGGACCAATTATATGTATATGAAGGTAAGGTTGAAATGGGTGAAGTGGTCCTGGACACTATATATAGCTGCTGTAGGGCAGAAACCTCTTATCTCCATATATTCTAACGTTTTGTGTTTTTTCGTAAATTAATGCCCTACTTGATCATATACAGCATCACACCAAAGTATCAAAAGTAGCAGATCAGCAAGCTCAAAATAGCTTGTAGATCTGCTATACTATAGCTATTTTTGAATCCTGAAAAAGTCACAGTTTTGGACATAAGAGGTTTCCACCTGACAGAGACGACAGACGATAGCCTATCTAGTTTCCCAGAAGATGTCTAGGAGAGGCGGTCAGTGGAGCTTAAGCCAGCTTCACCTTACTGACCGGTGTAAGTAATGCGATTACCCCACCCAACAGCCCCTCCCCCTCCTTTCACACGTCATGACTAGTTATCTCTTCAGAGAGAGAGAGAGAGAGAGAGAGAGAGAGAGAGAGAGAGAGAGAGAGAGAGAGAGAGAGAGAGAGAGAGAGAGAGAGAGAGAGAGAGAGAGAGACTTTTATTTTATTCATATTCAATATTAATTGTTGACAATGTTTTGTCGTGCCAATAAAGCTCAATTTAATTGAAGAGAGAGGGAGAGAGAGAGAGAGAGAGAGAGAGAGAGAGAGAGAGAGAGAGAGAGAGAGAGAGATAGACTGAGAGAGAGAGAGAGAGAGAGAGAGAGAGAGTGTGAGTGTGTGAGTGTGAGAGAGAGAGAGTGTGTGTCTGTGTGAGAGAGAGAGAGAGAGAGAGAGAGAGAGAGAGCTGCACTGCACACACAGTGCTCTGTGTTTCTCTCACATACCCGCTCTCAGTCTCATATTATCTCCACAGTGAACGGGCTGACGGGTGAAGTAGTGCATTAACTGGTGTCCATACTGATGGGAGTCCCCCTGTAATAGAGGCTGCTGGACCATTCTAACAGGACGGGGCGCAGTGGAGCGCACTGGATACTATGCATGTCCTCCTCCGCGGACTGGTTACTATTAGCGACAAGTAGCGACAGCTGTGTTGCCATTGGGATTATAATTGGGAGGCTTCTTCACCAAGTCCTATAGGATTTAATGTGCGTACTTTGGGAACTATAAACATGGTAAGAAATGTATCTTTTTCTATTTGTTGTGTTGTGTCTTTTTGAGCGCATTATATTGCGCTGCAAACGGTTCACGACACGTTTGTCTTCGGCGCCCCAGTGCTAAAATGTTTGATATTGTTGCCGCGTAAAAGAGTCATGTTTAGTGATTGCGCAGTTCTTTCGGACCCCCTGTATACCTCATCCCAAATACTAAAAAAGGTATACAGGGGGGTTCCGAAAGGGACAGGTGGTGATTGTACAGAAGCTGGACGGACACCATCTCGTAGTGTATTCACTGTATAATATCAGGAGGTCCCAGCTGCAGGGTCGTGATCTTAATAATCAGCCTGTTTGAGTTTCTGTAACCTGCTAGTGTTTCATTACCCATGGTCCCAACTGTTTCTGTGTCTGTCTGCCTGCATGCCTGTCTGTCTGTCTGTGTGCAATAATCTCCTGTGGAGTTTTAAAGCACAGGCAGTGCATCATCAGTGTGGTTCACTTTGGATTAAGGATGATGATGATGATGATGATATCCCATTAATGCCACATGCCAGTAAACTACAGCTGCTGCTGGTTGGTCCACATCAACACAAGGACAGTTGTCATCACGTAGCCTACAGTATGATTGAAGAATAAGAATATCTCTTTTTCCAATCTCATAAACCACAGAATAAGAAATCCCTAATAAGAATATCTATTTTTTTCATCTCATACACCACCGTATAATTGAAGAATAAGAAATCCTTAATAAGAATATCTCTTTTTCCCATCTCATACACCACCGTGACAAAAGCTATCAGCCTTTAACTGTTTGCTGAGCCTTGACTTCTCATTTAGGCTACTACCTGTGACATGTCTTGTTTAATGCCATTATCAATTTACTATCTTCTTCTATATAATTGACATGCTGCAACTTGCCAGGTGGTAGCTGTTGCAATAGCGAATCAACTTGTATTTCGATTTAAAGCTTTGACAGAAAGCCTTTTTTGTATCAATGGTCCTACAGCCTATTGAAGCTATTTTCCAGGAGTTCCCCTGTCCTGTTCCACACCACACACTGTACTGTGGCATAATGTGTTTGGACAACAAGGTTACAGATGATGAGAGAACACTAGAGTGCAATTTTCTTGCCTCCACACACAGTCAGTGGCTATAATAATACGACCTGTTTGTGACACCTGATTATTTGCTTTGTTCTGAGAGTCACTGGATATCTTATAGTCAGGACTTCATGTCAGGTAATGTATTCAAATGTTGTTATTATCTCCGCCAGGCCGGAATGGCCGGGAGGCGTGGATAGTTTATTTGTTTTGTTTTCGCCCTAGTCTGTCTGTCTGTGTGTGTGTGTGAGTCTGTGAACAGCTAATCTTTAAACAAGACAGAGCTAAAAGCAACTTCACTTCCACCCATAGGGGGCACCACAAATCTTACAAATGTCAGTTTGTTGCCAATGAGCACACATGGTAACACCATACACACGTATCATGAACTTAACATCCAATCATACCCTAATTGGAGTTATGTGTCCTCTGTAGAGGTCACCTCCAAAACCGCTTTCACTTCTGTCCATATGGGCATTGGGGAGCCATAAATGCAAACAGTTGCACCATCTGTTGTACAAACTCGTATTATCCCCCACAGCTTCCTCGTGTCCTGACTGCTGGGTAGGCGAACAGGCCCGGCAGAGATCTGTGCTCAGAGGAGCACACCTTTATAGTATCCTAATGTAATCTAATAGTTCATCTATAGTATTTGGGATATAGTCATTATATGCATCTAATGTGTGTTGTGGACATACAGTAATTGTTGAACATACAAGTTCCATGTTGTCTTACGTGTGTTCTTCATCTATTTGATTTGACAGTGATGAGCCAATGAACCAAAACAATCACTTTTGTAGTTAATCGCCTTACAAGATAGAACATTGTTTAGTACTTTTTTAGTCTGAGAGATGCATTGAAGCTTTGCAACCTTGGCGTTGTCTACTTTTAACTATTATTCAGCTATTAAATAGAAGTCCATGGACATAATTGTTTTGCATGTATGTTATTGTATGCATGTAACATCTTAGTTTACATAAAGAAACAAGATATTTTACTACTTCAGTGGCTGATAACTGCTGGTATAGAGGGGAATTATGTGTAAACCATGTACTTGTTTTGTAAACACAAGGTAAAGTGACATACTACTGTATGCCTTTTAAAGATAATCTAGAGAGAGCCATGTATTATTACAAAAAAAAATCATAACTTCACAGATTTGAATCGCGGTTGAATTGCCTGAGGAATATTGAAGTGGAACTCAACAATGACAAACTAAACGTGCCGAGTTGAACCATTATGCATCGTCACATTGTTTAAGACCATGCTTTTAAGCCATTGATTAACCTGGCACTTTACACTGCTTTGTGCCAAGGGGGATCTAGATACTGATTGATACCAGGCCTTTAAAGCTTGAGGACCCCGTCGTGAAAAGGTGTTTACCATTTTTATGGCCGGGAAGGGAGGACAGGGGAGCTCAAGGCGTCTCCTGCTCAAGTATTAATAAGGTGAACTAAAGTGGATATAAAATACGCTGATAACTGAACTGAACCAGAAGGCATGAATTAGGCAGAAGTGGAATTAATGTCCAGGAATAATTGAGTGGCTCTTCCATGCCTAAAGATGGTTACGGGAAGCCTGGAGGGCACGGGTGGTGCACACAGGTTGGGACAGAAAATGAGACTAATCAGCCCAGCGGGTGTTCTAGTCTCTGCTAGATGTTCTGTAGATACTCATCGTAGGTGCTGCGGCTTGTTAAGCATCTGAATGACTTTTCTTGAAATCCCACCTTAATTCCGTAACTTAAGTTTTGATATTGAATTAATGCTTAGCAAGCAGTACACGATTTTTTTTAGGTGCCGACCACGTGCATTGTGATCGCTGTGGTGGCTAAGTAGTTTACATTTTGTTCATTCATCACCTCTTCATTATATGAAGTCACACCACCAGGGAGATGAGTGTGATAAAACCCTAATTAAACCGGATCGCGACACTCCCACGGGTGCTTAATGATCCCGTCTTTGTCTGTTGTTGCATCAACACCTGTGCACAGGGGACACTGCTGCATGCAGAGATTGTTGATCTGAATACTCTTGGGGGGGAAACAAACAACAAAAGTACTACGATGTTGTCTGCAATTCTCAGTCAAAACTGTAGACCTTTGCCTGCTGTGTGTGGATTCTACAAGTCTGGAAAGTGCTGTTGCTCGAGTGTGACTTCCCTAGTGTGTCCATGTTGTCAGTAGTCTAGCATCAGTCAAGTATTTTTCTTTTTGTTGGCTTGTCGCAGCACCACACAGAAATTCATTTCTGATTCTGATCTTCCAATTACAGTGAACCAGTGGTCATTCCTAACATTGTTGTGACAGCAAGAATATCCTTCTTTTTGAAAAAGGTGTTGAATGTTTGAATATTTATGCCAAATATTTCTA
Source organism: Gymnoscopelus braueri (assembly GCF_963280865.1). NCBI lineage: Eukaryota > Metazoa > Chordata > Actinopteri > Myctophiformes > Myctophidae > Gymnoscopelus > Gymnoscopelus braueri. Next base: position 13,194,648 of record NC_137619.1, on the reverse strand, counting down.
TCGATACGATATACAATGTTACCGTTCAAATTTCACATTTGATATTTTAAGTGTCGCAACAGCATAATAACATGTCAATAACATTGCAGAAATAGCCGATCTACAAGTTCACAACACGATGCGCTTGTAGATCGGCTATTTCTGCTATTTTGTAAAATGTTTAAAAAATATATGGAAATCTCAAATAATTGCAATTAGGCGATTATGTAATACTTGGGACTGTCGAGTGGTAACATAGAGGGCATGTCCTGACTCCTTGCAGAGTTGTTTAAACGTTGCGATGGTTTCCTCTCAGTTACATCAGTGGTGCCAGAAACATCTGTATTTTTGGTTGAAGTAGGACAAGCCACGAGGACACAGACACAACATTTCTAAAGGTTATTATTGCACAACAGGCGTGTTCTGGATGTTAAAGTCCCCTGTCTTCTTGGACTCATGAACTCACGTTCAAGTTTCCAAATGGGCGGATGGATCTGATATACAAGATATGTCGTTGCGTCTCGCATCACACATTCTAACTAAGTGTTTCACTATCATAACTTATCATCCTGCAAAACGTGACTCTGTTTTCATATGCACAATGGATACCCCAGGGAAACCATTCCAATATTATTTGATAAGACACTCGTGGGTAGCGATGCCTGAAATAATTTCGGTACGCCTGGGATGGTGGGAGGAAGACTCAACGGCAGCACTGGGGGAGCTCTCTTCTCTGCTCTTGCCTCTCCTCTCTCCAGCAGCCCCCCTGGTGTTTCAATTTCCACCGACGTTCTCCCACAGATTAGGGGGTGGCTGCTGTGCTGTGTGATGCAACCTATCCTGGCCTTGCACTCACCCCCACAAGTGTGGTGGGGGCACGTACTGCACAAAGTACTCAATTCCTCTACCTGACTAAGTATACATACTCCTGGTCAAATATGACTCAGTACTGGAGTACTTGCTTAAAAAAAGAAACACTAAAGTATCCAAAAGAACATTTGTTTTTAAATACTTATAAGTAGTTTCATAACGTACAAATGACAAAGTACAGTTTATTTTTTATATCAATGCATAACTGTATTGAAATTTAAATATTTTCCAGAACAAAAAAAAAACAATTTCAATAGTGAAAATAGCTAAATTATATTATACATACTCAAGTCAAGTACAGATGCTCAAAAAGTGTCGGACGACTTACTTCACCCATTTTCAACCTATCTTCATATAATTGGTCCTCACTAATGATCATGATGATTTTTTCTACTGGGTCTGTGTCTCAGAGCAGGACTGTGGACACTTCAGAAACCCGCCTACCAGTGACATCATCAATGGGGAATCCAAGCTAAGAAACCGCAGGCTTTCTATTCCTGGAAAGTTAGCATGCTATAATGGAAGCAAATGTTCTCATGTTAATAACACATCTAAATAAAGAAATTTGAAACTTGTTTGAAAAATAAAACCTGGCTATCGATTCCCGGTCTAAAGACTAGGTCTAACTCAAGTAAATGTACTCTGTTACTGCCCACCACTGCGTTCTGCACAGTGTGAGAGTGCCATTAACAGATCAGTATCTCAGCATCAGATTCTCAGAGATAGTAAAAGTCTCCGCTCGCATCTACACCACCTGTGGTGGTATCAAACGTGGAACATGGGGATCATTAGTGCTGCATCAGTGGGAGGGGCAGCATGCAGTGCAAATGGCAGAGCGGATGAGATGGGGGCGGCTAGGGTTCACTTTCAGATGTCTTTAACGTTTTTTTTAAATTCAAACCAAGGAAGGACCCCTTAGCTGAGCAGGGCTGGGAATTGATTGGGTATAGCCGACCGATATCGTTCTGACCCATATATCATTATAACTTCACTTACATAGCATAATTATTTCCTGTCCTCCTGATACTTTGGATGATAATCTTACCATGGTTTTATCAGCCATAGCTTCCAAAACTGAAAGTGCTGTCTCAAAACATGGCTTTATTTCATAAGCTTGTGGATTGGAGTACACTACTGTGGTGGTTCTCAAAGTGGGGTCCTTGAGGGGGTTCCAGGGGGTCTCCAGCTAAATGATGGATAGTAAGGAAGCAAATGGACCCTTATGGGTCTGTAACTCTGAGAGTGTACAAATGGAACTGTACACTCTCAGAGTTAAATTAACATAGATTTTACAATATAAATTGGGGTCCCAGAGATAGACATGCCATTAAATGGGGGTCTGTAGCCTAATGCATATCAAACTGGGGGTCCTTGAAATTAAAATGGTTGAGAATCACTGATGGAGCCGTAAACATCTTCTCTTATGGGGGTCCCTGGTATATATCTTTTCAAATGGGGGTCCGCGGGCTAATAAGTGTCAATTTGGGGGTCCTTGACAAGAAAGAATTTGAGAACCACTGCACTACTGTATGCAGAGTGAGGACTGCATGGTCCTATCCTATCATGCTGGTACTTTTACTTTGAATTTCTTGCATAGACTGACCTATCAGCATGTTGACACGCTTTGGCTGCATGCTCTAATAACTGCTTTATTATTTTCATGTCAATTTGGACAGTGTGGGCCATGCTGCTATTTAAACGTCTGATTTGTGTTCCCAGTCCGTCCCTGTGCAAACATAATTAACACGAGGCGTTCTCTCGGCGTCCTTTATCGTAGCCATACAAGGTTTTCACCCGACAGCGACGTTATCACTATAGCCCAATGTAGAAGGTCGAAGGGAAGCAATTCTCCTTCTACTTTAACCCATTAAGACCTGAGGCCGATTACAAATCATTAGTTCTCAAACGTTTTCGTGCCAAGGAACCCCCAAAATGATGTATTTGGCTGCGTGGTCCCCCCATCTGAAAATGTTTTGTGGCAGGAACCCCCAGAAGAGCAGATTTGTTATTCCAAAATTCTTTCAAGATTTACAAAAATGTTCAAAAATAGCAGATGTACAAGCTCGCGGCGTGGCATGGAGCGACGCGTGGTGAGCTTGTATATCTGCTATTTTTGAGAATGACTGTTCTAAATCCTAAACGTTTTTAGAAAAACATATGTTGCTATGTAGTATACAGTAGCTCATAAACAAAAACAAGGGTCTCGCACACTGAAGGATGAAAACTGAGGCTCTCTTTAGAAGAAGATCCCCTTCTTTTTTGTTCATGAACTTTCATGCTGGCCTCTCGCTCCTGTTTTCAGCCCTTATTGTAACTTAAGCCTTCAGTTTAGAACGCAAACTTCCCTACCTCCTTCGCTATATTATAACAAAGATCTAAAATGACACAGATGCCTTCCCGGTTTTAATGGGTTAACGCTGAAGAAATGTTTTCAATTGACATTTTTAAGATGTACAAGGCCATTTATGTGGAAGAGGGCATTCCAGCCAGTTAGCCAGATAACTGATAATTAATTTAGCTAACAGTCTGAAAGAGCCTTTTCTATATTGCACAGGGAAGTTATTCGACTCTGTGTCGTTTGCCTTGCTCCCCCCACCCAGTCCATCTCTCTTTTATCTAGTTGTGAATGATCAAGACATCTTGGGCTGAGACTGGAGTGTTCGTTATGAATAATTGAATACAATGAACACAATAACTATACACAGGAGGGAGGTCCTCCACGCCACCCCACGTCCTCGACATGCAATGTCTTTCTTTGGAATTTGAGAAAGAGAGCAAAACATAAACAAAGCTATATAATCTCCAAGGCTAAAAACACAACTGAGTAAAGTATTGATTCCCTCTTAAGAAACAGACCTTGAGCCATATGGTGTTATGGGAAAACAAGTCAGTGTTAATGTGCCTTAAGGAGGCGGGAGTAGAAGCATTGGAACACACAGAGGTGCTTTTAAAGAGCCAAAGCCAATGAGGCAAGCAAAGTCTTACTGTCAGTCAGAATGGAGAAGTATAGAGTACCTAAGTCCTTATTCTATCTGTAGTGAGTTTAGCAGTGCAATGGAGAGAATGTGTGTAAAAGACAGGAATTTGAAACATAATACTTTATAGGCTATGTTGACCAATATCATGATAGTTGTATTTACTTTTCGAGTGTGGAAATGACGGCGTACGTAGTCTACAGTGCCTGCTGGGAGTCATTGGTTTAGAATATACTTTGTGATTAAAATAACATACTGAGTAGTATCATCTTAATATAAACTTTTAACTTCACTGGGGAGTGAGAAGGAGATGTCTTCAGTCAATTAAACGTGAAAGAAATCCCAGCTTTCCACGGCACCATTCGTAAAAGATGAGGCAGTGCAGTTTTGGTACAGTATTTTCTGCCTGGGAGTTCATACCTGGAGTCCAGCACTTTAATCAATTCCAGCAATTTAATCAGTCTTTCTCCCCTGTTGCTCAGGACAATCCCGTCTTTCGCTATAAAGTAAGAAACTGCACTCGTTACATCTTCTTGCTCCTTTTTGATCCCTTTCTTTATGGTGCCATGGCCATAAAAGACAACACAATTGATTGTTGTTTTGGTACAGCCCTGCTGGTGCACACTGGACAAAACGTTGAGGTCAACTAACGTTAACTTGATCAGCATTTCCATGCTCTGTGTGGTTGTTTAAACGGTACAGTACATCTTGGTTGGCACCGTCACCGACCAATTGCATATTTTGCAGACTATCTTTAAGGTATAGTTTTTCCTATCGATTAGTCACCCCATGGAGATTTGAATCCATGGATATTTTTTTACCTACCGAAACCTCTGCCGGTCAGCAAAATATTGGCTTGCGACAAAAACTAAAAACTATCCATGGGGTGAATTTTGGGGGTGAACCATCCTTTTAATGTGCTGCATCACTTTTGAGATATCCAAACCACTGCCATCTAATTGATGTTGTGTACTGCAACGTCTTTTTCATTTTTTTTATCAATCATTGGGAAATGATTCATTTCCTCACCTTTGGAGGATACAGCGTTGCAAATTCACTTTTTCACAAATTCACTTGTCACCCTTGTTTCATACCCATCCGTTCCACAATTTTATTTCTTTCAATCTTTCTTTCTTTCAATTACTTTTGCAGCACTTCAGTCGCCACTTGGAAGCTCAATGTCAAGTTTTGCTGAGTTACTTCCTTGGCCCGCTGGCAGCGTACACAAGAAATGTGCCACTGATTGCTCCAGTGGTTTATGAGATTAGCCCCGGAAACACACATCAGACCCTCTTCTAGATGGCTCGGGTCCCTAGTGGCACAACATGTATCCAGATGGGGGTCCCCAGCCAAATATATATTAATTTGGGGTCCTTGGAGTGAAAAATGTTTGAGAACCACAGAGAATACCGTATGTGCCAATCAATCAATCAACTACAATCATCATCATCATTGATCGTTAAAGCCCAGCCTGTGTCAGTATTTGGTAAATAAAGATGAACTGGCAGATAGTGCAGTCATTTATCATTGGCATATATATCCCAACTCCCCAGGTGACAGGGTTTTAGCTGTCTCGGCTTTGTGGGCAGAGTTTTGGCAATAGTGTGTGGAAAAGGCTTTGAAGCGGAGAATAATGAAAGGCCTTTAAGGGAATTAATCACATCTGTTGAAGATCACATTGCCTTTTTACACGCTCTGAAAGTTACGAGCTACAGTACAGTCAAGCACACGGAATGCCGGCGTGCGCGTACTGTGCACGCACGCGCATGCACTTCCTTACACGTACGTGCTTGCATACAAGTGCACTGACACACACACACACACACACACACACACACACACACACACACACACACACACACACACACACACTAGAGCCTTCATTAGCTCTTCAGTTGTCTGTATAACGAGGCATGTGGGTTCAAAGAGTCATTGAGCCATCTAACAGCACAGTAGCGGCAGAGTATTGTATCTGTCTGTGTGTGAAGGCTGCATTGAAGATATCGGCGCTAGTGTCCTGTGGAAACCTCGTATATCCAATTTAACCGTTGCTTTCCAGGAAATGGGGGGGGGGGACGACGACGACAAGAACCTGTGTTCCAATGGATCCACTGTAGTTATGATTATTTAGTCACAAGCTCTTGTTAATACTTTTCATTGGTTCAATATGTATAAGAAGTTAGAACCATAGGCAGACTTAAACAACTTCAAAAAGAGCCGATCTACAACGTGTTGTGAGCTTGTAGAGCGGCTATGTTTGATACTTTTGTGTGACACTGTAACATGACGGAAGTAGGGCATTCATTTATGAAAATATGAAATATGGAGATACGTGGTTTCTGCCCGACAGCAACAATATGCATCTGAAGTTAATGGGATGAAGGGTCACTTCTGAGCTACTGGACTTGTCTAGCTCGTAGGCAGCGTCCTTCATGTGGCTTCCCTGCAGCTTTTTGAAGAATTGCTGTGTGCCATGGCTTCAAATGGAGCACTAGCTGCTCACCAGGGTTTTGCCAGTGTGTGTGTGAAAAAAAAAACATCCTTTTCAACACAAATGGCACCTCTGGCTTTTATGCCACCATTCTCCATTGATGCTTTTCATGCATTCACAGTTCACACACTGGTGCTCCAGACTAGCATGTGACACTGGTTTTCACAGTGATGCCACTGTTTGTCAGCTAGTGGTAGTCATATACTGTATAGGGATGTCACCATCATGAAATATTACTTGACGATTAATTCATTGTCTATTGCAGAACACATATAATAAGAGAAATATAATAATAATAATAATTGTATAACCCCAATTGTATAAGTTATATTGTGTTAACATACTCTACCACGCTTGGACAAAATTAAAATGTATTCATTAAAAAAGTGCCGCTTTAATAAGGTGTTTACAAAACAATATATCTATTTTATACTCATTTCCCTCTATACTATCAGACACTGCAATAGTGTGGTGGTGTTTACCTGCAGAAACACACTGCCTGCTCGCTGTATTTTGGTGTTTTCACTGTTCATTTTCATATTTTGAAAAACGTCCCGTACCAAAACAAACAGTAAAAACACAAATACAATGAGAGGGCAGTGTTTTTATGCAGGTAAAAACACCACCACACTACTCCAGTGGCTGACTGCTGGTAATGATTGGGCAAAATGTTTTGTATTTATTGTTTTGTCATGTAAACACAGGGCAAAGTTACATAATGTGCCATTCATAAAAAATTTAATAAGACAAACAAACAATGAAAGTCAAGTAGCAGTAGTTCCACCAGTTATTTAGTTTTTGTGGCACTGGATTGATTGATTGATTGATTGATTACTTTGTCAGAAATGTAAACGGCACATGGTACAGTAAGATATTAAGGCTAAAAGGATAACACAAAAGTCCTGGGGACCACCAGTGTGGTTCTATGTATTCAATTCATCAACAGACAGATTTATAGTCACAAATGCCACCAAATTGGTGGCAGTATGGAACCCTGCCACATTAAGTCACAGACATGAGTGGACGTCTGAGTGGGCGCCACCAAATGATAGTGCAAACCTGGTGGGCACGCAGGCAACCTTTCCAGAGTGGGGATCAGGTTGATGGGGAATAATTTAGCAACACATTTTAAGTCGTTATGCTTTGAGGAGATGTTAAAGGTTGTTTGTGCATGAGGGGGGAAGTGACAAGAGCTCTTGAAGGCTTCTCCAGTGTATTAAAGAACCCATTTATAAAATGCCATATGCTGTACTGTGGGTATTACTCACATCCCAAGGTTGTTGTTTTTTTAATCTTAAATCCTCAGCTCTTCTGAAAAGAAGTGAAGCCTATTTTATTTTCACAGCGGCTAGGGGTGGGAATAATGTGTCAATATGGTTAATAGTAAGATAAAAAAGATCAAGTACCTAGGTCTTCATAGCTATACATGTCAACACTACGTTGTGTATTGGTACATACAGGGTTCGACAGAAGAAAACAAATCTGCACATTTTTCTATTTTTGAATGCATTTACTTTTTTACATTTTACATTTGAAAAAAGGTTGACAAATTAGGAAACATTTCCAACATAGGGATGGATGCCAGGGTTACTGTGGTTAGTTGAATTGTTCTAAATGGGAGATTATCAAACATTAACATAGTCTCTGTCTGGGTGGAAACCTCATGTCCAAAACTGTTACTTTTCAGGATTCAAATCCCAAAATAGCAAAAGTAGCAGATCTACAAGCTTGAAACGTTTCGAGCTTGTAGATCTGCTTTTGTGTGACGCTGTAGTATGATCAAGTAAGGCCGTTAATTTACAAATAAAAACACAAAAAGTTATATCAAACATATCAGTCTAAATTTCCCAAAAGGAAATGCATGTATATAATTCAGTCTGACCAGAAGCAGGGACAAAACATGTCTCCACCATAAACAAAATTAATGACCAGAGGGGTGATATCAAAAGCAGAGGCATAGATTTACCCCCACATCCCCCTCAGCAGATCCAACCCTGTATATCGTCTGTGTCGGGCAGAAACCTCATACTGTATCTCCATATTTCAACTTTTTGTGTTTTCTTGTCAATTAATGCCTACTTCAACAAAAGTGTCACACAGAAAGTAGCAAAAAAACAGCCAATCTACAAGCTCGCAACACGTCGCATCACAACACGTTGTGAGCGTCTAGATTAAGAAGTGAAAGTGGTTTAGTGTGTCTGTGGGTTTTTATGAATATTGAACCAACGAAAAGTATTAACAAGAGCTTGTGACTAAATAATGACTATATTATGATCCACTAGAGATCCACTAGAGATCCACTCGGGAACGATGCAAATAGGGAATGCATGGCCCACCCTGTCATGCAATACCCGTTATACCCGTTGTCAGAGTAGGTTGTAACTGTCTGTCTGTCTGTCCCTTTTGTGCCCGTATAGAAAAGTCCTTGCAATGGTAAACGTCTGTGGAGAATGTCTGAAGAGTGCAAACTGACTGTGAAAAGTGGATTGACTGACTAACTAATCAAATGGCAGGTATGGGGAATCCGACAGGTGTGGGGAATTTGCCAAATCAAGCTTAGGCTGTGTTTGCCCAGACCCATAGAGAGCCAGAGTACCGTCACGCTTTGATCTCGCCGCAAAGCGCGCTGCTATGGGCTGTAGTTCCAAACATTGGAACTTCCTCATTGAGATAGACAGAGCATTTCCGCATTCCATTCTTAAAGTGGGAGTCAATGCTAGTGTCGCCACTCTCATACTAAAGCACGCTGGGTTTGCCGTGGCAATCAATTAGCTCATTACGGCCAGAGCCCTTTCTGGCGGTTCTGGACAACCGCCTATCCGACCAACTCGACGCTGGCCACCGCACTCCCTCGGGTCGGCGGCGACGCGTGTGTGTGTGTCGGTCGGTCGGACGGTTTTAGAGATACGTGGGTTACAGACGTACGTACATACATGCGTACAGAGATTCCCTGCTTTAAGATTGGCAGGGTCTTCTTTCCATTTCCTGAAAAGTAAAGGATTTTGGACATGCAAGGTTTCCACCTGACAGCGACGATACAATATATCAAACATACAAACATCAGTTGGATACAGCCACTTAAAACAGAGTAGTAACCAAGTAAAACGTGGGTGAATATTACATAAAAGGAATCCAATGCAATGAAAGCAAAATGCAATGAAAGAAGTGAGAGATCAGCAGCACCACGAGTCGTTAAAAAGGAACAAATTGTATTTTGCACTGAAGCAGATCCATCAGACAGCTCAGGATTTCCCAGGGTTTTATTGTTTGTTTATCCCGCAGTGGAATCCCCATGTGGAACAGATGCAGCTTTTTAGCAAATCATAAGTAATAATGATCACAGAAGTCGGAATACGTCTCATCTCAGATTGCATCTTGTAAATGTTATATGGCATTACAAGGCTGCCAGATATCGATTTTTCATATAGATTGAATTCATGCCCTCGCCTTGGAAGACCTTTTTAGAACAATACGAAGTATTTCCATTGATTTACGTACCTCTGTGTGTGTCACAGGTTAGTAGTGACAGATGGCACTGCAATTGTCAGATGGCAGTGGCATACTACTGTATGCTGATACTACTCCTACTCCTCCCCCTTCTACTACTACTACTACTACTACTACTACTACTACTACTACTACTACTACTACCGGAGTAGAAGTAGCATAGCCTACTGTATGCTACTACTACTTCTAATCATACTCCCACATGTAGTAGTAGTAGGATGTGGCGTGCTGATACCTGTTGATACTTTTTTGCACCTTAATGCTGCTATTGTGGACCTACCAAAGTGTCACCACCTCACATCTTATGTCTAACCTCAGGTACATCTTTGATTTTTTCCTCTCCTTGACACGTTTCTCTTTACTGCTAGATTTGTCTCCATGTTCTCCATGCCTCCCCCCTTCTGTCTGAAAACAACAAATGTGTGTGTGCGCATTCAGTATATCATTCTAAGTTTAATAATTTTTTGGGGGCTTTTATGCCTTTTATAGATAGGACAGTAGACTAACAGGAAATTGGGAGAGAGATGGGGAGTGACACGCAGAAAAGGTTGTCGGGATCGGGATTCGAACCCGCGACGCGTTGTCAGGCTGGCATTGCAGCCCAGGGTGCCTGGACCGCCATGCTGCAGCCCAGGCTTAATTCTAAGTAATCTTAACACGTATTCAGGCTTGCCCGACATCCATACTGTGATTAGAAGGGGGGTGGGAGTCATCTACTTAAGAGGGGGAGGGGGGTTGGTCAACCACTTACGAGGGGGAGTGGGCATTGGTGGGGGGAGGGTACCCACTTAAGAGGCTTTCCACCTACAAGAAGTCAAAAAAGTTATTTTGTCTTGTGTCAGCTGCATGTATTTAAGCGTGTGTGTTTAAGTTGTCCCCCCTTTGTGCGAAGCCATATGCCGTGTGACACGGCATATGCCGTGTTCGATGCTAAACAGGCCAGGGTGCTGCCTGCGCCGAGCAAGCGACCACGGGCGGGCGGGTGGGAGGAAGGCCGGGCGACGTGGGCTGAGCCGAAGTGAGGGTTTTTTAGAGATTAGAGTGTTGGTCATGAGATGACTCAGGCGGAGGGATTAGAGAACCTCTGAGATCGGTGGGCTTTCTCCCAGTGAATTAGAGAAAATGAAAGGTTTTAGTAGACCACCGCCACCGGGGGGGCTCAGCTGACATTAGACGGCATGCAGGGCATGCATTATCTACTTATACTGCATGATTTTCTGGAATTCCTGTTTGTATTATATATTATGCTTTGCCTGGCTTGCTTTGATAGCAATTGATATTGTGATTTGCTGTGAATGTTATGGCATTCATGGAGATGCAGCGTTTCTGTCTTGTGAGATTGATTTCCGACAAAGCTAAATTATGTTGCGTTTTACGGTTAAGCATCGGGTCTTGGAAGCGTAGTAGACATGGTGATTATCTGTGGCACTGGTTGTCAACGTAGGGTCTCTGGCCCCCAAGGGTCCTTGTGGAGGGTTACAGGGGGACCTTGGCTGAATGGTTGATAGTTCAGAATAAAACGGACACGTTCAGGCCTGCAAATCTGAGAGTGGGCAAATGTAAACAAATGGACCCTTTATATGGGTTCATTTGGTTCCATTTCTACACTCTCAGAGTGAAATGAACACTGAGGATTTTCCTGTGTAGATTGGGGTCACAGAGATAAACTGTCAAGTCAAATTTATTGTATTTATGTAAAACACATTTAAAAACTACCAAAGTTGACCAAAGTGCTGTACAACATGATAAAACGGCTTATTATTATTTTTACTGATAGTAAACCACATCAAAAAGAGAGGTTTATAACGGCACAAGAGTATCATTTTATAAAATGGGGGTCTGTGGCCTAATGCATATTAAACTGGGGGTCCTTGAAAAAAAATAATAAGTTGAATGAGAATCGCTGATCTGTGGCAGAGATCATATGACTATTCCTCACTATACCACAGAGAAAAGGAGGCAATTGTATATTGACCCCCAGGAAACAAAATATCATCGCGTATTCTAGCATTTTGACATGAGTGAGTTGCATTGTAAAAAAGCACATACTGGTGTTTATCTGTAATCCCCAGTGGGCTCACTTAACCCATTAAGACCTGAGGCCGACGGTTTTCTGAAAAACGTATGTGTCTATATCGGTGGTTCTCAAACTTTTTCATGTCAAGGACCCCCAACATTATATGTATTTGGCCGTGGACCCCCTTCCAAAAACATTTTGTTCCAGGGACCCCCATAAGCAAAAATCGCTTTAAAATATATAGTATATTCAAAGATTTGCGTCAATTTTCACGTGTATATCTGCTATTTTTGAATAGCCAAAGTATAAAATAATGGTTAAAGTGGTTAACTACAGTATAGCTAAAATCTAAAATGACACAGACGCTTTCCCGGTTTTAATGGGTTAATATTCACAGACACCGCTGCCATCCAGGAGTGTACTGCTTTCAACACCCCCACGCTTATCTGTCAGTGTCCAACACCGTCAGGGCGCTTCGCCGTGTCCTACTGTACTTACTGTTAATGTGATTCACGCCGTTATGAAATGCGGGCCTTCGTGACAGAAGTGGGCTGTAAATTTAGTTGCATAATGGGGGGGGGGGGGGCAAATGAAACGCTGCTGCAGAATCATGGCTCACCGTTTGGGTGTCAAGTGTGCATTAAGTTGCTCACTACTATTATAGTCATACTCTTTTGAACAGATCCCACATGCTGCATATCATTTCTGTCGGGCAGAAACCCTCTTATCTCCATATTTTAACTTTTTGTGTTTTTTTTGGTAAGTTAACGCCCTACTTGATCACACTATCTACAGCGTCACACAAAAGCATCAAAAATGGCAGATCTACAAGCTTTGCGATGCGTTTTGAGCTTGTCGATCTGCTACTTTTGCTATTTTTGGAAAAAAAAAGTCTAACAGTTTTGGACATAATGAGGTTTCCACCCGACAGAGACGATATTGTTGCTGTCGGACAGAAACCTTCGGTGTCCAAAAGTATTTATTTTCAGGAAAGTGCAACTAAACATTTTCATTGGTTGCACCAGTGCACCTTACATTTAGCAAGTCTGTCTATGTGTGTGTGAGTGGGTGCACTTAAATTATAAGTTATATGAAAAGGTTAGATGCACCAGTGCAAGGAACTGAAAAGTTAGTCTGCTCTGCATTTAACCACTTTACTTAATTTAGCTTTCACTTCCAGAACTTTTCAAACCTATCGAAAATAACCGATCTACAAGCTCGTCACAAGCTTGTAGATCGCCTATTTTCTCTACTTTTGCGCGACACTCTTTCTTGTATGACGAAGTAGAGCATTCATTTACAAATCGTACATAAATGGTGCATTTGGTAAATTGTGCGTTTATATAGTGCCTCTATCCAAGGCGCTTTACAGTGTGCATTACATTCACCCATTCACACACACATTCACACACCGATGGCAGAGGCAACCATGCAAGGCACCAACCTGCTCATCGGGGGCAATTAGGGGTTCAGTGTCATGCTCAAGGACACTAACTCTGGGGAAGCCCGGGATCGATCCCAAGCGGCCGTTCTACCTCTTGAGCCACTGCTGCCCCACATACATATACCGTGCGTGCGTGCGTGCGTGCGTGCGTGCGTGCGTGCGTGCGTGCGTGCGTGCGTGCGTGCGTGCGTGCGTGCGTGCGTGCGTGCGTGCGTGCGTGCGTGCGTGCGTACATGCACGTATACAGTACATGTATACATGCATGCGTACGTATGTACATACGTATGTACTTGCATGCATGAATACATACATACATACATACATACCGTACATACAAAAGGAATAATCAATAATCAGAGAGTATGTGCATTATCAAGCACAGTGTGTCCATTGGAACTAGCTCTTAAGGTACTTGAAGGTACGGTGTGTGCAAGGTTCTTTCTCTTAACTTAAACGTCTACCAGTGTCCTTGGCATTGGGTAAAACTTCAGACTGCTGCTGCTGGTGCTCCCAGTCCCTGCCTGTTGCAGGAGAGAAGAGTAAGATGGTACTTAGCCATGCATGGAGCACTAGGCTACGGTACTCCCCAGGGGGGCATATATCCCAACAAGAGCCAAAGTATGTAGAGTGTCAGTGGGGCGGTCGTACGCCCAAGCCACATAAACTGCAGACGCTACAGCACAGTGACAAGCACACAAGGGTGGAGACTGGAGAGTGGTATTAACCCCTCATAAACGTCCAAAAAATTGTAGATGTACAAGCTTGCAGCGCGGCACAAAGTGACGTACGCACTGTGAGCTTGTATATCTGCTATTTTTGAATAGCCAACGCTAAAATCTGAAATGAATGCATTCCCGGTTTTAATGGGTTAAAGAGGAAAGTATACGCCCAACTCAGGATTTAACTGGTCGAATCAGATTCAGGATTTTTATGTAACTATTCGTTATATAAATATTAGGTCTTTATGACAAAATAGAAGGCTACAGTTGCAAGCGTTTCAACGCTGATTTAGACCACTTTACAGTCAATTGCAATAGAGCCATATGAATATTTTTTGAGCATTGAAAAGCGATAAATCCGTTAAGAGAACTACATGTGACGGCAGACAGATTATTTTAATTGACGACAAGCCATCAGTCAGCAGACTGTAGTGTGTACTATATGTATATACCTCTGACTACTGTAGCCAGCATGAGATCATTATCCACTCACCAACTGCTGCGGAGGTTCAAGGGGAGCGCACTTCCAAAGTGTGTACATTTCTTAAGTCACAAGAGCACGGTTTTCATACCATAAAAATGACATCTGGCCAAAAACTTTCGACTCGAAGATCGCTTCAATAGAAGATTGGATCGGATTTCCTCTAAAAACGTATTGGAAACTAGTAATGATTAGTCAACACAGGATTTATTTGTAAGTCTACAGATTAACTTAGAAATAAATGGAACTACTTCGAATGACTTTCAGGGGGGCAGGCAGGCGTAATGCAAATATAGCATACTGTAGGCCTATACTATGTTCTGTGTGTTGAGGAAGTGTTACCGTACTTAATTATTAAGTATAATATACTTAATATGTCCACATGATTCACTGATGGAGTTTCTGTTTAGATTGGCAGGTTTAGAGTGATTAAATGATTGGACCATGCGTCACTCAGCCAAAACCAGCTTCACTAGCAATGCCCTGCCAGCATGGACTCTGGCCTTTAATCAATTTCCTTAACCCTGCAAGACCCGGATATATTTCTACTTACAAAAAAAAATTGTCAACCTTTCAGATGGTGTTTTAGGAGTACTTTGGAGAGGAAAATATAATGTTTTTAAAAAAAAATAGTTTTCGTAAGGTTTTATTGAAATGTTGTAATATTACAACAGTGGGTCTAACGGGTAGCAGAATTTCCTATAGGCCATTTTACTCACTGTCAGAATAGCATGGCAAATGTCTATATACTTCACTAAAACAACTTAAGGGTTCATTTATATGGTTATGGTTTATCATTTGGCCTCAGAACAGTATACATTATGAATAATATTGGGCCTCAGAACAGTACATTATGAATAATAACATCAATAAGCCATGGTGCCAGGTATTTCACTCTCTGGCACTGTCAAGTTGTCAACTAGATGTAACGAGGTCATCAAAGACTGATATCTGTTGCGTGGCATCACATCAGCTACAGGGGCATATCGTGTGTTGGCTTCCCAGTACATTCGGCATCCATTCATTTGTACAAGGCCCATGTTCAGATGCATGCCCATCATTTGCTCTATTTCTTTTCCACTTGTGTTAACTGATGTTCCTGTTGTTTGAAGGCTGTACACATTTGTGTTTGTTGTCAGGGAGTCAATCATGTCTTCGGACACAAACCGGCGGAAGTACTGCAGTGGTGTGTGGAGTGAACTCACATCTTCAGTCAAAGGTGGACCAGAAAAGTCTGTATTAGGGCTGATGAAGGTCTTCTTCTGCCACTGATATCTTTCACTGGGTTTGGCGTGTTTGGCCGGTTGGGGGGGGGGCAGTGGGTCAGTGGGTTCACTGGGTTCACTGGGTGGATGGTTTTCTTTGGACTCCTCTCCACAGGCCTCTTCATCCGACTCTTCATCAGTTTCAGTAAAGTCGATGTCCACATCACTCTCTCCATTCATTACAATATCCAACACATCCCTTGCAGTGAAGCGAGGCTCTCTCCTTGCTTGTGGCATTCTGAAATGAAAATAAAGAAATACCATTAGTACATTAGTACTAGCACATCTCACTGCAGGTACATATTTCACAAGTCACACAATACTGTCTGGCCAACCTATTGTACTTTGCTTATCCTCACAAGTGGCATCAGTGATGATGGTACTTAGCACCATCAGTGATGAATGATGATGCTTAGCCTAACAAAGGGATTGGGGATGACTGTAAGTGGGCAATCCCAACACCCATCACATGAACAATGATGAGAGATTCTTAACTGGGCGACTCCCATATGAACAATTACCATACACTGATTGCTAACCACAAACATTACCAAAATGTTTTGCTAAAACATTATAGGCAATGACATGTTATAAGCTAATGATGCAGTATATTTGTCTTCGAGTACAATTGGTTACAATATACAAATTGGTATATATATATATATATATATATATATATATATATATATATATATATATATATATATATATACACACACACACACACACACACACACACACACACACACACACACACACACACACACACACACACACACACACACATACCAATTTGTATGTTTTAACCAATTGTACTCGAAGACAAATATACTGCTTTAGCTTATAAGTTATAACATTTCATTGCCTATAATGTTTTAGCAAAACATTTTGGTAATGTTTGTGGTTATTTGTGGTATATATATATATATAGTAATGCAATGTGGGGAAAATACACATAATTGTATAAATGTATTGTGAAAACTATAAGACTCCACTTAGCCAGGTGAACAGGTGGCATTGCTATTTGCTACCACTATGACCCAGAGTTGTAAAAAAACAACAAGTATAAAGCATGCTCTAATTTACATTTGGGGGATATCTTTCCCAATAATATCATATGTACATGTTCTAGACATTCTAATGATCACCAAAAAAATTATTGCAGACATTTTACTTACTTTTTTGTGAGAAATCCTGTCCAGTGAAAAAGAGATTGTTCTTCCTTCAAGGATTTTCAAGTTGTGACTTTTCCTGCCTCTGTGGGGGGTATTTATATGCAAATATCCCGGCCAATGACATTGCAAGACTAAACAATAGGATCCAATGATGATGTTTAGGTGAAAGAATAACAGGAAAACAAATGATTTATACCATGTTTTTGATAAAATACAAATGTTGTAATATTACAACTGCGGGTCTTGGAGGGTTAACCCATTCAATCACGCGTCTGTGTCATTTTTTTAATTTGAGCTATAACCATTATTTTATACTTTGGCTATTCGAAAATAGCCAAAGTATAGCGCGGCACTCGCACTATGAGCTTGTAGATCTGCTATTTTAGAAAAATCGTGAACATTTTAGCAAATCTTTGAATATATGTATTTATTTTTTCTTTTACTCAAATCTTTGCTTCTGGGGGTCCCTGGAACAAAATCTTTTGAGATGGGGGTCCGTGGCCAAATACATATAATTTTGGAGGTCCTTGACCTTGACAATTTGTAGAATCCCCAGAAGCAAAGATTTGAATTACAAATGTTCGCTTTAAAAAATATGTCTTCACGATTTAAAAAAAATTGCAGATCTGCAAGCTCATAGTGTGGCACTCGGTGCCGCGCTATGAGCTTGTATATCTGCTATTTTTTTAAAGCCCAAAGAAATCAGAAAAATGACAAAAAGATGCGTTCCCGGTCTTAACACATACAGTGCCAAGATCGCGTCCACACGTTCTTTCAAATCCATCGCTTGAGTGCCAGGATTCCTAAGAACGAGTTGACACGTTCTTTTGAATTTTCATTGTTTAATCTGTGATCGCACGGCTTTGTTTATTTCTCATCAACACTTTCGTTTTCCACTTACGTCACACTCACCCGGAGCCGGATGTAAAAAAAACATCCGGGTCACGCTGTTTTTCTCCGGTGATTTTCGGCCAGAATAAGGAAAAACACGGTTTTTCACACGGTATAAAAGACAAACGGACAGCTCAACTTCTATTTTCTTTGGTCCGGGTGACTAACAGTCATCGTCGTAGTGTATCACGTCGTTTTCAGGCTGATCAGCGGAACGGGAATTGTCGAAAACGTCACATCCTTTGAATGACCGGATATGACGTGGGCCTGTTTGGGAGGGGGTGAGCGAGGTGATCAATGTTTGGATGTGCTGCTCTCTACTGGTGGAACAATCGTAGGTGCTTGACAACACAATCAGAGAATGTATTTGAATGAAAAATTTCAAAACAAAAAAATTAAAAAACACGCAAATTGCTGGCACAGGGGTGAGTACATTATGAATAAACTCTGGCAGTCAATGTGTTAATGGGTTAATGAATTGGCTTGGTATCTGTTAACCGCTGTTGGTGGTGGTGGTCTGTTCAGGTAAACATAGAGCGTGGACCCAGATCAGCTGCCAGTGCCAGCTACCTGCCTCTGTGTTAAGCCTGAATTCCCTCTGCAGGGTGTTTTGAATGCTATCTCTAACCCAGCAGCCAGCCAGCCAGCCATGTGGAAGCCCCAGTCTGTTAGCCCCTTGCTAATCAGTCAGGGGTCAGTTTACCAACCCCTGATTAAGTGTAAATCTTGTGTAGACTGTAATACATGAAGCTGAATCTATTCTGGCACACCTAACCCTGACCACACAGACATGTTTCTGTTCTGTTATCTTCTCTCTCCATCTTTAAGGTGACTCTCTTGAGCTCAGTTGACCAAACAGTTGCAGGATCAGTCATTTCACAAACGCTCCATCTGTGTGTGCGTGTGCGTGTGCGTGTGCTTGTGCGTGCGCTATCTTGCGTGCCGCTAGAGTAAGCAGGTACAGTATCGGGTGCAGATGGTATCAGGTTACTGTGACAGGCAGGTTGGTGTCAGTGTAGAAACAACTTACACCGTAACACCTGGCCATTTTTCTTTATTTTTGTAACGAGTAAACCACTTTTAGTTTCATAAAAAAAACGTATCACAAACTTATTAACACATTTATTAATACAGCTGGCATTAAAATGCAATCTGTGTCTGGATAATCTCATCTGAATCGTGAACGATCCGATCTTGTCCTTTTGTTGTTGTTTACACCAGCGATTCTCAAACATTGTCTTTGTCATGGACTCCCAAATTAATATGCATTTTGCCGCGGACCCCCATCTGAAAATATTGTGTGCCAGGGACCCCCCAGAAGCAAAGATTTGAGTTCATTGTAGCAGCTGTGTATGCATGTAAATGCAGTGTGCTGCATTGGCGAGCGTGACTGTAACAAGACATGTCGGCTATAGTTAGTTAGTTTCTGGGGCATTTAACATTGGAATGACATGGCTGAATACAATCTTGTGTGATCAATTATAATTGTAATCAGGATCTAAGGACGTACACATGCTGATTAAACAAGTAGCCCTCATGTCTCATGTTAACAATCTGTTTTATGTCCCTTAGCTGTTACTGTTCTGGTAAACAGAGGCTCTTGATGGCTGATTTATCAAACCATGTGTTACTGTCATCTCCCACGTTTTATGACTGGAAATATCTACATGATTTACAATGCCTTGTTTTTTGTCGCTGTCGGGCAGAAACCTTGTATATCCAAAACTGTTACTTCAGTTAATGTAGCAAAAAAAATGCGTTCCATGGATCGAATGTCGAATGTAGTTATTATTTAGTCACTTTTTAAGCTCTTGTTAATACTGTTCATTGGTTCAGTATTTATACAAAGAGGCAACCACGTTGACTTAAATTTATATACAGTATGGCTGATATATAGCTCACAATGCGTGAGCTTGTAGGTGAGCTATTTTTGCTACTTTTGCGTGACACTGTAGTAGAACAAAGTAGGGCATTAATTTATGGGGAAAAAAACATACAAAGTTGAAAAATTTAGCTACAAGGCTTCCGCCCGACAGCAACGTTTTGTTCACTCGATCAGTCGGCTGACAGCGTTGTGCCATAAATCATCCCGTCAGCCGGACGGGGGAGGAGCCAAAACCCCAGAGGCAATTTACTTCCTGTTGTTAAATTGATGACTGTGCAGTTTTTCATTACCTGCAGTGAGGGGAGGAGTTTTGATGGGGAAAAAGTTCAGGTTCCTTAAGAAATTGATGTTTTCAAACACAAAATCTGCATCATGCATCATCACTTTGTTGCTGAGTTTGCTAAACAAAAGGCAACTTAATGGAAGAATGCAAGAAACGGAATAATTACTGTTGTATGTTAATACTCCATTGGATCAATGCCAACCGCCTAACTTCATTGCCAGTGTTAACATGTTAATCATGCATGCAGATAATAATAAAAACTATGAATAATGTATTTTATTGACATTAATCATGCATCTCTTTTGAGCTTTTGGTGAAGGCAGGGGAACATCTGTGCTGATGGAGAGCATGGCCCTACAGTATATAGGAACACATTGTTGAATACAGTATGTACAGTAGTTTTGTTGAGAAACATTTGTTAGAAGTTACAATGGAAAATCCAATTCATGTCAAGCTAACCACCAATGTCTATTGCTGAGCTGTGTTTCCCCTATGGATGAAGTTGTAACAGCGGTGTTGAATATTTATTTTTGGGGGAAAAAAGAAAGAAAGAAAAAAGTTTGTTGCTCAAAATGTATTTTGTGCTCAAACACTAAGGCTCATTAAGTGTATATACAGTACATTTGTGCACAGTAATGAGCAGGAGTAATATCTGTCTAATTTATATATGAATCGTTTCAAGATTTAGGAAAAATGCTTTTATTAGACAAATAGCCTGCGGAAGGTGTCTTTGAGATTGACGCAACGTTACGTTTAATTGGTACTCCATTCGGCAAAGGCAAAGCTGTTGCTTGCTTGACAAAAGCACTTTGAAATGTGATGATGTGATGATAGCTTGTAGATCTGTTCTTTTTGGGAGACAATGCAGGGGTCTATTTAGTGAAGTCGTACTTCCGTTCTGCAAATGATAGGTCTAATCCTGATCAGCGTTGGTTTGTTTCATTGGTGGCTTTCTTTTATGTTACTTTAATAGAGCCGGATTTGAGTAGCACACTTATAAATATGCGGAGTCGCAGAACTATTGAGAGAGAATTGCAACACTTCCATTGACTAACGTTGTAACGTGGACTATTCTCATAATAATCAAACATACGATACCAAAATCAACTTGGTTCACAATGCATCACATCGTGACGCATTGTGAGCTTATAGATCGGCTTTTTTCAAATAATAGCCGATTTACAGTATTTAGGGTTAAAGTGGTTAAACTTTGATGCTATATTACCTCATTTTGCTGGGGGCCCCCTGGAACCTCTTCAAGGACCCCTGGGGGTCCCCGGACCCCACTTTGAGAAACAAATGGCAGATCTACAGTACAAGCTCACAAAGCGTTGTGAGGTTATATATCGACTATTTTCACTAATAAGGGCTTAAATGGTTAAACTACAGCCATCAAGAACAAATACATAATAATAAAATAAATAGACATAATGTTTGGGGAAAAGTCATATTCTGGATCAGTCTACTACAGAAGAATATGTGACAGGGTTTAATGACAGGGTTAGGGTCTTATGTAAAGTGGATTATCTGACCAAAGCGTGGCTTTTCAGTCTATTCAGTGTTGCTCTGCAACAATGGAGGCTTGTGTTGTGTGTAAATCTACTGGTATTAGACCCACTGACACACTGCAAAAGCCTCTGCTGTCTGTCACATGTCCGTGGATTAAAGTTCTCAGTCACTACGACTGATTTCAGTCATTTTGATTCAATACAAAGCAGCATGTCTTCTATGTCTGTGGTTCTCAAACGTTTTCATTTCAAGGACCCCCAAATTGATATATATTTGGCCGCGGACCCCCATCTGAAAACATGTTGTGCCAGGGACCCCCCAGCAGAGAAGATGCAGGCCTATGTAAAAGAAATCTCAATTATTCATTTTTTTTCAAATACTTTCAAAATTAGCAGATGTACAAGCTTGCTGTGAACTTGTAGATCTGCTATTTTTGAAAAGCCAACGTATAAATGGATAAAGTGGCTATTGGTTAAAATGATGGTGATGCTATGTTGTTAACTACTTTAGCTTGGGACCCCCTGAACCCCCCCCCCCCCCCCAAGGACCCCTGGGGGTCCCTGGACCCCACTGTGAGAACCAATGTTGTTCTATGGAAGCACACCGAAAATAGCCGATCAACAATCAAATAGCTTGTAGATGTAGCTATTTTTGGTTGTTTGTTATTTTAAGATTGTAGAGTATTTGAAGTGGTCATACTAGCAGTAGAATATATTATAGAGTGTTTGAATTGATCACACTATAGCAATAGAATACCTGTGTCAGAGGCATCTTCAAATAAAACCCTAATGCTCTCAGATATTTCATAAAAGCAAATGTTAAAGCCTCGCTCTGCAATTTCTTCCTGGTTGGCTGCATGTAGAACAGCAGGAACGTCTGGAGACTCAGTAGCTAGGCCTCAGACGCGCCTCCACAGGAGACATGGCTCACATCTGAACCCATTTGATTTGGCGTTAGAACACCGTTGCGACCGCATGCCCTTGCTGACATTGACCCCAGGCAGGGTTCAAACGCACGACCATACGTACGAAAGGCGCGTGCTCTAACCGCTACACTAGGGCGTCCATGATACACATATTGTGCCAAATTGTTTAGGGGGTGAGGGGCTCCTTTCATGCTGTTTCACAAATCACAGATTGACAAACCTTTCAGTCGTGATATTTTAATTTAGCTTTAATCCATGCATGTCCATCCATTCCTCTGCTGTATTAGTAGGCCTGTCTGACACCATCATTCAATTTTTTGGTTGGCGAATAATTGCAATCAACGATTTAATAGTGTTTTTGACATTGGAACATTGGAACATATGAATCAAAATGACATTTATTTTTGCCTTCAGAAAGGGTACACAACCGTAAGCTTGCATTAAAACTCTGATATCTGCACATGTGTTTGTGTGGGCGGCTGCTGTTTTGTTCCTTTTAATTTGTGAATACAATAAATATTATAATTAAATTATTAGACGTGTTCGCCTACTGCCAAGGTTATAATATATTTGTAGGGTGTATCATTTCTCTCTGTAATGAGCGTGCACAAAATACTGATAGTAAATAAAATAAATCACAAGCCGGTTTTATGTAGTTTTATATCGTCTCTGTTGGGTGGAAACCAAAACTGTTGCTTTTTAGGCTTTTTTTCAGGAGATGCCTGAAGAAGGTCTATGTGACGAAACGTTGCTTAAATAACAAAAGTGTTCTTATTGTGCAAGTGCAGACGGTGTGTCATCTTATTGTATTCTGCTTTTCAGGATTCGCATTCAAAAATGGCAAAAGTAGCGTGGTTGTCACAAAATCCCAAGGCAAATGGTCTTGTCATCTCATAGCAAAGCAGTGTGCCTCTGCACACCGTTTGGGATCCACTGAGCTATGCTGTGTGTTTTATTCTCCTGACTGATATAACCTTCACTGAACTCGGGCATGATTCATATCTCTGGCATCCATCACTTGCTGCTAAAGCACTTTTTCTTCCAGAGAGAAGTGGACGAGTAGTGGAACAGAATTAAGTCTAAATTATGCTTCAGTGAGGTTGACTTTTTTTACTCCATCTGCTGAGTGCGGCATTGATGTCAGAATTATGGTTAATTATATTTACAAAAAGATGGGAGAGAAGTCAGAGAACCCTGCCAGTAAGCCCTGGCAAATATGGATATAGATGGGGATATTAAGATGAGATAACTAGAGACCTAGATCACCTCTTCATCTTCTCTTCATGTTTTAATGAAAATATGCGATTACATTTTTATTGAGACATTTTTTAGACTGCTCCAAAGCCCCCCAAAAAATGTGAGATAAGATCTTGAGCCAGATGCTTTGAGGACAGACAGGCAGGCGAGGCAGCACAGGGTGGGTGAGGGAGAGAGATTGGTGGGTATTTATTTAGATAGCAGCCATCCTCCTGCGCTCAGAGGATGAAGTGATGCCTCTTCAGTGTCCATGCAATCCATAACTGTGATTGCTTCACCTGCCTCCTCTCTTCTCCTCTCCTCTCTCCCCACCCCACCAACCACATCCACTTGCACTTATCCTCCTCCACCCCATCCCTTTGATCTACCTTTTTTTTACCATTTAGCTGCCCCCCGCCCGCCCCACCTCCCCCGACACCAACAGTATAAGAGATGTTCTGGCAGAGACACCATACAGGCAAAAAACAGGTTTAGTTTTTTACCTGTCTTTCCAGCTGAACTGACCAGCTGTTAAGTTGTTCAGCTGAGCTGACCGTGTAGCTTGTAGATCGGCTATTCTTGCTGCTTTTGTGTGACACTGTAGTATGACGAAATAGGGTTAATTTACGGAAATAAATGAATGATAGAAAGAAAAAGTTTAAATATAGAGATACAGGGTTTATTCTGCCCAACGGCAACAGTATAATCCAAGCCTCTACCAAAGTTAAACATCACTTTAACTTGGCAGAATAAGAATGGCACCAAAGTGGGAGGTTTTTGTGGTAAAGGTTTGAGTTTTCTCTCGTGAAATGATAGTAATCTTGCTCAGAAAGATGGATGTATTGATGAAAATCAAATTGCCTTCAAAACGGCAACACCACAGGGAAGCAGGAGAGCGGAAGAATGAGTCGGAGAATAGGACAACGGTGTGAAATCTCTGCTGTTACACCACGAGGAAAGAGAACAAGACTTACTAGCCACAGGATTCTCATCTTGTCAAGTTGTGTCTGCCATCGTTACAATGTGTGGGGTTCAGTGGTTTAATATGTATGAAGCATTATGCTCTGTTGGCGTTGGCGGTATCAATTTTTTCATACCGTAATAACTTCCTGACGTTTCATCAGGGTTTATGACTATTTGTTCTACAATCGCCCTTACCCCTTTCTCTCCCTAGTTTAGTCATTCAATTCCTCCCCACACACACATTTGTGTGCGTTGTCACTGCTGTTGTACCCTACTGGCTCACCTGCAAGTAAGGAGCCCCCACCACCAGGATTACGCAGAGCCTCCGTCCTGCTCCTCCCGCCCAACCTTTTGCACCTTATGTCTACACATAGCCTCATGTTATAGCCTTTTTTGTGTTTTTTCCTAATGAAGTCGATTTTTTATTGTTTTCTCCTCCCCCCCATGTAAAGCGTCTTTGGGTTTTAGATATTATTAGTATTATACCTGCTGCTATGTGGACCTAACGATGCGTTGCCACTCTTTTGCACCTTATGTCTAACCTTTTGTACATACTGCTGTTTATTCTGCTTGTGTGTATATGTTACTATCGTACTGGGTCACGGTCTCACATAGTTTTTTTATATTGGAAATCCCATAGGGAAATCCTGAGATTGTGTCATATAAGAACTGTGTTCCAAAAATGTACAAATCAGCCGGGTCGCGGACCACCAGAGTCGAAAGCTCACGGATTGGCCGTTTCTTTTTGTTGTCAACAAATCTTTTTCAATCGTATTGTTTTCACGCTTGTATATGCGTAATATATATACATTATGTCGATATCTTTTGTCTCTTATCTTTTTCTTTAATTCCTGTAAAACAACAAAATGACGGAGCTTGCACAAAAACTAATTTCACCCACTGATTTACACCTGTAAACCTGTGATGTGACAAATAAAACTATTCTGAAAAAAAACTTTATTTAAAAAAATGTAGCTGCTTGTGTATAGCATATTGTCCAGACTATAGCCTACAGTGCTGCGTGTCTAATTTGCATTTAGCCTACTTAGACAAGTCTTGCTGTGTTAAATGCTTAATGGCCCATAGAATAATGATTAGCTAGGAGATGAGCACCCTTCTTCCATAGACTGAGCTTACACAGCTGGAGGAGCCGACACATCAGTGATACATCAGTAGGTTGAACACAGATAAAGTGCAGGTGCTGGTGCACTTCAATCAAATCGTGAGGCTAAAAGGCCTATATTATACCAGTGGTTTTATACCAACGTTTTCATGTCAAGGACCGCCACATTTTAATGTGTATTTATCCGTGGACCTCTACCCCATCTGAAAATACTTTGTGCCAGATTTGTGTTGTTAAAGGTAGGGTAGGTGATATTTTTTGGTGAAAACAATGTTTTTTTTGTTAAAAGGTTTAATGATAATAGTGTTTGTCTCCCGGTCTCTCCAGCTCTTTAATAAACAGGAAAAAAAAATGTCAGGTGGGTTACAAATTTTCAGCGAATCAGGAGAGAGTACCCATTTATTAGCTTATAGTTATATTAGTTTATCCTGTATCCTGTGTGAGTTCTCTCTCCTTATAAAATTGGTATTCTTTTGAGAATATCCGATCTACAAGCTCACAACGCACCGCGATGCAACGCGTTATGAGCTTGCAGATCGGATATTTTACTTTTGAGTTAAAGTGGTAAACTGATTCTGACGCTATATTATTTACACGTCTCCAGCAATTTTTTTTGCTGGAGACCCCCTGGAACTTTGACAAAGAGAATGCGAGCACTCCTCAGTTGAATAGTTCACAGTTCACGTTTATCGGGTGCACCGTTGTAGCGGAAAGAATATCTTTGAAAAGACCACCAGCACTCACTTGGTCCTTTCAGGATCTCTTATTTATTGAAAAGCCCCAGCAGCAGATCAAACGCAACGTTTCGGCCTACGGCCTTCCTCAGCGTGAATAGGCTGTACGTCCGCCACGTTTGATTTGCTGCTCCGGCTTTTCAATAAATAAGAGATCCTAAAAGCAAGTTAACCAAGTCAGTGCTGCTGGTGATCTTTTCCCAAAAAAATAACAGCCCTGGAACCCCCTCAAGGACCCCTGGGGGTCCCCGGACCCCACTGGCCTGAAAGTCACCTCAAGCTAATAGTTCTATGTGGCAACACTGTTCATGAATCCTTATAAATTCATAATGTAACTGATTAGCTACAGTAGGAGGCCCTAATGGAGCAGGAATGGCTAAATTCCCAGTTGTTAGATTTTAATGTCATTTTATATCAAAATGTGCCATGAAAATGTTTTGGATGGTGTTGAAAATCAGGATTTCTAAATATGCCTGTATTATACCATAATACCTTGATACCTTAATACCGCCCAAGCCTCGTGTGTGTGGTGTCTGCTCTGCATTCCAACAACACAGCACGGATAACAAAACAAGTAAATAGAAGAGCGTGTGTGTGTGTGTGTGCGTGTGCGTGCGTGACTGTGTGTGCTTGTGTGTTTGTGTGTGTGTGTGAGCCAGGTGCTCCTGACAATAAACGATGATGTCTCTGTCAGGAGTGTTGATAGCATGAAATGTTGATTCAGAAACATGCTTTGATATGATATTGTTGATGCATGAGCGTAACTCCCTGTCCCTCTCGCGCGTATGCTATGAAAGCTGATTTTGCGGCTTATCACCTGCAGCCCAGAATAAAGCCCCCCCAAAGAATGCATGACGCTGAATACCTCAGACAGACACAGGGCTATACGGTAACAAATAAACCCCTATCTGTATCTTCCATACTGTCACAGCATGGCTTTCCTGTACATCTGTATACGCTATTATGTACACAGGACATAAGCTCCCCTTTGCATATCATTGTCACTGCATGGGTTTGAATAACACCGTTTGAGTCCTGTCTGGCACTATCGCTTTTTGGTACTGAATGACTGTCTAGCACTATCACTGTCTGAATGACTATGAATATACATTATAGGACTGTCAGTATGTACTCAATTCTGACACTCTTCAGACATCCTTGATATCTGCTGCTTGCTACACAGGAGACCGTGGCACTCTATTTTTAAGTGCACTCCAAATGTATATCTTTTTATATTGGATATTGTTTTTTTTGGTATTTGACATTCTCCTTTTTGATTATCTTTTGAACTGGAAGCTTGTACAGGAAACACATAATCTCACCCACTCTTTTTGCACCTGTTCAACTTGTGATGTGACAATAAACTTGGAAGTTGAATTCTATCTGTAGTTAAAGCCAGCTGTTGTTGCCGTGAGAGAGGCTGAGATGATGGCATTGAACGACTGCACAGTATAAAGTTCTGCCAGGACCACTTTTTGTCAAATTAAAAACATTTAATGGCACATTTAAACGGTCATTTAATTGCAATTATTCATGCAAATGTTATTATGTTTGGCGGCATGGCTCTGTTCTGGGATATCCCCCCCTCCCTTGGTACTACAGATACAGAGCAGCGGCAATAATGACATCAGACAGTGACATTGGTATGATCAGACGGGCATAAAAGCTGGGGACCCCCTGGACATGGTTCTGGAACAGTGTTGCCATGTATGCTTATTATAAGCGACTTTGGGCTTGCCTTGTTTTTATGTAAAGTTGCTTGGTGGTTGTGTTTTTTTTTGGGCTTGTTTCCAAAGTGTAGTTGCTTATTTCGGGCTTGCTTCCTAATGTTGTTTAAACCAGTGGTCCTGAAACATTTTCATGTCAAGCAAGGACCCCCAAATTAAGATGTAGGCTATTTGTCTGCAGACCCCTATCTGAAAATGTTGTTAAATGTTGTTAATGTTTAAACAATATTCAAAAGTGTTCACATTTTCTTCAAGATTCTTTTGAGAATAGCAGATCTACAAGGCAAGCTTGTGGGCTTGTAGATCTGCTATTTTCAAATAGCCGAGGTATATAGGTTTAAAGGTATGTAGGTTTAAAGCTTAGTCACTTCTGTTGGGCTTGTTTTAGCTTGTTTCTCTCGCAAAACCTGGCAACACTGGTCTGGAGGTGGGTTTGCAGGTAGATATGCGTATGCTGCAGCAGGAACAGACTAAAGATGAGGCATTTATAAAGAGCGCTCCGTAACATTAATGGACACTGACAGCTGACTGAGAGACCGCTGATAATAGAGTAGCTTGGGAGGAATCAACTGATGGCTTTAGAAGTGAACTTGACTATTATGTCTTCCTGGCAAAAAGCTTTCACTTGCAAGAGTGAGAGAGGCTTAATATATATTATTTAGTTGTTTTCACTCTTCAGTTTGTTTAAGACTGCTGTGACTTCTAGTCGTGTAAATCTTGGCTATGACAGTCCCGCTGTAATAGGTTTAGATTTTATTTGAGACCAATAAAGCAAATAAATGTTGAGTTGATTATGTTCAAGTATGTATGAAGGTGTATTTACAGTGGGTTATTCTAGGGTAAGTGTGTTTGCCCTCCACTGACTCAAATCATAGGATAGCAGCAAACTTAGAATTGCCGCTTCACGCCCTCCCAATTCTCCCGCTTCAAATTGTACTTTTTAAATTGGAATAGAATAATAATAGATTAGAATTTAATACTACTTTGTGAATTTGAATAAAATGAATAGAACGCTACATTATTAATCCCCAAAGACAAATGAATGTTCCACATTGAAGACCATCCAGTCAACCCATACACCAAGGATTTCCAAACTTTTCAGGCTGTGACCCCCCCAAAATAATCAAAATAACCCCCCACCCTGACAAGCACTTGGAATTGTAGGAGTTGAGGCATCACATTTAGTTTGACTCGGTTCCACAGATACACATTGTGAAAATAGACGATTTTCACAATGTTTGCCTCTTTCTTACATAATATTTGAGAATTTGGCCAATTCGGTATTAAAAAAGGTCTTAAAAGTCATTACATTGTAACTTTAGAAATATGCAGCTACCCTGTCATACACGTATGCTGTATGTTGGTTTGTTTACTGATGACTGAGAAAACAATGTTGCACATGAAGCTAATCATCTGGGGACCCCCCAAAATAATTTCGGGTCCCGACCCCAAGTTTGGGAAACACTGCCATACACAGAGACAGGGGCCCGGGGGCACAAAGACAGGAGCTGGTTTCTCATCTTCTTCACTCTGACCACCTTCTGTTTGCCAGCTGTCATTTTGCTCGATTCTTGTGCCAACTGGTGAGTGTTTTGGAACTGGCAACCTTTGTGCTGCTAATCCGCTTCTCTAATCTCTGGGGCTTATCTTGGGCCGTATACCTGTTATTTTTACCCACCCCACCCTAATATACTGTAGCTGCAGGCTAGAACCGGCCCCTAGCAAAACAATGGTCTGGTCATCAGTGGTGGAAAAAGTACTAAATGTTTTTACTTAAGTAAAGGTAAAGGTATTGCAATATAGAAATACTCTGTTACAGGTAAAAGTCTGGAATTCAAAATGTACTTGAGTAAAAGTACAAAAGTATTGGTATCAAAATGTACTGAAAGTACCAATAGTAGAAAGTACTCATTATGCAGAATGTCCCATTTCAAGTTTTCAAATGTATAAAAATCTTTTGAAAATAGCAGATCTACAAGCTCACAATGTTTCGTGTCGCGACACATTGTGAGCTTGTAGATCGGCTATTTTCAAATGGCCTAAATATATATATGGCTGACGTGGTTAATGTATGATTTGTTATAATAATCCAAATCTATAAGTAACTATAGTAACTAAAGTTTTCAAATAAATGTAGTGGAGTAAAAGTACAATATTTTGATCCGAGATGTAGTGGAGTAGAAGTAAAAGTATTGGAAATTGGAAACACAAGTAAAGAACAAATACCCCAAAATTTTACTTAAGTACAGTACTTAAGTAAATGTACTTAGTTACTTTTCATCACTGCTGGTCATCAACTGCTGCACGGCCGATACTGCTGTAGCGAGTGTTTGTGTGTGGCATGTGTGGGTTGGGAGGCAATTACATAACGACTCAAACTTTTTCACCTCAAGGACCCCCGCTTTGGTATGCATTAGGCCACGGTCCACGGACCCCTATAACTCAGAGTGTACAAATAGAATTCCATTTGTAAACACACGCTTGAGTTACAGACCCGTAAGGATACATTTGGTTCTGAACTATCAAATCCTTTAGCTGGGGACCCCCTGGAACCCCCACAATGACCCCAGGCGGTCCCCAGAACCCGTTTTGAGAACCAGTGGTCTACAGTACACCATGAATGAACCTTTCTCTCGTGTGTTTTTTGTCTTCCAGGTGGGCAGGCAGTAAGGCTTGACAGAAGATGAGGCAGAGGTGGACTCTCTTCAGATGGCTGGGGACAAGCATGGCAATCCTCTCTCTGCTAGCCTACAGCTGGGGCCAGGACACCGAAGGTATGGAGGACATCGTTCACTAAGGGGCGAATGTATACTTTGTTGCAAGCCCTGTGTCAGATTTTTAAAAAACAGAAGAACAAACCAGGAAAATAACTGATGTTAAACTGAAAAACGTGACAAGTGACAGCAGGGACCCTCTGGCCTTTGTCATCTTCAGTGTTATGATTTTTTTTCTTTTTGCAGACTTATGTTGATGCGTTTAGGTTGTGATCTGGTAGGATGCTTCTTATAAACCGTGTGTGTGTGTGTGTGTGTGTGTGTGTGTTTTGTTGTTTTCAACGGTTTCACCGTGGCAAATGCGCTTCTTCTCCAAACAGCACTGTGACAATGGTGTGAAAAAACAAACACACACATGATTGATGTTCACCGCATCAATGAATATTTTATTGACAGTTACAGTACAGCAGCATGTTATAAAAAGCCAAAGGCTTTGTTTCCATTGTGGTGTAGCGTATCACGCCCGTCATGCAGCGACAGGTATCTGGAGTCGGTTTGTAGCTTCATGACGCTGGCTTCCACTGAAAATGACTCGTAGCCTGTTGCTATAGTATGAACACAGTCAACAACTTTGTGCTGTGAACAATACAATCACAGAGGAGAAGCTTATTTGACTTTGTGATGAACTAGTTGGCTCTGGTCCTCTGTGTACTGGAAATGCTCCCAGACATTTGACCATGAAACAGAGATAGCCACTGACATAAAATCTGCGCTAGAATGCATTTTTTTGTTGCATGTTTTTCAGGCCAAGGACCCTTTAGTTGAGATGGAGATGAAGCAGTGACCCCCACTAAATATTGTAAAAAAAAAAATGTTGCAGATTAAACTTTTTCATAGATTTCACAGATAGCTTCCTTGACTTGTTTGACAGCACTGTCATCAGTGTATGTTGGATTCATGTTAATGTGTGTTTTCAGACATTTAACCACTTAAACCCTCAATACTTAGTAAACTTGACCTTTGGCTCTGTACTTGGTCTGCTCTTTTTGTACCCTCTACTCCAAACCTCTTTGCCGATAATAGCAGATCTACAAGCTCGCAACGCCCCCCCCCCCCCCCCCCCCCCCCCAAGCAATTCTGCTTTTTTCGTCTGATGTTCACCTCATAATAGGGATCCCAGGGTTCATGTAAAAAAAAAGTTCCTATCAGACAAATGTTTGTCGGCCCCCCTGTAGTAACTCTGAGGACCCCCTAAGGGTCCCGGACCGCCTGTTGAAGACCCCTGCATTAAAAAGGAATGAACTGCTACGGTGGTTATTAATAATAATTGTTTTGTGTCAGACAGCGTGTGAATTAATTCAGTAATGTGATATACACCTACGTAGAGCACAAAGAAAAGTCATCCCTGGATAATGAAATATGGAGAATTTAATCATCTTTCTTAGCAAAATGAATAGCCTGCCTCCCCAATGGGCAATGTTAATGGTTTATATGTTTTAGTGAATGAAAGAATGTCGTCTTATTCCAAGACGAGGGCACTGTTCTGGCCCTACGTTTAATGTTATGTACAAGCTTGAGTTTAATGAGAGTCGAGATGATTATTTTTGGTCATTGTCCGTGATATATACAGCCCAATAGAAAATGATTTAGTTCGCGCTGATGCACAGTTGTACTGCTGCCAAGCATTTACAAAAGCCTTTGATACAAATGCCATTTGGAGGTCAGGGAAAAAATCAATTTGATTTAATCGAATAAGAGGGACTGTAAAGATATCACTGTCACGCGTGGCTTTGAATATTCCGGATGCTTCTCCAATGTAAATCGCTTTGCTCTCACGAAGCGAAGGCTTTTAAAAGTCCCCCCGAAATATTGCTCTGAAGACGTTATTGAAAAGGGAGTGCATAAATCCGCCTATCTCCAACAGTCCAGTGATCGTGCAAAGAGGATTCGTCTGGTAGCTCGTGTGCAACGTTCCCCCCGTTACGGAGAGGAAAGTCTAAGCATATCGCTTCGACTCGTCTGCCGTGTAGGAGATGCCAGGTGCCGTGTGCGGTGTGCGCGCGCGCGCGCGCGTGTGTGTGTGCGTGCACGTGTCCTTGTATTACTATACACCAGGGCCAAATGTCTGCACAAGTATAGTAGAATTTGACAAATAGACATTACATTTTCCTGGAGGACAGTTGTTTAACCCATTCAATCCGGGAACGCATACTGTGTCATTTTAGATTTTCTTTAGCTTTAATTATACTTTGACTATTCAAAAATACCAGATATACAAGCTCATAGTGCCGCGCTATGAAAGGGTGTGACTCGACCCGCGCTATGCATCTTTCTATATCAGTGGTTCTCAAACTTTTTCATGTCAAGGACCACCCAAAATGTTATGTATTTGGCCGGGACCCCCCATCTCAAAAAAGTTTGTTCCAGGGACCCCCAGAAGCAAATATTTGAGTTAAACATTTTTGCTTAAAAAAATTAAATAATAATCAAAGATTTGCACACATTTTCAAGTTAAAAAAAATAAAGCAGATCTACAAGCTTGTAGCACGGCACTCGGTGCCGCGCTATGAGCTTGTAGATCTACTATTTTTGAATAGCCAGTCCTATTTAAATCAGACTCACTCAAGCCTTTGCCAGCTTGTTTTGTGTTTCTTGCCAAGCTGGTAAGTGTGTGTGTGCCTGCGTGCGTGTGCATGTGTGCGTGTGCGTGCGTGCCAGTGTGCGTTGACAGTCCTGTGAAGCAGTAAGATACCGAGATAAAGCCACGCTTCAGTCGACACGTGACAACACTGTACTGTACATGTACTGTACATGACCCAGGTCAACGTTCACACACTGTACCTTTCAAACTGCCATGTTATCTCTCCTCTCCTTGCAACCTCCGTTTCTCTCCGTTCCCTTCTTCTCCCTCCCCCCTCTGTTCCCTCCCTCTCCCTCTCCCTCCCTCCTCTGTTCCTCCCCTTTCATCCTCT
This sequence comes from Gymnoscopelus braueri, assembly GCF_963280865.1. Taxonomy (NCBI): domain Eukaryota; kingdom Metazoa; phylum Chordata; class Actinopteri; order Myctophiformes; family Myctophidae; genus Gymnoscopelus; species Gymnoscopelus braueri. The sequence goes on along the minus strand of NC_137619.1, from coordinate 13,160,763 downwards.
CATCAGCCTCTGTTCTTGATTTCTTTCCAGGATCACTTAGGTGTGAAATAATGCCATAAATCTGTGTAATCCTGTGCCATGGCTTTATTCAGATCAAAGAGAGGTTTTCCTTTCTTTCTTTTTTTTCTTCTTTTTTTTATTTACGGCATGGTGCAGAAATTGGCCAGCTGTCTATCATCAAACAATCATATTTGAACTTGGAACCCCCCCCCCCCCCCCCCACACACACACACACACACACACACACACACAAACACACCTTGACAAGCACTTGGAGTTGAGGCATTACATTTAGTTTGACTTGGTTCCACAGGTAAATATTGTGAAAATAGCAGATCTACAGGCTCACCACGTCTCGCATTTTTTGCCTCTTTCTTAGGTAATATTTGACAATCTGGCCTACGTTTGACCAAACATAGTATTGTTTGTTGATTACTTTTGATCCAGCAATGGTCTTTTATAAGGCTGAACGATTAATCGTTTTCAAACCGAAATCGCGATTTGAAACCACGCGATTAGCTAATCGCAAAGGCCGTGATTTTTTTTATTTTTATTTTATCATAATAAATAATTTTAATATTAATATTAATCCCAGAGCACCCGCGGGACTCGTCTCCTTCTCTCCAGAGTGGCTGCCTCTCTCTACAGGGAGCGAGAGGGCAGCGAGCCCCCCCTCTCTCTCTCTCTCTGTCCCTCTCATAGAGTTAGGTCCCTCTTCGTCGGCTACGAGTATTTAAAGTTTGTCGAACGGCCGTGTTGCGCAAGACCCAGATGCCGCGCATAGCGGTAAAACATTATTTTCGGTGCGACACAAGTAGTGTAGTAGTAGTGTTGCTCCTATCTATGTTTGTTTCTGTAAGTGTAACTTATATTTTTCCCATCATTATTAAACTATTACTGTTGGATGCTGTGATCCAATGTAAACAATACGATGGATAGCACTTCCTGGTCAGTGTTGCCAGGTTTTGTGAGAGAAATAAGCAACCCTGTCTATGAAAACAAGCCCAAAAGAAGCGACTATGAACTGTATCTTTGTCACTTATGTACAGTGGTGTAAAAAGTACTCAAATGTTGTGCTTAAGTAAAAGTATCAATACTGCAATGTAGAAGTACTCTGTTGCAAGTAAAAGTCCCAAATTCAAAATTTACTTGAATAAAAGTACAAAAGTATTGGTATAAAAATGTACTTAAAAGTACCAAAAGTAAAAGTACTAATGTTTGAAAATAGCAGATCTACAAGCTCACAACGCGTCGCATCGCGGCGCGTTGTGAGCTTGTAGATATTTTCAAATAACCTAGGTATAAAATAGGGCTAAAGTGGTTAATGTAGGTTTTATAATATTATAATTAAAATCTGCAAAGTAACTAGTCACTAAAGTTTTCAAATAATTGTAGTGGAGTAAAAGTACAATATTTGCCTCTGAGATGTAGTGGAGTAGAAGTTAAAGTATTGGAAATTAGAAATACTCAAGTAAAGTACAAATACCTCAAAATTGTACTTACAGTAGGCAGGCTAAGTAAATGTACTTAGTTACTTTCCACCACTGCGTTATGTATTCTGAGTTTTTCACTTCCAAGGACTAGTAGTAATACAATGTACAGTAGGAGAGGACTTTGCCTTGTGAGACAAAAATTGTTTACACAAAAAGGTAATAATTTGTTTAATTTTTATTTTATTTTTATTCATTGAACTTCATTTCAGAAAAAGCTTCTCTTCTTGTGCCATAAGTTAATGACTTAACAAGTTCAATGTTGGGTTGTTTACAAAAATAAGCTATTTCTATTCCAGCTAAATGTTTAAATATATACATGGGAAAAAAAGTACTTAGAAGATACATGTTGGAAGCAATGAAGCAATTCATATCTTTTAGTTCTCATCCTTATTTATTAGAATCTAGAACAGTAAATAAATGGTATGCCATATGGTAATGTTCCATTACTTCCAATTACTTTTTAAACGTACACAGTGAATACTAAACTGAAGCTTGACTTAAAAAAAGTTAAAGACTTTTTTTTATTTTTAAGAAAATAAAAAAATCGCAATATCAGTCAGAAAAATCGCAATTAGATATTTTTTCCCAAAATCGTTCAGCCCTAGTCTTTTACATCTTTTGTATTTTTGTAGGTATTAAAATGTGCATGGTGCTAAACGGACAGCTCCCTGTATATCGTCTCCGTCGGTCCGACGGTCCAAAACTGTTACTTTTCAGGATTCAAATAAAAAAATAGCAGAAGTAGCAGATCTACAAGCTCAAAACGCGACGCTTCGCGCCACAGGGCATCAATTGACAAAAAAACACAACAAGTTAGAACAGGGAGATAAGAGGTTTCTGCCTGACAGCAACGCTATGAGAGATGTAGTGACTCTGTCCATGGTGCTGAACTGAGCAGCAGCCAGCCAGCCTCTTTTAGACTGGTACTGAACAGAGAGCTCCACAGCTTTTTTTGGCACATTCAGAAAAAGTATCTGGCGACCCCTCTAAATGATTTGGACCCCCAGGTTGAGAACCACTGGAACAGTGGTTCTCAAAGTGTGGTCCAGGGACCCTCAGGGGCTTAGGAGTTGTGATACAGTACGTATATATGTTTAAAGTGATTTTGATCCTATATTAACTACTTAGACCCCCTGGAACCCCCTCAAGGGCTCCTAGGGGTCCACAGACCCCACTTTGATAACCACTCACTGCTATAAGCAGCCATATCAATGTGGACAAAGCTGGTGTTCGCTCATAGTCATTGGTGATGTGTAGGCATTGTTAGAGATACTGTATGCATATCACTGTAGCCCAATTTAAAAAGGAATGAAGGATAGCAATTATCCCACTGCACTCAGACACCAAGAATGTTTTCAATTGACATTTTTAAGATGTAGGCTATTATATTTAGAGGGGGGAGATTCAAGCTAATTAGAGAGATAACGGATAGGCTAATTAATTTAGCTAACTGTCTGACAGCGTCAATTTCACAGTATAGCGCAGCCATGCCGGTTACTAGACTCTGTATCTCTCTATCCTGGTTTGGGGGGGAGTCCTTCCTCTGGCTCCGGATGATTTCCTTTTGGCACTGAGATGAATTGCCTCATGAATGGGCGGCCCTCTGAAGGTGAACGGGCACTTTGTGGTTTGCTTTTTGGATGAGAGCTCGCTCACAGGCTCTGAGCACATTAACCCATTAAGACCGGGAACGAGTCTGTGTTATTTTAAGGTTTCTTTGGCTATTCAAAAATAGCCGATATACAAGCTTGTAGCGTGGCACCGAGTACCGCGCTACGAGCTTGTAGATCTGCTATTTTTGAAAAATCGTGAAAAAAAATTCAAATCTTTGAATATATATATACCGGTATGTATGTGTATGTGTATGTGTATATATATATATATATATATATATACATACACACACATTATTTTTTTTAAGCAAACATTTTAATGTCTTAAAATGTTTTCTAAATCTTCTAAATCCTAACAGTTATTTTAAAAACATATGTTGCTATAATATCAGTGGTTCTCAAACTTTTTTTCCTGTCAAGGACCCCCAAAATGATATGTATTTGGCCGTGGACCCCCATCTCAAAATGAGTTGTTCCAGGGACCCCCCAGAAGCAAAGATTTGAGTTAAAATGTTTGCTTAATTTATTTTTATATATATTCAAAGATTTGCACACATTTTCACGATTTTTCAAAAATAGCAGATCTACAAACTCATAGCGCGGTACAACAAAAAATGACAGATGCTTTCCCGGTCTTATTGGGTTAACGGATAAGTGTTGTCGTGTCGAGTCATGAAAACCACTGACCCCCAATAACAACTGGCTTTGAAACTCTGCGTCGCCTTGTTGTGGAATATGGCTCTGTGGCTGCTTTTATTATTTGTTTGCGCCTTGCAATGTTTTGTCTTCGAATAAGCATCACCGCCTGGCATTTCCTTGGTCGCAGCACACAGTAAACTGTACACATACTTTATTCCCAGCTTCACATACAGTATAGTAGGCTTTGCTGTTAGTGGGTACACACACACACATACACACACACAGAGAGAGCAGCCTCATTTATTATGTTCAGTCAACCTCAGAAAAACAAAGAACGGTGTGCTGAAGGTGTGAAGTAAATGTGTTTGCTGTGTGTGTGCATGCACGAGCATGCGTGTGTGTGTGTGCTTGTGTTGGCGTCTGTATACAAGCTTTGCTGTATACTCTGGGCTGCAATGCACTGTGCTTGTGACAAATTACAACTGATTGGTTGTTCTCCTTGTTTATATTGAGAATATAGGTCACCAGGTCAGGCGCAGTGCCAGGATTTCACTTTTGGATGTGCCAGTTGTAGAAGTGGGTGGGCCCAGCTAGGCTGGTTAGGCCCACCTACAGAGGCACTGCCTGCAGCTGCTGCCTGCTGCAGGTTTGGTTTGTTTTGATTTGGCACAACTGGAGGAATTTTCAGTGTTTTCTTTTTTTTCTCCCCCTTGCACAGCTATGAATATTAACCCTTTAAGACCGGGAACGCAGCTGTGTAATTGTTTTGATTTCTAGATCTACAAGCTCATAGCGCGGCACGGTGCCGCGCTATGAGCTTGTAGATCTGCAATTTTTTTTTTTATCGTGGAAACTTTGTGCAAAACTTTGAAGATGTTTTAAGACGAACATTTTTAACTCTGTGCTTCTGGGGGTCCCTGGCTGGAACAACATATTTTGAGATGGGGGTCCACGGCCAAATTCATATCATTTTGGGTGGTCCTCCACATGTAGAATTCCCAGAAGCAAAGATTTGAGTTACAAATGTTTGCTTTAGAAATAAATATATATTCAAAGATTTGCACACATTTTGCACAAAAAACTGGATTTTTCAAAAATAGCAGATCTACAAGCTCTTAGCACCAAGTGCCACGCTAAGAGCTTTATCTGCTATTTTTTAATAGCGCCAAAGAAATCAAAAAATGACACCGATTCTTTCCCGGTCTAAATGGGTTAAAGACAATCTAGGTTTATGAAAATGGATGATCACCAGATCTTGGAACAGCCATACAGCGACAGAGGATCTAACCCATGTTAGGCCCACGTACAGCGGCGCTGCCTGCAGCAGCTGCAGGTTTTTGTATGTTTGGCACAACTGGAGGAATTTTCACAGTGCTTTTCTCCCCCTTGTGCAGCTATGAATATTAAAGACAATCTAGGTCTATGAAAAATGACCAGATTTTGCAACACACATACAGCGACTGAGGTTCTAACTCAGTGGTTCTCAAAGTGGGGTCCGCGAATCTACGATCTCACAACGCGTCACTTCGTGCCGCACTGTGAGCTTGTACATCTGCTATTTTTGATGTTTTTTTGATGTTTTTTTTATTTTTTTAGGGAAAATGTTGAACAATTTTTCATTTTTTAACACAAATCTTGTATTCTGGGGGTCTCTGGCACAAAACATTTTCAGATGGGGGTCCACGGCCAAATACATATCAATGTGGGGGTCCTTGGCATGAAGATATTTGAGAACCACTGATCTAACTCATGTGCGTTTAGATCAGTAACGGTATTAACCCATGTAAACTTGAGGCTGATTTAAAAAACGCCTTCTAAATCCTGACTTAAGTTTTCTGAAAAACTTCAAATATTTATTCAAAAATGTCAAGAAAAATATGTTGCTATATATAAGAACCCCAAAAGGGGTCCCGGCTTAAAACGTATATTTACATAATGGGGTTCCAGGTCTAACTGGGTTAACCAACAGGACATTACTGTAAGGACACTGTCTGACATGGACACTGTGTGTATTCATAGTATTTGTTTTGGTTTTGTTCTGCATGATGCAAGCTTTGCTAAGGGTGTTTGATGGTGTTTCTTTTGTGTAATGTCTTTACCCTGCTGTACCTACAGTACTTTCTCTTGCCCTGTAACTGTATATTTTAACTGTTGTGCTGCTTCTGGCAACTGGATTTCCCCAGGGATCAATATAGTTATCTTATCTTTTTTTTTAAGTTATCTTATCTTAACCCTGTATACATACTTCAGTTGACTGGGGTCTGATCTACAACTGGGGTCCGATCTAAAATAGCCCTATTGGTCTCGGTCACATGGCCTCGTGGTTATAGTGTCTACCCTGAGATTGGGAGGTCGGGGTTCAATTCCCCGGACAGGTCATACCAGGCAGTTTGTGTAGGCAGTGTGAGGAAGCAGCAGCAGCCATGACGATTTATCCATTTCATCTCCATCATTAGCCAGTGTGCATGTGCCATTAGAGATGCAATTCAAAACTTGAACAGGCTTCTGCTCCTTCGAGGGATTCCTTTTAGTTTAAAACCAAATCAAATATTCCATCAGTCCAACCATGTGCATGAATTATCCCCACGTCGATCACTTTAACACGTTAAAAGTGATGGAACGAAAGAAAATTGCTTTGTTCTTCCTGTCTTGAAATGTGTTTTTAATTGCCAATACATTTCAGGCCAATTTGCATTGCAAATAAAAAGAATAAAGTTATGTAGTAAGATTTGAAAAGGTGTTTGTATGTTAGAGAGAAACTAAGCATAATAACAACTATTTTATTTCCTGTAGAATAACATTGCACTGTGACACAGGGACTTTACTAGCGTGCTGCTCACACACTACCATTGTCCTGGTCAAGAAGAATCATGAAGTTGTATTTGTCGCTGCTCTTGAACATACAATAAGCCAAATACAATGTTTGTGCGGTACTGTGCTACAACAACAATGAATGACATTCGTAATAATAAAAAAAGAAAGACTAAGATGAGGTTCAAAAAATATATATGTATATGAAGAAACCTTCAGCAGTATTCACATCAGCATAGCATAATAAGGGCAGGGAGAAAGAATATGATACAGTATAAGGCAAAGCCATGTAGGTGTAGAAAAACATGTGTAATTGCTATAGCAGAGACACTTACACTATAGCAGCATTAGTAGCAGTACCTAGTATTTATACAAAAACATTGTGTCCCAGGCATTTGTGATGAATGTGACTGTGTCCTGTGACAGTCTAAGGCAGTGGTTCTCAAACTGCGGGTTGGGTCCCATGCAGATGATTAGCTTAATGTGCAACATTGTTTTCTCACTCAACAGTAAACAAACCAACATACAGTATAAGTGTATACAGATCTGCACATTTCTAAAGTGACAATTTAAGCACTTTTAAGACCTTTTTAAATGTAGATTGGCTATTTTCCACAATATATTAATATATATATATTATCTGTGGAATCGAGTCAAACTAAATGTAACGTCTCAACCCCTACATTTCCCCAGTTAAAATATGATTATTTTGGGGGGTCGCAGCCTGAAAAGTTTGTGAACCACTGGTCTAAGGGGCCGTGTTCACGGAAACCGTTTTATGAGGGGAAGAGTGCTCAGGATATCATGTCCAGAGCGCTCACTGCTCACATCTAGTGTTAATTGATACCCGCAATGTATTGAACCTGTCAACCGTTGCTGTGCTCCTGTCATCTGTGTTTTTAAGCTCTTGAACCCCAGCACAGAGTCCTGCAACGGGCCGGGTACCCGCGGATACCCGACGGGTACCCGCGTTTGACGGGTGAAAACGGGTGAAAATTTTACTTTGATAAGATCACGGGTACGGGGACGGGCGGTACTGAACTAATCGCGGGCGGGTATCATTTTATTGTGAAAATCAGAGAGCACTGTTTCCGCCCAAACAACGTCACTTGTGTAACTTAACAGCACAACTGCATGGAGCATGCTGGTCAGTTATCTTAACTCACAAAAACACATTGAACATCCTGTTAAACCTTCAAATTAAAAGTATATGATGACGTAAACAACGACACATGTGTGCTGCGTAGATGCGCGTTCGCGCGTGGCTTAAGCTCGCTCCTCCGTCTTCACTTGATTTCTGTACAAACCTGACCACTGAATGTAGCGCTGTTGTTGAAGGCTGCTATCTTTTTCAACACACTTTTCAATAGGATTTACATTTTACACAGGTAAACGGGCGGACAACGGGTCGTTTATTTGACGGGCGGGGCGGGTCTGGTTCGTATTTTGAAATTATCACGGGTGACGGGTCGGTCTACGGATCTGAGTATTGACGGGCGGGGCGGGCGCGGGTTCTCAAAATTGGACCCGTGCAGGACTCTGCCCCAGCATCCATATTCTAGGGAGAACATTACTAGCCAAGAATCGGCTATTTGGGAAGACATTTGGGTGCAAGAGGGGGGAAAAAGTGGTCCAAGTACAGTTGCAACTCAGGTCTGCTTAACTGAAAATAGAGGTTTTTAGTGGTTAAGACAAATGGCTTAGCTGATACAAAGTAAACATGGACTTCTCACGGTTGTGGCGTCAGGTTGTAAATGACCAGGTTGTCAGACACAGAAGGAATGAATTGAGCGGGCGCTCCTCTCCAAACAAGTTGAACTATTTTCTGCTTGAAGCACTCGGGGCGCTGAGGAAGAATTGTGCTATAAAGTTATTATGATTGTTTATATCTAACCTTTAGATTCAACCATCACTTATAGTGCTTTTAATACATTGTGATATAACATTATATTGTGTAGCTTGTAAGAGCCAAGTTGTCTCCGCTAGGCCTGGTGGCTATTGTTTTGTTACAGCCTGTCTGTTATGGTTGTTGTCCTTGTAGCAGCTAGTATAACTATGGTCTGAGCCCTGTGTTCGTTGGCAGAACTACCGTACCACCGATCTGTGTCAGACTGGGTGTCTTAACGTACTTCTCCCCATGATATCATGTACGTTAAAGAATAATCATCACCATCTAGAATATTGTCTTGACTCCTATTGCCTCCAGAATTCCACGACAGTGGAGTCGGGGGGCAAACTTGCTGTGTGTTGAGAACACTGAACCGTGACACTCGGATGCTGGGAAGAGGAGCGCTCAGTGTGTCCTTACCATAGAAATGTATCCATGTAGACAGTCGCTGGCAGCTCAAAAGACACTTTGTGGTGGCGACACAGCCCCTAATAAGATAGCCTGTCATCCTGTTCATTATGCACGGGCTGTGCTGCACAAGACCTGTCATTTGACTTAGTTGCACACACAGATAAATTACACCAGGGCCAGGTAGGAAGTAGGAACCACTAGTAGTTAAGCTTTGTTTATGGTCTGTCGTAAGACAGTGTCGCACGCCTAAAGTAGCAGACCTATAAGCGCTGTGAGTTCAAAAAGCCAAAGTGCAAATAGGGTTCAAGTGGAACTTTAAGCTGATTTTGATGCTATGTTAACTGACCCCACTGTGAGAAGCACAGAGCCATAGTGTCAAAGAGAGAGAGAGAGAGAGAGGGTGGGGTGAGGGGGACGCCAGTGTTATTGTTTATTGTCACCCCTCTCTCCCCCCACCAACACCTCATCCCAGCCCCCCGGGGAACATCAATCTGTCTGGTGCACCATTCTCAAGGCGCCCGCGGCTCGGATAAAAACATAACAGCAGCAGACGTACGAATGGATCTGAAGGGCGGGGGTGATGATGATGATGATGATGATGATGGTGTTAAAGCAGAGAACCGTAGTGTCTCTCTGGAAATGGTTGTCGACATGGTCACTTAACCACTTAAACCCTATATGGTTGACCGGATCCCTCAGGGCTCTATACACAGTGTATTTTCAGTTTTCTGTTATTGTTGGGAAGGCTTTCTCTGAACTAGCAGATCGGCAAGCTCACAACGCGTCGCACTGCGTCCATTTGTGGTTCCATTTGTACACCACATAAGTGTCCATTTGGCTCCTAACCATCCATCATTTATCTGGGGACCCCCAGGACCCTAGACTGCCCCAACGCTCCTGATTTCGTGTATAGAGGGGCGGGTGTATAGAGCCGGCGAGAGACTGCGCCTGATCCCATTGGTTCACCGATCTGTCCGTCAACCCCCGCCCCGTTAACGCAACATTACGAGCGACGCCCACTGCACTCTGGTTGGTTGGGAAGTGAAACACTTCCTCATACCGAGTACACCGACGGGCTGGGCCAGGCTTTTATTTTTTAGCAAAACTAAACAATAAAAGCCTGGAGATCGAGGCTACCAGGACCGCAACTTTGAGAACCAATGACCTAAAGTACAGTATGTGCATGTAATTGCATGTAATATGAATAGTCACTGCTGTAAATACAGAGGAGGGACCCACACATTTAATATTTGATTGACTTATATACATTTCATTTTAGTAAATCGTTGATGGCCCCCCAATGGCCCCCCAATGGCTAATCCTTGGCCCCAGGGCTCATACTGGTACTCAGTCCTTTTGTTGGGACAAAAGGTGTTAGTTTGTTTTGTTATGGGGAACAAAGGTTATGACTTCTCCTTTGTGTAACTTCATGTCTGGAGGCTGGTAACATGATCCCTGAGGAGCCCATGCTCCTTAGTGGTGAGAAAAGGTGTCTAAAGACATGGGTTATAATAGTTCTGGATTTTTGAATTTTTTTCCTAATTCAGTTTGTTTAATTAGTTTCTAGAGCAGATTTGCTGGTTTTTGTTATTTTTTATTTGTGACAATGCTAATAGTTTTAGTTCGTTTTGATTAGTTTTAGTGTTAGTTCTAGTTTCTTCATACTTTCGGCCCTTTTCAATCCTGCACCAAATAAACAAATAAGTCAGGTGCAGGATTGAAAAGGGCCTGAGTAAGTATTGTTTAAAAAAAACGAAGAAAAGCTTACAAATAAATAGACAAAAACGAAAAAAAAAAATCAGTTTTAGTGAGTTTTGTAAACACAGAATACAGTTTCAGTCAGTTATCTTTTTTTTTTTTTTTTAAACGAAAAAGTGTTTTCATTATTTCATTAGTTTTCATTAACTATAATAACCTTGGTTGGGATCCGGAACCGGAGGAAACCGGATCCAACATTGAGGAACCTGGAATCGGGCTACATCATTACAAATGTTCGCTTAAAAAAAAAAAAAATGTATATTCACGCCATGAGCTTGTATATATGCTATTTTTGAATAGCCAGAGACATCTAAAATGACAGAGATGCGTTCCCGGATTTGAATGGGTTAAACGCTTTCCGCTTCCCCCTCCCGGATCATCAGTGTGTCCAGATGCTCTCACGGCTTCACACGCACGTGGTTTCTCCTCCGCCACAGAGCTTTGTCCCCCGTCCCGTTCTGGTTGTCCTCGTTATAGTGCTGTTCCGTGGATACATCACTGTCGTCTGCCGCTCAGCTGCAGAACGGCCAGCAGATTAAGAGAAAAGTTAATGAAAGGTCAAGCCTCAATCTGGAGCACGACGGACAAACAAACACTAACCCCACACACACAGACACGCACGCACGCACGCACGCACGCACGCACGCACGCACGCACGCACGCACGCACGCACGCACGCACGCACGCACGCACGCACGCACGCACGCACGCACGCACGCACGCACGCACGCACGCACGCACGCACGCACGCACGCACGCACGCACGCACGCACACGCACGCACACGCACACAACCAGATCTGTTGCTTTTGTCAAATCCAGGTCATGGACACTCACATAAGCACGCATGCAGTGGTGGAAAAAGTACTCAAATGTTTTACTTAAGTAAAAGTATCAACACTGCAATGTACAGTACTCTGTTACAAGTAAAAGTCCAGAATTAAAAATGTACTTGAGTAAAAGTACAAAAGTATTGGCATCAAAATGTACTTAAAGTACCAAAAGTAAAAGTAGTAAAATGTTTGAAAATAGCTGATCTACAACACGTTGCGTTGTGAGCTTGTAGATTGTCTATTTTCAAATAGCCTAGTAATGAAATGGGGCTAAAGTGGTTAATGTATGTTTTATAACGTAATAATTTATATCTGCAAAGTAACTAGTAGCTAAAGTTTTAAAATAATTGTAGTGGAGTAAAAGTACAATATTTGCCTCTGAGATGAGTAGAAGTAAAAGTAGACCATTGGAAATACTCCAGTAAAGTAAAAGTACCTCAAAATTGTACTTAAGTACAGTACTTGAGTAAATGTACTTAGTTACTTTACACCGCTGACTGCACGCATGCACACGGCCATGAACGCACACACACGCACACGCTAGTTATGTATATGAAAACGTAACCACGTAAGCCCTATATACTTTGTCGTGCGACGGATGGGTTGAAACAGGCGGTCTATAGGCTCACGTGTTGTGAGCATGTCAAGTCATTCTCTGTCCCGACAATCACATGCCTACAACCTTCAACTCCAGGCTGAAATTGGTTAATCAGAGAGAATAATTCCTGGGCACTTTCAGGAGAGACTACCCAAATATAAAACTGGAGCACTCTACTGGTCTGCACATATTTATTAATCAATTTTAGACAGTGGTTAAGTGTGTCTTTGGATTTTATAAATGTTGAACTGAATAATGAAATGTATTAACTAGAGGCTTGTGACTAAGACGGTGGTTCTCAAATCTTTTCATGTCAATGTCCCCAGATGAGAAGATTTGTGTCCAAAATTCTTAATACTTTCAACATTCAAAAAGTTCAAAAATAGCAGATGTGAAGCAGGCATGAAGTGACTCACTGTGAGCTTATATGTCTGCGATTTTTGAATAGCCAACGTATAAATGATTGTAATGCTGTATAAAGACACTTTGCTGGGGACCCCCTGGAACCCCCCCCAAAGGACCCCTGGGAGTCCCCGGACCCCACTTTGAGAACCACTGGACTAAGTAATAACTACATTGGCTCCCTCGGAACACAGGTTCTTTTTTCTTTGAAAAGTAACCATTTTTGGACATTCAAGGTTTCCACCAGACAGCGACAACATTGTGGGTCTATTTTTGGACTGTTGTGATTGGAGGCCAGATGTGCTGCGGCCCATGGACAGTGTTCGTGTCAGGGGGTTAGGGGGGGGGGGCAGTTGAGTGGCTGTGTGGAAAAGGCTTTTGTTTTTAATCTGGAAGCCAGCAGACTGTAATCAGGCTCTTGAGTGGAACCATGGAGGAACACTGCAGTGTTGCCATGTCCGCTTAGTATAAGTGACTTTGGGCTTGTTTTTGTTCTGTAAAGTTGCTTGTAAATATTGTTAGTTGCATGGGTTGCTAAAGTGTAGTTGCTTATTTGGGCTTGCTTCCAAATGTCCAAATGTTGTTCAAAACAGTGATTCTCAAACATTTTCATGCCAAGGACCCCTAAATTAAGTTGTATTTGTCTGCTGCAGACCACCATCTGAAAATATTTTGGGCCAGGCCCCCCCCCCCCCCCATATACGATTTGTATGGGGGGATTTGTATGAAAAATATTCCAAAATGTTCACTATTTCTCAAGATTCTTTTGAAAATAGCCGATCTACAAACACGTCGCACGCGTTGCAAGCTTGTAGATTGCCTATTTTCATATAGCCAATGTATAGGTTTAAAGTGCTCATGTGGTTGGTTGCTTATTTCTCTCGCAAAATCTGGCAACACTGGCAGGCAGTCTGGACATCAAGACTGCATAGCCCCCCAAGCGTTGCTGCATGCTTGGTTGGGGGTCTGGGCTGACCGGTGGAGTCTCCTGGGGGCCGCGCAGCCATGTGGGGCCGTGAGTGTCGAACGGCTCGTGTATAGAGGTTCAACCTCAACGTTGATTACAACCCCATCCTCACACCCCCGTTTTCCATTCGTCTGTATACATTCATATTCATAGGTGAACAATGTTCAGACTTTTTTTTAACATTTTAGAAAAAATAGCGGAAACAGTCGCAGATCTACGAGCTCACAGCATGTTGTGATGTGATGCGTTTTGTGCTTGTAGATCTGATTTTAATAATTGATTCCACGATCAATTATTTTCTTGCTATAGTACATCATTTATTTTGATTATTGGTACCGGACAATCATTTATTTGTATTTGTATTACGTTATTTTGTCATATCTGCTCTGTGCAATTAATTTTTACAAAGCCTAAAAGGTAAACCGAAAAACTGTCTCATTGCTGGGCTATGGACAGAAACCTGCCTACCAGTGACATCATCAATGGGGATTTCAAGTTAATAGAAACTACAGCCTTTCTCTTCCTGGAAAGTTAACATGAGAAGTTAACCCGGAGTTAGTAGACAGAAAATGGTGCCATCATATAATGAGCTTTAGTGAGGAGGATCAATTAAGTGGACATAGGTTGAAAAGGAAAGTTAACATGAGAAGTTAACCCTCCTCTGAGACACAGAGTTAGTAGACAGGAAATGGTGCCATCGTATAATGAGCTTTAGTGAGGAGGATCAATTAAGGGGACATAGGTTGAAAATGGGTGAAGTGCTCCTTTAACCTCGCAGATGGAGACAGCTGGTCATGGACGGAGGGAAAGTGTGGGGAGGGGAGGGGAGGGGAGGCTAGGGGGATTGTCCCCCTGAGGGATTACACTCCAGTAAACTGACCCCTCTCCTCTCTCATTAACTGTTAACGATGCTGCAGGGAATCCTGGAGTCATATTTCTACCATTGCCTTAGTATATCGTCTCTGTCGGGTGGAAACCTCATATGTTCAAAACTGTTACTTTCCAGGATTCACATTCAAAAGCATCAAAAGTAGCAGATCTGCTACTTTTGATGCTTTTTGTGTGACGCTGTAGTATGATCAAGCAGGGCGTTAATCTACGAAAACAACACACAAAGTTATAATATGGAGATAGGAGGTTTCTGCCCTACAGCGACGATATTTTAGGTCAGCGGTACTGTCCGTCTTGGCTCAATGGAACTAGCGTAGTGTACTTTAAGCCCCCCCCCCCTCTCTCCATCGCTTTGTAAATTTGCTTGCCATGCTAGTGGCAGGGTTGTAAGGAATAGGATGGCAATGTCGGTCAGTGAGTTGGTCTGTCCATCCGTCTGTTCATCCAACACTAACACTTTGGTCCAAACAAGATATCTTAGAAAAAACTCCTGTCAGGATTGCCATGGAATTTGCTGTGCACCTTCCTGCTCCCCGGAGGATGAACTCTAGTGGTTTTGCTGTAAACCCTACGGTTTTTACTCTAGTCTAGCGCCACCCGTAGGCCAAAATGTACACTCGCACGCAAGATATCAAAAAAAAAAATCTCATTATCAATGAAGCCCATTTGCTTTGCTACCTGCTTTTATTTTCTGTCTTCTGCTATCAAGACCAGAGGTGGGACAAAGTCCCTATGTTGCAAGTCCAAGTCGAGTCTCAAGTCTTTGCTCTCAAGTCCCGAGTCAAGTCCAAGTCAACACAGCCAAGTCCCAAGTCAAGTCCAAGTCCTCAGCTTTTTGTTTCGAGTCCCACACAAGTCCTTAGCATTTTGGTTCGAGTCCCACACAAGTCCTAACCTTTTGTTTCAAGTCCCAAACAAGTCCTAACCTTTTGTTTCGAGTCCCACACAAGTCCTAACCTTTTGTTTCAAGTCCCAAACAAGTCAAAATGTTAATTCAAGATATGTAAAGATTTACATAAATCATGAGCATTTTTCACAATTTGCATTTGTTTTAAAACAAGGTTTCTTCCAGGCCAACAGAACGCAGATACTGTACTTTTTATTTCCTCCTTGAGGACAGGGTTTAAAAGGGCCCTTTTTAATGAATATAATGTAATTTTGTACAATCTGTATGGTAGAGTATGTTACTACAATATAACTTATACAATCAGGGTGGTTGTATTTTGTCTCCCTGCTCTTCTATTGAGACATTTAGATAATGTCAAAGGCCATGTCTCACCTAGACACAGGATCTGACACAAATCCTCTGATCAAGCAGGCAGGCTCTATTATCACAATGGTGAAATTTCAGCACTTGCACTGGAAACCGCGTTCAAATCCGGGGTAGAAGAGGAAATGTATATAGCGCTGAAGTGGTCAATGTATGTTTTGTATTAATAACCAAAATCTACAAAGTAACTGGTACCTAAAGTTTTCAAATAATTGTAGTGGAGTAAAAGTAGGCTAATATCTGCCTCTGATATGTATGTAGTTGAGTAGAAGTAGGTAGCTGATATATTGCACTTTTACCTTAGCACTAGGTATACTCTTGGTTGCTTGTTTTTGCAGAAAATGCACTTAGGACTTCTGGTGATTAGTAGTTTCGTTCCCTACCTATGTTGAATGCACATACTGTAAGTCGCTTTGGATAAAAGCGTCTGCTAAATGACTGTAATGTAGAAGTAAAGTACTGAAAATTGCAAATACTTCAGTAAAGTAAAAAATAAGTCAAAATTGTACTTAAGTAAAGTACTTGAGTAAATGTCCTTAGTTACTTTCCACCACTGGTTATACTGTAGTTTGCTCTTAGCACGCCGTAATGTTAATGTGAAGTATAGGTCTTGCCTTGCATACTGCTTTTCTCGTCTTGTCTTCCACCTTGTAATCTTTAAAACCGAAAGCTATAACTGCTGGAGTTGACATTTTATTCCACCTGGCTTCAGTTCCAGCAGCGACGGCAGGAGTGAAGCCGGTGTGTTGTTTGTTTGGTAACGTGCAACATGTGGGCCAGTGTTGCCAAGTATCGGGAGAGAAACAAGCGAACCGACTTCCAAAAACAAGCCAAAAACAAGCCAAAGTTTGTCCAAAAGTTAGGGTAAATAAGCAGCTTTGGCAACACTACACTAGGTGTCACTGACGGCCGGGATTTCTGACTAATAACATTATAGTTGATGCACACTTTTTAAACATTTTTGGCTTGCTTAAGTGACTTGAAAGTGACTTGAAAAGACTTGAATTTTCAAGTCAAGAGGGCTCAAGTCAAGTCAAGTCTCAAGTCTTTAGTGTTCAAGTCAAGTCAAGTCTCAAGTCTTTGGCATTCAAGTCCCAAGCAAGTCCAAGTCTATTTTTGATTTGGTCAAGCAAGTCTAAAGTCATCAAAATCGGGACTTCAAGTCAAGTCGAGTCTCGAGTCTCGAGTCCAAGTCCCCACCTCTGATCAAGACCGTGGGGCTCTTAAAGATGGCAAAACACTTTAGTCCTAGCTAAAGGAACTTGAGGAAATTGACGGCGCACACTCTCATTCGTATGACTCTAGGCTTTAAGGATGGAAATGATGCTCAGTCAGTTGATTCACCTGCTTTGATCTGGTTGGATGTAAGTGTCTTGTTTTGTCTCGTCTCTCTCGTCTATCTGTTCCTTTCTCCTTTTCTTTTTGTGTTCCTGCTTCCTCATCCTCTTATCCCCTCCACGATTATTCAGACCGTATAGATACAACTACAAAGAGAGGAGAGGAAATATCGATATGCAGGACTACAAGAAGGAGAAAAGGGACACACGTACATTTTATATCCATATATTATCTCTCTCTCCTACCCACTCTATCTTTTCTATCTCTTTCTGTCACACTTCTGTTTGTCTCTTCTTGCCTCCTTGACCTCAATACTCCTGAAAAGAGGGATTCATTCATGATTCATGATTTAGATAGATGCAGTACATAGATAGGTGGAGAAAATGAGAGAGAGAAGAAAATACATTATGCATACTTTGTCTTTGACACAATATAAAGTTTATATTCTGCCAACGTAGGCATGTTGATAAAAAAGGTCAAAGCTAATTTGTATACAGTAGTTATGAAAATTAATCAATGTGCCTTTACAATGTTTTACTAATCAAATGTGTGGATGCAAACTGGCAGTGTTAATTAGATTAACTCATTCCCTGCCTAGAACGACTAAAACGACTTCTGTCCTTTAAGCCCCCTCTGCCAAGAACGACTAAAACGAAAAACGAAAAAAAAATATCTTTTTTTTCTTATTTTTTTTTCTTATTATATCTATTTTTTTAACCCAAAGACCAAGGAGATATGATTTGTTGAAGATCTAGACTCCCATCCACTTCCTTGTTAACTTAAAACTTAAACATTTTTTATCTCGGCTCCTGAGTACTTTTTTTTTTCAATGAAAAATCTCTGGCAGTGGGCAAACGCAAAAAAAAAAAAGTTCTGGCAGTGAATGAGTTAACCATATGAACGTGCTGAACGTCCAGGTTAGGCTGGCATATTCAATGCCAGCCTAACCTGGCATTGATGGTCAGCCTAACCCCGGCAAAACCGGGGCCAGTTGACTACGAGGCACGAAGAACTGCATTTCCTGCTTGTGATATATACGGCACGAAATATACAAACGTTAAATATAATTTGTTGAAAAGGTGCCATGAAGGTGCAGGCCTGTCTCTCCTTTGTTGTCGTTGTTGTTGTTTTTGTCTTAAGTGGAAGCTGGAGGTGGACTTTCTTTGTGTTGCCATCGGGCTGAGTTTGCATTTTCTTTGCGATGAAAGATTGAATACCTTTCATTCCTGAGCTCCGCGTTGCATTGTATTTGATTAATCATCTAAATTTCTTGTGCACTGTACTTATACTTTATTATGCCTTTACATAGAAATGTTATTGGTTTGCTGCATCCACTCTTATTGTGTTGGAATGACTCAAGAAATGACTTAAAAGCAGCGTCTTGATCATAAAGGCCAGTCATCATTCTTCTTGCTGTAGATGCTTGGCTTGTGCTTAATTTGCTTTTGAGAATGCATGTTGGGGTTGGGGGGGGGGAGGTGAGGTGATTTAAGGGTAAATAATCTCTGCCAAGCACTGGCTTCATTACTCTTATGAAAGTGAGCAGATTTCCCTTGATATTTTCAGTAAGTGGACTTGCTGCTGTCTGCCTTGTGAGCTGCCATTAACTGGCAATGTGTGCCATTGGACAGGTGCGTGCACGCGTGTGTGTGTGTGTGTGTGTGCGTACGCACGCGCGTGCGTTCATGCGTTTTCTCCCCTGGCCCCAGTGCCAGTCTCGGCTGGACGTGTCCTGGTATAACCTTTGTGCCCTCCTCCTGGGCATTGTTGCATGTGTGAAGTAAAGCACCCCAGAGCCAGCTGGGGATATTAACGAGGTGGCCCTGTTTGCTCCGTCTGTCTTGGCGGTGTGTCTGGGCAGCCTGCCACCCCACATTGATGGGTCATAACTTCAACCTCTGACCCCTGCAGTATTTTAAACGGTTGCTGGTCAGAGATGAGCGCACAATCCCCCCTCTGGTGCAGCCTTGGAGCTGTGGCTGGCAGTGGATTATCCAGGTGGTGGAAAAAGTACTCTTCTTTTTTTTACTTAAGTAAACATATCTGCAATGTAGAAATACTGTTACAAGTAAAAGTCCGGAATAAAAAATTTACTTGAGTAAAAAGTAATGGTATTTAAAGTACCAAAAGTAGAAAGTACTCATTGTGCAAAATGTCCCATTTCAATTCACAAGTTCAAAATGTATAACAAATCTTTAGAAAATGTTCAAATCGATGAAATATGTATAGGGCTGAAGTGGTTAATGTGTTTTATGATAATAATCAACATCTACAAAATAACTAGTAACTAAAGTTTTCAAATAATTGTAGTGGAGTAAAAGTACAACATTTGCCTCTGAGATGTAGTGGAGTAGAAGTAAAAATACTGAAAATAGGAAATACTCCAGTTAAAGGTAGGGTAAGTGATTTGCAATTATTCAAATAATTGCAAAATGGGTCTATGTTCTGATAGTGCTCGTTACTATAGAGTGTCCTGTCCATATAAGGAGTCTCCATGTCTCTCCAGCTCTTTATAAAACAGAAAATGCATTTTCGTTTCAGTTTCAGTTTCATTTCCAATTTTATCCAATCAGGATAGAGAACTCAATCAGAATATAGATTAAACAAGTGAAATTGGAAGTGATGACACTAAGAAATGAGCAGGCACAATTTGAACAGGAACACTATAAAAATGAAGCTTAAAAATTGGTACTTTCTCCTGATTGGCTGAGATTTTGACACCTACCAGAAAATGTATTTTCTGTTTATTAAAGAGACGGGGAGACTCCTGTTACTGAACAAACACTCTATAGCAATGATTACTATCAGAATATAGTGCTTTAACCTTTTAACAAAATACTTTTTGTTTTAACCCAAAAATATCACTTACCCTACCTTTAAGTAAAAATTACAAAAAATTACCTAAAAATTGAACTCAAGTACAGTACTTGAGTAAATGTACTTTGCTACTTCACACCACTGGACTATTACTGTTCTTCATCCATAGTTCCCAGGCTTTGCCTAGAGAACAGCCCGTTTCTTTTTTTTAAGGGTAGCCAATCATGTTTACCCCTTTTTCTCCCCAATTTAGTTGTTATTCCAGCAATTAATTCCTCCCACTGCTTGCCACTGCTGTCATACCCCACTCGCTCACCTGCCAGTGAGGAGCCCCCACCGGGAGGACGTAGAGCCTTCGTCCTACTCCTCCCGCTCAACATTACCTCGCTGACGGGTGCCGCCACCAGTTCGTACAAATATCACCCTACCCGCCTGGCTCCCCCCCCTTTACACGAGCCGATTGTGTTCGTATAGACGTTGGTCCAAGCCGGATGCACTCGGGTGGATTCGAACCTCTAGATTCCACGGTGGTGGGCAGGTACTTTACCACTGTGCCACCTGAGCGCCATGAGAAGAGCATGTTTCAACAGGTTCTAGTTGCAGCCATGGCTCTGTGGCTGGCAGTGGAGTATTGCTGTACTTCATCCAAGCAGAAGAGCATTGAACAGGCTCTGGCAGACAAAACCTCATCAACCTGATATTAAAAGCCAATTTGTCTACTATGGAGATATTAATCCATTAAGACCGGGAACGCATCTGTGTCATTTTAGATTCCTTCGGCTCTTCAAAAATAACAGATATACAAGCTCATAGTGCGACACCGAGTGTCCACTGAATGTGATCACGCGCTATGAGCTTGTAGATGTACTATTTTTGAAAAATCGTGGAAGTGTATATATCATTTTTTTAAAGCGAACATTTTGAACTCAAATCTTTGCTTCTGGGGGGGTCCCTGGAACAACATAGTTTGAGATGGGGTTCCTTGACCAAATCATTTTGAGGGTCCCTGACATGAAAACAGTTTGAGAACCACTGATATTATAGCAACATAAGTTTTTTCAAAAAACTGTTCCCCAGAAGATTTGATTGAAAATGTTCCCTTTAAAAAGGATATACATTCAGATTTGCACACATTTTCACGATTTTTCAAAACAATAGCAGATCTACAAGCTCATAACCGCGCTATTAACTTTTATATCTGCTAATTTTGATTAGCCAAAGGAATCTAAAGTGACACAGATGCGTTGCCGGATTGAATGGGTTAGAAGCCAATCTGTGTACAATGGAGATATTAAGGGATTTATGACACTACAGACATTATGTTGAGTTGGCAGCCAGACATTCACCTTAACCACTTTCAACCTGGTGGTCCTATTTTGGACATTTATTATTATTATAGGCTTTTGTTTTTGCTATTTGTACAATGTAATATAGAGTGGATAATGTTCCAGCCTTCACTTAGAATTGAATTACATGTTTTATTTATATTTGATTGATTGATTGAATACTTAACATGTTTGTTAACAGGTAGTACAGTCTAAGGTTATTCTAGAAGGATAACACAAAAAAGCCACAGGGGGCTTGTTTTCCATTGTGGTCCAATACTCAATGCATCAGTAATAATACATACAATATACAGTTTATTGTTTGAAAACTCAGTAGTATTCAACAGGTATATTTACAGAGAAAGGGTGGGTGGGGGTAGGGGGGCAGAGGATGCTACTATCAAGGTGTTCGAGGAGTTAAACTATGTTTACTTTACTTCCACTATTACATTCTATACTTATTTTTATTTTTTTCGGCCCGAAGATTGAATCCCACCAAAGACTCATGTCTGCACCTGACAGCCTCAATATGTATATCTACAGCAGTGGTTCTCAACCAGTGGTCCCTTACGGGTCCATTTGGTTTGCATAATGAGTACTTTTACTTTTGGTACTTCAAGTACATTTTGATACCAATACTTTTGTACTTTTACTCAAGTAAATTTAGAATTTCAGACTTTTACTTGTAACATAGTATTTCTACATTGCAGCATTACTATTTTTACTTCATTAAAACATTTAAGTACTTTTTCCGCCACTGGTCACTGCTGTAGATTATTGTAAAAGGGGGCACCACTAGCCTGGTAAACCCTCCCTCCGGAAATCTCATTTCCATTTGATTTCAGGAGTGAGTCTGGCCTGATCGCCCATTCTGCAATATTGGCTGTGTACACCAAATGGACGAGCCTATCGGCGTCGTCGCACATCGTTCTGTGATTGACAGCGACAGTTGGCCAATCAGGTGGCGAGTTCGAGTGAGCCTGAATGGCACCGAGTGCAGCCTGAATGCAGCCGACAAAACACGAACGGCAGCCATCTTTTCTGTCTATTTTCTCTGCTGTTTTTTTACTTCAAGAAGCTCTCAAACTTCTATTTTGAGGCACGGAATTTACTTATAAGATATCGTTTGGATAGAATTTAGTTGTTTAACTTCATATATGTGGTCAATTAATCATGACAGAGCCTATTTAAAAATAAAAATTTAGAGAACCGGTAGGGGCGGGCAGTGACACGCATGTATCCGAATAATGCAACCCATTTTGGGCATGGCCGTCTCAAAAGTCCTGTTGCGTCACATTAGTCTGGTGAACTGCTGATTGGCTGAAGGGGAAAAACGATCATTGGCTGAAGGGGTTGTCAGTCAACGGTATTACTCCCGCCCAACTCCAGCCCACAGCCAATATTGCAGAATGGGCGATCAGGCCAGACTCACTCCTGAAATCAAATGGAAATGAGATTTCCGGAGGGAGGGTTTACCAGGCTAGGGCACCACATGACTGAGACTGAAACAACAGACAGTATTACTTTGTAGGTTGGCCTTCCATTTCAAGTGTGCTTTCAAGTACTCGACTCCCACGGAGCTACAGTACAGGCTTTAGATTTATTGGCTGCTAAAAAGGAGGCTTTTCCGGATGAATCCATGGGAGAGCGGAGGCTATTGAACCGAGTGCACGCAAAAAAATAAAAAAAACGCCTTTGGAAAGTAAATGTCAGTGAACAGAATTCATCTCACCACCACCTCCGTGTCTCAGTCCTGCGGTAATGCGCCGGTCGATGAGCTGCACTTTAAATTACACAGGAGGTCTGTCTGTCTGTGTCTTATTTCATCTCTTGAAAAATATTGTGTTAAACATAACATCATTCAGATTTCTCTTTTAAAGGACCAAGACATCAGTTTTGTTTGTGTACATTTTAAGCCTACAGATGTTTTTTGCCTTCAGTTCTCTCCTAATCCGTTTGAGATTAGTGTTCAATTTGACCTCATTGGCACCGACAGTAATTTGCTTAGAGGAACTGCAGAGCTGATTATTTTCATAATATATTCAACTATATCTAATATACAGTACAGCATTGGGGCCGGCATCAAAGCATCAAACCTGGGAGACCTTTCTGCTACCCAGGCAAGGCGGGTTGACAAATCCTCTTTTATGGGGGTCCCTGACAAACAGTTTTTGAATGGGGGGGTCCGTGGCCAAATTATGTATAATTTTTGTTCCTCCTTTGTTTTTGCCTCTGAGGGCACCACCTCCTTTTCTGTGTAGAAACTCCTCCCCTTTCTTAGTCCACTTTTCTCCCGGGTGCTTCTGTGGTTATTTCTACAAATGACAACATAACATCTTTAGGGCAGTGGTGCTGACAGATTCTGCTGTTGGCAGAATCCTGTTTTATGAGATTAACCCATTCAATCCGGGAATGCATACTGTGTCATTTTAGATTTTTTTGCTATAACTATAACTTATTTTATACTTTGGCTATTGAAAAATAGCAGATATACAAGTGGGAAAAAAAAAGATCTACAAGCTCATAGCGAGCTCATATGAGCTTTTTTCCTCAAATCTTTGCTTCTGGGGGTCCCTGGAACAAAACTTTTTCATGTCAAGGACCCCCAAAATTATATGTATTTGGCTACGAACCCCCCATCTCAAAATATTTAGTTCCAGGGACCTCCCCCCCATAGCCTATATTCAAAGAGTTGCACACATTTTCATGATTTCTTTCAAAAATAGCAGATCTACAAGCTCGTATGAGCTTGTACTGTATATCTGCTATTTTTCAATAGCCAAAGTATACAACATGACTAAAATCTAAAATGACAGATGCGTTCCCTGTTTGAATGGGTTATTTTAGGGGTCCTTGACATGAAAACGTTTGAGTACAGAAGAGGAAAAACTACTCGGTGAGCCAGACGGATGAGTAAGCCTGGTGCCATGGCTCTCATTGGAGGCATGTTGCCGCCGTGTATAATCAGCCACTGTGCTACACAGCTGAAAGATATTGTTACTGATCAATAACAATGCCCTCGACGTCCCACACATCTATCCAATTAACATTACAAGAGCATAGAGGAGATGTATCTAGACAACACTTACATCACACCTACTGTTACTGTACACTTCCCTTCAACAGAGCAGGTGGCTTCCTCGTCGTCACATGATGCCCCAGCCGCTCGTATTCATATATTTTGTACAAGCTGATTATCCTGGCTGTGGCTGATTGGGTTCTTCTGTCTCCCACTCCCACCAGCAGCAGATGCACAACAAGCCTTTGTTCAGTTAACCCGTTAAAACCGGGAAAGCATCTGTGTTAGATTTCTTTAAACCATTTTTAACCATTATTGCATACTTTGGCTGTTCAAAAAATAGCAGATATACAAGCTTGCAGCGCGTCACGCTTGTAGATCTGCTATTTTTGAAAAATTGTGAAAATCTTTGTGTGTGTGTGTATATATGTGTGTGTGTGTGTGTGTGTGTGTGTGTGTGTGTGTGTGTGTTTATTTATAGCAAATTTGTTTTACTCAAATCTTTGCTTCTGGGGTCCCTGTCACAAAATATTTTGAGATGGGGCCAAATACGAAGGTTTGATAACCACTGATATAGCAACAGAAGTTTTTTCAGGAAACTTTTAGGATTTAGAAGACATTTGTAGAATAGGCCTCAGGTCGTAATGGTTTAATCTCAGGGAATGTTGCTCCCCCCCCCACCCCACACAATGAATAGGATGCCCTCAGTAAGAAAAAAAAAAACTAAAAGTGGGAATTGGAGTGGGAGATGGAGGAACATAAACCATTATATGAAGCAGCATTTGGTCACTAATTGGTAATCAAGGCACTGTGCACTCCAGTGGCTTAATCCAAAGACAATCTTCTAAATTTGACTGCAAGGTAATTTGCTTTCATTTGAAAAGATCATCTCAATAAACAACATGTCAAATTCACCTTCAAGCCATAAAAAAACTCAATTACAAAATGTTTATTGCCTCTCTCACAACAGAACTTGGTGGGAAAATGAACATGGGTTTCAGACAATCTGTCGAGGGCTCATGGCAGTTTCTCTGTGAGAAAACATCCTTATCCTAACAAGGGTGAAATCTGATTAGACAGATTGAAAGCTGAGCTTATTTACACAAACCGTGTTTGACAAAGGAGAACCACAAAAAGGTTCTTGTTTAGTTCATTAAAAACAAAACAAACAAAAACTAAATGTAGAAAGTGGCTCAACATTTGGCCACTTTCTATTTAGCCAGCGTTGGGGTTATAGCACATTAGTAATGCCTTATGAAATAATATTACTATCACGAATGACAAAGTAATACAACATTTTTGCTAATTGAATGGGGCCTGAGATTACGTTTTCGCCTGTGTCTGTCTGTCTGTCTGAAGCTAATCTCGTAAACTACTATTCCGATCGGCCACGACGGCCAGTAGGGGAGGGGATTTTTGTCATTTCATAATCTCAGAACCACCGTCCCGCCGGGCTATGGGATATATGTCTGTGTGCATGGAGTGGAACTAGCCAACTGGGAAAAGCTATCCGTCCAGCGAATGGGAGCTACAGAGACAGCGTGCATAATTTGATAGGCTGCTTTACAATTCATGACAGACAGACACATGAACTGTGTGCCACACAAACACACACACAGAAAGATTTAAGAGACACACACACACACACACACACGCACACACACACACACACACACACATGCATGCACACCCCACACAGACAGTGGCACGGATACTGCCACACCCGCTGTATGCAGCACGTGCGTGCATGCACCCTGCAACACAAACGGTGTGAGACAGACACAGAGACTGCAGCACCTACTGTATGAAGTATGCATGTGCACAGGACGGTAACGTGACAACATGCCAACGTGACACCACAGGCCATGCACCTAGGATGCGTGCACACGCATGCGTGTGTGCACCAGACACACAGAGACACAGAGAGGGACGCAGTTTGACGTTACTGCATCAGACCGTGTTCTGTATTGTTATTGGGCGCATGTACTGTACTGTGTCAGACAGTGTACTGTATTGTTATTGGGCGCATGTACTGCGTCAGACAGTGTACTGTATTGTTATTGGGCGCATACTGTGTCAGACCGTGTTCTGTATTGTTATTGGGCGAATACTGTTTCTGCGTCAGACAGCGTACTAGATAGTATTATTATTGGGGGCGTGCCTCTGGTACTTAATCATGCTGTGAGGAAGAACATTATATGTGTTATTGTTAACATGCAGGGATCGAATTATTTTCTTACCACTTAAAGGGGCATGACACCCTAACTACAGCAGGGGGAAAAAAACATGACAGGCTGCACAGTGATGTAAGCAACACAGCTGCAGCTAATCAAAAATAATAACAGGTGTGTGTTTTAGGTGTGTCAACACTGTCTATCATGCTTCCACATTTGCATGCCCTTGACTCTGGACATTATGAAAATCTAACCCTCATTATTAATTGTTTGGTTTGGTTTGTTGCTTACTAGTCTGCCATGTTTTTAATCTGCTCTAGTTTTTTAACCTGAGCTGAAAAACAAACTACAAAATGGGTGTCATGACCGTTAAAGTACAGTACTCGAGTAAATATACTTTGTTACTGTCCAACACCGTTCTCAACACTCTCAACACGCTGTGCACTGCTGATTCATACCGTGTGCTCACTATTCAAGCAGCTGCAATTAGAGCACCTGCATCCACTAGGGAAAACAGTGGGACCCGGGTTTCTCCTCCGGTGGCAATTTAAAGTCATCAGAGCAAGTGGGTCAGAGCGAGCGATCTGAGACGTAAACAACAAACCACATCACAGTGACGATGCAAATCCTCTCTGAGGAGAAGAATACTGTGTGTGTGTGGGTGTGTGTGTGTGTGTGTGTGTGTGTGTGTGTGCGGCGTGTGCGCAATGTAAAATGGAATAAAAATCCCGATCCTTTTTTGGCTTTTTCTGCCTTTATTAGATATTATACATTAGTCTGACAGGAAATGGGGAGAGAGAGATGGCGAGTGACACACAGCAAAGGTCGTCGGGAACGCGATTCGAACCCGCGACAAGCTGTCAGGCTGCATCAGCAGCATAGGTTTTTTTAAAGGATCACGGCAACAGTCTGCTTTGTTAACGTTACGTCTTCATAATGTGAACTATTGTGTGTCTGTGTGTGTGTGTGTGTGTGTGTGTGTGTGTGGGAGGGGGTGGTAATTGTAGCATGTGGGAGTAATGGATGTCAGAATACTGCTTTGAAGAGAAACGAGACAGAGCCGAGTGGACAGAAAGAACACGTCGTACAACCATTTGCAATGCTAATGGTGCCTATTCTGAGCAAGCACGCACGCACGCACACTATCCACACACACAAGTGGGGTAGCAGCAAGCCAGAAATGCATGAACAGACACACGCGTACAGCACATACACGAATGTTGACTACAAAACTCAAAACTTCTGGGCGCTCGGTTGACGCTTAGCTGAAACAATGTAAACATGCAAATCATGGCTGTGGTAACGACTCGACGTCGGCTCGTAAATGACCTGGTTGTCAGACACAGCCAGGAGGATCAAAAGATCAGAGCTCATTCTCTGAACCGTTTCAAGCTTGAAGCACGATGTTCGGGCGCAGGGAAGAGAAGCGCACCAGCGTTGTCATAGAAATGCCTGGCAGACTGGCGCTGCCAACTCAAAAAAACACTTTGTGTGGACACAATTAGACGGCCTCAAGAGTAATGATGATATAGTATCGTTTCCTCACCCAGTGTCCAACTCGGCTCTCTGGCTTCATGCAATCCTCCAGTGTTAAGTTAAATGGTTACAATGTGACACCCGGGATTCGGAGTGTGGGAAGTTGCAATAATACAACACTTAAGAACCCAAGGCTACAATACTCAAGGTAGTAATAGAGCATGAACACTTTAACCCATTCAATCCGGGAACGCATCTGTGTCATTTTAGATTTGAGCTATAACCATTATTTCATACTTCGGCTATTCAAAAAAAGAAGATCTACAAGCTCATAGCCCGGCACAGAGTGCCGCGCTACGAGCTTGTAGATCTACTATTTTTTTTAAATCCTGAAAATCATTTTTTTAAAGCGAACATGTTTAACTCAAATCTTTGCTTCTGGGGGTCCCTGGAACAAAATATTTTGAGATGGGGGTCCGCGGCCAAATTCATATTATTTTGGAGGTCCTTGACATGAAAACTTTTGAGAACCACCGATATAGCAACTTACGATTTAAAAAAAAAACTGTTAGGATTTAGACGACATTTGTGGAATCGGCCAAATTGCGATTTTTCAAAAATAGCAGATCTACAGTTCAAGCTCATGAGTGCCGTGCTATGAGCTTGTATATCTGCTATTTTTGAATAGCCAAAGAAATCTAAAATGACCGAGATGCTTTCCCAGATTGAATGGGTTAAGAACCCATGGCTACAATACTCAAGGTACTAACAGAGCATGAACTATGTTGCTACAGGAGGTATGGCACAACGCACACGCACACACACACGCACACACACACACGGAAAGCTGCTTATGGACTTATCCACTTACCAGAGCAGGGCAAATCCTAAAAAAAGGCTACATTGTGGAATTGGGAGGCATGGAGTGGGTTAACTGGGGTCCAGGAGAAGGGAAAGGCTTTCAGAGTGTAACACAGAGATGAACATTGTACATGGTAGCGCATGAGGAACGATGCCGTTTTTCCGACTGCTTTTTACACAGCTTCTCATACAATGGTGTCGGAGTCTATTCTCTGACACACACCGGCTCTCAACCTTTTCTGGATCCACTTGAAAGTCTCTAAAGCAGGGTTCTTTTTTTCATGCCAAGGACCCCCTAGCTGAGAGAGAGATGAAGCAGGGACCCCCTCTATATTGTGTAAAATTGTGTTTCAGATTAAACTTACCTTTTTCCCCTCTACACCAATACCTCTTTGCCAAAAATAGCCGATCTACAAGCTCACAACGCCTCGCAGTGCGAGGCGTTGTGAGCTTGTAGATCTGCTATTTTTGGCTCAAGTTCTCCTCAGAAAAGGGATCGTTAGGGTTCAAGTGGTTAATGTAAAAAAAAAAAAAGAATCATCACACAAAGATATGGCGGCCCCCTTGTAGTAACTCTGAGGACCCCCTAGGGGTCCCGAACCCCCTGTTGAAGACCCCCTCTCTAAAGCGTTCACGGCCCACCCCATCTGACCACTTAACATGGCAGTGTTAAAGGAGAATTCCGGACATTTTAAGTGTTATCTTTGATGTGTCGTTACTCACCTACCGACGTAAACAGTGGCATTGTTTATTTCAAGAGATTCCCCTGTCGTCATATTTTCAACACCCTCCGTTGTCATAATGGGAGCGCGTGTCATAGGTAAATTCGTCTATTATAACCGATGCAAAGTTATTTTTTTCTCTACTACTACTCATTGTGGTGTCTCATGATAGTAAAACATGCAGTGAAAGTTCCTGAGAGGCTACCGCTAATGACGAACGAGCTAACGCTAGTTGCTTGTTTCTCTCCCAGAACCTGGCAACTTGGTGTTGCCATGTTGAGAAACAAGCAACTAGCGTTAGCTCGTTCGTCATTAGCGGTAGCCTCTCAGGAACTTTCACTGCATGTTTTACTATCATGAGACACCACAATGAGTAGTAGTAGAGAAAAAAATAACTTTGCATCGGTTATAATAGACGAATTTACCTATGACACGCGCTCCCATTATGACAACGGAGGGTGTTGAAAATATGACGACAGGGAAATCTCTGGGAATAAACAATGCCACTGTTTACATCGGTAGGTGAGTAACGACACATCAAAGATAACACTTAAAATGTCCGGAATTCTCCTTTAAGTGTATTTTCAGAGCCTGTTGATTTTTAATCATCAATCAATTGATTGTGTTCTGGCTCGGATCAATGGACCTAAAATACCATGGCTTTTTTAATACATAATTATTAAAATAAATATTAATTGTTTTGCCCACTTGCAGTATCCTCATGGGCCCAGTACTGGGCCCTGGCCCACAGGTTGAGAATCACTGCCCCTAACAGGTTAGTACCTGTTCGATCCACTAATCCAAGCCGTAAAGCACAATTGATTGATTGATCATTAAAATGAACATGCTCTGAAAACGCGATCAGATGGGTCTGCCACAAACGCCACTACTGACAGTTTCAAGAGGGCCCTGATCCCAAAAAGGTAGCTTGAGAACCACTCGTATATATAATATGTTGACATGTTTGCACAATAATGACATTCAGCCCAACGAACGGACACCAGGTTGAAATGTAGCCAATAGTGAACATTGACCCGTTCAATCCGGGAAAGCATCTGTGTCATTTTAATATTTCTTTGGCTATTCAAAAATAGCAGATATACAAGCTCATAGCGCGGCACTCGGTGCCACGCTATGAGCTTGTAGATCTGCTATTTTTTGAAAACTAGTGGAAACTTTGTGCAAATCTTTGAATATATATATATATATATGTTTTAAAGCGAACATTTTTAACTCCGATCTGTACTTCTGGGGGTCCCTGGAACAACATAGTTTGAGATGGGGGTCCGCGGCCAAATATCTATTATTTCGGGGGTCCTTTACATGGAAAAGTTGGAGCACCACTGATATAGCAACATGCTGTTAGGATTTAGACCATTTTTTAGATATGTATTTGGCCGCGGACCCCCATCTCAAAATGTTTTGTTCCAGGGACCCCCCAGAAGCAAAGATTAGAGATACAAATGTTCGCTTTAAAAAAATATAATTGATATATTCAAAGATTTGCAAAAATGTTCAAGATATAAAAAAAAAGGCAGCTCTACAAGGGTTAAGACAGCGAGGGAGCACAGCCACTTGTACACGTGAGAAATGGGGAGATTTGGAGCGATTGTGTAGAGTGATTACCAGTAAGAAATCAATACTGGCTGCAGATATATACTGTACACAGCACCAGTGAAAGAGGAACGCAGCTGCAGGAAAAGACATTCTGTACGCACGCACTTCAATTACACAAGGCCAATGTAATTAAATGTAAGATTTCAGTCTGCTAATCGGTCTGTGATAATAATGACTCAGAGGTACAAGAGGAGAGAATGAGAAGCCAGAGTCACTGGGTCCACACTGTACTATGAGAGCGTAGGTCATAGTGTATAATGGATTAATGACACCTGTTCAACAGGGAGGGGAACTGGGAGGGATAGCGTGTTCCTCCACACGCCTTACACCCCCCCTCTATTCTGGGCACGCCATAACAGGTGAGCATTCGGCGAAGACAGCAGACATACAAGCTCACAACGCGCCGCAGCGTGACATGTTGTGAGCTTGTAGATTGCCTATATTTTGGCGAAGAGATTGGTCTATTGGGAACAAAGGAGGGGGGGGGCCAAGTAGGGCCCCGTGGGGCACCCTGGTCAACGAAGTGTATATATAGGGTTTAATTGGTTAATGCCTTTTAAAGCACAGATTGATTCGAAAATCCTGCCAAAAATCCTGAACAAAATGTCCAAAAGTAACTCCAAGATATTAGGTTAAGGTCAGTTTTTATTAACGTTTTAAAGACTAGGAAAACGATTAAGCCATTAATGGGTCTATGTATGATATATGGCCAAAGCTGTGAATGGAAAATGACGTGTATTGTGTGGTCCTTTAACATTTTCTTTGTATTTTTTATATAAGCCCAGGGGTGTGAGAGTGAATTTCTTATTTCTGGTCCCCGGCTGCAAAACGAAATAAGAAACGTTTTCAATCACCGTGGCAAAAGGGAATCAGCATTTCATTTCAAGGTGGGAATGAATCAACAGCCGAACGCGAGAGCAGTCGCAGCGTGAGACAGGCCTTTAAGGGGACAAAGTGTCACAGCTAACAAGCCACTGTGATGACCTCAGATATCAATCATTCACTCTGACTAATGCCGCTGTGGAACATTTTAGAATTTCAACGGCAGCTAGCGTAGCCAAACGCTACAGCACTGTGTGTGAATGAGGTGTAATGGTAGTATGGAGCAGAACATTTTCAGGCCGCGAACCCCCCCAAATAATCATATTTGAACTGGGGACCCCCCCAACGGAGTCATATTTGAACTGGGGACCCCCCCAACATAATCATATTTGAACTGGGACCCCCCCACCCACCCTGACAAGCACTTTGAATTGTAGGAATTGAGGCATTACATTCAGTTTGACACGAGGCATTGTAGATCTGCTATTTTCACTACCAATGGTGTTTGTTGAAAGTTCCTGGAAAACCTTTGACATTTTCAATACTGAAGTATTTCTTAAAAGCAATACACTTTTAAATATCTTACCTCTTTTTAAAAGCAAGTACTCCAGTACCCATTTTGAGCAACGCACGCACGCACGCACGCACGCACGCACGCACGCACGCACGCACGCACGCACGCACGCACGCACGCATGCATGCACACACAGTAAAAAGTTTGATGGCGTAAAGCTGTGGCGCGTTACGTGGACAGAATAAGTAGCCTCTGGGCTTCAGCGATGTGACCTCGCACTACCTTATTTATTTCTTCCAAATGATGACTCTGTTTTTTACCGCAGCTTTCTGTGGTGGAAAGTACGGTAACTAAGTACCTGTACTCAAGTACTGTACTGTAAGTATTTACTTTCTACAATACTTTTGGTTATTTCCAATTTTCAATACTTTTACTTCTACGCCTATGCAAATTTTGTCTCATCCAATACAATTATTTGAAAACTGTAGTTACTAGTTGCTTTGTAGATGTTGATTATTGTTACAACACATTACATTAACCGCATCAAACCTATATATATGTATATACTGTATACTGCTATTTTCAAAAGATTTGTATACGTTTTGACAACTTTTACTTTTGGTACTTTAAGTACATTTTGATGCCAATACATTTGTACATTTACTCAAGTGAATTTAGAATGCCCAACTTTTACTATTGATCCATCTACTTAAAGCTGCTGCACTATGTAACTATCCTCTTCTACCCCGAATTTGAACCCGGTTCCTGAAGCATTTACCATTGAGCTAATAGAGCATGTCTGCTTGCTCAGGTGATAAATGTAATCTTGACGATCGGGTCAAAAGTCATGTCAGATCCCGTCTAGGTGAGACATAGTCTCGCGTCACCAGACAACTATTCCACAATCTCTGAATGATATATAGAGTCTGGAACTCCACTTCCCGAAAGCTGTTTAACGGAAGTTGTTCAGACCGGAAAGACATTCGCCCGCGGACCCGTAGTCCCAGTGGAAACGGAACCGAGGCGGAAGCATAGAGTCATAGGAGCGGTAAATTCATGTTATTTGTGCGAGGATTGTTTATCACAGAAAACTGAGAAAAGTATCATGGAATTAACGCTGAAAAAACTGAAAGAAGACACTAGTAGACATAAACGATGTTTATGAGATTCGTTGATTCCAGTCGGACTCCTTTGCGCCACTGCACAATGCTAAAACGGAAGTGGGTAGGGGAGGGGCATCCGCTTTCCCCTTACACATGATCAGAGCTTCCGAGTCCCAGATTGTATGCCGGAAACATTTGTAAATTGTGGGAGGCAACAGTCTGGTAACGCGAGACTAGGTGAGACATGACCTTTGACACGATCTTAGGCCACGTTTACGCGGTAACGATCAGAACAGAAAACGACAAAGTGCCGTTGCATTCTCACTTTTTATTCTGCATTTAGACACAACGTTGATTGGCAACGCTGTAATGTGCATGCCAAGGTGGCTAGGTGGTGGTGAGACGCGCTGCCAGATAGACCAGTCACGCATGCGTAGAACCACTTCCCTTCTACTTCCTATCATAGCTGTTTGTTTACACCGATGTAATAGCATACACGGCGTGAACCGACGTGAGCCATGACGTCACACGTTTTGTTGTTTCCCCCGTATTGCATGTTTACATGGAGACGGGTGGCGGAGCGTTTTCAAAGATTTCCACTCTGGAAGGGGGTTTCACTTCTATCCCAAAAAATACCCCAGTTTGAACACTCAGGCTTTCACAGCATATCTGGGGTTTTCTGTAAATCGGTCTCAAAACAGGCCAAACTGATTTGCACCCGAACGTGACGTCACGTTCGTGTGCAATCCCTCCCGTTTTTTCAGTTAAAAAATATATAAAAATTATAATAATATTGTTTTTCTTTATTTTTTTTTAATTATTTTTTTCTTTAATGTTTTTTACTTTTTCCACACACAACCAAGAGATACCATGCATACAAACTGGCTCAATAGTGCCCCGTGCCAAACAGGACAATGTGGTATTGCAGTTGAAAGTGCTTTATAAGCCAGAGAGAAGTTAGTTGGAATGAGTATATCTGAGGCTTGATTTAGGCTCAAACCTTTTGAAAAACGTTTGAGGGACATAAACAATTGGATATTAAATATTTTTTCAAATTCATGGTGTAGATCCTTTAACTTACTCTACCATACAGATTGGATGAAATTTAAAAAGTTACATGGAGCCGCTTTAAGTTAAAAATATGAGTACTTCTTCCATCACACAATGTAGACTTCTCCTTCGCCTCATTCACTGCCTCAAAGGAAATTATCCTGTAAGCGTTGGGTCATGGCTTATTTTGCCACTATTGAATACTTAAAACGCCACCACTTATTGCTACTCATGACAAGTCCTGTGCAAGACTAACAGGGGTCAAAATGATCTCATTAGAAAGGTCTTTCTCGCATCTGTGCATGCACTGTACAGTATATCGTCGCTGTCGGGCAGAAACCTCCATATTTTAATGGTACTACTTGATCATACTGCAGTGTCACACAAAAGCAGCAAAAGCAGCAGATCCGATATGGCGTGTATACGTAGTGTGTTTGCTAGTTTTAATTAATAAAAAAGTTGTTCACAAACAAATTTAATGAATACGTTAACCTCCGAATAACCTCTTTAAGGAATGAGAAAAACGAAAATATCCACAATCATGTGAATAAAATGTCCCATGTTTTCATTGCCATTTTAATTGCTATATGTGATTATAATGCGTACCTTCCGGTGCTATGGAAACGAAACGAACTTAATTAAAACATTACATCAGGGTCTTGTTACTGATTAATGTTGCACTTTTAAACCCCCACATTACTGGCAAGGGCTTGTGGGGCACATGCATATTTAATAGGAAAAACTATCCACCGTTTGGCACCTGGCAACAGGTGCTTAGTTGCGTGGTTGAAGCCAGGAGACAGAAGGCAAGTGGGAAAAAAACCTGGAGTGATGATTGTTGTTGTGGTGTCGCTATGTCTGTCTGTCCGTCTCTCTCTCTCCGTCTGTCCCTCTCTTCAGACTCCACCTCGCCCCCTAGCACTTCTCCAGAGGTGGAAAAAGTACTGACATGTTATAGATATTTTACTTAAAGGTAGGGTAAGTGCTTTTCTTTGGTTAAAATAAGTGTTAAATAGCTCTATATTCTGATAGTACTCATTGCTATAGAGTGTTTGTTCAGTAAAAGGAGTCTCCTTGTCTCTCCAGCTCTTCATAAAACAGAAAATGCATTTTCGTTTCAGTTTCATTTCCAATTTTATCCAATCAGGATAGAGAACTCAATCAGGATATAGATTAAACAAGTGAAATTGGAAGTGATGTCACTAAGAAATGAGCAGGCAAAATTGGAAGACTCCTGTTACTGAACAAACACTCTATAGCAATGATTACTATCAGAATATAGTGCTTTAACCTTTTAACAAAATACTTTTTGTTTTAACCAAAAAATACTTACCCTACCTTTAACTATCAATACCACAATGTAGAAGTACTCTGTTACAAGTAAAAGGCCTGTGTTCAAAATGTTACTTGAGAAAAAGTACAAACGTGTTGGCATCAAAATATACTTAAAGGGGTAGTTCACCCCCAAAATAACTTTTTTTCTATTAATTACTCACCCCATGGAGCCTTGAATTCATAGATATTTTTTTAGTTTTTGTCACATTCCTAAGCCAATAATTTGATTATAATAAATTTGTCCCCATTGATTCCGGTAGGAGACACAAATGCATTTGTGTCTCCTACCGGAATCAATGGGGCTAAATTTATTATAATCAAATAATAAAGGAAGGAATGCGACAAAAACAAAAAATAATCCATGGATTCAAGGCTTCATAGGGTGACCCGCTCACCCTCAGCCCGCATAATTTTCTCTGAAATCCTGACTCGACCTACCCGCGCCGCGGGTTGACCCGCGGGTCCCGCGGGTTACGGGTCGACCCGCTCATCACTATTAAGTACCAAAAGTAAAAGTACTAAAATGTTTGAAAATAGCCTATATATAAAATAGGGCTAAAGTGGTTAATCTGTGTTTTATAATATAATAATTTATATCTGCAAAGTAACTAGTAACTAAAGTTGTTCAAATAATTGTAGTGGAGTAAAAGTATAATATTTGGCTTTGAGATCTAGTGGAGTAGAAATAAAGTATTGAAAATGGGAAATACAGTAAAGTAAAAATTCCTCAAAAGTGTACTTAAGAACAGTACTTGAGTAAATGTACTTAGTTACTTTACACCACTGCACTTCTCTCTCTCTGTACCCCTTACTGCCACCTTCTGCCTCGATTGATGCTAGCGATTGACCAATATATTATGGCTACCATGCAGACATGTCTTGGTCACTCGCTCTCATGTTATTGTTACTTAGATTAGTTCTTCTTGACCACAATGTTAAGGCTGCAATTTAGATGTGCATGTTATTTAAACGGATGCTAGGTCATTGCTTACCTATAGTTTCGATGCCCAGATTGCTATTTTGATAGTTCAAGACCCAAAATAGAAATTAGATTCAGGGACCCAAAGTAGTGAAAATAGCAGTAGTGAAATTAGTGAAAACGCGCCACGTTGTGTGAGCTTTTAGATCTGCTATTTTCTCTACTTCTTTAAACGTAAAACAGTGGTTTAGACGTATGCTAGGTTCTCGGTTTACCTGGGATCCTATAGTTTCTCGAGGCACTACACTGTCTCTCTGCATTCTGTGTATGTGATTACCTTGCTTGTTGTAAGTCGCTCTGGATAAGAGTGTCTGCTGAATGCCTAAATTGTAAATTGTACGACATGGTAACCTGTAACGTAAGAGGACACCATTTGACATCAGGAGGACGTGCGTTGTGTTCTGAAAACTCTGGCTCCCACCGTGTGCATCACGTTTCTCAGCAGAAAATCGGTTATTTTCCAGCAAGCATCACATTTAGTTTGACAAACAACGAATGGATCCTGGGGAGAAGAGCGTGCGCGTGTGCGTGCGTGTGGGGGTGTGTGTGTGTGTGTGTGTGGTTAACCTTTTGTGTGTGCCATTATCACGGTTCTTTTTTCCAGGAACTAAAGCTTCAGGTCCTGCTGCCACAGTACCTCACCTGTGGTGTGGTGATGTCATTTGGCAGCTGCCGGCAGGCAGGGAGATACAATACCTCCTGGCCCTGTTTGCTAGAAATGTTAGCTCTCAGTGTGTGGTTCACTAATAACACTACTTATTTTGTTGTCTCTTCTTCTACCCGATACCCACCCCCACACTTACTCTCTTGTCTTCTGTTTCTGTTTTTTTCTCTTTTTATGGTCTCTGTTTATCTTCAACTCAACTGTCTTGGTGCTTCTCTCTTCTTCTTCTTCCATGCTTCTCCTCTGTTCTGCTACTGGTTCCACTAACTCCCGACCCCCCCCTTCAGACTGGCAGCACGAGGGTAAGACCTAACTCGAGGCCTAACCTCATTTTCTCTCTTTTGGTGGTTTTCAAACCGGGGTGCCATGACACATGTCCAGGTGTGCCCTGGGATTTGGTTACATGACCACATATTATTATTGCAATATATCATTGTTGGGCAGAAACCTTGTATCGACCTATTTCAACTTTTTATGTTCATTTTAATAAATCAATGCCCTACTTTGTCATACAAGAGTGTCACGCAATAGTAGCGAACATAGCTGATCTACAAGCTCACAACGCATCACATCGTGACATGTTGTGAGCTTGTAGATTAGATTTTTTCATAGGAATACAAGTTTTTTTTGGAGTTCGGTTTTTAGATATACAAGGTTTCCACTCGACAGAAACGATATAGTACAAACAGTTATTATTTATTTGTATTTACTTTATTAGTACACTTTATTTGTACACATCACGTCACATCACGACACATAGCTTGTAGATATATTATATTAACCTTTTTGAAAGTATGAAAATGTAATATTATGTGATGGTTAAATTGATAACACGTGCTATGTTGTGGTTACTTGGCACAGATTATGAATACAGGTGTGCCTTGTGAGATTTTGGACTTGCCCTTTTGGTGTGCCTTGGACACAAAAAAGTTTGAAAACCACCGATCTACTTTCTTTCCCTTCTCATTTCATCCTGTCTGTCACCATCTATCCACTCTCTCTCTATTTCCCATTCTCTCTCTCTGTCTGTGTGTCTGTCTGTCTGTCTCTCACCTTTCAACAGCGCCTGCGTTATTTAAAGCTGAACGTTTCAACCCCTCCATAGTCCATATACACACACACACACACACACACCTGTCTGTCTCTGTCTGCCCTCTTCACTACCATGCCCGTCTCCAGTCCACCCACCTGGTGTTGTCTGTGTCTCTGGAGATGTTGTTACCTGTGTGTCATGTGCTGCTAGTGTTGTTGTTTTTTTCCCTGTCGTTCCCTCCATCTGTGCCGTTGTTGTCGTTGCTCCTCCTGTTGGCATTGTGCTTCTGATGGCCCCCACATGGAGTTGACCGCCCCCTGTCCGTGTTTGTCTGCATTCATTGTCGGTGTCATGCTGCGGGTCCATTCATTGGTGGTTGGTCTTTGCAGCGGCCTTGCGATGCTGCTGCCATTCACTACAAATGAGACATTGTAACAATCGGCCCTTTGCTTTGAAAGGGAAATTATTAACTAAAGGAAAACAACAGGATCGGTAGGTTTTAAACTGAATTACCTTTATTTAATTTTAGCCACAAAATAATAATCAACAGGGCAAACAGTAAACAAATAACACACTGGCTTGAAATAGACTGTCCCTGTCTCTTTCCCTAGTACACAACAGATAAATAAACAAGTCAACAAACAATAATTATTTCAAAAGCCCCTCCCACCCCAAACAATTCCCAAAGTACTTTGATCCCTCAAAACACAAGTTCACACTTAAACAATAACACAAAGAGTCAGAACGCCACCACGGAGAGTCGCTTACTCGTTTTACGAGACAATATTAAACAGTCCCGCGTTTAGGTTCGAGACGGCCGCTTCATTGTCTATTAGCTCCTTAGATCCAAACAACTCGCGATTCTTCCGCACTGACGGTCCAACTATTAAGACTCGGGGTACCCCTTAAACTGTAATCCACCGGAACAGAAACATGAATTTGTCTCACCCGCGGCTCCGTAAGAATCCTCTCAGCGACCGGCGGTTCATTCACAAATCCAGCTGACGATTCCCCACGGCACTGCAACGACACGGTCCGTTCTCCGCAGGGCTCGCCCGTTCCTAATACTTGGCTGCAGCTCAAACTTAAGTTAAAACTTTGTCTTTAACAGTAAGGCTGGCGCCTAGGAGATCTCCTCTTTTCACCCGTCCTCGCTGGCATACAGGTTTGTTTGTTCGATCCCTCCCCCCTGTGCTGCACCCTCTATTAGTAACGTCGGGTGGCACAAATCATTCAATCATCCCCTGATCAGACCCATTACCCTCCAGTGAATAGGAAGTGTCCAACATGTTACATATCAAATCAGATACAATAACGTGCATAAGTAAATCAGATGTTACATATCACTCGTATAAAATAGCACCCATAGATCAAGCAGATAAATATAATAATATAATGTGCATTTATCACAACATGGCAGAGTGACAGCTTATGACATGTTTTTTTCTTAATGTTTTAGAGACACAATAGCTTAATGGGTAGAGAGACTGCCTGGTAAACAAGAAGGTCCCAGGTTCAGATTCACTTTATTGTCACTTAGACGCACTGTTTAGGTACATACATGTGAAAAGATTACGCTCGGAAGCTCCAATACAATAAAAACATGATAAAACGACCTAAAACACTCAATAAACAATAAACACAGGGCAATAATATCAGTCAAAGAAAGTACCGTAAAAGAGAGTTATTGCACAGTCACTTCTCACTGTTATTCTCGGCCCTAGCAATGTGTCGAGGTGTCCCTGAGCCAAGACACTTAACCCCTACCCTCCCTGCTCTTACTTACTGTATTTTATTCATTTATTTTTTCATTATTATAATCCAAGGCTCTTTTTTTTTTAAGGGAAAAAAAGTATTAAACTAGCAAACCACTTTAAAAACTAATTACAACTAACTGAAATTGAAAACATGAAGTTAAAGCTGCACTATGTAACGTTCCTCCTCTACCCCGGATTTGAACCCAGTTTCCTGCGGAAGTGCTGACATTTTTACCATTGAGCTAGAGCCTGCCTGCTTGTACACGGGATAACTTGAATCTTGACCATCAGGTCAAACCTCCTGTCAGATCTTGTGTCTAGGTGAGACATGACCTTTGACACGATCTAAATGTCTCAATGGAAGAGCAGGGAGACTAAATACAACCACCCCAATTGTATAAGTTATATTGTATTAGCATACCATACAGATTGGATAAAATTACATTTTATTATTTAAAAAAAGTTTCATAGCGCTGCTGTAAAATGAAATAAAAATACAAATGAATGAAAACTCTAATAACCTTTGCCCGTGGCCTCCCCTCGTGTTCCGGCCTTCAGGTGAACTCCTCACTGTCAGGTGAAAAGGAACAAGGTTGACATTACGTGTATCAGAGAGGAGACGTGCTTGTCTGTGCTCTGCCTGGGATCAACTGTAGACGTAGCAGTGACAAGGGACCAGAATACTCAGGGAATCATCATCATCATCATAACCTTTATTTAAACTCGAAGTACAATTGAGGGGCAGCCAGTGGCCAGTGGTTCTCAAACTTTTTCAATTCAAGGACCCCCAAATTCATATGACCTCCCATCTGAAAATGTTTTGTGCCAAGGATCCCCCAAAAAGAGAACATTTGTGTAAAAAAAAAGAGAATAATTAAATTTAAATGTCCAAACATTTTCAAAAATAGTAGATATACAAGCCTGCAGCACGGCACAAAGTGAGGCGCTGTGAGCTTGTAGATCTGCTGTTTTTGAATAGCGGATTCAAATCCGGGGTAGTCGAGGAAAGTTACAAGTTACAGTGCAATCTATATTGTCACAAAAAGTTACAAAGCGTCGATTGTTTTAGTAAACTGTATGAAAACCTCACTACTATGGTATTGAAAGTAAAATAATAATTCCCAATGTAGTTTTCAACTATCAGAGAAAAGTATTGTTAAATAGGCTAATCTAACATATTAATATCTGACCCTCTCTGTGTCTGCCCATTGCTTCTGTTTTAACCTGCATTATTCTGAAATCCGATTTCCTGGGTAAAAGTCATAACATCCTGGGTGAATTGTTTGAATGATTATTATTATTCAAGTTTTAGCGAAAATGTGACAAGCATTTTGACACATTGAATATGGACATTTGATCAATAAACACTTGAGATCAAACCTTTTAAGGCATCTCGCTCAGAACTAATTCAAACTCATTAAACTCACATTGCACTGTAGCGTGCTGTCCCTGAATTCATTAAGATTTATGGGGTATGCATTATGCAATCACTGTCATAAGCTGTAACATTACTATTTCAGTGTAGGCCCTACAGTACATTTTGACCATTTTCATCCCTGTGTCCCTATTTTGAGCATGTCATACGACAATGTCCTTATGCAGGGGTTCTCAAACTTTTTTATACCACGACCCCATATTATGAGGGATTTTGTTTCCTGCCATTTACGGTGTTAATCAGCAAAATAGGTACAGCTGGTCAGGCTTATATAACAAACCTGCCTGACTGGTCTACTGCAAGGGTGTACTCAATGAACACTAATTGCATTCATTACAATCCCCTTCACGTTGGTTGAGATTTTTATTTATTTTGTGGTCATTTTTTCTTTTTTTGGTTGCCAATGCGCGACCCCAAGGGAACCCTCCCGCGACTCCACTTTGGGTCACAACCCATTGTTTGAGAACCGCTGTCCTAATGTGACAATATATCAAAATATATAAAAATTAAAACGATATATATGGAAAATTAGCAGATCTCCAATGCACCGCAATGCTAGCCTGGCATTGCCAGACTGATCACGTGGGATCACTCACAAGTTCCTCCACGATACCGTGGAGGAACTTGTGAGTGATCCCACGTGATCAGTCTGGCAATGCCAGGCCACCGCAATGCGGCACGTTGTGAGCTTGTAGCTTGGCACATTTTCAAATAGCCAAAAACATAAAATGGGGCTTAAGTGGTTAAATGTAGGAAACATTTACAGTAAGTGTATATTTTTAAATGGTGTTTTTCTTTTTCATGCATGGTTTGATTTGACTGTTTGTTCTTTCTGGTGCAGAGTGCAAGCTGTCGAGGTCCGGCCCCCCTGCCACCATCGTCACCATCGATGAGGAGAGCCCCAACGGTACGTAGCCTCTTGGACTTACTGTTATAAGCACTCTATGGCTAGTTGGTTATACTGTCCCTCAATGTGTTGTAGCACTCTATGGCTAGTTGGCTATACTGTCTCTCAATGTGTTGTAGCACTCTATGGCTAGTTGGTTATACTGTCTCTCAATGTGTTGTAGCACTCTATGGCTAGTTGGTTATACTGTCTCTCAATGTGTTGTAGCACTCTATGGCTAGTTGGCTATACTGTCTCTCAATGTGTTGTAGCACTCTATGGCTAGTTGGCTATACTGTCTCTCAATGTGTTGTAGCACTCTATGGCTAGTTGGTTATACTGTCTCTCAATGTGTTGTAGCACTCTATGGCTAGTTGGTTATACTGTCTCTCAATGTGTTGTAGCACTCTATGGCTAGTTGGTTATACTGTCTCTCAATGTGTTGTAGCACTCTATGGCTAGTTGGCTATACTGTCTCTCAATGTGTTGTAGCACTCTATGGCTAGTTGGTTATACTGTCTCTCAATGTGTTGTAGCACTCTATGGCTAGTTGGTTATACTGTCTCTCAATGTGTTGTAGCACTCTATGGCTAGTTGGTTATACTGTCTCTCAATGTGTTATAGCACTTGGTTATACACATGAGACGTTTGAGAATTTCAAAGGGCCTGCCATTGTCAATTCATGGGGTAAATCAGTGGGAAATCCAAACCTTTTCATGGAGAAAGTGTCACATTTGCCATGTGTGAAATTGTGCCAGGTGTGAAATGTTATCATTTCAAACTAAGGCGAATTAGGTGCGAATAGGGGGGGCTGTCTCATCTGTACTGTCTCTCAATGAGTATTGAGGCAATAGGCAATTTATGCGTTATGTTTTTGTTGTTATTCATCCCCTCTTTTGTGGCAATATTTAATTTTAAGAAACATTGTGGTGCCGGTAGCTGAGCGGTTAAGGCGTGTATCACATAGGCTATGTTGCCTGACAGTGAGTCCCATTTTTTTTGGATTCCCGGGCCAGGTGCACCTTTGTTGCATCATGTCACTGTCTGTCTGACTCTCTCTCTCGTCTCTCTCTACACTGTAACTATCAATAAAGGCAGGAGAAGCCTGAAAAATAAATACAAAACAAAATAATAACTTTTAGCCCTTCATCACGCTGTCTTTTAATGAACACAAATTCAATAATATCGTCTTTTTCGGGCAGAAATGTACAAAACTGTTACTTTTCAGGATTCAAATTCAAAAATAGCAAAAGTAGCAGATCTACAAGCTCAAAACGCATTGCTTTGCGCCGTGTTTCGAGCTTGCGCATCTGCTACTTTTGATGCTTGCGTGTGACACTGTAGTATGATCAAGTAGGGCTTTTTTTTTACGAAAAAAAACACAAAAAGTTTGAATATGGAGTTAGGAGGTATACACAGAGTAAACATTGGCCACTGGCATCAGATGACGAGATAAGATAACATAAGATAAGATAAGACCTTTATTGCCAGAGGACAGATCGCCAGAGGCAGCGCAACAGTTAAGATAACGGTTCCAGGGCAGAGAAAGCAGGGTAAAGACAAGACATCACACACAAAATAAACACCATCAATAATAAACAAGTATACAAC
The DNA here is from genome assembly GCF_963280865.1 of Gymnoscopelus braueri. Taxonomy (NCBI): domain Eukaryota; kingdom Metazoa; phylum Chordata; class Actinopteri; order Myctophiformes; family Myctophidae; genus Gymnoscopelus; species Gymnoscopelus braueri. The sequence continues at coordinate 13,116,652 of NC_137619.1, read as the reverse complement.
AGTGCACACACCCTCCTCAATAAAGCTTGCACCAGGCAGGACAAAACAATACTAAGAATAGCACGGCGAGTATTGGCTGATAATCCCTATAGATGCAGTCCTCAAGTGGTGCAGTATATGGATCGGAATGTTGGCTTGGTTTTTGTGGAGCTAAACTGTTGCCGTTTCTTCAATAATACAATACAGTGAGTTCTACTTCTTGCATCAGAGCGATGTTTTATTAATAGTTAGAAGTAACAACTGGATTGAGGCTTTCCACGGTTTTGGTTGATGTTTAGTTGCATTTCAAATTGTTGTTTAGAGACATTCTGGAAAGTCTCTTTTTTTGTTTCTTTCTGGCTGTTGTTGTTTTTGGTGTGTTTACTGTATGTCTGTTTGTTTGTGTTTACTGGGATAAGCAAAGCAGTGGTGCGTGGGAGCGTGCGTGCAGATAGTTAGATAGATAGATAGTTAGATAGATTTTTATTGTCCTGCACCACAAGATGCCCAGCAGGCTTATCAGCAGGCTTATCACTCACAAAATGTACATACACCAAGATACACCACAAACAGAATACATAAACATATTGATTGTCTGTGAGTTATGGATACATCGTTCGCCAGTGCAACTGCCATGCCTTCTCTATGAATTTTCCTAAAACAAAAACTTCCTCAGTGAACGGCCAACTTAAAGGGGAAATCCACCCATTTTCAATATTTAACTATGTCATTAATATAGCATAAAGGAGTTGTGTGGAAATAAGAAAAAATTTAAAAAAAAATTAACATTGCAAAAAAATGTAACATTGCAAAAAAATTAACATTGCAAATTACACCATGATGAGTCATCACAGTGTAATTTGCAATGTTAATTTTTTTGCAATGTTACATTTTTTTGCAATGTTATTTTTTTTTTTAATTTTTTCTTATTTCCACACAACTCCTTTATGCTATATTAATGACATAGTTAAATATTGAAAATGGGTGGATTTCCCCTTTAACATAATAACATTCAGACATCCACGGTACGGCAGTGGTTCTCAAATTGGGGTCCGGGGACCCCCAGGGGTCCTTGTTGAGACGGTTCCAGGGAGTCTCCAGCAAAAAAATATATAACATCAAAATCTGTTTGCTCAAAATTCTTGAATATGTTTTCAATATTTGTTTTTAAAACATTTTAACACCTTAAAACATGTTAACACCTTAACCCCCCAAACCTTTGGGGGGGGGGGGTCCCATACAAGGTTTTTCTTGTATGGGCGTCTGTACTGTGGCCAAATGCATACGTATGAATTTCGAGATCATTGACATTTAAAAGTTGGAGAACCACTGTAGTAAAGGACATAAAGTCTTACTACAGTGAGTAAGGCCAACAGCAGCACCAGAACTCACTGATGCATTGAACAGATGGAGGCTGTTTGTGCAGGTCAGGAGTTCTGGAACTCTCCTCTCCTCTCCTCTCCTCTCCTCTCCTCTCCTCTCCTCTCCTCTCCTCTCCTCTCCTCTCCTCTCCTCTCCTCTCCATCAACAGCTCCCACTGCTGCTCTCATCACAACTTTTTCTGCAGCCTACCCACTTTCTTCTCCATTTCCCCCCCTGGTGCATTGTTTCCTGTGATGTACTTTTTTGTGGGTTTGTCAACCGTATTTCTTGAAAAGATTGTGTCCCTGCTGTACTAAACAGAAGTATCTGCATCAAGGGTATGAATTTGCTATACAGCTGTTCTAGAGGGGGGGGGGGGGGAGAAGGTGTGTGTGTGTGTGTGTGTGTGTGTGTGTGTGTGTGTGTGTGTGTGTGTGTGTGTGTGTGTGTGTGTATTTTTTGCACACATTGTAGCCTATGTCACAGGTTCGCAAACTTTTCCGTGCCACAGAGCCATTAGCCATACAATTGCAAAATGGCTTTACATGCGCGCAGCCGCGCACACACCTCTTGTGTGCAGTGGAGCGCAGTAACAGCTGCTTTCGTAGAAGTCATATTATGTACAGTAGAGCAGTGTCTCTATAAGTGGAGCAGGTGTGTGTGTGTGTTCTATCTGTTTGCGACGCCTGCAGATATTTACAGCAGGCTAACAGAGTTTAATGAGCAGCACTTTACTGAAGATGGGACTCACAGCCTGTTTATACAGTGTGTGTGTGTGTGTTTTTATACACGCTCCACTGGCTTCATACTGCAGGCACAGCCTTTTTGGCACATCACGTGCATGCTTGTTTGCCAGTGTGTGTGTGTGTGTGTGACGTGGTGTGCATGGGAGTGTGGCATGTTTGTTTGTACTGTAAGTGGAGCGTGCACGTGTGCACACACTTAACACTCCAACAAACTCCGATTAACTTTGGCATCCACGTGGGTATGTGTGCGTGCATGTTTGAAGGTGTGTGCATGAGTAGGAGGTTACTCTTTGGTTATTGTTGGCTTTTTTTCTTCTTCCGTGCATCGTGATCAAAATGTCCAACTCAGTGTCCCCACTTTAAGAACCACTGGTCTACAGTGGTGTAAAGTAACTAAGTATATTTACTCAAGTACTATACAATGTTGAGGCATTTGTACTTTACTTGAGTGTTTCCAATTTCCAATACTTTTACTTTTACTCCACTACAATTATTTGAAAACTTTAATTACTAGTTACTTTGTAGATTTGGATTATAACAAAACAATACATTAACCACTTCAGCCCCATTTACATTTCGGGCCATATGTTCTGGACTTTTACTCGTAACAGAGTATTTCTATATTGCAGTATTGATACTTTCACTTAAGTAAACAGTGTACTTTTTCCACCACTGCTAGTTTATACAGGGGACAGGTGGTGATTGTGTTGTCTGAAGCGCCCCACTTCTTCATAGGCGAGTTAGCATCAACACTATTGTTACAGTAGTATCTCCATATTGTTCTTTTTACGATGTTTCATTCATGAAAGATCATACACTTGTCATACTAAATTGTATGACAGTGTTGCGCAAAGTAATGAAATATAACTCTTGAACTGTATAGGCCAAAACGTGAATCTGCCTGTTACAGCGCCACCATGAGGCTGATTTGAAAAAATGTAGGGTGGCATTTCTTCCTTGGCCTAGTAAGGATGTGCGTACAAAGTTTCACGGAAATCGGAGGCTGCGTTCATGACTATTTACCAATGGATCGAATGCCCCCGCCCCCCAGTTAAAAATCACTAAAATCACTATAACGATGGATAACAAGTTTTTTTTTAACAATCATCTTTTAATTATTATCATTTCAAACTAATAAAATAACCCTTGTTGTAAAAAAAACTAAGTTGTCCTTTAAGTCTCTCGTTTTATAAAAATGTAACCAATGACATTCTTTAACAAGAGCCTGTAACTAAATAATAACTACATTTTATCCATTAGATGTTCTTTTTCCCCATGTCTTGAAAAGTAACAGTTTTGGACATAACATTTCCCCTCCCGACAGCAACGGCATCATGCTGGGCCTCCTACCTCGACAGAAACGTTCCCATCCAGGCTGTCGATGTCTTGGAGCCCCCATGCTTCCTCTCCTCATGCACGGCTTTGATTTTGGGGGGGCTTTGATCGATTGCCTGGGGATTGCTATTTGCACGGCGGTGGGTTTTGCCAAGCCTCACATCCAAATGCATTCCCCCCCTGCAATGCAGTGTGTGTGTGTGGGAGCTGGTGAGGGGATTTGTGCTAATCTTTCTCATAAAGCACTCATTTACCTGGGATATGGGTCTCTTCTGGCTGCTCCGTCCTTTTATTTATCTCGGGGTGATGAAACGGCCCAGGGCGCCCGTCCTCCGCCGTAATGGAATGTAAAACAGGCAACCTGTCATTATTGACCAAAGCAATTATCCTTCCAAATGTGCTCCATCTCTTCCCGTCTAGTGGCGCAGCCGCCATACAAATGACACATAATAAGATTCCATCTTTTCTGGGCGCCTGTCGCCTTCGTATTCATTCACGTCGTTGCGGTGAATAGGAAAAAACAAACAACATAATCACCCCGTCTGTCTGCGTCTTGAAATGTTTGGTCTAGGTCAAAGGAAAGGAATAACTAAACGATGAAATATGAAAACATATTCTACCCATTTTTCTCCCCCCACCCTTGGCTCGCCCCGAAGAACACATTTAACACAAATTTAACACCGGCTCAGGAGAGCCAAGATAGTATACGAATCCCCATGGCGGAGCTCAGATGCATTATGGGCTAGAAGCGCGGCGCTGTCAAGATCCTGCATTATAATTTAGTGGATTTTCTGGGGTTTAGAATCACATTTTATTTAGAGGTACAATAATAGGCCCCCGCTACGTGCTGATGGGACTCGGAGGATGTTGATGTTGGCCGGTCGGTCCGTTCATCACTTAGATTCTGAATATCATATCTCACATTTGCCATAATCATTTCCTCTGCAGCTTCATGGACTCTAGAGGATGACCTAGGGCCAGGGGATATAATATTACAGGTGCAATAGTTAATCAAACACATCAATTTAATTGTTGATTAAATAAATGACACATTTGAATAAGTATGATTTTGAAATGATACACATTGTTAGCCACCATTGAACAACAAATACAGGGTTAAGTGGTTAATCGGATTAGATGATTGTAAAAAGGACCCCGTAGAATTGTTTTGTGTTGATCCATTGATATAAGAAAAAACTAAAATCTACTTCTTGATTAATGGTCATGAGCAAGATTAAGTTGATGAGAGGTTCTAAATGTCGGTGTTCTCCAGCCCTATGATGACCCCTATTCATTTTGGTGACTCCAGTCCATGGCCTAGCTTCACCCATTTCCACTTTCACACATTTTACTCCCAAACAAGGTATCTTGAAAACTACTGGCTGGTTTGCATTGGAATTTGCTGTGCAGTGTGCACCTCCCAAGCTCCCAGGACAATGCCCCCCATTATTGGTGGCCCAATGGCCATTCTTTTAACCCTAACCCAAGGCCAAAACGTCCAATCGCACGCAAAAAAGTCTAAATCGAATCCAGAATGCAAGGAAACGTAATGAGCTCAGCAAGGATGCACCCTACTGATTAAAACATAAATGGAACTTGAATATCTCGAAAGCGTCCGCGACACACTCATCTGACAACTTAAAATTAAAATCTTAGTGTTCAACCAATTATTTTGGAGGCCACTTGCAATAACTTGGCCCACGTGTTGTGAATCACAGCTCTAGTGACAGCCTTTCAAACTGTATACTGTGGTTTCCATTTGGGTGTAAGCAGCAGCACGGCCTCTAGGGGCCACTAGCGGGGCTTTTAGATTTGTAGTCTTGTGTTTCTTCCCTTTAATTGCTTCTTTCCGATACATCTGGCTGTGCTGTAGCCCAGGAGAGTTTAGCGTGGTGAGAAGCAGCTGGTCATACAGGCATATCAAGCCAGTAGCTCAGCTCAAGCATAACATGTTTACCGTTTTTTTCTCAATTGATTTGACAAATTTCTCCAAAGCGAGGTGCATGGTCTCAAAACAGTTAACACATCCGTCTGAACAGACTTTTTATTTAAGCAACTCGATGCCACTGCTAAATGAAATACTTTTTCACTTCAATGTTCAAGGTTTACATCTTTATAGAAATATACTTTATTCAACACTTGTTACATCATTTTCATTATAACTATTATGTGTCTTCTATTGAATATTCAACTGTATCCTCACAGGTGTGCTCATGCTAAAATGTCTGTTCATCACAATTCTGGAAATACTGCAGTAATATTTCATATAAGTGTTTAGTAGAACATGTGGAAAGTTTGTCAATTCTGGTATTGTCATATCTATTTGGTGTGAAACAGTTCATTGAACTTATGTTAGTGATCCCTATCTCATCACCTCCCCTTCCTTCTTCACCTCCTCCATGTGCTCCACCTCCCCGTTCCTCCGTCATCTCCTCTATGCCTTACACCTCCCATACCTCCTCCCAAAAACCTTTATCATTAGAAATTATTCATTGGGGGGGCATTAGGAAATGCTGGGGGGGGCGGCTTCCTCGCGCGGCAGCGAAAAAAAAATTGCAGTTTTTTTTGCGTTTTTTCCGGCTGTTTGTGTAATACTGCTTCCTATTGTTTAGGAGTAGTACTGCATGTGTGTGTGTGACTGTGTGGAAAATCAGGGCAGAGGATTATTTGAATTGTGCAATGATACATGATGGAATATGATTAAGGATTATTTTGATTATGGTAAGCTCACATTTCATATCATGACATAAATGTAACTTTCACAAGCCCCCCCACCCAAAAAAAAAAAAAAAAAAAGCAGTCAGGGCATTTGGGGGGGCATTGCCCCCCCTTGCCCATGCCTAGATCCGGCCCTGAATAATTGATAAGGAAATGATCAATTTTTGCAGATCAACTGCATTTCTATTACGGTAATTTAGCAAAATTACCAAGAGTTAAGACTGTTTAGATTAAGTGTTTTGAGAGCATGGGCCTTAGGTTGGAGAAATGTGCCAAATCAATTGAGAGAAAACAAACAAAACGACAACAACAACAACAACTGTAATGTATTCAAACCGCTGCCTCTGGGACAGCTGCCAGATACGAGACGATTAAAAAATAGACACGCACATCTCAATGCCCAAGAGGATGGGTGCTGGATGAAGAAATACCTTGTGAAGTTGAACGCGGATATCTGTAGGCCAAATAGGTCTGTTAAAAAGATTGTCATTTTCTGCCGTTTTGACTTTTGGAGAACATAACTTCTCCTACTTCTGAAAGTCTGATGAAGAAGAGCCGTATGCTCTAAACCAGTGGTTCCCAAACCTTTTCAGCTTGAAAACCAAAAGATATATTGGTGTTTTTTGTGTAGTTTTTTTTTCCTTACTTTTTTGGGGTGATGGAAAATCTCGTAGCCATAAAAATGGCTCTGCAACCCTAAATGCAGTCGCGACCCTACAGTATGTTTGGGGAAACACACAACAAACGTCCTGCTTTTAACGGGAGCTACATAATACTGGTGCCAGACACAACATGGAATGAACCCTCCTTCACTTAAAGAGTGTGGGTCTCTGTTGAGGGCACAATGCTTGCTTTGTGTAGACGCCTCCACTCGTTCAGCCCCAAGAGAACCCGATCGTTTTGTTTCCCTAAATCCAGATGCAATTAATCGGATTGAAGAGATTTGTGTCTAGCGGAGGAACAAGGGGCTATCTGCGAGAGAGAGAGGAGGGGGGGGGGGGCAAGAACACTTTGAATAGCTAGGGGAAATCAGAGTTCCATAAATGTCTCATTGCTTTTATCTTGTTGCTGCAAAGTCATGATCTATTTGGCTGATCATTTATTTATTATATTTGTCCATGCTTACAGGGAATGAATTATTTGAGACAGAGCCATGATGCCAACATATGCTCATAGATATTTATGCTCAATAAATATTATAATTTATGCTCAATATAGTATACGCAATTCAATCCAAGAGTTGTCTGACTGAAATACATTTTTGTGTATTTTTATGTCAAAAGTCACTTAAAAGTGTAATCTTAATTACTTTTTGTCAAACAAATACATGATTACATCAGCAAGCACTTATGAATAATCATGAATTATGGTTTCATTCACCTTTATGATTCCCATAGCTCAATGTTCCTCCACGCGGAGCTTATTGTCATTATGGAGACACTAAAGGCCTGCTACTTTGTTCTGAACAGAACACTAAAATATGTATCTGAAAACATTAAATGTTTTCATTCAATGTTTTCTCACCTCAAATTTTGAGGTGAGAAATAGGCAGTGTAGTAGTAACATAAATGTGCCTCTGCACTGCCTCTCTGAGATCCCATAGCCCGAGGGAACGGGGTGGTCGGCTGAGACTGTGATTGGCCGAGACACAACCAGCCTCTGTTTTACGAGGAAACTTCACAATAAAGGCCACCAAAAAAGAATAAAGCCATTGCAGCTGGACTTTTAAGAATCCTTCAGCTTTTGCTAAATCTAGTACACACCACTGAGGAAACAATGTCTTGCCTGTTGACCCCTCTTCAAGCTCCCGACCCAAAGAAAATCAGTCAGTCGAAGCGAAACAGACAAGCGTCGAGCCGGAGAATGAAGACAGAGAGGGGGAGAGAAAACATACTTTGCAAAGTCTCAGCTCAGCTGTGCATTTTCCCCCGGTTGTGTCACGTCAACTCTTTTGCCTTCGACCTTTCATCAGAATCCTAGTGTCTATACGATTGCTCGACTCTTGTTTTACTCTTCCAAGAAAAACATCGCCACAGAGCGCAGGGTTTTGACACGCCGCGCCAGGAGAGCTGACAAAGCCTGAAAGCGGAGCCAAACAGACGAGATCGCTAAGGGGCCGCCCCGCCGCAGACGTTGAATGCCATTCAGTCTGTGTAAAGGTCTCTCGTCTCTACCAGTTTGACTGGCCGACACCGGAGAACATTTGTCCTGTGGGGGAAATACTGGGTCCAGTGCATGGACCGTAAAACAATATGGACAGCGTCACGCCATTGGTTTCTACAGACCGTAAATTAAGCCTATTTTGCAGCGATTTCAAATCCGCCATCTTTCTATATCCGGTTGATATCTGGTCCGAAATGCAAATGGAAATGAATGCTATTGGCTGAAACCGCAGCAATAATTTACCAAAACGCATATCATGGTGATTGAAAGAAGACTTTAAACTAGCGACTAAGTATTTATTACAATGTTTATTAAGGTAATACAATCAAGTGCAAAGTTCGTCCAAAAACCCATCCACTTGAATGGAGCCTAATTGCTTCTGCAACCAGCAACCAACAGCGGTGAAACAGCGGTGAAACATCGGTGAGATTACAGGCCGTTCATATGAACTGTCACACTTCCTACATAGCCTCAATTTACAAACCGGAATCTAGCCCCTTGGTCCAGTGCCAGGGACCGGTGTATGTCCCTCCCTCCAGCACCGCTATAGGCTTCAGAGGCAAAAGCTGAGGACGTTATTAAAATGTGTGTTAGCAGCATCAGGTTGAAACAATTAATGAAGAGGAGCCAAGCCTGCTGTGTGTGACTGACTTTTTGGTCTCACTATACAGAGTCATTAGCTCCCCTCTCTCTGAAGTTAATTCAATCACCCTCACTCACACTGTTCCTCTCTCTCTCCCTGTCGTGTCATTAGCACTGGCATCCTCATTCTTCATTCATTCCCTCATTCACTTTAATTCAGTGGTTCTCAAAGTAGGGTCTGCGACTGGGACCCCACAGGGGGTCCTTGGGAGGGTTCCAAGTTATAGCATCAACATTTGTTTTGACTACTTTAACCCTATAAGCATGGGCTATCTGAAAATAGACGATATACATGTACAAGCTCACTATGCGACGCAATGTGACGCAATGTGACGCGTAGAGAGAGGAGGGGGGGGGGGGCAAGAACACTTTGAATAGCTAGGGGAAATCAGAGTTCCATAAATGTCTCATTGCTTTTATCTTGTTGCTGCAAAGTCATGATCTATTTGGCTGATCATTTATTTATTATATTTGTCCATGCTTACAGGGAATGAATTATTTGAGACAGAGCCATGATGCCAACATATGCTCATAGATATTTATGCTCAATAAATATTATAATTTATGCTCAATATAGTATACGCAATTCAATCCAAGAGTTGTCTGACTGAAATACATTTTTGTGTATTTTTATGTCAAAAGTCACTTAAAAGTGTAATCTTAATTACTTTTTGTCAAACAAATACATGATTACATCAGCAAGCACTTATGAATAATCATGAATTATGGTTTCATTCACCTTTATGATTCCCATAGCTCAATGTTCCTCCACGCGGAGCTTATTGTCATTATGGAGACACTAAAGGCCTGCTACTTTGTTCTGAACAGAACACTAAAATATGTATCTGAAAACATTAAATGTTTTCATTCAATGTTTTCTCACCTCAAATTTTGAGGTGAGAAATAGGCAGTGTAGTAGTAACATAAATGTGCCTCTGCACTGCCTCTCTGAGATCCCATAGCCCGAGGGAACGGGGTGGTCGGCTGAGACTGTGATTGGCCGAGACACAACCAGCCTCTGTTTTACGAGGAAACTTCACAATAAAGGCCACCAAAAAAGAATAAAGCCATTGCAGCTGGACTTTTAAGAATCCTTCAGCTTTTGCTAAATCTAGTACACACCACTGAGGAAACAATGTCTTGCCTGTTGACCCCTCTTCAAGCTCCCGACCCAAAGAAAATCAGTCAGTCGAAGCGAAACAGACAAGCGTCGAGCCGGAGAATGAAGACAGAGAGGGGGAGAGAAAACATACTTTGCAAAGTCTCAGCTCAGCTGTGCATTTTCCCCCGGTTGTGTCACGTCAACTCTTTTGCCTTCGACCTTTCATCAGAATCCTAGTGTCTATACGATTGCTCGACTCTTGTTTTACTCTTCCAAGAAAAACATCGCCACAGAGCGCAGGGTTTTGACACGCCGCGCCAGGAGAGCTGACAAAGCCTGAAAGCGGAGCCAAACAGACGAGATCGCTAAGGGGCCGCCCCGCCGCAGACGTTGAATGCCATTCAGTCTGTGTAAAGGTCTCTCGTCTCTACCAGTTTGACTGGCCGACACCGGAGAACATTTGTCCTGTGGGGGAAATACTGGGTCCAGTGCATGGACCGTAAAACAATATGGACAGCGTCACGCCATTGGTTTCTACAGACCGTAAATTAAGCCTATTTTGCAGCGATTTCAAATCCGCCATCTTTCTATATCCGGTTGATATCTGGTCCGAAATGCAAATGGAAATGAATGCTATTGGCTGAAACCGCAGCAATAATTTACCAAAACGCATATCATGGTGATTGAAAGAAGACTTTAAACTAGCGACTAAGTATTTATTACAATGTTTATTAAGGTAATACAATCAAGTGCAAAGTTCGTCCAAAAACCCATCCACTTGAATGGAGCCTAATTGCTTCTGCAACCAGCAACCAACAGCGGTGAAACAGCGGTGAAACATCGGTGAGATTACAGGCCGTTCATATGAACTGTCACACTTCCTACATAGCCTCAATTTACAAACCGGAATCTAGCCCCTTGGTCCAGTGCCAGGGACCGGTGTATGTCCCTCCCTCCAGCACCGCTATAGGCTTCAGAGGCAAAAGCTGAGGACGTTATTAAAATGTGTGTTAGCAGCATCAGGTTGAAACAATTAATGAAGAGGAGCCAAGCCTGCTGTGTGTGACTGACTTTTTGGTCTCACTATACAGAGTCATTAGCTCCCCTCTCTCTGAAGTTAATTCAATCACCCTCACTCACACTGTTCCTCTCTCTCTCCCTGTCGTGTCATTAGCACTGGCATCCTCATTCTTCATTCATTCCCTCATTCACTTTAATTCAGTGGTTCTCAAAGTAGGGTCTGCGACTGGGACCCCACAGGGGGTCCTTGGGAGGGTTCCAAGTTATAGCATCAACATTTGTTTTGACTACTTTAACCCTATAAGCATGGGCTATCTGAAAATAGACGATATACATGTACAAGCTCACTATGCGACGCAATGTGACGCGTTGTGAGCTTATATTTTAAGGACATTTTAGATTTGTATAACGGGTATATTACCACAATTCTTACGTGTTTTATTGATTTGTCTAAAGCTTTTGGTCGTGGTAATCACAAAAAGTTGTTCCATAACAGAACAGAGGGGTTCCTACATTCACTGCCAGAATAAATGAATCATCCGCTGTCAGTGATTTTTTGATTTTCTTACCTCTTCAACTAGTCACAGAATATTTATGCACATCAGACAATGTGTGTTAGATGGGGTAACTGTATTTCTGCTCATGTCACAGTAAATAATGGAGTCAGACAGGGAAGTATTCTATCTCCTTTGCTCTTAATTTATGGATGACCTATCTAAGCAGCTGAACAGCTGTGATACAAGGTGTCAGGTTGGTAACAAAATAATCAACCACCTGAAGTACGCGGATGATTTGGTGCTGATCCTCTGTCCATATAGTGCTGGCCTTCCTTCAACTGTTATTGAGGGTTTTCTCTCAATATGGCTCAGACTGTGACATTATTTAGAATGCAAAGAAGAGTAACATCATGATTATAAGAAGTAGAACTGTCATTTCCTGTCTTTTTTCTGTCTGGTACTGCCCTTAAGGTCTGTCTGGTACTGCCCTTAAGGTCTGTCTGGTACTGCCCTTAAATTAACTCATTGGCCGCCATTAACGCATTAATGCGATCTAATAAATAGTGCGCTTGGCCGCCAAGATCGCATAAATGCGTTCTATTGGAAAAAAAAAAAAAAAAAAAAAAAATCCACTTCCTTGTTAAAGGGATACTTCACTTTCGGGCCGGGGACACATTTAAAAAAAATATTAAAAATAAATGAAAAAAGTTATGGAAAATTCATGGCCCCCTCACACATTAGTAGGACACTGCGTGTCGTGAGGGGGCCATGAATTTTCCATAACTTTTTTCATTTATTTTTAATATTTTTTTTAAATGTGTCCCCGGCCCGAAAGTGAAGTATCCCTTTAACTTAAAACTTAAAAATTCTGTATCTCGGCTCCTGAGTACTTTTTGTTTTTCAATTAAAAATCTCTGGCAGCCAACAGCTAAAAATCTGAAATAACTCTGGCAGCTGGTGAGTTAAGGTCTGTCTGGTACTGCCCTTAAGGTCTGTGATGAGGTCAAGTACTTAGACCATCATTTAACAAATGACATATCTGATGATAGGGGCATCTACAGGCAACACAGAATGTTATGTGCACAAGCTAACACGATTGTTCGTAAGTTTAGTATGTGTTCAGCTTCTGTGAAGTCCACACTATTCAATGCTTTTGCACACCTATGTATACTGCCCACTTGTGGCGGTGCTACTGAAAGAGCAGTATGCTGAAACTCAATGTAGCTTATAATGATGGCATGAGACTGCTGCTTAAGGTGCCACGATGCAGCAGTGCAAGCCAAATGTTTGTCAGTATCGGTGTCCCCACCTGCTCCGCTGTGCTGCGGAACCTCATGTACAAATGTGTGTGTAGGCTGTCTGATTCTGCCAACAGCATCATTTTAATTCTGAATAACCCTTTATTGAGTTTGGTCAGGTTTGTCTCTAAACTGTGGAACCATTGGCGTGTAAGCGTGTATATGAATTTATAATTTTATGTGGACTATGTCCGCCTTTGTTTGTCTTTGTATGTTCAGCATCTCTGTCATCCTCTTTCTCTGTCTCTCTCTCTCTCTCTCTCTCTTTCGCTCTCTCTCTCTCTCTTCATTCCTTCTCTGTTTCTCATCCACTCTGTCCTTTCTCTCCATTCCTCTAGGAAGACTGTGCACACAGACACTGATACATGACTAATATTTCCCTTCTATTGGGACTAGATTTACTCCCTTTACGTTCAATGGTGCTGCATAATTTAACCTAATTATTTAAACATGCTGCTTCTGTGAAATAGAATTAACAAGACATTGCTGTGTTAAGTAACCACTTTCAACCTAGCTGTGAGCTTGTAGATCAGCAATATTCTCTATTTTTGAAAACTTTTGAAGATATAAAACATGGCTTCAGTGTTTAATAACCATTTCTGAGTGAGTGAAGTGTATTCCCTTTAGGATGTAGGGTTAGACAAAGAGTAGACGTGCCTCTTGTCCAGGTGATTTGAATTGATAGTAGATAAATAATGCTTTTATTTCATACTGCTGTGCATTTATAACCTATAATTATTCTTATTGTTGTTCTTATACAATATGTTAGTGATTCATCCATCATTCAATATTAATACACTCTCCCTGCGACACATCATTTGACTCAATCAAAGACAGATTTATTGTTCTCAAGTGCTTTATTAGTATCCCCTTTTTGGAATTCTATTGTACTCCTGCTTGCCAAATGGCATTGTTACAGCAATGCACTTGGAGAAGTGTTTTAGCATTTACCAGTTTAAATATCAAAAGCCAATTACATTGAATAATTTTTTTTTTTAACTATTAATTTAGAGGAGCCAAATATTTGTACCCCTTTTTCTGCCCAATGTACTAGTCATTATGCCAATATATTTCTTTCCACACCCATTTATGTGTTGCTGTTGTATCCTACCGGCTCACCTCCCAGTGAGGAGCCCCCACTGGAAAGACACTTGGCACCTCCATCCCACTCGAGTCCTACCGCCTAACACTCAGACATATTCAGTCGCTGCAGTTACAGCAGTCATGCAAAAGACAGATAAAAGGTACAGATAATGAGAACACAGCCAGAATAAAAGACCCAGAGACACCATTACAAGAGTCACATTGTCATTATCATTATAGTCTTTCATCCACGGGGATAAGAGTCACAAGAACCAGAGTCGTATTGGTCATTCCGGATGAATCCTTTGTGGTTGCCCGGGGCTACGGGCCGGGTGCGGTGCCCCGAACCGTTTTGCCAGGTGTTTGGAAAGCAGTTGTCCTCCAAACCCCACCTCCAGTCGCTGTCATTAGAACAGAGGGAGCGTTCCCTATGATCACGGCACCAGAGTCTGCTTGCTCGCGCAGCTGTATCCCCTCAAGCCTAATTTATGCTCTGTCGCACGAAGGTGTTGCGCGCAGAGAATGGCCGAGAATATCAAACCTCCAAGCTCACAACGGTCGCATCCGCGACGCAATGTGAGCTCGTATGTCAGCTGTTCTTGGGGTGCAATACCGTTGCGGGGTGAAGTATACAGGTATATGTCTAAGAGGAGGTTGAATGAACAGAAACCAACGCTCCCCAAAACAACAGGTTTGGGGGTCTGTTGGGAATTGATTACATGAAACCGGCACCTGTGCACGCAGTCTCAATGTTTGTAAACAAGAACTTCAGTCTTGACGTTGTTTCACGCTTTCAGAAATGAATGCGTTCCATGAAATGCAGTGCGTTCATGAAGTGCATGCAAGTCTCTCTCTCTCTCGCTCTCGCTCTCTGCCTCACTCTATCTTTTTCTCTCTCAGGTGCTGTCCAAATCATGTTTCTCCTGTTCGCACACATCTACTGTATTTTTAGGGGTATAAATGTGAGAACTCCCTTTCCCGACGAGCCCTGCCGCTGATTCAACACACTGAATCGGGTAATCGGGATCTGCTAATGCTTGCAGTGGTAGGAAAGTAACTAAGCACATTTACAAGTACTGCACTTTTAAGTCAACGGCACACAGTATGTGTGCTATGGGGACATTAACTGGGCTTTTGTTTTGGTGTTCATGTGTTTGCCTCCCAGTGCACGCTGTGCCGTCACATCTGCCTGTGAATGTGAAAACTGTGGATTATCTGCTTCCATTAACTTAGTTTTCAAGCATACATAAAGAAAAATGATGTTCCTGCTGTACTGAACAGAAGTATAGGCATCGAGGGTATGAATTAGCAACAGCTGTTCTAGAAATATGTCTGTCTGTCTGTGTGCATGGGGATAATCTTGCAACCCACAGGGAGATGTGTCAAGCATCGCTGCATGTATGGCTAAAATGAGGGCTGAGACAAAGAACAAAGTGTTGTTTTCTCAGCCATTTTGTTGATGAACAGGTGCCGACGTGATAGACGTATATGGGTACAAGCTGGTACAGCAGGTCATATTTGGCAGACTGTGTGATATTCCAGACCAAACCACTGCATACATGTGCGCTCTGCTGAGCACACCTTCTGTGGCTTTTGTAGTTCTGAGTTATACTCTGGAGTAGTGCTGGCTGAAGGAATTAGCTGATGAGTTATGCAGCGTTGACATGCGCCAAGAGGCCTCAATGGTGGTGTGTGTGTTTGGGGGGGTCACCATTAACAGATCTTGCCTAGAACTACTAAAAGGTTTGGGCTGGCCCTGACTGTATTTCGAACAATAAGAGAGTATTTTGTGTGTGTGTGTGTGTGTGTGTGTGCGTGTGTGCGTGCGCGCGCGCGTGCGTGCGTGTGTGCGTGCGCGCGAGTCAGAGGATGATGGATGCATTTGTGTTCAGCAGGATTTTTTTTTTTTCTGCAGATGTTGTTTTTTTGTGTATGTTGTTATCACCTGCATACAGACACACACACGCACACGCACACACATACACATACACACACACTTTTAGTACTATACTTGCGAGCAGGGCAAGATTAATCCTTCGGGACTGTTTTGCCGGGGGGGGTTAGGTGCTGCCGAGTGACGCGTTTAACCATTTTACCACTTCTTAGCCATTGTTTCAATATTTCGGCTCTCTTTCCGGGACAGTAGAGTCTTCTTCCACTTTTGCCTTGCCGCTTGGTGCCCCCCCGACATTGGTGCCCAGTGCAGCACCAAAAGTCTGTGCATTAAGAAGCCGGTACTGCTTGTCAGGACATCAACATTTTTGTATGTCAATTTTATGATTGCCATTAATGGCATTTATACAATTCTCAATTGCCAATTCTCAATTTCTCAATTGCCATTGTTTTAACCCAAACCCTAAAGCTGAAAATAGCTGACATGTAGCTGGCTTGTAGATCAGCTGTTTTCGGTGCAACTACGTATAAGTCATGCATAACTCTAACCCTAAACCCTAGAGACCTAACCTCTAAATGCCTAATCCTAGCCCTAACCCCAACCTGAATCGTTTCCTATTAGCACCCGTAACCATTAAACAACACGTTTCTAATTGCCCTCACAATGTATTTTTCTCAAATTCTACTATAGCCTACATGTATGTGAGGGCCAAATGTCCCCCACAAGTAATGCAAGTACACACACGCACACACACACACACGCACACGCACACGCACACACACAGGGACTTCCCTTCATCGTGATCATGATCACGTACAGTGGACATGATTGCAAGAGCAGCAATATATAATTAGAGAGGCTGAAGGCGCATAGCAGGATTACTACAGAACACCTGCTGCTTGTGGATTAACGAGAGAGAGAGGGAGAGGGAGAGAGAGAGAGAGACTGATTATATTTTTGGCATTTACCTGTTGCTCTTTCAAATAATCTAGACACCATTTGCTTTGGATGTAAATACTATTTGTTTTTGTGTCTTTTCTTCAGTGTAAGAGCAATGCACCATCCTCTCAGGGGTTTCGTCCGACCATTATAGCCTAAAGATATACAGTAGGCTACCACCACAATTGAATAGCATAATGATGATAGCTGGTTGTGTTTTCCATCATGTATGCGACACCACCTCATCACACATGTCCAGTGTACCCTCACAGGAGAGTGTGCTGCGTGCACCGGGGCTTTAGTCAATATCACATCATTATGAACAAAATGGAACTATACTGTAGATATGCTGTAGTCCCCCCTTTGAGAACAACTGATATTGAGATATTTGGCATAAATATTGTACAGTCCCTCTACCTAGTGTCAAATTAACTCCTGGGCTCGTCAAACGCAAGTGGTGTATAGAGCCCAACTCATGTGTCTTTGTCTACTTTCCCCCCTAATGGTGCTACTATTCTTGTTAGCGCTCTTGTTTTCCTTACAAATAATATGACATGCTGCTCTAAATAAAGACCGCAATTACAGTGTTGTTCACAGATAAAAGGGTCGATACAATGCGTTGTTGTTGCTGTTGTTGTAAGTCACTTTGCCTCTGTTGTTTACACTCTTTATGCTGTTGAAACAGGCCTTTCACGTGACTGCCGTGCCGTCATGTGCATGTAAATATGTGTCTTTACCAGTGGTGGAAAGTAACCAAGTACATGTACTCAAGTACTGTACAATGTTGAGGTACTTTTTTACTTTACTGGAGTGTTTCCAATGTTCCATACTTTATACTTCTTCTCCACTACATCTCGGAGGCAAATATTGTACATTTTTACTTAAATCTGAAAACTTTATTTACTTTGTAGATTTGATTATTGTTACAGAACATACATTAACCAGTGACCACTTCAGCCCTATTTGAACTTTGGCTATTTGAAAATAGCAGATCTACAAGCTCACAACGCGATTTTTGTATTCATTGTGAAACGTGACATTCTGCGTAATGCGTACTTTTACTTTTGGTACTTAAGTACATTTTGATTACCAGACTTTTACTTTACTTGTTTCTGCATGGCAGTGTTGATACTTTTACTCAAGTAAAACAACTTAGTACTTTTTCCACCACTGAGCTTTACTATAGGCTTCTTTTCCATGATCCATGTCAAAGCCTAGGCCATTGCGATGCAACATCACATAGGAATCAAATCCCTAAATCATCAACATGTTTGCTTTATGCTCAGTCACAGACTAATAGTAGATGAGACAGACACTTTGAACTTTGTGTTTTTCGTTCCGCACAGTGCAGGCTATTGTATAGGTGTATACTACAGTGTACTGTTGTTTTATTACTGATGGTGCTTTTTGTGATGCTATTCCTCCCCTGAACCCTATAGTTCCCCTTGTATTGCTACCCTTGCTGTATCTTACATCAGTGGTACAGCAAAGACCCACAAATGAATATATATATATATATATATATATATATATATATATATATATATATATATATATATATTTTTTTTTATTTTTTTTTAATCCCACAATTTTTGTAACCCCATTTTTTACACCCAGTGCCAATTGTCTATGTAATCCTGGGCACTACCTTCCCTCTGCCAACCTAGGGAGGCCAGGGCCGAGCTCATGCCTCCTTCAATGCATGAGAGCCAACTGACCTTCTTATCACCTGACAGGGGAGAGTTTCCCTGGTTGGACGTAGCGCGTGGAAGTAACACGTTATTCCAACCAGTTCCCTTCCCCTCCATCAGGCGCCCCGGCTGGCCAGGGGGAGGTAGTATAGAGACCAGGTTTACTGCATGTTTTTGTGAGGGTACCTACCCTAGGGAACACGGGGAGAACATGCAAACTCCACAACACACACTCCACAAATTAATATTTATTTGACCGCGGACCCTTTACTGAAATGATTGTGTGCCACAGATCGCCCACACAAGATTTGTGTTGTTAAAATGTCCAGTGAAATGACAATTTGGGTCATCTTATTTTGAAGTTTCAATCTGAAACGGCCTCGTAACCAATCAGAAGGTTCCATCCCTTCAGGCTATTATATGGCACGGTGGAATCTCACTCACGCGGTGCACAGTGCTAGTGTTTGTAGCCTGCAGGCGTACGCTGGCCAAGGGATAGAGACACGGCCAATGTGCAGAATGTTTGTTACCAAGTTGCTTAATTCTAACCTAAATGTTTTCAGATACATATTTTAGTGTGCTGATTAAGTTTACAGTGAGTAATACACCGTCTGGACATCATCTTGAATGAGATTCAAAATGGAGTAGTTCTGTAATTAAAAGCAGCTGTGTTTGGAGGGACGTGCAGCTATGGGAATCACACGGGTGAACGAAATAAAGATTAATTTATATTCATTTATATTCATACAAGTGTATCTAAATAATTAAGATTGGTCTTAGGGCCTTTTGATATAAAAACACAAAACAATTACCATGGATATGCTCTAAAAGTGTGAAAAACTTATCTTTCATTTCACTACGTCTTTAAAGGGGAATTTTGGACCACTGTTTTCTTACCTTTTTCTATGATGTTATGATATCCTAGCATGAATGGTACAGTAGAAAAATGTCATAACTCCATCCCGGGTCCGCCACAGTTAAAAACGCGCGCCAATAGGCATTGCGCTAGATCGCATATTTTGATAGTTTTTTTTTGGTGAGATCTGACGTTCATAGTGACAGAACACTATGCAACATCATCATAGAAAAGGTAAGAAAACAGTGGTCCAAAATTCCCCTTTTTTTTTTCGAGGTTGTTTTGAAAATAGCCGATCTACAAGCTCTTGCGACGCGTTTTGAGCTAGTAGATCGCCTATTTTCGAATTGCCGATACATAGGGTGGTTAAACTGTTCTTGATGCTATAACGAATCTTGCTGGAACCTCCGCAAGGACCCCTGGGGGTCCCCGGAACCAACTTTGAGAACCGTTTCTTTTTTTTATCGGTTTTGTTTTCCTTTTTATGAGTGCTACTTTTTGTATGAGCTCTAAAAAAGCCTTATTGCATTATTCAGCTGCTACTCTCCTGAGTGGGGAGGGGTTGTCAAGATAGATTAATGTTCCTATCTGTTGCTGTCGGGCTGCTCGGGCAGAAACCTCTTATCTCCATACTCTTAACATTTTGTGCTTTTTCGTATCATTCTACAGTGTCACACAAAAGTAGCAGATCCATAAGCTTGCGCTTGTAGATCTGCTACTTTTACACATTTTTTTAAATGTAAATCCTGAATAGTAACAGTTTTGGACATATGAGGTTTCCACCCGACAGAGACAATGTTAATGTTGTCACCATAGAATATGCATTTATATAAATGTATATATTATCTATATATCTCTCCAAGGGAATCCTGGGTGTGCTTTTCCTCTGCAGTATCTATCCACATATATTTATGTGGAAAAGAATACAAAACAATCTTTTCAGAGTTCAAATTCAAAAGCTGCAAAAGTAGCAGATCTACAAGCTCAAAACACGTCGCTTCACGCCACGTTTTGATGCTTTTGTGTGACGCTGCATGTAGTATGATCAAGTAGGGCGTTGATCTACGAAAGAACACAAAACGTTAGAATATGGAGATAAGAGGTTTCTGCCCGACAACAGTGATATACTGTATACACATAGCATGAGACCAGCAGATACAGTATGTACATGAGGTTAAGCATAAGGTGTGAAAGTAGATCCACTGGTAGGTCCGCATAGCAACAGGTGTGAGCGTCATTAGACATAAGAAAGAAAAAAAAACACAGGGCTTCAAGAAAATATAAAAATCCACATGGTATATAATATATGATATATTTATCTATAGTCACATTCAAAGCCAGAAAGATTATCACACTAAAACTAATATGATTGTCAGTTCCTAGGTGTGGGTGTCCTGATGACATGCGTCACTTGCAGCTAGAGTCGGATGTGTTTGCTTGTTTGCTCAGGGGCACAAGGGTTCATGTTAGCTGTTGACTTTAGCCTGACGATCTGCATTAACAACTGTGACACGTTTGCTGTTTGCGTTGGCAGCTTAAACATACACACACATACACATGTTTTGTTCTCTCTCCTGACTACCTGAAAATGTATGTTCTGTTTATCTAAGAGCTGGAGGGACATGGAGACTCCTGTTACTGAACACTCTAAGTCTAAAGCAATGATTACTATCAGTTAATGGAATTTTAATGGAACATCGGCACACAACTACTTATAAATCAACCTAACCTCTTAACACATTCAATCCGCGCTATGAGCTTGTAGATCTGCTATTTTTGAAAAATTGTGAACATTTGTACAAATCTTTGAATATATATATTTTTAAAGCAAACATTTGTAAAATATTTTTGTTCCAGGGACCGCCCAGAAACAAAGATTTGACAAACTTTCACGATATATATTTTTTTGCAGATGTACAAGCTCATAGCGCGGCACTCAGTGTTGCGCTATGAGCTTGTATATCTGCTATTTTTGAATAGCTAAATAATTCTAAAATGACAGAGATGCTTTCCCGAATTGAATGGGTTAATGTCTAATTTAAACCCTACCACAACCTGAATCTTGTCCTAATTGTAAGCCCAACTCCCCAAATTGTTAACCGTAAAATAACAATTTTTATCTCATGAGGACCAGGAAAACGGCCAGCTTTCAGATGTTTATATCTCAAATTCTGCTATATTTGTGGGGACGTTTGGCCCTCACAAGTATAGTAATACAAGCACACACACACACACACACACACACACACACACACACACACACACACACACACACACACACACACACACACACACACACACCATTCTGCTTAAACCTTCCTCAAGTCGCACACATGAATTAAAGTTAATATGTAGCGTTATGCGGTATATTAACCTCGTGATGTCGTATATTCATCTTGGAAACCATGAGAAAACGATCAATTGTTTGTGTTAATTAACTGTGAATTTACAGTTTCATCATGTTTTATGAGATGGACTGCATTCATCAATTAATTTCCAGCACATTCTGATGAGATTCTGCATTGAATTCATCCCCAAAATAGGCTGGACAGACATTAAAGCGATTGGTTACTCTCTCTGCATACTGCATTTACTAACTAGATATCCTTGGGCAGGTTGTTCCAGAGTCTTGGGGGCCTTGATGGCAAAGGCCCGGGGGTCACCCTTGGTCACCAACCTAGACTTTAGGAACAACCAGCAGAGCTGAATCACAGGTTTATGAACTGGCACACTGGGATTACTGGGATCAGCTCGGTAGCTGGGTGCCAGCACATGAGCTTTAACAAAAAAAGTTACTGTAACAATGAAAGTTTCAAAGTTAACAATGAAATCTTAAAAGCAATTCTAGAATTTGACAAGTCAGCCGGTGAAAAGTGCAGCTAAAACTGGGGTGTTGAAATCTCCCCGTAACCACCAGTGATAAGTCTGTAGTGCATAAGTTCATTCTGTGCCGACTGCAGGCGGTCTAGTGAGATTATGACTGGATAAACATGGATCTTATTTTAGAGATGTTTCTCAGGGGCAGGAGGCACGGGTTGAACAAGCCCCTTTACTTGAGCCGCAAAACAAAGTTAAGAATAAATTCTTTTTTTCTTTTTTTACTGGTTCCACATTAGCTGACATGGCGCCAACAGTCATGGCTGAGGGGGCTGAACAGGACAATCTCTGATTTATCCGAGTTGAGTTGAGTTGGAGAAAGTTCTGGGACATCCAGCAGGGCATATCGGTTGATGGGTTTGTGTTGGACTGAGTTGAGAAGTATTTTAGATCCTAGCAATCCCCAACTCCTAGAGCAGTGGTTCTAATTTTGTTTGGCTTTGGGCACCCCTGTAAATTACTTTTTCATCCACGGCAGCCCTGGAATTAGATTGTTACTTTATAGCACCTTACATTTCTGTCATGTTAAGTTACGTAACTATGTAAGTCTTTCTCCCTAAGATACAATATGTCACAAGACAAGTTTCTATTAGGACATATTGAAAATTACTTTATACTTAACATTTAACCACTTGAACCCCAGCATCCTTATTCTGGGGGAACATTCACCCCAAAAAAATCATGTATTTGGCTGCAGTCCTGTGGCCAAACACATGCCAGTTTGGAGGTCCTTAATCTGGGCAACCATTTGGTAAAAAAAATATATATATATATTTCCTCTTTGTCTCTGGGGGCACCACCTCATTTTTTTGTGTAGAGACGGGAACTTGGTTTGGCCCCTCCCCTTTCTTAGTCCACTTCCTCCCTGGTGCTTCTGTGTTTATCCCTACTAACAACAACACTACATGTTTAGGGCGGTGGTGCTGTTAGCAGAATCTGTCTTGAGGTCATTGACATGAATTTTTTTTGAGAACCTACAGTTCTACATGGAGGAAATGAACTCTTAACTGACAAATGTTGGTGAACTCTGGCCTACTTTCTTTTTCTTTTTTTTTTCACCAGTGATGGTGGGGTGCTCCCGGGAGTCCCCTCATACCTGCTGAAACACGCTTTTTTTTTTGTCTTCGCTGGCATCTTCAATGCATTGCAGAGGAAGCCAGGCTAGCAGAAAAAAAAATCTTGAGGAGCACGCAGGGAGATGAAATAACTGTATTTGCCCTTGGTTTCAGATTGCGGTAACGAGCTCAGAGTGGAGTGACAAGGTATGCTGCGGGGACATTGTTAAGAAAGGCTCATTGCCATCCACAAAGCAGCAGAGGCTGAGCAGCGCTGCACCGGCACCCGGCCCCGGTCGGTTCTGGCAGCCTTGATCTCTCTCTCTCTCTCTCTAGCTGTGGCTTATAGGTCTGGAAAATAATCACCCAATTCACACTGTTACTCACAACGGAGTGAGGGAGGGAGGGAGGGAGGAATGAATGAAGAAGTGATGGTGATAGGCTATGAAAGAGAGAGCACAGAGTGGGAGAGGCGAGGCAAGCGGTTAAAGTGAGGCCTTGTGTTTTCTCCAGGAAGGACGGGCAGTGGTGGACAGTAACTAAGTACATTTACTTGAGTACTGTACTTAAGTACACACATTTTTGTATTCATTTATTATATTTTAACTGCTACATTTCAAATAGAAATATTGTATCGCCAATACATTTAGAGGAAGGGACTCTTGGGATCCCAACTTCGAAAAAATATTATTAATTAATTTACTACTTAAGCCCTATTTAAAACACAGTGAAAATAGCCGATCTATAACACTCTACGTGTTGTGAGCTGGTAGATATGCTATGTTCACTATTTCCGTAAATTTCCGATTTTCAGGGGGGAAATGTTACAGCAAGGCATTGATATTAACTCTCTGGCTGCCAAGAACGAGTTATCACAAGTATTTTTTCTGAATCCCCTGGCCGCCAATCACGAGTTTAAAAAAAAAAATGTTCAGAACCCAAGATATCGTGATCCGAAGATTTGCTGCTCCATTCACTTCTTGTTTAACTTATTACTTAAAAAGGCTCCTGTGTACCATTTTTTTTTTACTATGTATTTCTGGCCCAGACATGCTATTTTCAAAGGCAGACAATTAATGTCAACGAGGTCGCGATGACCTCGTTGACATTTTTGAAACCACACTGTATAACCCTCAGTGATTAGCAATCATCAGGGGATCGATCATAATGGAGATAAATATTCTGTGACTACTTGAAAAAGGTAGGAAAATCTAAAAATCGCTGGCAGTGGGCAAACGCGGCCAGAAATAAGTCTGACAGTGAGAGAGTTAAAAAAGAAAATGTACTGCTTGATTTGTACTTTTTTAATACTTTGTCCATCAGAGATGGTGATGGACTGAGAAAGAGAGAGAGCTCAGAGTGGGAGAGGGGAGGCAAGCAGATGCAACAAAGACCTTTTGTGTTTTTTTCCCAGGAAGGACGGGTCTTGTTTAGAGTGTGTGTCAGCCACAGCTTTTTTAATAGCCTCGCCATTGTGATGAGCCTTAAATCCATCTGGCCACCTCATGAGGGTACGACGGCCGTTTTTTACGGCTCTGAGCTAATCAGAATGCTTTCACACAAGCAGATTTACACCGGGGACTACATGTCTTCAGTAGAGTGAGTGAGGAGTGAGTGTTCAGCTACCTTGGCCTGCACAGTCACATCCTCACCTCAGTGTTAATTTATCCATATCGTTGCTGTCGGGCAGAAACCTCTTATCTCCATGTTCTAACTTTTTGCGTTTTTTTCCGTAAATTAACGCCCTACTTGATCATACTACAGCGTCACACAAAAGCATCAAAAGTAGCAGATCCACAAGCTGGAAACGCGGCGCAAAGCTATGCAGTTTGAGCTTGTAGATCTGCTACTTTTAGTATTTTTTTATCCTGAAACAGTTTTGGACATAATGAGGTTTCCACCCGACACGACAGAGACGATTTTAACTCTCAAGGTCATTTACACACCAGATACCGACACGAATGAACAATTACGAAAATGCGACACGATTGTGTGTAAACTTTTATTTTGGTGATGCCTCCATTCATAGAGGTTGATGATTTTATTGGCGCTGAAAAAGTAACTCAGTAACCCAGTTGGTATTATTATATAACATAATCAACCAACCGGTAGGTCTGTATGACCCGCCCGAGTCAACATGTAATAGTCTTACACTGAATTCACTGAAAAGCAGCTGCAAGAACGTGTCTGTGTGTATTGCGGGTGCATTCGCACAATGAAATAAATTGTTGTGTCCGAGGTTATGAGTGACAACCTCGTAAATAAGAAATTTGTGCTCCAGTGGAGCTCCGGTGCTCGGAGTGGATCAAAGCCAGCAGCTGTTTCCCGGCAGCAGAGCTCACACACTGGGAAGGAGAAGTACAGTATACCTACCCTACATATCGCTGCTGTCGGGCAGAAACCTTGTATCTCCATATTTTAACTTTTTGCGTTTTTTCGTAAATTAACGCCCTACTTGATCATACTACAGTGTCAAGCAACGCCCTAACCCTAACCCACAACTCATCTCCGAGGAGAAAAGCCTGGTCACGACCTAATGCAGAGAGTGTCTACAGGGGGGCGGAAATTTCCCCCGGAAAAACAATATTTTTCGACCAATCACAGCACTCGTTTCATTCACGGAGAATGTAAACAGATTTGTAAAGCGTCAACGTCATTTCCTTGGGCGGTATGCTTCCGCCAAATTCCGGTGCTTCCGTTTAGACACTCCACCAGCTAGGTCTTGTCCAGCGTGTGCCTATAGTCCATGGCTTCTTCAGAGCACGGCACGCTTCCGATTGGCCTGCTGCTTAGGCCTGTCACAATTATCACATAATCGTCTAATCGCAATTATTTGAGATAATCGCAATATTTTTTTTAATAATCGCTATAATCGTTTCCATGTTGAAAAATGTTCACACATTTTCAAATATAAAAAAAAGCAGAAATAGCAGATCTTCAAGTTTACAACGTGCATTGTAAGCTTGTAGATCAGCTATTTCTGCTATTTTTACATGTATAAAATGATTAAATACGTCAATAATGTCTTTGTATAGTTAAGTTATTTGTCATTATCTGCCCTGTGCAATTTTTTATTACGAAGCCTAAAAGGCAAACAGAATAAAAATGTGTATTCATTATGTTCTAATGTTCAATGCCAACACCACAATTAAATCGTTAATCGCAATTATTTGAGTGACAATTAATCGTCAGCTTAAATTTGTAATCGTGACCAGTGTTGGGTAGTAACGAATTAATAATAATATATTACTGTAATGTTATTACTTTTCCCAGTAACGAGTAAAGTAAGGTATTATTCTGCCAAAACAGTAATATAATACCATATTACTCCGACAAAAAAGGCCTCGTTACTCGTTACTGATGAAGAGCGTCATTTATTTTGCTCATTCATTCATTTAATATGTATGTACTCTCCGTCTCTCGTAGAGGCAAGTTGTCGCATCATGCAAAAATAGAGTAGATCTACAAGCTATCAACCTACGTCAACAGAGATGCTTTTTAGCTTGCAGATCAGTTATTTTTAGCACGCAGCCTGCGCACAGTTATGACGTAGCGCATGATCCGTATGCGGCCGTTGCGTCGTGTATTTTAACGTCGTTTTTTAACTTAAAAAAGCTCTCAAACTTCTATTTTGAGGCACGGAATTTACTTATAAGATATCGTTCGGATAGAATTTAGTTGTTTAACTTCATATATATGGTCAATTAATCATGACAGAGCCTATTTAAAAATAAAAATTCAGAGAACCGGCAGGGGCAGGCAATGATCGTATTGTATCCGAATAAAGCAACCTATTTTCGGCATGGCCCTTTCAGAAGTCCCCCTGCGTCACTTGGTTCTCAAAGTGGGGTCCGGGGACCCCCAGGGGTCCTTGAGGGAGTTCCAGGGGGTCCCCAGCTAAATGATAGATTAGGCACCAAATGGACCCTTATGGGTCTACAGGTAACTCTGAGAGTGTACAAATGGAACCAAATGGATCCTAACGGGTCCATTTGGTTCCATTTGTACACTCTCAGAGTTAAATTGACATAGATTTTACAATATAAATTGCGGTCCAAGTGATAGAAATGCCATTAAATGGGGGTCTGCAGCCTAATGCATGTCAAACTGGGGGTCCTTGAAATTAAAATGGTTGAGAATCACTGCTAGAGCCGTAAAAAATCTTCTCTTATGGGGGTCCCTGGCATATCTTTTGAAATGGGGGTCCGTGGGCTAATAAGTGTCAATTTGGGGGTCCTTGACATGAAAAAGTTTGAACCACTGCTCTATATCTCCTCTCCTCTCTCCTCCCCCCCTTGCACTTTGGCTAATTAATATTGACTGGTGTAAGTCAGATATGTTGAAAAGGTTAAGAAATGTTCAAAAGGTTTACTTTATTGTTTCAGTTTTTGAGAGGCTGCAGCCAGTGTGTGCAGTTCAGATTGATGTTGTTCCTGTAAGGATAATTATTGTTCCAATTCCAAATATGGAATTTGCATAATACTTAAAAGGATAAAGAATATTATTTTCTATTGTTCCATTAAATTGGATTCAGTTCTAAAAGGCTAAAAACTGTACACGTCTTTTCTTTTGCGGGGGGGCGCGGGGAAAGTAATATAAAGTAATACGTAATATATTACTCTTGATTCCAAGTAATAAGTAATATAATATTATTACTTTTCAAAGGAGTAATAAGTAATAAGTAACATATTACTCTCCTAAGTAATACAGCCCAACACTGATCGTGACAGCCCTAATCCTGCTCTGCACGGCAGCGTCAAAGTTGAACTTTTTGTGGATTTATTTTTTAATTTTTTGTAAAAAACTCAGCCTCAACGCTTAACTTTTTGCTGGCTCCAAGCCAGGCGGGCAATCAGGCATATAGCGGCAATGCCACGTTCACGCTCATCTCATGCCCACGCCGCCCCGCCCGCGTCAAGTTGAATTTTGATTTGACCTTTTTTTTTATCTACGTGATGAGTAGAAAGTTTGTCTATTCACATGAGGAGTGCAGTGTGACCCCCGCGGATACAAACGAGCATGTGCGGGGTGTGGTGTTGTGCTCTCTGTGTGAAAAGCCCTTTAATTATGAAGTGAGAAAATTGATCTAGACAATATACACTCCGTGCCATACTGATCCCCATGTGGTAATTAACTCTAAGCTATTGTTACATACACATTAGTGGAGTGTGTAACGCGGAATTACAACAAGCCTTGTGTCTGGGATGCAGGCTGAGCTGTTGCTGCAGCCTGCAGCCTACAAAGCGTCTCCGTCGGGTGGAAACCTCATATGTCCAAAACTGTCCCTTTTTCGGGATTCAAAAGCATCAAAAGAAGCAGATCGACAAGCTCGCGCGCCGATCTGCAACTTCAGATGCTTTTGTGTGACACTGTAATATGATAAAGTAGGGCGTTAACCCATTCAATCCGGGACCACATCTCCGTCATTTTAGATTTCTTTGGCTATTCAAAAATAGCAGATATACAAACTCATAGCATTTTGATGGAAAAAAACTTGAAAATGTGTGCAAATCTTTGAATACATGTATACATTTTTAACTCAAATCTTTGCTTCCGGGGATCCCTGGAACAAAATATTTTGAGATGGGGTTGGGTCCGTGGACAAATACATATCATTGTGGGTGGTCCTTGACATGAAAAAAGTTTGAGAACCATTGATATTATAGCAACATAAGTAATAATAATTTAAAAAAAAACCTGTTTTTTTAAGAAGACATTTGTAGAAGACATTTGTAGAATCCCTACGAGCTTGTATATCTGCTATTTTCTGATTAGCCGAAGAAATCTGAAAATGACACCGATGCGTTCCCGGTCTCAATGGGTTAATTTACGAAAAAAAACACAAAAAGTTTGACTATGCATGAGATAAGAGGTTTCTGCCCGACAGCGACGGAATCCAAATAGTATCCCTGAACAAACCCATGCGGTAAGGCTGGTAGAGCATATGCTGCCTCACTAGTGCCAGAAATGAGTTACTTTTACAGACACACCGAAAGGTAATTACAGCATTCCTACAAAGGAAGTGTGCTGTCATGCATCTGAGCCTGTAATATGACAGGTTTTATTGAAACACAACGGGGTATAACGAGATCACCCACACATTAACCCACACATTCTATTTGACAAAGAAATGCAATTACAATAGGAGTCAGTATACAGTCAATAGTGTGCTGTAGATAATGGCGATGAAGGGGAAAGAAGAATATACCTGTGGAAACTGATTTTCGGTCGTTTAATTGCCTTCCAGGAGAGTCTGTTATATTTTGAACATTAGTGCAGGCCCCGTTGGGTGTGTGGGGGTGTGTGTGTGTCATAAGAATGTGCTGGAAATTAATTGCTGAATGCACTCATCTCATAAAACATGACAAAACTGTAAATTCACAGCTAATTAACACAAACAATGAATCGTTTTCTCAGAGATTCCAAGATGAATATACGACAACACAAGGTTAATATACCGCATTACGCTACATATTAACTTTAATTAATGTGTGCTACTTGAGGAAGGTTTATGCAGAATGTAGTGTGTGTGTGTGTGTGTCTTCATGTCCAAAACTGTTGCTTTTCAGGATTCAAATTAAAAAATAGCAGATATACAAGCTCCAAAGTTTCGAGCTTGTATATCTGCTACTTTTGCTACTTTTGTGTGACGCTCTGGTATGATCAAGTAGTTAATTTACAAAAATAAAAAGCTAAAATTATGGAGGTTCCTTCCCGACGGCAATGATATCATATAATCATGGCGCACGCCGTTTCCAGAGAACCTCTGATCCAACTGACTTTACACTCAGTATTGCACCATTGCATCAATACTGCAATGTAGAAATACTCTAAGTAAAAGTCCGGATTTCAAAATGTATTTGAGTGAAAATACAAAAGTATTGGTATCAAATGTGGTCAAAGTACCAAAAGTAGAAAGTACTCATCATGCAGAATGTCCCATTTCACAAGTTTTCCAAAATAAAATGTATAAAAAGTCTTGTGAAAATAGCAGATCTACAAGCTCACAATGCGTCAAGCTTGTAGATCGGCTATTTTCAAATGGCTGAATTGTATATAGGGCTGAAGTGGTTAATATATGTTTTGTAATTATAATTCAAATCTACAAAGTAACTAGTAATTTAAGTTTTCAAATAATTGGAGTAAAAGTACAATATTTGAGATGTAGTGTAGTAGAAGTAAAAGTACTGAAAACTCCAGTAGAGTAAAAATACCTCAAAAGTTTACTTGAGTAAATGTACTTAGTTACTTTACACTGTGGTGTGTTCTAGATTTTTTTGGAGGGTATACTATAACAATTCCCCCCCTAGTTCCTCCCACACGCACGGCACGCATGCGCATATAATTAATTAATGTAAAAAGATTGCGCGCGGTCCGCGCGCGTTTCTGCCCCGCGCGCGTTTCTGCCCCGCACAAACTCGGCCAGGCCCACTCAGGCCCAGTTTCACTGTAACACTGAGTACACTTACAATATGCTTTATACTGATTTTCTACTGTTTCTAATGTTAATCACCCTTTAACTCAACCACTTCGGAGCTGCTTTTAGCCTTAGATGCATTATTATTATTTTTTTTATTACCATAGAAGTACAAGTATTGTTATAAACAAATGCTGGTTAGGCTTATCAGATATAATTATAGCAGTGTTAACAGCGAGCCTTCCTGTATCTATTACAGAATAGTATTAACTTGGCATTGAAGACACAAACTGTATTGATGATTCAAGATTTTGCTGTGCTATGACGCGCAATTTGAATACTAATGAAGTACTCAATTCAGTGACCTACGTTCAATGAAGTGAATGGCAGGTCGTTGAAATGTGTGAATTCCTTCACCAGTAGCCATTAATTATCACCCCAAGAACAGTAGCCACACACATGATGAGCCTTCACGGCTTCACCTCAGAGTTAGACTAGTCAGACGGTCAGACCACATTCTTGCTGTTTGTATTGCTGCCCCCCAGCCCAGCCACTCCTGGGTGCAGCGTATCAGATGCGTATCAACGTATCAGATACGCCGTTTCGAACCGTTTTTGGATGTATACGGTGGCGACGAAAAATATCTGCAGGCCATACTGCGTATACAGCGTACCACGGTAGAACACATCACTGACTTTACACCACTGTTCTCAAGATGCGTCGTTTGCCACCGATGCCCACTTTTACATTGACCTTGCATGGAATCATCACTTGACCGACTTCACATTTTGGTACTGCTCCATGCTATGACATCATCAATACACACACCATATCGTTGCTGTCGGGTAGAAACCTCTTATCTCTGTGATTTAACTTTCTGTAGTTTTTTGTAAATTAACGCCCTGCTTGATCATACTACAGCGTTACACAAAAGCATCAAAAGTAGCAGATCTACAAGCTCGAAATGCGGCTCGAAGCAACGCGGTTTGAGCTTGTAGATCTGCTACTTTTGCTACTTTTGAATTTGAATCCTGAAAAGTAACTGTTTCCACCCGACAGAGACGATATACCACCAAAATGAAGACGAGTGAGTGAGTGATTCGCGGCTCAATCACTCAATCACTCTGAGATTTGTGGAATATATAAATAGATTGATCTATGTCACCAGAGAACTGGAAACAACAAATTGTAGACATTTTTTGTTCCATAGATAACTTTGAAAACATAATCACAAAGGTGGAAGTAAGCTTAGTCATGTTCTGTGTAGTTTTAGTATTAACCACTTAAGCCCTACAGTGTGTGGGCCTATATACAGTACTTAGTCATGTACATGACAAATGAAAATATCCAAGGTTGTAGATCTGCTATTTATTGATTTAAAGGAAATGTAACATTCGTTTATAGACAATTCAAGCTGCAACATGCAATGCAATTTCGGTCCCAGCTTTCGGAATATCCTGAGCCATACAGTGACTTGCAAAAGGAGGCTGTTGGGTATACAGTACATGTACCTCATATTATCTGCTTTTGACATAAGCTCACAATCTAATAGCCTGTGCTTTCCTAAGGCCATTCTGTGTTGCTATGGTCCCATACCTTTTATGAAGTCAGTTTGGTATGAGCCGCCGGCCTGCCCTCTGGCATTTTTAAACAAGGCCCATATGACAACCACTGGGCCAGGAATGCTCAGGAAGAAAGTCCATCGTTTAGAAACTCAATGTATGGTGTCCA
Organism: Gymnoscopelus braueri; assembly: GCF_963280865.1. Lineage (NCBI taxonomy): Eukaryota > Metazoa > Chordata > Actinopteri > Myctophiformes > Myctophidae > Gymnoscopelus > Gymnoscopelus braueri. Next base: position 13,084,247 of record NC_137619.1, on the reverse strand, counting down.
TGGAATACAAGAACGCTCGCCCCAAAACACGCCTCCCCCGGGTCAAATCCGGTGTCATCGCAATGATCGCCACCAGGTATTCCTAAACATAACCTCAGTAAAACTATGCCTGAACCTAACCTTATTCCTATACGTAACCTCAGTAAAACTATGCCTGAACCTAACCTTATTCCTATACGTAACCTCAGTAAAACTATGCCTGAACCTAACCTTATTCCTATACGTAACCTCAGTAAAACTATGCCTGAACCTAACCTTATTCCTATACGTAACCTCAGTAAAACTATGCCTGAACCTAACCTTATTCCTAAACGTAACCCCAGTAAAACTATGCCTAACCCTAACCTTATTCTTATACATAACCTCAGTAAAACTATGCCTGAACCTAACCTTATTCCTAAATGTGACCTCAGTAAAACTATGCTTAACCCTAACCTTATTCCTATACGTAACCTCAGTAAAACTATGCCTGAACCTAACCTTATTCCTATACGTAACCTCAGTAAAACTATGCCTGAACCTAATCTTATTCCTAAACGTGACCTCAGTAAAACTATGCCTAAACCTAACCTTATTCCTAAACGTAACCTCAGTAAAACTATGCCTAAACCTAACCTTATTCCTAAATGTAACCTCAGTAAAACTATTTCTAAACCTAACCTTATTCCTAAATGTAACCTCAGTAAAACTATGCCTAAACCTAACCTTATTCCTAAATGTAACCTCAGTAAAACTATGCCTAAACCTAACCTTATTCCTAAACGTAACCTCAGTAAAACTATGCCTAAACCTAACCTTATTCCTAAATGTAACCTCAGTAAAACTATGCCTAAACCTAACCTTATTCCTAAATGTAACCTCAGTAAAACTATTTCTAAACCTAACCTTATTCCTAAATGTAACCTCAGTAAAACTATGCCTAAACCTAACCTTATTCCTAAATGTAACCTCAGTAAAACTATGCCTAAACCTAACCTTATTCCTAAATGTAACCTCAGTAAAACTATGCCTAAACCTAACCTTATTCCTAAACGTAACCTCAGTAAAACTATTCCTAAACCTAACCTTATTCCTAAATGTAACCTCAGTAAAACTATACCTAAACCTAACCTTATTCCTAAACGTAACCTCAGTAAAACTATGCCTAAACCTAACCTTATTCCTAAACGTAACCTCAGTAAAACTATGCCTAAACCTAACCTTATTCCTAAACGTAACCTCAGTAAAACTATTTCTAAACCTAACCTTATTCCTAAATGTAACCTCAGTAAAACTATGCCTAAACCTAACCTTATTCCTAAATGTAACCTCAGTAAAACTATGCCTAAACCTAACCGTATTCCTAAATGTAACCTCAGTAAAACTATGCCTAAACCTAACCTTATTCATAAATGTAACCTCAGTAAAACTATGCCTAAACCTAACCTTATTCCTAAATGTAACCTCAGTAAAACTATTCCTAAACCTAACCTTATTCCTAAACGTAACCTCAGTAAAACTATGCCTAAACCTAACCTTATTCCTAAACAGGAATTCCTTCAAGGACCCCTAGAGGTGGCCTCCGTGCCACGCTCTGAGCTTTTAGATCTGCTATTTTTGAAAGATCGTGAAAATTGGTGCACATCTTTGAATATATATATATTTTACTCAAATATTTGCTTCTGGGGGTCTCTCCCAGGAATGCAATATTTCGAGATGCGGGTCCGTGGCCAAATACATATAATTTTGGGGGTCCTTGACATGAACACGTTTGAGCATCACTGATATAGCATCATACATTTTTCAGAAAACTGTTAGGATTTAGAAGACATTTTTAGAAGACATTTTTAGAATGGGCAAGCTGGTGCCCAGGGCTTCATGAAGGTTTCACAAGCGGTGTACTAATGACTACAACACCTCACAAAGCACAGTTTAAAAGTTTACAAAGTTATGAAGCTGTCGTTGTTCTGCTAATGACATGGGGGAGGGGGGTCCACTGAAGGCAGTGAAAGAATTATTTTAGCCAAAGGATGGCGATGCACTCTAGGGTATAGCATCAGAAGACTCGTGTACCTTGGCAGAAGACTGGGGTAGTTAGGAGTTATGCCATCAGATGACATCAATGAAACTCACCTGAGCGTGTCATCAGGTGAGGTGTTTTAAGCCCCGCCCAGAAAAACTGCTCTCAGCAGGAAATGCCCTTAAACAGGGCATTTCCTGTTTACGGGCTCTTTAAATTTGGAGATACAAGGTTGCTGCCCAACAGTGACGATAAGAAGGGAATGGGGGGGAAACATCCTGAAGAGGCTGCTTGCTGCGACAATGTTTGTTCCCTCTCGCAACAACTCCTCTTGGTGCTGCTTGATGCTGAAAGAAACAGCTGCTACTCTTCCCCTCTGCCTGTCTGACTCCAGTTTACTTTGGCAGTAAATGTATAAATAGACAGATGTTTCTTCGCGTCACATTACATCAAAAGTAATTAGGGGTTATTAAGCATTTGGAGCGGCTAAGATGGCTGTGATATAACATCCCTGCTCGCTCTGGAGGCAGCTGTATCGTAGCTCATAATTTTCACTGGCAAACGGGTTGCTGCAGGGGCGCTTCCCCTGACAGCTGTGTGTGTGTGCTCGTGTGTGTGTGCTCGTTTGTGTGTGCGCGTGTGTGTGTGTAAGGGAAGGGTACATGATCATTAATGCATGTGTGTGTGTGTGTGGGTGGATAAAGTGGCAAGTGGGACCAAATTAGACAAGTCTTATTTGACCTACGGCCATCAGATTTGGCCTGGCAGTGAACTGGACCTCTGTTGGCCCAAAGTTTGCTGAGAAAGATCCAGGCACTAACAGGCTCCTTTGCTAGTCAAACAATTTGCTTTGGTTTGCTTTATATGTTGTGAAGCTTATTGCATTGATGTCTATTCACTTAGAAGGAATCCTTTTGTTTCCTGTCAATTCAGTTCTTGGTGGGGAGGGGAGAGAGAATGAAAGTTAAATAATGCTTATCTCGTTTGTCAGAGATCAAATGCAAATCAACCTGCCCTCTGTGGAACTGCTGTACAAAACAAATTAAGTGTTTTATTGACTGATCCAGGTCTTTGAAAAGTCTCTGCAGCCATAATTACCCCACAGCTTGTGTGTTATGTCTCTGTTTGCTAATGAAGATGTTGGGAGCCATGATGAGATGAGTCATCAGCATTAAATGCTTTGCTCTTCCCCAGCCACTAATCTCTGCTTTGGTTTGATGCCTGGTGGTGGCATCTGAACCCTTTGTATACATTGTTAAATGTCACAAATCAGATAGGGGCTTGAAGCCCGTTTCTTTTTAACTCTTTAAGACCGAAGATTTTGAGATTTCTTTGGCTATTGAATAATAGCAGATATACAAGCTCATAGCGCGGCACCGAGTGCCGCGCTATGAGCTTATATATCTGCTATTTTTGAAAAATCTTGAAAATGTGTGCAAATCTTTGAATATATATATAGTTTTTAAAGCCAACATTTGTAACTCAAATCTTTGCTTCTGGGGGGTCCCTGGAACAAAACATTTTGAGATGGGGGTCCGCGGCCAAATACATAATCATTGTAGGTGGTCCTTGACATGAAGAAGTTTGAGAACCACCGATATAGCAACATATGTTTAATTTTTTTTTTTAAATTTTCACGATATATATATATATTTTTGCAGATCTACAAAGCGCGGCACTGAGTGCCGCGCTATGAGCTTGTAGATCTGCTATTTTTGAATATCTAAAGAAAATCTTAAAATGACACAGATGCGTTCGCGGTCTTTATGGATTAATAGGCCCACCTTCCTTGTCTTTTTTTCCAAGAGCACTAGTGTAACTTGAGTTCTTTCTTTGGCACTGACTCAACCTGGAAACCTATCCGAAAAATGTGCTTGCAGTCTTATCTGGTGCCTTGGTCTAGGCCGAGGGGATGCCAACACTATTGATGTGTTTGGGATAAAAGTAAACCCCCCTGTTCCACTGTGAAGTCTAGATGAGAGACCTTCTCTGATGGAAGATGAGCTTTCTGTGTGGGAAATTATCCTGCCTGGGAGAATGCCAAAGTTGTGAGTAGTTTGGTTGTTGTTGTTTAACCCATTCAAACCAGGAAAGCATCCGTGTAAACCACTTTAACCATTATTTTATACTTTGTCTATTCAAAAATAGCAGATATACAAGCTCATAGCGCGGCACCAAGTGGGATGGGGGGGGTCCGTGGCCAAATACATATACTTTTGGGGGGTCCTTGACATGAATAAAGTTTGACAACCACTGATATCATAGCAACATACCTTTTTTCAGAAAACTGTTAGGATTTAGAAGACGTTTGTACAATCCCCAGAAGCAAAGATTTGAGTGACAAATGTTCACTTTAAAAATATATATATATTCAAAGATTTGAAAAAAAATTCACGAAGGAATAAATAAATAGCAGATCTACAACACTCGGTGCCGCGCTATGAGCTTGCTTGTTAGTGCCAACGCATTCAGTAGTCTGAATCATTGGTTCTCAAACTTTTTCGTGTCAGGGCATCTACACGAATACAATTGGCCCGTGTTCGGGGGAGGGAAGCCGCGCGGGAGGGTGATATCGGTCATTGCACGTACTCCTACGGGCTGGGGGCGGCACCTGTCAGCGGGGAGTGTTGGGCGGGAGGAGTAGGACGAAGGCTCTACGTCCTCCTGGTGTGGGCTCCTCACTGGCAGGTGAGTCAGTAGGATACGACAGCAGTGACAACACAGAAATGTGTGTGGGGAGGAATCAATTTAGCCTGGTATCCAGCCTGCTTCGCTACGTTCGGCGGACTTTTTTTTCTCTCTTCGCTTCTCAGTCTGGAAAGCCTCCCATTGGGAGGTTTTGCAGAACTACACTGGAACTACATATGTTACGTTGGGCAACGTCGTTGCTGATTGGATGTTGTTCAAACGAATGACGAATCACAACGATCACACTGTTTTTTTGGTCCCGCCCCGCACCACAGACCAATCAGAAGCCCCAGGTTCGATTCGAAGCTTTTGGCATGTCCCGCCTCCCTTGGAGATAGGAGGCTTTCCAGACTGAGAAGCGAAGAGAGAAAATAAAGTCCGCCGAACGTAGCGAAGCAGGCTGGATCCCAGGCTAGAATCAATTGGCATTACGACTAAATTGGGGAGAAAAAGTAAGAAAAAAAAAGATTGTATTGTAATAAAAGTAAACATATTTGCCTTTGAGATGTAGTGTAGTAGAAGTAAAACTACTGAAAACTGGAAATACTCTAGTAAAGAAAAAAAGTAAATGTACTCAGTTACTTAACACCAGAGACAGGCGAGGCACCAAATCCTAGCAGTTCAGCGTCTTGTTTTAAACGACACTTTGAAACAATAAAACGAGGATCAAACAATTGAAACTTCTGTCTCTAAACCCCTAAGCCACTGCCACCCTCCTTAATCTTTCCCCCCCTGTAATGTTATCTTCTACTAGATAAGATATAGGCCGTCACTCTAGTCACTGAGGCAGAACTATTTATGAAAAGGCTGTGTTTTTCGGATTAATGAACCAGCAACAGGGGGCTGCCTTTTGACTTTTAAATTAAATTCTTAGAAGATACATTTTTCAAAGCGAGTTTCAGTCCAAGTGAGACAGATAATTATACGCCACTGTGTGATCGCGGTGCCGATGCATCCAAACCGGAGTGCTACAAACAGGGGGTGCAAAGTCATTAATGGCATGAAAATGGAGGCGTATGAATTATAATTATAATGCAGTCGCTTCCCATCACTCTTTTCCTTCTAGTGTTCTGGCTTGAGAACCGTCATCAGTCTGGGATGTGGGAAAATGGACGGTTTAATGAAAGGCATAAAGTACAGGATGTTATGGGAGGTAATTAAAAATCCCATTAAGAAAGCACTAGTCTCTTAGGTTTTACAGCTAAATGCTCCACTTACCTATATGTGGTGGATTAGTGGGGTGTGTAATAAAGTGCGTTTTAGTGTATATAGTGGGAGCCAAGTTACCTCTCCAACTAGAGCCCGACCCATGCCAGCATTTGGAGGTCGATGCCGATTTTGGAGAGTCCTAGATTCCTAGACTGACCGATTACCAATATATATATATATATATATATATATATATATATATATATATATATATATATATATATATATATATATATCTGCTGTCCAGCGCGAACCTGCTAACTCCAAAACGCTCATTGTTCAGGAAACGAAAAAACTAAATATTCGTTTTTCAGGAATTGAAGAAAACCTTATATTTGTAAAACAAAGCAATACTGCCTCATCAGTTGGTATAGTGACTTTATATATTGTCAGATACTTGCATGTGTCATTATATTATCAACACTTTACCCAAATTGCGGGTAAATCAACACTTTACCCAGCGCAAGTGGAGTTAGTAGTTTCAGACGAGCAGAAATCAAGCTGAAATGGAGTTAGGTGTCCAAACAACAATAGCTCCACTCGCTGCTGAGGGAGAGTCTCAGCAGTTAGTCTGGCCATGCCAGGCTACATTTTCACCATGACAGATTCACAAAATATAGGGAAAGAAATGTTGAAAGTGGAAATGTTTTTAAAATTGACACATTGGCTGCATAACTGCCGATACCGATGATAAAGTCAGATAATGACTGATATATTGGCCAGACTTAAATATATGGGTCGGCTCTATCTCCAACCTGAGCTCTCTTACCAAAGTGAAAATGTAGCAATGATGTTCATGTCAGTGTCAGTTTAGCCAATGCTAAATACAGTAATAACTTAACCTAAAAGAAGCCTTTCGGGTTGTTGCGATTACACGGATTATAACTTTGGCATTAGGCAGCGAAATACCTGTAAGATTACTTTTTTATCTTAATTAAAACAGGGTTCATCCACCGCTCAAGGATTTTATTCATAATTCATAATTTCAGGAGCAATGTAATTTTCTTGCATCTGTGGATGCCCATTATTTTTTTGAAAATTCACTCCTAAATTGGCTGCTCGGAGTCTCAGACAGCAACCCTTGGCAGGATTGAATAGTGATCCCTGGAGGGGGTGTGTAATTAAGTTTAATCTGCCTCTGACGAAAAGCTTTGGGATTTAAACCGGCAGATAGCGATGCCCCGAGGGAAGATGATTATTAATGCTAGAAGGTTAGCTTACATAAGGCAAATCAATCTCTGAAGATCGTATTCATGAGGCCTTCTAAGGATTATTGCTGTTGTTAAACAGCCCGTTTTAGGAATACATTCTAGGAAATTAGGGTACCTTGCTTCTTATTCTGAAACTTTCATTAAAAAAGTTATTCTCGAGGCTTTGCGGGAGATAAAGTGGTCTTAAAACATGAAAAAGAGGTTACATCAACCTCATTGCATATCGCAATGGAAAAGGTTACTGATGGTATTCTGCAAACTTTGTGGGAGTTTAGTTTGACTGAAGTTCTTCTGCCTTGGGTCACGCACGTCCCAAGTGAAAGAAAGTATGTTCGTTAACCTAATTACCTGATCCAAGGTCATATTACAGAGGTCATTTGTATCTATGATTGTGAGCCTCATTGCAACGTTTGTAGTGATCCTTCATTTTCATGTATATAACTTGTAATTTACATGTATGTAACCACGTACTTTTTATATTGCATAATTGTTCTTGAGTTGGATTTTCTTTTAATATTTGGAATGCATTGTTGGGTTGATCATGGAACGTGTAGCTCTCCCTAATTGTATAGTAGTGCTCAGTGTTCACGTGACGCCGGGGACCTACTCAAGGGTTATGGGTACCTACAGATGAGACATTTAAGGATTTCAAAGTGCCTGCCATTGGCAAATCAGAGGGAAAGCCAAACCTTTTCATGGAGAAAGTGTGACATTTGCACAAAGTGTGAAATTGTGCCAGGTGTGAAATGGTGTCATTTCAAACAAAGGCTAACCAGGTGCAAATAAAGGGGAAAACTGTGACATTTCAGGGAAAGATCATGGAAGTGTGAAGAGTTCGGCTGTGTTATCTGCACTGTAGTTGTCCTTCGCTGGTCGAAACGTTGTATTGGTTTCATTTAACATTATTCAGACTTCTTTTATTCTTATCTTTACTTTTTGTCATGCACCAGCGACATGCATGGATGTGCATAACAGTTCCTTTTGAATCATACTATGTGTTCTGCCTTCTTTACAGGTACGGTTTTGGTGGAGAACATGCAGATCAACGGCCGAGCCCTGGACCCGGGAAGAACCATCTCTCTGACGTTGCTGGACAACTACGACTACTGGGTCATCATGGACGCATCGCTCCAGAGGCTCTTCCTTAACAGCACCGGAAGGGTTCTGGACCGAGATGTGAGTACAGACACACCAGTTAAAAGGAGCACTTTCAACATTTTCAACCTCATCTTCATAGAATAGGCTCTATAGACCATATTCACACGGCGGCCGTGTTTCTATGAAGTCAATGAAAGTAGCCACCCCGGGTGGCGGCACTTTCAATGTTAAATTCCAATATGGCCGCCGTGTGAATATGGTCTATAGACCATATTCACACGGCGGCCATGTTTCTATGAAGTCAATGAAAGTAGCTACCCCGGGTGGCAGCACTTTCAATGTTAAATTCCAATATGGCCGCCGTGTGAATATGGTCTATGGGAAAGAAATTGGGCCTCTTCTTACTTCCTTCACATGTGTTTCCAATGATACTAATGAAGGCTCTGTTTCATTTTGGTCAAACAGAGTCAGGGTGCTGATATTGTGCATGTTGGCTCACTGGAGACACTATGCTACACCAGTGGTTCTCAAAGTGTGGTCCAGGGACCCTCATGGTTCCTTGATCCCAAATGGGCCCTTACAGGTGCGTACGGGGGGGGGGGGGGGTCCTTGGCACGAAAGGGTTTGAGAACTACTGGGCTAAACAGTGATCATCCACAATGAATGCTGTCTCTGTGGCTGGAGAATGAGAAACTGTTTTGACTATTCAGGACCTAGAACACAATCAACTTTACCGGAAAATAAAAGAAATGAATCCCTGCATGCATGCCCTTTTCTAAGGTCGCTACTCGCCACAGCGGCAAACTTCTGCACCTTGTACTGTAAATACCATAATGAACTTGTGCTAATTATGCGTGTCTAGAAGATGGTGTTAATGTGTGATGTCATGTTCAATGCACACAGGCATTTCAACTGCGTAGGTTGTATGTGACCTGTTGAGCGGGATCTTAATCAAGTCGCGTAAGTTTAGCAAAATATGCTCATTACACTATTTCCGAAAGTTTTAATTTCATTTCCTGTAATGGTTTTGGACATAAAAGGTTTTTACCCGACGTGACCTGATGAATAACCTCATGGCTGTGATTTCCCCATAATTTAGTGCAAATATGTTTTATTTTTCTCCTTCTACCGAACACTTTACATTCAGCGTGTAAAACGCTGGCTTGCTTGATGATCAAGGAATCTAATTTTTTTTCTCAGAAGTTTTTAATTTATGTGACATCACAGCTGTAACCGATAAGTGTTGGAAATCTTTGTCTACTTTCAGACAGCAAAACAAATGTATTGTACATGGTTTCTCTGGCATGGAACATTATCTTTAGTCTATTTTGGCACAGTCTCAAGTCAAGGTTCAAGTCTTAATCATTGATAAGTTAGTGGGCTGCTTGGCCTTAAGGCCATAGAAGTGGAGTTGTCTGTGTTTTCTCAAACTTTACAAGTGAAAGACTGACAAAAGAAGGTCCATGTAACTCCATAATAGAAATCGTTGACACTTGTAATGAGCATATTTTGCTAAACTTACGCGAATTGATTAAGATCCCGCTCAACAGGTCACATACAACCTACGCAGTTGAAATGCCTGTGTGCATTGAACATAACATCACACATTAACACCATCTTCTAGACACACATAATTAGCACAAGTTAATTATGGTATTTACAGTACAAGGTGCAGAAGTTTGCCGCTGTGGCGAGTAGCGACCTTAGAAAAGGGCATGCATGCAGGGATTCATTTATTTTATTTTCCGGTAAAGTTGATTGTGTTCTAGGTCCTGAATAGTCAAAACAGTTTCTCATTCTCCAGCCACAGAGACAGCATTCATTGTGGATGATCACTGTTTAGCCCAATAGTTCTCAAACCAAGAACCCCCAAATTGATTTGTATTTGGCCGCGGACCCCCCCCATCTGAAAATATTTTGTGCCAGGGACCCCCAGAAGAGAAGATTTGTGTCAAAAAATAAATAAATCAAAATTGTTCCACATTTTTGATATTTTTCAGAATTATTCAAAAATAGCAGATGTACAAGTGATGAAGTGACTCGCTGTGAGCTTGCAGATATGCTATTTTTAAACAGCCAATTATAAATGGACAAAGTCGTTAAAATTATTGCGACCCCCTCGTACCCCCCCAAGGACCCCTGGGGGTCCCCGGACCCCACTTTGAGAACCATTGGTTTAGCCTGTATTGTGCTGGTGTGTTTGGATAATTAACAGTTTTTAGATGTAGTTCAATGGCCGATAATGGATGACATCGTTTTTAGCCCAATCATAATTGTCACTCCACAGTTTTATTTCTTGGGTGGCTCTAAACAACCACAAGTCCAAGTAAAACGATGATGATGTTTGTTCTTAGGGAAGCGGCCATTACCTCCGGAACACCAGAGCTGTTAGTGGTGTTCTGCAACAGCAAACCTTTTTGGCAAGTCTTAACACTTAGCATCAGAACAAATCTAAGAAGGCGTCAAGCCTTTGACGAATCCCAGTGGCTTGAGGGCATTGGAACAAACTGGTTCTGTCAAGACGTGCCAAGAATTTCATCAGCGTTGTTTTACAGATGTCCAAATGAAGCGCCGTTGTTGGCGAAGGTCTATTATCCTCCCATTTTCACACTTTGAACAACAACATTTGAATTGTCTATCGCTCAATCTGGTTTTGTGTTTTGTGGCTTTGCAGGAGGGCTGGGTGTGTGTGTGGGTGGGTGGGTGGGTGTGCGTGGGTGGTGTGTGTGTGAGAGAGAGAGAGAGAAAATATTGTTGTGAGGAGAGGAAGTGGCATGGATTAGTCTGTGTTGTGCCCAGTCAGTTGGAACACAGCACCAAGTCAGTGTATGAGATTGGGGAGGAGGGAGTATAGGAGTAATTGACCAAAAACAAAATATGTACATATATATGTTATTTTATACATTTTTTTTTCATGAACTACTTTCAAGCTGGTGTCCCTAATAGTGTGACACAGTGTAAGCTTGTAGATCTGCTATTACCATTATTTCCAGAAATAGTAAAATATAGCCGATCTGCAAGCTCACAACACGTCACAATGTGACACATTGTGAGCTTGTAGATCTGATGCTGAAGGGCTTAACCACTTGAACCCTCCAGACTTGGTCAACTGAATTGACTCTATACTTGAACTGCTTTTTTTTTTTTTTTTTTACGTGTACACCAAATCCCTCCCCCGACAATAGCCAATGTACAAACTTGAAGTTCTGCAATGTTTGAACTAATGTCCCCCCACGCCCTAGCTCTGGTCCAGACAGAGCGTTAGCGAGTTCTCTCTAACGCTCTGCCAGGTGCGGTGCTATTCTCGTGCGACGTCTCCAACTGTTGCAAAAATAAAGAAAATGATTTTCGCTACTCACCGAATCACCAATGCAGTTTTATAATGTTGAAAGAATATTATACTGTGTGGCGAGCTTTCTTCTTTTTCACGTACATATTTTTGTCCAGCACCTCAAATCTTTGGATGTGCGTGGGGGCTGCATTTTTAATTAACCCATTCAATCCGGGAACGCATCTGTGTCATTTTATATTTTTAGCTATAGCCTATAACCATTATTTTATACTTTGGCTATTCAAAAATAGCAGATATACAAGCTCATATGAGCTTGTAGATCCCTGGAAAAAAGCCTTTTCATGTCAAGGACCCCCAAAATTATAAGTATTTGGCCATGGACCCCCATCTCAAAATATCTTGTTCCAGGGACCCCCCAGGAGCAAGATTTGAGTTAAAAATATTCCCTTTAAAAAAATATATATATTCAAAGATTTGCACACATTTTTTGACGATTAAAAAAAATAGTAGATCTACAAGCTCATAGCGTGGCACTCGGTGCCACGCTATGAGCTTGTGTATCTGCTATTTTTGAATCGCCAAAGTATATAAAAATAATGGTTAAAGTGGTTCCAGATCTTAATGGGTTAAGTATTTGACTCACACACGACTCACTGCTTCTCTTGTTTGTCTCGTCTCATCCTCGCCTCAGCCTCCCATGTACATCACGACCATCGTGGTGCAGGTGCAGTGCACCAACGAGCTGATCGGCACGGTCATCCTGCACGAGGTGCGGATAGTGGTGCGGGACCGGAACGACAACACGCCGCGCTTCCAGCAGCCACGCTACTATGTAGCGGTCAACGAGGTAAGGAAGCAACAGGGTGGGGTTATGATAGTTAACTTAGAAGTGACCAAATAATTAAAACTAGAATAAAACTGAATAAATGCATAAAACATTTTAGTTACTGGGAACTAAAAAAATATATTAAAAAAATTGGCTTTACACAAAAAAAAAAACGATAATTGAGACAGCATTTTGTGTTTACAAAACAGACTGAAATCATAGAGAAATGTCCTTAGCTTTTTAGTCTTTGTCAATATTTCATCCATAAGCCTAATGTTTTCATATGCCTGATATTTGAATATCTACACGCTCACAACGGGCTGCAACACGACCCGTTGTGAGCTTGTAGATCGGCTATTTTCTCTATATTTTTCATAAATGGTTGAGTCTCACCCCTGAAAAATACCCTTATTACAATAAAACACTAAAACTAATACAAATGTAACTAAAACTTATTTTTTTTATAAACTAAACTAGCAAACCCACACAAAAACAAATCAAAACTAAACTGAAATTGAAAACATGAAGTAAAAGAAATAATGGGACATTCTAAAATAATTCTATAATAACTAATGCAGAAGAACCTCTGACCTCACTGGTTCCATGGAGGTTGGAGCTGGAGCCGGTAGTTCCCGATGATGAGACGTGACAGCCAGTGTGACCCGGTGTAAAGTCAAGTCACTAAAAGCACAGTCACTGACACTCAGAAGTTCAGAATGCCTGCAGCGTTTGTCTTATAACGGCTCTTGTCATTTTGAAACTTTAATTCTAGTATATTCTAAACGGTGGTTCTAGTGTGTTGCCCAGGGGCAGCAGAGGCTCAGGAGTTAAGACTCTAGAGAAGGGGTCTTCAATGTTTTTTTTTCAGCCCAAGGACCCCCTAGCTGAGAGGGAGATGAAGCAGGGACCCCCCACTACATATTGTATTCATGTTAAATGTGCGTTTTCAGACATTTAACCACTTAAACCTTCAATACTTTGTAAACTTGACCTTTAGCTCTGTACCTGGTCTGCTCTTTTTTCCCTCTACACCAAACCTCTTTGCTATTTTCGGCTATTTTCGGCTAATGTTCCCATCAGAATAGGGATGCTGGGGTTCAAGTGGTTAATGTAAAAAAAAAGTCCCTATCACACAAATATTTGGTTGCCCCCCCCCCCTGTAGTTACTCTGAGAACTCCCTAGGGGTCTGGGACCCCCTGTTGAAGACCCCTGCTCTAGAGCAGTCACTTGGGAATCAAAGGGTTCTTCCCGGTTCAGAATCATTATCAGAATCAGCTTTTGTCGCTTCAATTCATTTCAATTCAAAAGAGCTTTATTGGCATGAGAAAACATATGTTTACATTGCCAACGCAAATGTGTCAAAACAATACATTACAGTCATTTAGCAGACGCTTTTATCCAAAGCGACTTACAATAAGTGCATTCAACATAGGTAGGGAACGAAACTACTAATCACCAGAAGTCTTAAGTGCATTTCCTGCAAAAACAAGCAACCAAGAGTATACCTAAACAATACAGATCATTTAGAAAGCAGGCATGACACAGGTTCGATCCCTGCTGCACCTGTGTGGGTGTTTGAAGTGTCCTTGAGCAAGATACTGGTTAACCCCTAACTGCCCCCGACAAGCGGGTTGTTGGTGCCTTGAATAGTTTCTTCTGCCATCGGCGTGTGTGTGTGTGTGGCACATTGTTAAGCGCTTTGGAAAAAGCCAGTGTATAAAGGCACTATTTTACAATGTGGTGTGTGTATTTTCTGGCAATGGCACACAAAGGCGGAGAAGAACATACACAGTTTGATCCAGGAATCATAAGCAAACAACCAACCAAACCCCCCCGCCCCTAACACACACACACACACACACACACACACACACACACACACACACACACACACACACACACACCACCAAGATAGACAGCGTTTTATTCCGTAGTCACAATACTTGCTCTTCCTCCAGTGCATGAAATTGCTCTGATACGTGTATCTAGGCACGCGAGTGTGACACAGATGTCACCCCACCTGCCCCCCACCCCCCCCCAACACACTGTGAGCCACCAACACATTGCAGACGATGACTTTGACTTGCAAAATCTGCCTAGAGGACACACATTTTGTGTAGTGTGTGTATGCCGCAGTGTGCGAAGTTGTCTATTTGCGTACACTTCTGTGTGTGTGTGTGTGTGTGTGTGTGAGGGGGGGACGACTGTTAATCTATTAAAGATAGCTGCGTAAACCCTCCAACGCAAACATACTCCACTATATAGAAATACAATACAATGCAATAATAGAATACATGTTATTGTTGTATTTATTATTGTGCATGAATAATAAATGTGTCTGGTGCCTATAAAACATGCATCATGCATTGTGTCTGCCAGGCACCTACAATATAAAACATACTGTACATTATACACTACATCATGCATTGTGAATGAAATGACATTCTTAAAGGAGTAGTTCACCCCAAAAATGTATTATCTAATTTCTATCAATTATGGATGGATTTTTGTCTTCTTTTTTTCTCTCGCATTCCTAAGCCAATAATTCGATGGTTTAGTAGTTTGGTTGGTTGCTCAGAGACTCTGCCGATCATCAAATTATTGGCTTAGGAATGCAACAAAAAACCCCAAAATGGGTTTGGTCATTTTTTGGGGGGTGAACTACTCCATTAAGAATTCTTCCAAAGAATCTTTAACGGCCAACACGCATTCATGCATTTATTTTACAATTACATTGTGTAAAAGCATATCCAGTATAAATAGGGATACTAGTATATTTAAGAAGGTACATTAAGAGATAGAGAGGTATGATAAGATAGTATTCATCTTATTGCTGTATTGTCATAATTACATTGTATTATCGTGGCTGTTGGGTGTAAACCTTGCATGTCCAAAACCAACGGTTACGGTACATAAAAAATAAATAAGCCTCTTGTTAATACTTTTCATTGGTTCAATATTTATAAAAACCCACAGATACACTTAACCACTTTTTAAACAGTGTTCAATAATAGCAAAAATAGCCGATCTGCAAGCTCACAACGTGTCGCGTCACAATGCGTTGTGAGCTTGTAGATCGGCTATTTTTGCTTATTTTGTGTGACACTGTAGCACGATGAAGTCGGCCATTCAATTATGAAAAAAACATTACAACAAGTTGAAATATGGAAATACAAGGTTTTTGCCCGACAGCAACGGTGTGTAACAAAGTATCCCCCCATGCTAGAATCTCATGAGTCCAATATTTATTTGCCCTGCAGGAAAAGGGGGTATTCCCCTTTAGATGAGCGGTAGGTAGATTCTTGGTTTCCCACGCAGGAGACGCAGGTTCAAATCCCAGGTGTTTTCAGATCTGAACCCATAGAAATAGGATCTAACTAGACCACCATCCCTGACTGTTCTCTTCTACCTGTCACAGTGTGTTTTCCACAGCGGTATATACAGCTCCCCCAGTACAGTGCAGCCTGGTTTATACATAGTTGCGGCCAACTCTGTCACGCGCCCCAAAATAGGCGATCTGTAGATCGGCTATTTTTGGCGCGCGACAGCGGCGTGCAGCAAAGTATAAATTAAGCGTGAGTCATTTCTCTTCACTGCCGTCAACTTGAAACTCCACTGAAACTATTATTCTCTCGCCTGATCCTGTGGAGTTTTCTCTATGGCAGTGGTTTTCAACCTGTGGGTCGTACATTTCTTTTGAGGGGTGGGGTCCCCAGATGACAGTGAAGTGACAATTTAAGGACTTAAAGAAAAAAAATTTAAATGCAAAAAGAGCATTATTGCATAAAAAGTAATAGACACACTTTACTATATAAACTGGTCAAACATTGGCTAAATTGTCAAATAATATAAGAAAGAGGCAAACATTTTGAAAATAGCAGATCGCTTCTAGATCTGCTATTTTCACTGTGGAACCAAGTCAAACTAAATGTAATGCCTCAACACTCCTACAATTCCAAGAAGTGCTTGTCAGTGGGGGGGGGGGGGGGGGGGTGGGGGTCAATTAAAATATGGTCTGTTGGACTGCTGCTGACGGCAAGAACAACAGCATTGATTGATTGATTGATTGAATGCTTTATTGGTGACTTTTTACGTACTGTACAGGCAAGCCAGAGGCTTGTTTCAGTAGTTGGTCCATTAAACATTCAACAACTCAAGCAACTGATAAACAAGACAGCAGTGCAACGAAAATATCGACAATCAGTACACAGATTATGGTGACATAAAAAGGGGCGGACATGCTTGGACCCAGCATTGGTGTGAGTAGGCGTTCGTGTCCGTATCCGGTGTTTGAGCTTTTGACATTTCTCTCCCACTCTCTTGTTTTCCTCTGTGCAGCTCACCCCCATTGGGACCACCTTATTCGTGGGCTTCGCTGGAAATAACGGCGCCACGGACATTGATGACGGGCCCAACGGACAGATAGAATATGGCATCCAGTACAACCCCAATGACCCGGTATTATCCAATAGTATGAAATAAGCCTGTAAAAAAAGAAGAAGATTTAAGTCTGCAAAATATTTTCTGCAATGATTAGTCTATTTCCCTCAGCTTTCGCTCCCTAACCCCTTTCCATCTCTCTCTCTCTCTCTCTCTCGCTCTCACTCTCGCTATCTCTTTCTCTGTCTGTCTCTCTATGTCTCTGTCTCTCTCTGTCTACCTGTCTGTCTCTCTCTGTGTACCTGTTTGCCTCTCTGTCTCTGCCTTGATCGATGCTATAGCGACTGGCCCAGATATGGCTACCATGCAGACACATCTTGATGATTAATTCTCATGGTTTTTGTTGACCACAATGTTAAGAATGTAATTTAGATTAGCCTGATATTTAAACGCATGTTAGGTTCATTGTTTACATGGTATCCTGTGTTTCAATGTACAGATTAATATTTTTGATAGTACTATTGTTTAGTCTGAGGTTAGGTTCTTGGTTTACCTATAGTTTCCTGAGGCACCACACTGTCTCTCTGCATTCTACTGTATGTGATTACCTTGCTAAATGCCTAACTTGTAACTCTCTTGGTGTCTTTCAGGTATCTAACGGAACAGTGGGAGTTGGAAACACTCTCTCGGGTTCGATTGTTCTAACAGAGAGGCTCAACTACGAGGAGAGAACACGTTACCTGGTCATAGTCCAAGCCAATGTAAGTCAACAAATATGTCCATAATGTTTGTTTGTTTTGTTATGTTTATTTATTGGCTGTTGAAAGAGACAGTAGTGCATGTGTGTCCTGGGCCTGGCGACAAAGGTCCACAATTCGCCGGTCATAAAAAGGCACACATGAGAAAAATACACTCGCTTTGTGTGTGCGTGCGGATAGCCGTTTTAGAGTCATTAAATCGTTGAAATTGTTATGCAAACATGGCTATGTGTTTTTCTGTGTCTTGTGGGGGTGGAGATTTGCCATTAACATGCAGAGTGTTTTCGGTTGTTTTCTGGTTGTGAATATGAAGTGTAAGTTCAATCATTGTTTATTTAACCACTTGAACCCCAGCATCCACATTCTGGGGGAAGCTTTAGCCGAAAATAGCCCAGCAACTGTGAGCTTGTAGATGGGCTATCGGCAAAAAATCGGTCAAAGTACACTTGCAACTCAGGTCTGTTTGACTAAGAATAGAGGGTTTAAGTGGTCAACATGATTGCCTGGCTTCCATCCCACAGTATGTTCAAGGGCTTCTATAGAGGAATGAAACGTCTCTTCAGGCGACACACATAAAAGACAGGGTTAGATTGAAGTGCTACTTTACTTATAGTATCTATGTGTTAATGTCCATACCGTCCATGCAGCCAGTCGACCCGTTTTCTAAGCCAAATGTTACATCGCCTGTTCAGGCACATTTTGGCTTTGAGCCAAGGCCTTGTGGGGGCAGCCAGTGAATTTGGATGAAGCAAACTAACTGTAATATCGTTGCTGTCAGGCAGAAACCTGTTTTTTCCCCCGGAAATTAACGCCCTACTTGATCATACTAAAGCGTCACACAAAAGCATCAAAAGTAGCAGAGCTCGAAAGCGTTTTGAGCTTATCGATCTGCTACTTTTGCTGTTTTTGAATTTGAATCCCTAAAAGTAACAGTTTTGGACATATGAGGTTTCCACCCGACAGAGACGATATGCTGCATTTGGGCATGTCCACCACGTGTGCAAATAGCCCTAATCTAAGATTGCATTTAAAAATGTTACGCTTACAAGCGCCCCTCTGCCATCTGGGAAATAACTGCACTTTTGAACCAGTTCACGGCTGCTAAAAGTGGAGATGGCAACAGCGTGGAAGGTGAACAGCGTGGTTACAGGGGGTTAGCAGGGACTTTGAATTGAAACGCAGTGATGATATTATCATTATTCCACTTGAGTGGTGAATAATAACACTTATCCATCTATAGTGCCGCTCTGTAAAAGAGGGACAACCCCTGATTGTGCTGGAAGAAATGGAAGAAAAACCGCTGAACCTCCGGGATAGGTTGCTGTATCTTTTCCTTTTTCACAACATTTTGAGGAGCCAAGTATTTGTACCCCTTTTTCTCCCCAATTTACTCATTAACTCTTTAACTGCCAGAGTTAAAACAACGATCCACCCGGTGGGGGGGGGGGGAAGTGTGTCGTCGGGTTAATCCGTTCCATAGTTATGGGCAGTTGAATGTGGCTCGTTTTCACCAAAACGCAACAGAAAGCAGAGAAAATAGATTTTTATATATATAAAAATCTATTTATATAATACTAAAGGAAACCAGCTTCATTTCGTTGTGATCGCGTGATTTCTGGGTGCTACTCTTCATCATCATCATAATCATTTGCAGGCTGCGGAATAGCGCCCTCTATCGTAAAACCACTGAAAACACCACAACTACGAGAATCTCGTCATTGGCGGTCAAAGATTTGAGCAAATTAATTCCACCATACACACATTTCCGTGTTGTCACTGCTGTTGTATCGTTTTGGCTCACCTGCTAGTGAGGAGCCCCCACCGGGAGGACGTAGACGTCGTAGAGCCTTCGTCCTACTCCTCCCGCCCAACTCACGCTGCTGACAGCCTGTGCGAGTCTGTGCAGTGACAAATATCACCCTCCCCGCCCCCGAACACGGGCCAATTGTTTTTGTGACAGACACTCGACAAAGCCGGATGAACTGCGGTGGATTTGAACCCCTAGACTCTGTGGTGGTGAGCAGGTACTTTACTAGCCTCGCGTAGCCAGACTATATCACTGCGTGGATATGAGTCTGGTGCTTCTATGAGGAAGTTTTGTTTCCCAAGGGGCGGGATCAAAACAATGGCTCTGGACGCAATTGGTTAGACCCACAACCAACTACCAATTACAGTCTTCCCATATTTGAATACTGGGCCCTGATTGGTCACCCCAGACTTCGGGAGCAGGAAATGGATTCACAACGGAGCGGTGCCAGACCCAAATCGCAGAGGCAATGTTTTTACTTTACCACTGCTCCACCCGAGCGCCCTTAGGTTGCATGTTTTCTGCAGTAATATAACGTCCATACCATCACAGCTCTAATGGACCCTTTAATGTACCACTTTGTTTGTTTATCTTAGTGTTTGCGTTGAGCTACCGCACATAGAACTGTGCAGAGAAAGATGTGAGCAAGTCTTGTTAGTATTCTGTGGCAGGAACTCAACTTCCAGTTTTTCATTAGTAGCATGGAATTGGAACACCCAAAGCCAGACTTTGAGAATGAATATGTTTTTTTCCAACTTCCTAAAGGAATTTTCGGTTTACTGTAAGTGGAAAATAATTCCAACTCGAATCAATAGTTTGCTGCTTCACTGGGTGCTTGTGCGCTGCATGCAGAATGGTTCATTATTTTTGTTTGAGGGAAAGATGTGCTCTTTGGCCTGTTGTGTTCTTGCCATATTCTAAAGTTGGCAGTGTCTGTATATCCATCCATCCGTCTGTCCCAAACAAGATATCTAAAAAAAACTGTGGTGTTTACATATACTAAGGTAGGCCTACTGTAACTCATTTCCTGCCAGAATTATTTCAGATTTTTTGCAGTAGACTGCCAGATATTTTTCAATGAAAAAAAAAAAGTACTCGGGAGCCGAGATACAGAATTTTTCAGTTTTAAGTTAACAAGGAAGTGGATGGGAGTCTAAATCTTCGAAAAATCATATCTCCTTGGTCTTTGGGTCAAAAAAAAATAAAACAAAATAAGATAAAATTAGAACGCAGATCTGCGTCTTTGGCAGCCAAGTGATGGATTAAATAGAACGCAGATCTGCGTTTTTGGCAGCCAATGTGTGTACAATTTTGAGGTATTTTACTTTACTGGAGTATTTCCAATTTTCAATACTTTTACTTCTACTCTACTACATCTCAGAGACACATATCGTACTTTTACCTTTTTTTTAAACTTAACACATTGACCGCCGGGCCCGTAGTTCTACGGGCCGTTAAATCCAACGGTTAAGCGCCGATCCCGTAGCCTACGGGCTGTGGTGCTTTTTCCTTTTTTTCGATTTTTTTTTTTTTTTTCAATTTTCTAGGGGGACCATTTTCAGTGTAACACCACCCGAAGTCAACCGGAAGTGCGATCCCGTCTGCCTCCATTCTAAGTCGTACACAAAAACCCCTGTAAACCTATGTAGTTTTTCATCCTCGCATTTCCCATGTTAACATAAACGGTCAGAACTCAAACATGGCGGCTCCGTTTGACACGTGGTTTGGACTGGTACACGCAGGGAGATGTCGCCGATGTAAACAGACCGTGTACGGCTCAATCTTAAGGATTTTAACAAGATCTATGGCGACGTGAAAAAAACAAAAAACAACAATAAAACGTTGGCACTGGTGAGTACATTATGAGATTAACCTCTGGCGGTCAATGTGTTAAAGGTAGGGTAAGTGATATTTTTTGGTTAAAACAAAAAGTATTTTGTTAAAAGGTTAAAATACTATATTCTGATAGTAATCATTGCTATAGAGTGTTTTTTCAGTAACAGATGTCTCCCCGTCTCCTCCAGCTCTTTAATAAACAGAAAATACATTTTTCGGTAGGTGTCAAAATCTCAGCCAATCAGGAGAAAGTACCCATTTTTAAGCTTAATTTGTATAGTGTTCCAGTTCCAATTTTGCATGCTCATTTCTTAGTGTCATCACTTCCAATTTCACTTGTTTAATCTGTATCCTGATTGAGTTCTCTGTCCTGGTTGGATAAAATTGGAAATGAAACTGAAACTGAAACGAAAATGTATTTTCTGTTTAATAAAGAGGTGGAGAGACAAGGAGACTCCTAATACTGAACAAACACTCTATAGCAATGAGTACTATCAGAATATAGAGCTATTTAACAATTATTTTAACCAACGCAAATCACTTACCCTACCTTCAATTATTTGAAAACTTTAGTTTTCAACCCTATATATACTTCGGCCATTTGAAAATAATCAATCTACAAGCTCACAATGTGTCGCATACATTTTGAACTTTGAAATGGGGCATTCTGCACATTTACTTTTGGTACTTCAAGTAGGCTATATTTTGATGCTTCTGTATACTGGGATTCTACTTGTAACAGAGTATTTCTACATTGCGTATTGATACTTTTATTTAAGTAAAACATGCAAGTACTTCTTCCATCACTGTCAACAACTACTGGTTGGATTTATCATGGAATTTGCTGTGCACCTCCATGCGCCCTAGCGGATGAGCGCTACTGATGTTGTGACCCCACGGCCTTTCCTGTAGTGCAGGGGTCTTCAACAGGGGGTCCGGGACCCCTAGTGGTCCTCAGAGTTACTACAGGGGGGCCGCCAAATCTTTGTGTGATAGGATAATTGTTTTATACTTGAACCCTATAGCATCCCTATTCTGGGGAGACATGTATCCAACAATAGCAGATCTACAACGCCTCGCAGACATCTGTTGCATCTAAAAAGTTCCCATTCTAAACAGATGGAGCACTTTGTCTCCTATACCTTATAATGTACTGGCTCTAATCTGTATTTAGGTAGAATGAAAGACGCAGCAACATTTGCTGCATCTTTCAATATTGTGCTGCTCCTTGCAATCTATAAGAGCTGTGAAGCAGAATTAATAAATATGATGTATAGTAATCCAGGAGTCTATACTTGATCTCTTTCTCCCCCCCCCCCCCTTACACCAAATCTCTATGCCGAAAATAGCTCAACTAAAAGCTCACAACACATTGCAGCACGATACATTGTTAATTTCCATCATATTTCCGGCTATTATAACATGGGTTCATGTGATTGAATGATACAAAACAACAAAATAAGTACAACATAGAGCCCCCAACCATCTCAGGAACCAAAATAAAAGCTTCATTTGAAAAGCGTAATGCTGAAAATAAAGATATATTAATGACCTAACAGAACATAACAGAACTCTGAAACATTTCAGACGGACATATAATGCAACTCCAGCAGAGAGAATATAATCTGGCCAACTATTGCTCTTCCATTAAATGCGCTAGGAAGGAACTCCTGTGATGAAATGAAATAGATGGCAAGCACATAAAAAAAGACTAATACAAAAAAGGTTTCTAAACTTTCTATGGGTCTATAGTTGGTCCCCTCCTTTTTTACCCCCCATTATACCGAATCTCTCGAAAATAGCTGATCTACAAGCTCACAACGCAATGTGTTGTGAGCTTGTAGATCAGCTATTTTCACCAAATGTTCACCTATTGTTGCTGAATGGTCTGCATCTCTGTTTCTTTGGAGACTCCCATCCAGGACAGGCTTCAGACGCATCTCCTGCAGGGGACTTGGCTCAGATCCGAACCCTTTTGATTTGGTGGTAACAAACCCTCATGCCCTTGCTGACGTCGACCCATGACCCACGACCTTCCGCAATGAAAGGCCTATATGCTCTAACCGCTACACGAGGGCGGCCCTCTGAATGGTCTGCATATCATCGAAAAAAATTTTAAAGAGAATTTCACCTACTTCTTTAATCTTTACACCTGTAAACCTGTGACGTGACAATAAAGATGATTCATATTCTGATATCATGACATGCCCATGAATAGAGATGCTAGGAGACGCTAGGAGGTCATGTGGTGGATTAGCACTCGATTTTTTTGAAGGCAGATCATTTTCCATGCTAACCTCAACCCTCGCAATTTGCTTGAACCCGTGGAATGCTTAATCAGCCACATTTGTCATCTGCTCGCGTTATTTGTGGGATCCTCCCTTAAATGCATATATGCATAAAGGAGAAATTATGCATATCCAGGCATCCAAAATGAGATGTAACAGGCTTAGTTAATCTAGGGGGCCGAGTCATTTTCTAATGACTTGTTGGTGATTTTTAAAAGGCAGTTTAACTATTTTTTAGACGATAGCTGCGTTGCATTCATATCGTAGGTGGGGAAACATTTTATGAAATATTACACTACCTGATTATGCTAAGGTCCGGTCAGAAAGTGGAATTCTTTCAGGTTTTAAATGATTATTTACACATTTGCATAACATACTTTTATAGTAATAAGTCTCTCTAATTACCGTTCATAGGCTAACAGCACTGCACATCGTAATTGATTTAGTGGGTGGGATTATTAGAAAAAGATATTGCAAATCAAGTCATGCTAATGAACCTAGTTGAAGAGCATCATGGATGCATTTTAACTTAATATGCATGGCCATTAGGCAGCAAAAGTTTGCTTGCCAAGAGGAACTGTATACAGTCTGAAGTTGTTCCGTGCAGCTTAGAAACATTCCTATGGGTTTTTAGGAGAATGTTTTTGCATCAGATCAGGGAGGCTCAACGGATATTTAGAAGGAAAAACATCCAATATATATATAACCCATTCTTATTATACAAAAACAACCTGGAAATAATTTCGCCTCCAAACATGCAGGGAAGGCAAAAAGCTTACGCTCGGATAACTAGATAAGGCACGGTGCAGCTGGCTAGCTTTATTTCGTTTAGCGGATGCACCGCCTCCGTTTCTCTTTCAACTCCCCTGGAAAATGAGCCAGTGAGTACATATCCCAGTGTTTCAAAGGAAAGTGAAAGGTCCTCCAGGGAGCTTTCATTTTCTCTCTCTGCCCGAGGGTGGACCGAGACGGAGGAAAAAAGAGAGACACAGTATTTACTACTGGAACTCCCTTGTCAGAGTTCAGAAACACACTGTGACAATGTGAGGTATAGTGAAGCACCGTGTTGCTCACTTCGCACTGTTCTACTGCTACAGGTACAGTACTGTACTGTACTGTCGCAGCAAATATCTCGAGAGGGGATTTTGTTCATATCATACTGTACAACTCAAGACATAACTTTTTTGCCACCGATTTTTTGTTTCCGTTTGAACATGGTGTGTGTGTGCGCTAGAGCAGACCATCTCACAGCTGTAGGCTACAACTCGAATCAATAGTTTGCTGCTTCACTGGGTGCTTGTGCGCTGCATGCAGAATGGTTCATTATTTTTGTTTGAGGGAAAGATGTGCTCTTTGGCCTGTTGTGTTCTTGCCATATTCTAAAGTTGGCAGTGTCTGTATATCCATCCATCCGTCTGTCCCAAACAAGATATCTAAAAAAAACTGTGGTGTTTACATATACTAAGGTAGGCCTACTGTAACTCATTTCCTGCCAGAATTATTTCAGATTTTTTGCAGTAGACTGCCAGATATTTTTCAATGAAAAAAAAAAAGTACTCGGGAGCCGAGATACAGAATTTTTCAGTTTTAAGTTAACAAGGAAGTGGATGGGAGTCTAAATCTTCGAAAAATCATATCTCCTTGGTCTTTGGGTCAAAAAAAAATAAAACAAAATAAGATAAAATTAGAACGCAGATCTGCGTCTTTGGCAGCCAAGTGATGGATTAAATAGAACGCAGATCTGCGTTTTTGGCAGCCAATGTGTGTACAATTTTGAGGTATTTTACTTTACTGGAGTATTTCCAATTTTCAATACTTTTACTTCTACTCTACTACATCTCAGAGACACATATCGTACTTTTACCTTTTTTTTAAACTTAACACATTGACCGCCGGGCCCGTAGTTCTACGGGCCGTTAAATCCAACGGTTAAGCGCCGATCCCGTAGCCTACGGGCTGTGGTGCTTTTTCCTTTTTTTCGATTTTTTTTTTTTTTTTCAATTTTCTAGGGGGACCATTTTCAGTGTAACACCACCCGAAGTCAACCGGAAGTGCGATCCCGTCTGCCTCCATTCTAAGTCGTACACAAAAACCCCTGTAAACCTATGTAGTTTTTCATCCTCGCATTTCCCATGTTAACATAAACGGTCAGAACTCAAACATGGCGGCTCCGTTTGACACGTGGTTTGGACTGGTACACGCAGGGAGATGTCGCCGATGTAAACAGACCGTGTACGGCTCAATCTTAAGGATTTTAACAAGATCTATGGCGACGTGAAAAAAACAAAAAACAACAATAAAACGTTGGCACTGGTGAGTACATTATGAGATTAACCTCTGGCGGTCAATGTGTTAAAGGTAGGGTAAGTGATATTTTTTGGTTAAAACAAAAAGTATTTTGTTAAAAGGTTAAAATACTATATTCTGATAGTAATCATTGCTATAGAGTGTTTTTTCAGTAACAGATGTCTCCCCGTCTCCTCCAGCTCTTTAATAAACAGAAAATACATTTTTCGGTAGGTGTCAAAATCTCAGCCAATCAGGAGAAAGTACCCATTTTTAAGCTTAATTTGTATAGTGTTCCAGTTCCAATTTTGCATGCTCATTTCTTAGTGTCATCACTTCCAATTTCACTTGTTTAATCTGTATCCTGATTGAGTTCTCTGTCCTGGTTGGATAAAATTGGAAATGAAACTGAAACTGAAACGAAAATGTATTTTCTGTTTAATAAAGAGGTGGAGAGACAAGGAGACTCCTAATACTGAACAAACACTCTATAGCAATGAGTACTATCAGAATATAGAGCTATTTAACAATTATTTTAACCAACGCAAATCACTTACCCTACCTTCAATTATTTGAAAACTTTAGTTTTCAACCCTATATATACTTCGGCCATTTGAAAATAATCAATCTACAAGCTCACAATGTGTCGCATACATTTTGAACTTTGAAATGGGGCATTCTGCACATTTACTTTTGGTACTTCAAGTAGGCTATATTTTGATGCTTCTGTATACTGGGATTCTACTTGTAACAGAGTATTTCTACATTGCGTATTGATACTTTTATTTAAGTAAAACATGCAAGTACTTCTTCCATCACTGTCAACAACTACTGGTTGGATTTATCATGGAATTTGCTGTGCACCTCCATGCGCCCTAGCGGATGAGCGCTACTGATGTTGTGACCCCACGGCCTTTCCTGTAGTGCAGGGGTCTTCAACAGGGGGTCCGGGACCCCTAGTGGTCCTCAGAGTTACTACAGGGGGGCCGCCAAATCTTTGTGTGATAGGATAATTGTTTTATACTTGAACCCTATAGCATCCCTATTCTGGGGAGACATGTATCCAACAATAGCAGATCTACAACGCCTCGCAGACATCTGTTGCATCTAAAAAGTTCCCATTCTAAACAGATGGAGCACTTTGTCTCCTATACCTTATAATGTACTGGCTCTAATCTGTATTTAGGTAGAATGAAAGACGCAGCAACATTTGCTGCATCTTTCAATATTGTGCTGCTCCTTGCAATCTATAAGAGCTGTGAAGCAGAATTAATAAATATGATGTATAGTAATCCAGGAGTCTATACTTGATCTCTTTCTCCCCCCCCCCCCCTTACACCAAATCTCTATGCCGAAAATAGCTCAACTAAAAGCTCACAACACATTGCAGCACGATACATTGTTAATTTCCATCATATTTCCGGCTATTATAACATGGGTTCATGTGATTGAATGATACAAAACAACAAAATAAGTACAACATAGAGCCCCCAACCATCTCAGGAACCAAAATAAAAGCTTCATTTGAAAAGCGTAATGCTGAAAATAAAGATATATTAATGACCTAACAGAACATAACAGAACTCTGAAACATTTCAGACGGACATATAATGCAACTCCAGCAGAGAGAATATAATCTGGCCAACTATTGCTCTTCCATTAAATGCGCTAGGAAGGAACTCCTGTGATGAAATGAAATAGATGGCAAGCACATAAAAAAAGACTAATACAAAAAAGGTTTCTAAACTTTCTATGGGTCTATAGTTGGTCCCCTCCTTTTTTACCCCCCATTATACCGAATCTCTCGAAAATAGCTGATCTACAAGCTCACAACGCAATGTGTTGTGAGCTTGTAGATCAGCTATTTTCACCAAATGTTCACCTATTGTTGCTGAATGGTCTGCATCTCTGTTTCTTTGGAGACTCCCATCCAGGACAGGCTTCAGACGCATCTCCTGCAGGGGACTTGGCTCAGATCCGAACCCTTTTGATTTGGTGGTAACAAACCCTCATGCCCTTGCTGACGTCGACCCATGACCCACGACCTTCCGCAATGAAAGGCCTATATGCTCTAACCGCTACACGAGGGCGGCCCTCTGAATGGTCTGCATATCATCGAAAAAAATTTTAAAGAGAATTTCACCTACTTCTTTAATCTTTACACCTGTAAACCTGTGACGTGACAATAAAGATGATTCATATTCTGATATCATGACATGCCCATGAATAGAGATGCTAGGAGACGCTAGGAGGTCATGTGGTGGATTAGCACTCGATTTTTTTGAAGGCAGATCATTTTCCATGCTAACCTCAACCCTCGCAATTTGCTTGAACCCGTGGAATGCTTAATCAGCCACATTTGTCATCTGCTCGCGTTATTTGTGGGATCCTCCCTTAAATGCATATATGCATAAAGGAGAAATTATGCATATCCAGGCATCCAAAATGAGATGTAACAGGCTTAGTTAATCTAGGGGGCCGAGTCATTTTCTAATGACTTGTTGGTGATTTTTAAAAGGCAGTTTAACTATTTTTTAGACGATAGCTGCGTTGCATTCATATCGTAGGTGGGGAAACATTTTATGAAATATTACACTACCTGATTATGCTAAGGTCCGGTCAGAAAGTGGAATTCTTTCAGGTTTTAAATGATTATTTACACATTTGCATAACATACTTTTATAGTAATAAGTCTCTCTAATTACCGTTCATAGGCTAACAGCACTGCACATCGTAATTGATTTAGTGGGTGGGATTATTAGAAAAAGATATTGCAAATCAAGTCATGCTAATGAACCTAGTTGAAGAGCATCATGGATGCATTTTAACTTAATATGCATGGCCATTAGGCAGCAAAAGTTTGCTTGCCAAGAGGAACTGTATACAGTCTGAAGTTGTTCCGTGCAGCTTAGAAACATTCCTATGGGTTTTTAGGAGAATGTTTTTGCATCAGATCAGGGAGGCTCAACGGATATTTAGAAGGAAAAACATCCAATATATATATAACCCATTCTTATTATACAAAAACAACCTGGAAATAATTTCGCCTCCAAACATGCAGGGAAGGCAAAAAGCTTACGCTCGGATAACTAGATAAGGCACGGTGCAGCTGGCTAGCTTTATTTCGTTTAGCGGATGCACCGCCTCCGTTTCTCTTTCAACTCCCCTGGAAAATGAGCCAGTGAGTACATATCCCAGTGTTTCAAAGGAAAGTGAAAGGTCCTCCAGGGAGCTTTCATTTTCTCTCTCTGCCCGAGGGTGGACCGAGACGGAGGAAAAAAGAGAGACACAGTATTTACTACTGGAACTCCCTTGTCAGAGTTCAGAAACACACTGTGACAATGTGAGGTATAGTGAAGCACCGTGTTGCTCACTTCGCACTGTTCTACTGCTACAGGTACAGTACTGTACTGTACTGTCGCAGCAAATATCTCGAGAGGGGATTTTGTTCATATCATACTGTACAACTCAAGACATAACTTTTTTGCCACCGATTTTTTGTTTCCGTTTGAACATGGTGTGTGTGTGCGCTAGAGCAGACCATCTCACAGCTGTAGGCTACAGATAAACTTTTTAGTTTTTATCTTTGGTAGCCTAGGGCAGTTGTTCCCAGACTGGGGGTTGGACCAAACCAAATTATTTTGGGGGGTCCCCAGATGATTAGCTCAATGTGCAACATTGTTTTCTCACACAACAGTAAACAAACCAACATGCAGTATAAGTGTATATAGGGTATCTGACGTTTCTAAAGTTACAATTTAATGAATTTTAAGACGTTTTGAAAATGAAAATAGCTGGAGGGGCGTTGTGAGCTTGTAGTTCGACTTTTTTCGCAATATGTGGAATCGAGTCAAAATAAATGTAATGCCTACATTTGGGTCCCCAGTTCAAATTATGATTATTTTGGGAAGTCACAGTCAGAAAAGTTTGGGTACCTTTGGCCTAGGGCACGTGCACAAGTTGGTTGTGAGGGGTCTTCAAATGGCCGACCTCCCCAAAAGGAGGCCCAAACAGTTAGCAAGGTACTGCTCAGTATCAGCTATTATAGGAAGCCGCTCAGTTTGGAGGAGGCTTTGTTTCTTTTATCCATGATTGATGTCAGCTGTGTCTGACAAGTATGTCAACTGTATTGTATGTAACAATGCTCTGCCGTCTAGCCCATTGGCTTAAAGTAGTGAAGGACAGCCAGGACAGCTAATGACAAATAGGTGTCGCGGATGACAAATAGGTGTCGCGGATGACGATGTCTCTGTCTCTTTGTAGAGCAGCTTTGCAGCTGCTAAAAATTACCCCGTGACCCCGGGGGATAGCGCCCTCTAGCGGCAGTGATGTCAGACTGCGGTGCTCTATTTAGGGGCCCCCACTCACAGCCCACTAGTGGACCCCGGCCCACAAGTTGAGAATCGGCAGTTTACAAGAGAGCCGTTTCAGGTATAATCCTCAACCTAGAGGATTGGTTTGGGTCTGTTGTCATGGATATTAACCCATTAAGACCTGAGGCCGATTCTACATGTCTTATAAATCCTAACAGTTTAAAAAAAAACTACGTTGGTACTTCAGTGGTTCTCAAACTTTTCCATGTCAAGGACCCCCAAAATGATATGTATTTGGCCGCGGACCCCCATCTCAAAATATGTTGTTCCAGGGACCCCCAGAAGCAAAGATTTAAGTTACAAATGTTTGCTTTAAAAAATATATATATATTCAAAGATTTGCACAATTTTTTCAAAAATAGCAGATAAACAAGCTCATTTCGAATAGCCAACAGAATCTTAAAATGCACGGATGCGTTCCCGGTCTTAATGGGTTAAATACTTTTTCATGATATGAATGGCAGTGGAAAAGCACTTATTCTTAAAACGATATCACTGCTTTTCAGAGGCCTGGAACATTTCAATGAAAACACTGGGGTCATAAATAAGCCGTGCCTGGATAAAATTTGCACAGCTGTGACATTTGATACTGAGAGTGTTATTAGCGAGTTGGACACTTTAAACTAGCAACTCACAGTTTTGGGGACCTTATCAAATTGTAGTTTAATGTCACGAGCACCCCATCAGCTACAGGAACAGTTTACTGAATATTTATTTTTGGAATACACACAGATAGAACGTGTGTTAATGAGATTTTTTAGTAAAGGCTTTTGGAGCACTCGGGGGAGTCAAGATAAGTGGTGGATAGTTACGTACATAGTTAAGTACATTTACTCAAGTACTGTACATACTGTAAGTACAATTACAATTGTGAGGTATTTTTTTTACTTTCTTCAGCATTGACAATGTTCTATACTTTTACTTTTACCCGACTACATCTCAGAGGAAATATTGTACTTTTATTCCACTACAATTAAATGAAAACTTTAGTTACTATTTACTTTGTAGATTTTGATTATATTTACAAAACATACTACCGGTAATCACTTCAGCCGTATATTTCGGCCTTTTGAAAATAGCAGCTCTACAAGCTCACAATGTGTCGCGCATTGTGAGCTTGCATATCTGCTATTTTCAAAAGTTTTTTATACATTTTTAACTTGTGAAATGGGACATTCTGCACAATGACTACTTTTACTTTTGTATATTTTGATGACCATACTTTTTTACTTTTACTCAAGTACATTTTGAATGCTGGTCTTCTACTTGTAACAGAGTATATCTACATTGCAGTATTGATACTTTTACTTAAGTAAAACATCTGAGTACTTCTTCCATCACTGTAGTTCAGTCAGGACAACTCACATACTCACGTATTATATTGTATATGGCATGTATTAGGACTTCAGCAATGAAGTAAAATACATCGAAACCGACATTTAGAACTCAAACACGCAAGGGTGTTTTTTGTTTGTTTGATATTTCATATTACAAAAAGGTTCTAATAGATATTTTAAAAATCTATTAGTCTTGTTAAAGGCCACTTAAAGGCTTGTATTATTCTTCGTTGTACAATGGTGTGCATTAATAGTGTGATCTTGCATCTGCTATTTTCATTTCATTTTCTTTTCGTGGTACTCGAGGCAAAAGTTTGAAATAATCCTGATATTGATTTGAAGTTATATCGCCCAGCCTGTATTGATATAGGTCTTATATTATGCAGAGGTTAATTGCCTCTACAGAGTGCATAAGTGCACTTCTCAGCTTTGAGTCGATCACAATGCAACCTGTTGTGAGCTTGTAGATCTACTAGTAGAAGTACTTTTGTACTGTAAATATATTTTGATGCCACTACTTTTGTACTTTTACATGTACGATTTTGAATACAGGCTTCCACTTGTAACTGAGTATCTTATCTGAGGCCATGGTTCTCAGCGGGAAACCGATAGATGGTAGGAATGAGTCCTTACCCATTAACCCATTAAGACCGGGAACGCATCTGTGTCACTTTAGATTTATTTGGCTATTCAAAAATAGCAGATATACAAGCTCATATCTGCTATTTTTTAAAACAAAGTCGTGAAAATGTGTGCAAATCTTTGAATCTATATATACATTTGTAACTCAAATCTTTGCTTCTGGGGGTCCCTGGAACAAAATATTTTGACATACCATATTGGTCCGCGGCCAAATACATATTTTGGGGGTCCTTGACATGAAATAGTTTGAGAACTACTGATTATAGCGACATAGGTAAAAAAAAGGATTTAGAAGACAGAACCTCCCAGAAGCAAAGATTTTAGTTACATATGTTCGCTTTAAAAATATATATATATATTCAGAGATTTGGACAAAATATTCAAGATTTAAAAAAAATAGCAGCTCTACAAGCTCATAGCGCGGCACTCGGTGCCACGCTATGAGCTTGTAGATCTGCTATTTTTTAATAGCCAAATAGCCAAAGAAATCATTAAAAAATGATGCGTTCCCGGTCTTAATGGGTTAAGTGAAGCAGTTCAAAGAATCTCAGGGTCTTGTGCCGGATGGAGGGGAAGATGGATGGTGAGATCAGCCAGAGAATGGGAGCAGAGGGAGAGCTGCACCCCACTGAGAAGAGAGCTGAGCCAGAAGGCAAAAAGCTCTCAGTCTATCGCTCAATCTTTTGTTCCTTCCTACCCTCACCTATGATCATGAAAGGTGGTTTCATGACCAAAAGAACAAGACCGCGGATACAAGCGGCCCGCTGATGGGTTTGACTCAGCAGGCTGGCTCCCTCATGGAATAAAGTGAGGAGCTCAGTCATCCAGGAGGGACTCTTGAGTAGAGCCGCTGCTCCTTTGTGGAGATGGGAGCCAGTTGAGGTGGTTCCAGCATCTAGTAAGGATTGCACCCCTGCCAATGGGGGGGAAAGTACCATTTTTTTTTTACTTAAGTAAAAGTATCAATACTCCATTACAAATAAAAGTCCGGAATTTAAATTGATGTGAGTAAAAGTACAAAAGTATTGGCATAAAAATGTACTGTAAAGTACCAAAAGTGAAAGTACTCATTATGCAGAATGTCCCATTTCAAGGGGGGTTGATAAGCACGGCGAGCTGGGGAGAGGCCACGGGGCAGACCAAGGAGGACCATGTGGTGGGATCTCCACTCTGGCCTGGGAGGAACCCCTCGGGATCACGTTTTTGTTGTCACATCACAGGTCTACGGTTGTAAAGAAGTGGGTGGAATTATTAGTTTTTGTGCTCGCTCCATCGTTTTGCAGTATTCTGTGAGAAGAGAGAACAGAGGTAGAGTGAGAGCAAAGGGAAAGAGATTAAGTTAAAGGGTAAGTGATTTTTTTTTTTGTTAAAATAAATAGCTCTGTATTCTGATAGTACTATATACAGTACTTGATATAGAATGTTTCTTCAGTAAAAGGAGTCCCGCGGTCTCTCCAGCTCTAACTAACTAACTACGGTAACTAAATATAGTGCCAGACTGATCATGAGGGATCACTCACACGTTCCTCCAGAGGAACTTGTGAGTGAGCCCACGTGATCAGTCTGGCAGTGCCAGGCTAGCTGATCCTGCTCCCCAATTGGTCAGACTTGAGCGCGGCGGGAAGCAGTTAGAAGTTAAGTGTTTGGCTAAGGGACACCATGAAACGTTGCCGGGGTCGGTACCCACAAGGCCTTGCTATCATAATGTTATGACATGGCAATAGGTTTGATCGGTGGAGGAGATGCTTGTATTTCATGTGCACTACTGCATGGGGTGTGCATAAACCTTTGGCAGGAGTCAAATAAAATACCGTCTTATAGCGAAGTATAAATCAGGATTTATCTTGCCTGCCGATGGTCCACGATGATTTGACTGGTACTAAAAACATGCGAGCACATCACCCCCAGTCCTAGCCTATCATTCATGGGCTCTGCTTGTCTGTTTTAGAATTCAATTGAAGATCTTGACGATTGCTTTGAAGGCTCTTTGTGGTCAGGGCCCATCTTATATCTCAGAGGTTATTCATTAGCACTCAGCTCCTACCGTATAGTCTCTTAGATCTGACAACAAATCTATCTAGTTTGTCCCACAGTCACTACAGCCACAAGATGACGGAGCCTTTGCAGTTTGCTCCACGATTGTGGAACCAGTTGAGATTAGACATTAGGAGTGCTCCTGAAACACTTGCAATGCCTGTGTTACGATGCTCTCTGTAGACAACTGGTTCTCAACGTGGGGTTCGGGGAACCTGAGGGTTCCTTGTGGGGGTTCCTGGTGGTCCCCAGAAAAATTCCGAGATTAGGCTTGGCCTCAAAATCTGTTTAAGCGCACCAACCTGTCACAATGCGACACGTTGTGAGCCTGTAGGTTTTTCATGGCATTTTCTAATTTCAAAACATCTTGAAGAAAATTTAATAATGTCGAATATTCTTTCTTTTGACAACACAGATATTGTATTTGATATTTTCTCGTGGTGTCCGCGGCCAAATACGTGTATATTTGGGGGTCCTTGACATGATAAAGTTTGAGAACCGGTGCCGTATGCTTTTGAGGAGTAAACCCTGCTTCCTTCTTCCCAGTGGTGTAAAGTAACTAAGCACATTTACTCAAGTACTGAACCTAAAGGTAGGGTAAGTGATATTGTTGGGTTAAAACAAAAAGTATTTTGTTAAAAGGTTAAAGCACTATATTCTGATAGTAATCATTGCTATAGAGTGTTTGTTCAGTAACAGGAGTCTCCCCGTCTCTCCAGCTCTTTAATAAACAGAAAATACATTTTCTGGTAGGTGTCAAAATCTCAGCCAATCAGGAGAAAGTACCCATTTTTAAGCTTCATTTTTATAGTGTTCCAGTTCCAATTTTGCCTGCTCATTTCTTAGTGTCATCACTTCCAATTTCACTTGTTTAATCTATATCCTGATTGATTTCTCTATCCTGATTGGATAACATTGAAAATGAAACTGAAACTGAAACGAAAATGCATTTTCTGTTTTATAAAGAGCTGGAGAGACATGGAGACTCCTTATATGGACAGGACACTCTATAGTAACGAGCACTATCAGAACATAGACCCATTTTGCAATTATTTGAATAATTGCAAATCACTTACCCTACCTTTAAGTAGAATATTGAGGTGCTTTTACTTTATTGGAGTATTTCCAATTTTCTGTACTTTATCTTCTACTCCTCTACATCTCAGAGGCAAATATTGTACTTTTACTCCACTACAGTTATTTGAAAACCCTAATTACTAGTTACTTTGTAGATTTTGATTATTATTACAGAACATACATTAATACCCTATATTTCGGCCATTTGAAAATAGCTGATCTACAAGCTCACAATGCATCGCGATGCGACACATTGTGAGCTTGTAGATCGTCTACTTTCAAAATATGTTTATACATTTGAAAACTTGAAATGGGACATTCTGCATAATGAGTACTTTTACTTTTGGTACTTTAAGTACATTTTGATACCAATACTTTTGTACTTTTACTCAAGTGAATTTTTAATTCCGGACTTTTACTTGTAACTGAGTATTTCTACATTGCAGTACTTTTACTTAGTAAAAGATGTGAGTACTTTTTCCAACACTGCTTCTTCCCAGTCTGCTGTTGATACGCATGTGGTACTTTGTGTGACAAAGAGTCCTTACTGTGTCCCTAATAATATCACCTGAACACCAAAGTGAATTAACGGCCGCTTCCAACAGTATCACAGATCAGGGTGAATTATTTGATAGCAAAACACAGACAAATTCCCACCACTACACCACCTCTATCTCTATTTTTAAATGTAGGCTTAGGATTAAGAAAGTCAACTTTATTACTTACTGTACTTACTTCAAGGTTCAAGGTGTAATTTCACATTTTGATTACACACAGGACAAAGTGCAAAGCAGAACTAAATGAAGAAGAACTAAATTACATGATGTTTGGCTCAGGAATGTAATTAGAGAAATACCATAACAAAATTTGACAAAGTTAGATTAATTATCTAATTATACATTATAATTTGAGACAATACAAGGTGTGTAAAATGGTTTCCAAACCATTGTACACACCTTGTGTTGTTGCACCGTGTACCGGTTTCTCCTATCGTTATCCATTTCTGAGTTGGGAACAGTCACAAGGGGCTGTCAAAATACTAGCCAATGTTTAAAATAATAAATAAATTCACAGCTCGAGGAATCTACTGTACAGCGGTTACCACGGTAACAAGAGCTCTAGAACTGCTGTGGAGGTCTTTGTTATCGTTTGAAAAGAGTCTGGCTTTTTGATAAGAAACAGATGAAAGCCACAGTGAGTAGTCTAAGCCAAGGGTTGCCAAACTTTTCAGGCCGTGACCCCCCAAAATAACCAATTTGAACTGGGGACCCCTCACCCTGACAAGCACTTGTGATTGTAGCATTACATTTAGTTTGACTCTGTTCCACAGATAAATATTGTGAGAATAGCCGAACTACAAGCGAGGCGTAGCTTGTACAGTAGATCTTCTATTTTCACAATGTTTGTCTCTTTCTTACGTAATATTTTACAATTTGGCCAATTTGATATTAAAAAGGTCTTAAAAGTCCATACATTGTCACTTTAGAAATGTGCAGGTAGATACCCTGTATACACTGATACTGGTTTGTTTACTGTTGAGTAAGAAAACAATGTTGCACATTAAGCTAAGCACTGGGGGAACGCCCCAAATAAAAATACAGCGATGTCTTAATATTAAAAACAAAATGTACCTTTATATTGTACTTTTGAATACCTATTTTTTTAAAATCTTTTTAATAATGTAAGTAGTATTTTTAAAAGCAACCAGTACTTTAAACTCAAGTACAAATTTGACAGAGCAACATTCACTTGTAGTTGAGTCATATTTTCCCAGGAGTATCTTTTGACTCAAGTAGTGGAGTGGAGTACTTTGTCCACCAGTGCCCAGTGCATACTGTTATGTAAGCCAGTGGTCCTCAAAGTGGATTTCAAGGACTCTCTGGGTTCCCTTAGGGCGGTCTCACAAGTCTGTAACTCTGACAGTATACAAATGGAACCAAATGGACCCGATACTGTCAGAGTTAAGGGGAGACCTTGAAATGTAAAAAGTGTGAGAACCATAATGCATGACAGTGAAAGGTTTGTGTGTTGTGCCCTCTCCCATCAGGACCGTGCACCCTATTTTGCCAACAGGCGGACGGCCACGACCACGCTGACCGTAGACGTGCTGGACGGAGATGACCTGGGCCCCATGTTCCTGCCCTGCATCCTGGTCAACAACACCCGAGACTGCAACCCAATTACCTTCCGCGTCGCCATCCCCGAATTCACAGACCCGGTAAGACACGCACAAATTGGACCAAAACAACAAGGTCTTTCTGATTGATTTAGTTTTTTTTTCTCCAGCCTGTTTGTGCATAGATCTATTTAACTTGTGTCTGCAGTCTGTGCACGACAACACCCATGTCTGGAGTTGCTTTATTAAGCTTAACCTCTCACGATGCGTTGTGTGAGCTTGTAGAGCTGCTATTTTCGGCGGGTGACACGGAGGTGCAACAAGTATAAATCGAGCCTTATACTCCGCTGTGCTGTACAAGCTTTAAGATCTGCAAGATGTTGTCACGTCAAAAGCGTTAAGCCTATAGACCGAATAATTTCCGGGTAGATACCACCATAGTGTTGCATTGGAACACTGTTATTCATTAACGTTATTTCTGGTAGAACAGGGCACTTTTTATTTTGATTGACTATTAGAAATATATTATCTTGTTATGAACATCCACAGGTTGACAAACTAGACACAGCACATTTTCTAGACACTTTAGTTTATTTCTATATTGTGAAAATGTCCGTAGACATTTCTATCTGGAAATACCCGTTTGTTAACAAGCATTCAAACATTGTGACACACTGGCTGCAAATGAATAGTCTAAGTAACCCCACACTGCCGACGCTAGACGTGCCGCCCGGTGTTCCTTTTATGCCACTGTTCTATTTGCAGGTGTCACCGCGTGATGAAATATGATTTGTGTGTACGCTCTCAACGGGTGTTCTCCATTCAGCGCTTGGCAACGCAGCGCTTCAAGTTGCTGCCAATGTTGCCATATTTTGCGAGAGAAATAAGCAACCAGGTCTATGAAAACAAGCCCAAAACAAGCGATTAACGCATGAGCACTGGTACATCTGCTATTTAAAAAGTAATCTTGGGAAAAAACGATTTTGATTTTTAGTAAAAAAGTAAAAGAAAAGTGCTTAGGAAGCGAGATACAGACTTTTTCAGTTATAAGTTAAACAAGGAGTGGATGGAGCTGCAAATCTTCAGATAATGATATCTTGGGTTCAGAAAAAAAAAAACACGTTGCACCATAGCGGTAAAACACGTGAAACACGTTAACACATTCCACGCCAGAGTTTAATATCATAATGTACTCACCAGTGCCAGTGATTTATTGTTGTTTTTTTGTTTTTTTCACGTCACCACAGACCTTGCTAAATACCTTAAAATCGCGCGTTCAACTGTTTGTAGACACACAGGGTAGCTGTGTGAGACGCCCATAGAAGACCATGGTTTCGATCGGCGATTGTCCATTTTGAAGCTACATCGGTTTATGTTAAACAGCGATCAGCGGTGAGAAAAACAACAACCGAGAAAATGGAGATTTAGTTTCCGCTTTAGAGTGGAGGCGGATGGGAACGAAAATCTCCGGATACGGATATTTCCGTATGAAATGTGTCGTGGCGAACGAGGCTTACAATGAAATGTGAACCTGCGAGAAAAAAAAGAAGAAAAAAAAACCACTTCGCGTAGATCTACGCGACTGGCACGCTGCGCAATTATTTAGGTTCACGTAGATCTACGCGATTGGCACGCAATGTGTTAATGGCACTCAATGAGTTAAGAACTTTTGTGAGGAAATGTTTATTTTAGCCTAAATCAGCTCTTCATGACAGTGGCCACCTCTGGTATAATTGCCTAGATCCTTATTGAAAAGGATCATGCGGTTCCCACCCCAGTAATATAATGGCCTTTTTTTGGCTCAGGGCACCCCTGTAAATAACTTTTTCATTCACGACACCCCTGAATTACATTGTTACTTTATAGAACCTTACATTTATGTCATATTACGGTACGTAAATATGTAAATCTAAGATACAGTACAGTACATCTTCAGGAAAACTTAAGAGAATATCAGTTTCCATTAGAGCAATTTGAACATAATTGTCTACTTGCGTCATGGCACCCTAGGGTGCCACGGCACCCACTTTGAGAAACCCTGACCTAAGCCATTTTATGTTGCCTGAGTCAAAGACGAAGGCAAAAATATCAGGCCTAAAGGTCCTTACACACCGGGGCGATTTTTTTCATGCGAATAATCCGTTTAAAAAAAAAACCTTATAAAGTCAATCCAAGCTTCCACACCAGCGTCTTTTAATTATTCGGAACGAGTCCGAATTTTGCGTATATTTGCATATTCGCCGGTGTGTAACCGCCTTAAGTCTGGAGTAATTAATGGAGTCACTTACTCCATTAATTATTTGGTCCAAGCCAGGTTTACAATTGCAAAAGTCAAAACACAAATCATTTAATCCTCTTATGTTACATAACTGACAGACAGCATTATTTGTATGCCAGTCATATTGCTATAAACCTTTTGGGTGAAATGATTAAGAAATATCATATAGTTTGTTTTGGTTCAGTTTTTTCTCTTTTCTGAAAAACGTAAAGAAATTACATAGGCCATTATTTTAGCAAGGTGACATTATAATAAGTACACATGGCAACACTGGTTGCTGCTATGGGCGGCACTTCACGTGTGCCAATACCGCATTGCTGCGCTGTGCTGGCGATGTGAAGTGGCCTTTAGCATGCAACAGATGGTCGCTGGGTCACCCCCTAGGCTCCTGTGTTTATCCTGTCTGTGCCTCCTCAACCTGCAGGCAAAGTTCACCTCGCTGTTATTCCGTCTCAGCGGCAGAGAAGTAGCATTTTCTGCTCTGTTGGTTCAGCAATTAGAGCTGAAGTCTGAATGGGGTTTTCAGATGAGAGCGAAAACACCGCTGGAATTCCGAAACACCGGAGAATAGAGCCAAGAACAAACAGATAGTTTTAAAGTGGTGGGGGGAGAGAGAGAGACAGAGTGCCTCAGGGATGCCGTCTGTTTGGAGGCCGACCTGCAGTGGTGGAAAAAGTATTCACAGTGTTTTACTTAAGTAAAAGTATCAATACTGCAATGTAGAAATGCTCTGTTGCAAGTAAAAGTCCAGAATTCAAAATGTACTTGAGTAAAAGTACAACATGATTGGTGTTAAAATGTACTTAACACATTGACAGCCAGAGGTTAATCTCATAATGTGCATAACCAGTGCCAACGTTTTATTGTTGTTTTTTGTTTTTTTCACGTCACCATAGACCTCGTTAAAATCCTTAAGATTGATCTGTGCACTGTTTGTAAACATCGCGGACATCTCCCTGCGTCTACCAGTCCAAACCACGTGTCAAACGGGGCATCCATGTTTGAGTTAGAACGGTTTATGTTAAACAGTGATCAGCGAGGAGAAAAACTACAATCGAAGAAAATGGCGTCTCAGTGTGCGCTTTAGAATGGGAGCCGGCGTGATCGTCAAAACCGGATCCCAAATAATTCTGTTTCCGGTGGTGTTACAATGAAATGTGCCGTACTAGAAAATTTAAAAAAGTTTTTTTTTTCGAAAAAAAGGAAAAAGCACCACAGCCCGTAGGCTACGGGATCGGCGCTTTACCGTTGGATTTAACGGCCCGTAGAACTACGGGCCCGGCGGTCAATGTGTTAAAGTACAAAAAGTAGAAAGTACTCCCATTTCACAAGTTTTCAAATGTATAAAACTAGAAATAAAGAACCTCTAGAGTTAGACACCTACGTACGCGGGGCAAAGGGCTCGCTTCATTTGGGCTTGTTTTCATAAACCTGGTTGCTTGTTTCTCTCACTAATAGGAAAACAACACACAGACCGCATGCAGAACTGTTGTTATTAACGTGGTTAATAATGTTTTTGCGGGGGTCCCCGGACTCCCTGGGAGTCCTTGGACCCCCGCGAATACATTGCGGACCCCCTGGGGGTCCCCGGAGACCTAGTGTGGACTAGCTCTGAGATAGAGATAGAGAGAGTGTGTGTGTGTGAGAGTGTGAGAGAGAGTTGTGTGTCTGTGAGAGAAAGTTTTAGTATGCAAGGGATGGATCAATGACGTATTGATAGTCCTAGGGTACAGTTGCTGGGGGGGAGAGAGAGAGATTGAATTGGAACAGAAAGAGAATGTGGGAATTGTCAC
This sequence comes from Gymnoscopelus braueri, assembly GCF_963280865.1. Taxonomy (NCBI): domain Eukaryota; kingdom Metazoa; phylum Chordata; class Actinopteri; order Myctophiformes; family Myctophidae; genus Gymnoscopelus; species Gymnoscopelus braueri. Next base: position 13,042,918 of record NC_137619.1, on the reverse strand, counting down.
ACAGGGGGAGATATACAGTATACATTGTTGTGGATGATGACAAGTTATAGATTTGTGTGCGTGTGCGTGTGTGTGTGTGTGCGTGTGCATGCTTGCGTGTGTGTGTGCGCGCGTGCTTGCGTGCTTGCATTACTATACTTGTAAGGGTATCACACAAGACATGGTTGTTTTATGGTAAAAAATATATTTGGGGAGTTACTTTATGCTTACAATTAGAATACGATTCAGGTTGGAGGTTAGGATGAGGCATTTAGAGGATAGTATTAGGGGTTAGGGCTGGAGTTATGCCTGATTTATGCTTAGTAGTCTCGCGTAGCCAGACAACTATTCCTCAATCTCCGAATGCTCTATTGAGTCTGGAACTACACCTCCCGAAATCCGAAGCAGGAAGCTGGCATCCATTCGTAATTTCCGTTCAAAAATATTTTTAAATATCTTAACATTTTATTTTTCAATTTCCATTTCTGCTAAACAGCAAGCTATTTGTGCTTAGATGATTTTGATTTATATTAGGGCACATGTGCGCGACTGTAAAGACGAAACGGAAGTGGAGGGGAGGTGGGGCTTCCGCTTTCCCCCTTTACTTATCAACAGAGCTTCCGTGCTCCAGACTGTATGACCGGAAGCATTTGGAAGTTGTGGGAAACAACAGTCTGGCCACGGTAGACTATGCTTTTAGTTGCACGCCAGTGTCGTACACCAAAAATTTCAACATATCGCAGCGAGACACGCTGTGATCTTGCTGATCGACTATTTTCAGCTTTGGGGTTCGATTTAAAAATGGCCTCCTAAAACGTTGATGTCCTCAGCAACTTTGAGCTTAAAAAAATAAATTTAAAAAGTAAAAATGGCATTCATAAAAATGGCATTCGTAAAATTGGCGTCCTGTTGATGTCCTCAAAAGTATAGTAATACAAACTTTCTGTATGTGTGCGTACGTGCGTGTGTACGTGGGCCTTGGTGAATCGAATCGCTGTTGTTTATTCCCATATTCTCCTCAGACGTGCCCCTTGTGATGTATAATTAATGATAAAAGGTTTCCAGACTGCTAAATATATGCAGGTCCTGGGAACTGTTGGGCCTCAAAGCACAGCTTTGTCATCAGTGTGAGACACCATTGGCCTTTCTTGCTCTCATGTCTCTTTTTCCTCTCTCTGAACTGGTGGAGTTATTCCCCTCCAAAGCTGTGCTGCAATTAAGACCACTGACTGGGATGTTATTTTACTAAAGACACATGCAAATCGCTGTCGGGCAGAAACCTCTTATCTACATATTCTAACTTTTTGTGTATTTTCTTTTTGCAAATTAATGCCCTACTTGATCATACTACAGCGTCACACAAAAGTATCAGATCCACAAGCTCGAAACGTGATGCGAAGCGACACGTTTTGAGCTTGTAGATCTGCTACTTTTGCTATTTTTGAATTTGAATCCTGGAAAGTCACAGTTTTGGACATACAGTATGAGGTTTCCACCCGACAGAGACGACATGCTATAGTGGTTCTAAATGTGGGGTCCGGGGATCCCCAGGGGTCCTTGTGGGGTGTTCCAGGGGGTCCCCAGCTAAATGATTGATAGTTAGGAACTAGTGATGTGCGGGTCGGGTTTTTTCATGACCCGCCCCGCCCCAACCCGCGACGGAACGCGACCCGCCTCAACCCGCCCCGCGAACCCATATATAAATCTATGGCTCAACCCGCCCCGCGACCCGCGGTGGGAATATATATATATATTATATAGCGCTCTTTTAAGTACCCAAAGTCCCTTTAAATGTCTACAGTAGCACAACATTGTCATGGGCTGAATAAACAAGCATGTTGGTCAAAATAGGTTTTTTTTTTTTTTTTTTTCGTGGAGAGCGGCTGACCCGCTCACCCTCAGCCCGCATAATTTTCTCTGAAATCCTGACTCGACCTACCCGCGCCGCGGGTTGACCAGCGGGTCCCGCGGGTTACGGGTCGACCCGCTCATCACTATTAGGAACCAAATGGATCCTTATGGGTCTATTTCATTTCAAGATATTTTTAAAAAAATAGCTGATCTACAAGATCACATCGCTCATGTAGCCTAGTCACTTCTTTTGGGCTTGTTTTCATAGACCTTATTTCTCTCACAAAATCTGGCAACACTGGTTCCATATGTGTTTTTATCTAGTCTCTGGTACAGTATGTTCCATATGTGTTTTTATCTAGTCTCTGGTATGTTCCATATGTGTTTTTATCTGGTCTCTGGTATGTTCCATATGTGTTTTTATCTGGTCTCTGGTATGTTCCATATGTGTTTTTATCTGGTCTCTGGTATGTTCCATATGTGTTTTTATCTGGTCTCTGGTATGTTCCATATGTGTTTTTATCTGGTCTCTGGTATGTTCCATATGTGTTTTTATCTGGTCTCTGGTATGTTCCATATGTGTATTTATCTGGTCTCTGGTATGTTCCATATGTGTATTTATCTGGTCTCTCGTATGTTCCATATGTGTTTTTATCTGGTCTCGTTCCATATGTGTATTTATCTGGTCTCTGGTATGTTCCATATGTGTTTTTATCTGGTCTCTGGTATGTTCCATAAGTATTTATCTGGTCTCTGGTATGTTCCATATGTGTATTTATCTGGTCTCTGGTATGTTCCATATGTGTTTTTATCTGGTCTCTGGTATGTTCCATATGTGTTTTTAGCTGGTCTCTGGTTTGTTCTGTATGTGTTTTTAACTGGTATCTACTATCTGGTTAGTTCTGTCTGTGTTTTTAGCTGGTCTCTGGTTTGTTCCGTATGTGTTTTTAGCTGGTATCTACTATCTGGTTAGTTCTGTATGTGTTTTAGCTGGTCTCTACTATCTGGTTAGTTCTCTATGTGTTTTTAGCTGGTCTCTACTATCTGGTTAGTTCTGTATGTGTATTTAGCTGATTGGTTTGTTCCGTATGTGTTTTTAGCTGGTCTCTACTATCTGGTTAGTTCTGGATGTGTTTTTAGCTGGTCTCTACTATCTGGTTAGTTCTGTATGTGTATTTAGCTGGTCTCTGGTTTGTTCCGTATGTGTTTTTAGTTGGTCTCTGATTTGTTCGTTTTTAGCTGGTCTCTGGTTTGTTCCATATGTGTTTTTAGCTGGCCTCTGGTTTTCTCCTATTCAGGCAGATACAGTCGTTACACTAACATTATCGGCCCGCAGGGAAATTTGTCTCCTCATAATTGACGAGTGTATTGTAATTAATCACAATGGCTAGACACGCATTATTAAGTTGATCTGTATTTGTTTTTTTGCCCAGGGGAAGGTTCTCTAATGTGGACACGGGGGTCTTCCTGGATAATGACTGCCTGTAGGAGGGTATTAAAGCTAATCATCATTGTGCAGAGCCAGAGGGATTTTGATTTAGCGCACCTCTACATTGTAAAAAGCGGAGAGGGGTGGTTTAGGGAGAGAGGGAGGGGGGTGGGGGGTGAGGATTACTCCAGAAGCTGAGGGATATAAATATACCCTTAAGGGAGCGGATTTCTTTCCTGCCAGAGAGCTGTTATACTGTAGCTGTTGCCTATCTATGCAAAAGGAAGCATAATATCATCGCTGTCGGGTGGGAACCTCGTATGTCGAAAACTGTTAACTTTTTTAGTAAATGGGGAGGAAAAAAATTACCTGTGTTCAGATGGATCCGATGTTAGTCACAACAAGCTCTTAATACTTTTCTTTGGTTCAACATTTATAAAAACAAAAACACCACACACACACACTTAATCACTTTCAGTTTCATTTAAAACATTTCTGAAAGACGTGTTATTGAGTTTATTAGGATCCCCATTAGCTGGTGCATAACAACAGCTAATCTTCCTGGGGTCCACGCATAACATAAAAACATGACATTCAACAAGACATTACAGGACAATGACGTTCCTTCAAACAGTGACTTTCATATCATCCATCATACAACTTATTCTCCAATTCTCCATTGCCTCAAAAAAGTTTGAATCAGAAATGCCTACCTTCAATTCTATTAAATGTGAGCTTGTAGATCGGCTATTTTTGCTACTTTTGCATGACATTGCAGAATGACGAAGTAGGACATTAATTTGGGGAATGAAAAAAATTGAATTATGGAGATACAAGGTTTTCTGCCTGACGACACCAACAATATCACAAAAGCCCAGAGCGTATTATCCACACATTCTCTGTATTATCGGCCACATTGAGTTAGCTTGCGGTAGAGGGAGGGATTTGCTTAAAACGCCATGCGCTGAAACATATTCCCACTTACCCACATGTCAGTGCAAGCGCATGCCAATTAGTTTGGATGATGCCCGCCCACGCGCCAGTGACACACAAAAAGAAGTTGCCAAACCATCCGCAGATTAGCCTTGATGTTATGCTACTATTAGGGAGGTTTGGAAGGACGGTGAAAGGCACATGATGTCGCAGCATTGGAGCATTATATTCAGTGATTAGTCTTATTAATTGTCCTTAGTGTATCCACAGTGTATGCTGTGGATTGTGGTTCATGCATGGCTTTTGTTTGTTTTAAGCAATTGCAGCAATTTTGTCCGCTCTTGTTAGCAAACATAATTTTGTTGCCGTTGGGTGGAAACCAAAATCGTTCCTTTTTTCAGTGGTGTAAAGTAACTAAGTATAGTTACTTAAGTACTGTACTTAAGTACAATATTGAGGTATTTTTACGTTAGTGTAGTATTTCCAATTTTCAATACTTTTACTTCTACAAAATATTGTACTTTTACTCCACTACAATTATTCGAAGACTTTAGTTACTAGTTACTTTGTAGATATAACTTATTACATTCTAAAACATACATTAACCACTTTAGCCCTATTTTATACCTAGGCTATTTGAAAATAGCCGATATACAAGCTCTTGGTACTTTAAGTATATTTTGATGCCAATACTTTTACTCAAGTAACATTTTGAACACAGGCCTTTAACTTGTAACAGAGTATGTTTTATTGTGGTATTGCTGCATTTTCTTAAGTAAAATTTCTGAGTACTTCTTCCACCACTGCCTTCGTTATTATTATATATACATAACAAAAAAACACGGTTGAAAATAGAAAATTACCGATCTGCTATTTTAAGTACTTTTGTGCGACACTTTGTGCCAAACATTTGAAACATGGAGATTCAAGGTTTCTGCCCGACAGCAGACTAATGGGACAGGCCAGCGGTGGGGTTAGATGCTGGTGGGGGGTGTGGCTTCGTGGGGGTGACTGACCCCTTCATAATCACTGTTTTTGTTTTGCAGGCCAAACTGAACCCTCTGAATGTGACGCCTGCGATCCGGGCGGTGGACATGGACAGGAACATCCAGCCCCCTTCGGACAGACCTGGCATCCTTTACTACATCCTAGTCGGTAGGTGCAGGGCAACACCACATGGCTTTACTGATTTCTTTGGCACATTAAATGTTGAACGACTTTCAACCTGGACTGGTGACTCTGTTTTGGGGGAATTACAGGCCATGTGGGAATTAGAGAAGGTCACCGGTTCGTCCCTTTTCCCTGAGCAAGGCACTTAACCCCTAACAGCTCCCCGGGCGCTGCATTAATAGGGCCTGCTGCTCCTGGTACTTAGGATGGGTAAATGCAGAGGACACATTTCACATAATGTGTGAAATTTGTCCTCTGCATTTACCCATCCTGTCTGTCTGCCAGTTTGTCTGTCTATCTGTAGGGCAAATAGATGAGTGTAGTATTCGCCATACAATCGAGTATATAGGGCTTAAGCGGTTAATGTGCCTGTCATAAAATATTTTAAGCCAAAATGCACATTCATTGGCGGGTCCTTGACATGAAAAAAGTTTGAGAACCAGTGGCGAAGTGTCTATACCGAATCCACACAAGTGATGAATGTGATTGCAGGTTTCCCGTCGACGTGGGCGGAGTATTTCACCCTGAACCGGACCACTGCAGAGCTCCGTGTTCTGCAGCCCATCAACAGAGACCTGCATCAAAGATTCACCCTGATTATCAAGGTGAGTTCTGACCTCTCAGATAAGGGCAGGTTCTTAAATATGCTCCGAGGGACCCTGGAGCACCCCTGGGTGCTCTCTGTCCGTTCGGAAATGTTGGAAATTCAGAGTATTGCTCTGGGAGCACTCAGAGCGTACTGACCTCTCTGAGTGAAAAGCTGGTTTGTCCCATCATGCATCTGAACAGTGGAGGAGGAAGTTATTGTTGCAAAAATGTGATGGTTGCTGCTTGTTTTGTACTTCACCAGTGGTTCTCAACCTGTGGGTCGGGACAACCCAGGAGGGACCCCACAAGATTTTTTTCGGGGGGGGGGGGGGTCCCCAGATGGACAGTACATTGACAATTTAAGGACTTTTAAGACCTTTTTAATACCTACAAAAATGAAAGGACATGGAAAAAGACCATTACTGACAGGTCATGGAAAAAGACCATTACTGCACCAAAAGTAATCAATAAACTATACTATGAGAACTGGTCAAACATTGGCCAAATATAAAAGTATAAAAGAAAGAGGCAAACATTTTGAAAATATATATATGTTTAACCGAGTCAAACAAGATATAATGCCTCAACTCCTACAATTCCAAGCTTGTCATGGTGGGGGTCCCCAGTTCAATTATGATTATTTTGGGAGGTCAGGGTCTGAAAAGGTTGAGAACCCCCGCTCCTGTCCCCACAGCAATGATATCTGGCCTGGCAGATTATTTTGAACATGATTTATTTATTACAATATCTGGCCGACAGTCCCACACACATTAAGCTATATTATAGCTATAATGTCCAATAGAGAATCTATCCCGACCTGAAGAATGCTACTTTATCCATGTTGAGAGTGAATACCAGGCATAGACAATCAAGCAGCGAACTGTCCCACGCTGTCCACACAGCAGCAGACCTACTGCTGCCCAGTGCATATACCTGCCTGTCAGTGATACATCTTAGTGTATACAAATTCAAGTGGGCAGCCACAACTTTGTTGCAGACACAACGGCTTTCCATAGATGACATCATGAAGGATGAACACATAGTTTGCCGTCCAACTTTCCTCATTTAGAGCAAGTTGCCAACTAGCAGGTTAAATGTTCAGCAAACTCAAGCAGGCTACACACATAGCGGAGCTCCCCAGCTGCAATCAGTTCAGCCCAGTTTATGCTCTCATATTATGGTGGTATGATGAAGTAGAAACCATGTGATGCGTGGCACGTCTGGGAGGACGGAGTAATAATTAGGAGAATACAAAAATGTCAAATCATTATTATTATAATGAGTTTGCTTCGCTCCATAATAATGGAAAGGGTAAAAACAGCGTGTTTACGGTTTATTATGCCACCAGCAGCTCGTTTGTATTGATCCATTCCTATTCTTTTCATCACAAATGTATGTCTTATAAGGCGGTCTGTCATGGAGTTCCAATTATTTATCTTTAACACATGGGGTGCCAAAACCGTATATAAACGGTTTTGCAAAAGGTGCAGATAGTTACGCGGAGTGCCAAAACCGTATAGAAACGGTTTTGCTGTCTTTTTTTTTTTTTTTTTTTTTTCCACACGGGAGGGGCTGGAGCAGCTCTGGGAGTACCCATTGTGATCCTGAGAAGGATAGGCCAAATGGATCGCCGGAAACAAAAACATGGCTCCCCATCCGCTTCCTGTCTATTTCCTTCTTTAAAACGCCTATATCTCCGAATCTGTTTCCGGTGGGGAAAACCGGTCATGCGCGATGCGCGATCCCCCCCGTTGTAACTCGCGAGTGAAATGTTATTGTTCCAGGATGTAGCTAGGGTCATCGCGCTACATGAATGGATGATTTTTTTTTACGTGGATTTGCTCGTCGTGGAGTCTAGAGCTTTAAACAGCAAAGCGTAGTCAATGGGGAGAATGCTGGCACCCACGGTAAGTTGTTATGAAAAAACCCTGGCATCCAATGTGTTAACTATGAATTTCTTAAATTAGCCTTTGATTATTATGTTCTGGCCCGCCATCTAATGCCTCAGAAAACAAATTGGCCTGAGGCCAAACTTAATTGCCGACCCCTGCTCTAGACAGTATTCAACATGCATCAAAACAAACCTAATCATGTTTATACATGGGATAAATGTAATTAATTTTAGAAAGATGACAATGTTAGTTAATGAGTATCTATTCTGAACTATCGGAGCGCTCTACAACGTCAAAACCAGGGCACTCAGAAATCGGAAGAGATTCTCAGAGCGTATATCCAAATCCTTTTTTTTTTTTTATCCCACGATTTTGTAACCCAGATTTTTTCACCCAGTGCCAATTGCCTATGTAATCCTGGGCACTACTCTCCCTCTGCCAGCCTAGGGAGAGCCCAAGCTGAAGTTCATGCCTCCTTCAATGCATGAGGAGCAAGCAGGCCGCTTCTTATCACCCGACAGGGGGGAGTTTCCACGGCTGGACGTAGCGCGTGGAAGGAACACGTTATTCCAACCAGTTCCTTTCCCCTCCATCTGGCGCCCCGTATATTCAAATCCACCCATTTACTTTCACCTATGAAAAGCTTTTGAAATGTACCTAGATATCTGCATCGTTTTGGGTAAAATATTACCACACGCAGCTTTGTGTTTGTGGTATTTGCCTTGTATTTATCTGCAGGTTAAACGCACAAAAAAGTACGAAAACACCCCGGTTATCTTGTTCACATTTTTCATGATCTTCACCGTGCACGCTGTTCCGTTATCAACACATAAAATTCACAATTTATGTGATTCTTTTTTTTGCTCTTACCTGGGTGCACTATGCAAGATAATCTCAGCCCTTGAACCTTATCTGCAGCTGCTTCTTGGCGTTTGTGGAGAGAAAAAGATGTTGTGATTTATGGACTTGGCAGTTAGGCCAGGCTGCCGCGCTCATGAATCCTAATTTAGAGTGGAGCCGGGGATTACCTGGGTGCTGCCGCCGCCGAACACAAACTTCACACTCACCATCGCTAACCTTCACACGCCCCTGAGCACTGTGCAGCCGGCATGTTTACCAGGAGAGGAGAGGAGAGGAGAGGAGAGGAGAGGAGGATACCTCCCATAACGGGCCATTTGGAACCCCCTCAACAAACCAGAATGTTCATTGACCAGAATAGAACACAACCTTAATTAGTATCTGTAAGACCTGTGAAGGAACTCAAGGAATTTCTTTCCAATATGGCTGCTGTGCATTGAGCCCTTAGCCTGCACTATGCAGAATGACAAACACAAAGACACTAGTGTCCGTACAGTGTCCCGCTCCAAGCCTAGGCAACAAACGTGAGCAAAGAACACGCGATCTCAGTGACATTATGACATCACAGAACATCCTGATATCGCTACAGTGTCAGCAGTGTAATCAGCACAACAACCTCACCCTACAGTGTTCCTAAGAAAGACACATAGATGATAATATAATGTAGGAGAGGAGAGGAGAGGAGCGGAGTGGAGAGGAGAGTAATCTGGATGTGAGTAGTAGACATGAAATGGATGGTGTGTGTGATGAGCATTGTTGTAGCCTGGAAACCAATCTGCCAGTTTAAATTAAGAAAGCCCTCTGCAGATTTGGTCTGGCCCCGCTCGGTTGTGATTAGATGTTGCTGCCCCCAAAGTTTTGGGGCACTAATCAGGGCCCATTTTGCAAATATGGGGCAGAGACATTTTTATTTTGATCCGCCCCTTGGAAATGCAGGTTCCACACAGAGATCACTGCGTAGATATTAGTCTGGCCATGATGCCAAGCTAGCATTTTTGCAGGTCTCAAGAAAAGATTGTGCGAGAGAGAGAGAGAGAGAGAGAGAGAGAGAGAGAGAGAGAGAGAGAGAGAGAGAGATGCTGTGGGACTCAGTGAGGCTGGAAGGAGCATATTAGACTTGACATATTAGTATTCTGGAGAGAGAGCACTGACACAGCACAGTATGATGTTGAAGAGCTACAATATGGGACTTATTTTAATGAATAAAATGATATCCCAGCCTTGTATGTCCAAAACCTTTACTTTTTAGGACATGGAAAAAAGACCCATGTGTTCCAAGTGGTTCCCATGTAGCTATTAATTAGTCACAAGCTCTTGTTAATACTTATGTTCTTCTGAAGGTAGTCTGTATAGGGGGCAAGTGGTCATTATACGTTCTTCTGAAGCTGGTCTGTATAGGGGGCAGGTGGTCATTATGTATTGTTCTGAAGGTGGTCTGTATAGGGGGCAGGTGGTCATTATATATTGTTCTGAAGGTGGTCTGTATAGGGGGAAGGTGGTCATTATATATTGTTCTGAAGGTGGTCTGTATAGGGGACAGGTGGTCATTATACGTTCTTCTGAAGGTGGTGGTCATTATATATTGTTCTGAAGGTGGTCTGTATAGGGGGAAGGTGGTCATTATATATTGTTCTGAAGGTGGTCTGTATAGGGGGAAGGTGGTCATTATATATTGTTCTGAAGGTGGTCTGTATAGGGGGCAGGTGGTCATTATATATTGTTCTGAAGGTGGTCTGTATAGGGGGCAGGTGGTCATTATATATTGTTCTGAAGGTGGTCTGTATAGGGGGCAGGTGGTCATTATATATTGTTCTGAAGGTGGTCTGTATAAGGGGAAGGTGGTCATTATATATTGTTCTGAAGGTGGTCATTGTATGGTGTTCTGAACGTGGTTCTTCTGAACGTGGCATCTCTTGTTACACCTTATAGTAGGGATGGCGGGACTTGAGTCTGCATTAACGGACGTTCAGTTAACCCATTCGGTGCCAGAGTTGTATTAAAAAAGTGACGTTGAGTGCCAGAGATCTCACCGTTTGTAACGCTACACTGTTTACAGCTGCAGACTCCACGACGAGCACCCGATTGTAAACAATATATGCGTGCACGATGGTGGATGGTCCTGGCTAACGCCTGGAACAATAACATCTCTCACGCGAGTCACCATGGCGGAGTGATCTCGGATCGAAAATGAGTGGTTTTCCCCACTGTAAAAAGTTTTTTGCAAGGAGATGGAGCGGACGGGAGCCAGTTTTTTTGGCACAGTGATCCATCTGTCCCTTCCTTCTCAGAGTCACCGTGGGTGATTCCAGAGCTGCGCTAGCCCCCCCCCCCCCCCCTTGTGGAAAAAAAAAAGAAGATTGATTTCACATAGATTCCCGGTTTTGGCACTCAACGTAACTTTTAGCAAAATCGTAGATGTACGGTTTTGGCACCCCAAGTGTTAGAATAGAGGAAGGCGAGCTGTGACACCTCCCCCTCCAATGCCTTCATTGATCCTGATAGACCAATATCCTCCCAAGGTCAAGCAGGGATGGATGGACTGCAGAGACCTGGGACAGGAACGGAAAGGGAGACGGGGTCGTCAGAAATAGAGAGTGAGGAGGAGGAGGAGAGGCAGGAAAGGAGCGAAGAATGGAAGAGGAGAAAAAGAGGGGGATGAGGTCGGGTTGGGAGAAATGAAGACTGAGTGATAAACGGTGACTCTGGGAGGCAGTGAATCTCCTGCAGGTCGAGGGCTGTGGAGGCAGCAGGGGAGCCGGGGGTCATTTACCACTGCCTCCCAGTAACAGGGACACCGCTAAAGAGCTGAACCACCTGGGAACGGGCTTTAATCCTGTGCCCCTGCACTCACACACACACACACGTATACACGCGTACACGCAAGCACGCACGTACGTACTAACATATACTATACTTGTGAGGACATCAACATTTTCTCAATGTCATTTTTATATTGCCGAAATCCTTAACCGTAAGCCTAAAGCCGAAAATAGCAGATCTACAAGCTCACAACGGTGCATGAAACTGGCGCGCAACTATAAGTGTAAACTCTAGTTCCAACTCCTAAACCTAACCTCTAAATGTCTATTCCTAAACCTAACCCCAATTTGATTTTTTTTTCTAATTGTAAACGCACCTCTAAAATGTTTTTTTGAGAGGTACAATGTCTTATTTCTCATGTTTTACTATACTTGTGGCCCTCACAAGTATAGTAATACAAGCGCTCGAGCACGTACGCGCACGCACAGTGTGTCCATCAAGGGGAACAGTTGTCCCTTAGGTGTCTGTGAGAACAGATTGGATCTTGAGGGAGGGCTGTGAGGCCAGGGCTGTGTGGGTGTCGTTTATCATCACTCAGGATGTGGGAGAGAGAGAGAGGTGGAGGGTGCTTAGAGGAGATAGACACCCAACCCGCACCCACACCCACCACCACCACCACGGTGGAGAGGAGGCCACAGACACGGCTGGGAAATCTCAGCGTTTTCTTTTTCTCCTGGTATTGCAATTACGGGTAACATGCAAGGGGCCTGTAAATCTCAGGGGAGATGAGATGAGAACCGCAAAAACAGAAGCAAAACTGTCTTTCACAGCCTCTGTGTAGCTCCTCTCACAACATTGACGACACAGGTTGGTTCTTTATAAACTGCTTCAGGCGTTCTTCTCATCCCTCAGTCATGCAGTGAGAACTATATGTTCACACAAAAAATAATGAACACACGATCAACAACTTACACAATACATAACATAGACCAAACCATATGTCAATGAAAATACAAGACATGTAGAAATGCGCACAGCGCAGCTTAAGTGTGTCCATCAAACACAACGGCAACATCATAGCGAAATCTAAAAATAGAATACCTCGTTGGCCGCTTGTTGTGGAAAAGAGGTTCTTTGTTCTTGGGTTGCTTAAAGTCCTTAGCATGTCTCTATGACTGTCTGTCCTTGGCTTCAGACGTATTCATTAACTTTTGCAGTACAACATCACATAAAATGCATGTTTACAGAGCTTCGACAAACAGAGCTTCACCTGCCTTGTGAGTGACATGCAATCAATCAAATAGAGGTTCGGTGTGTTACTGACAGACAGGGAACCTTTGTTCCGCCCCAGAAAGTTCACATCAAATCCATGTTTTCACATTTTAACCTTGCATGAAATCAATTATTTATTTATATTATGACTTATGCATTATGAACTTATGACCATACATTTTGAGTATTTTGAGTAGTTGCCAGACCCAAGGGGTCGGGCTTACATGAGATTTTGTATCTGTTTCGTCCATACATGGGCAGGGGTCATTTGTCCTCCGGCCCCAGCCAAAAAAGTCTGTCCCCCTTTCGTCCATACATGGGTATACACAGGCTGACACGTCATGTGAAGTCCGGCTTAGCCGTGACGTAGTGCATGTTTTGTACCTGTTTCCTCCATGTATGGAGGCTTTGTACCATGAGGCTTTGTACCTGTTTCGTCCATACATGGGCAGGGGCCATTTGTCCTCCGTCCCCTTTCGTCACGAACTATTCATGACATCATGAACTTCAGTTATAAAGTGGTTTGTAGGTGTCTTACATACTAGGACTTCATTTTGGGTCTGGCAGAACCAGGTCTCCTGGTCTTGTTTTAATAACAACACTTACAGTTTTTTTACTAAACATGTTTTTTGCCAGAACTTTCAAATGGATATGAAAGTAGAGGACAATATCTGACTCCAAGTAACAGCAATTACGCTCTTAAGCCCTATATCGGCAGAAACCTCCATCTCCAGATTCTAACTTTTTGTGTTTTTTTCATAAATTAACGCCCTACTTGCTCATACTACAGCGTCACGCAAAAGTATCAAAAGTAGCAGATCCGCATGCTTGAGCTTGTCGCTCTGCTACTTTTGCTGTTTTTGAATTAGAATACTGAAAAGTAACAGTTTTGGACATATGAGGTTTCCACCCGACAGAGACGATATACTTCACCATACTACAATTAGCGAAAATAGAACATCTATAAGCTCAAAACATATCATTCTGTGGTGCGTTGTGGCTTATTGTCACTATTTTCAAAATAGTTGTAAATGTTTTGCAATGTTTGACAATTTCTGGATATTATGTTTTTGTTTTTTTGCCTATAATAACATGCCCAAAATAAGGAGACCAGTTTGAAAGTGATTAATTTGCTAAATTAGTTCGGGGCCCAGACTGATGTCACCTCCCCCGCTCCAACAGTATTTCGTAGCAGTCGGGTGGAAACCTCATACGTCCAACACTGTTACATTTCAGGAGACAAAGTAAGGCATTCATTTAAGGATATGGAGATACGAGGTTTCTGCCCGACAGCGAAGGATTTTCAAAGTGCTTCAGAAAAAAGTCCCAGTGTGACTGTCAATGGTGACATGCAGGGCCGTGTTTTCTGAAGGTGGAGCGAAGGCAGTGACAGCTGAGACCAGGCCAGGCTGCCGCTTGTTTTCGATGCCTCGACGGGTGCCAGTGTTGAAGGTTAACCCTAGTGAGACTCATTGGCTTTGTAGCTGCGAGGAGGTTGAAGAGCAGATTGATGTGTCCCTCAAGCAGCTCCTCTGATACCCACCAATCTGTGCCACATGCAGACATGCAAGAGGCAGCGTGCCGTGAATGTGTTTGGTTGCGGCAGGAAATCCCCATGTCGTACTTCACAGCCATCACGCAGGCACGCACGCACGCACGCACGCACGCACGCACGCACGCACGCACGCACCAGAATATTAAGTCAAGCCAGTAGTCTCACTCTTATGCAACAGCCTTTCACTGCTGCTGTCTATTAGCGATGGGGGGCGAGTAACATACAACATTGGCTCTCCAAGTGGGGTCCGGGGACCCCCAGGGGTCCTTGAGGGGGTTCCAGGGGGTCCGCAGCCAAATGATTGGGGTCCTTGCCATGAAAAAGTTTGAGAACCAGTGTTATACTGTACAGTACAGTACCACTATCCGTTTAGCCGAAAAGCAACCCATATTAGCCACATGAATTGTAGCATCCCTAGTTTGGACATGCCAAAATAGGCTTTTTTTTTTGTCAAAGAGAGAAAAGTAAAGTAGGGAGCCAAGTAGACCTAAGTCTAAATAGGTGGGTGAGGCTTACTCTCGGTATCAGCAGAGATGCACTCTCCTCTACAACCTTTATTCATATTCCGTCTGCTCTTGGACACAGAGAGCACCTCGCTAGCTATCTGAAGGTTAGCTCCGAAGTTGCTAGTATTCTGGTCATGTAATCTGTTAGGTGCTCCTTTTTCCATTTATTTGGAGGTTGTGTTGTACTTACAATATAAAAAAAAACGTACAAGACCCATACTAGGCAGCCATACACAATAAATCAACACTGGTCACATTCCCAGTGAAGTTACAAAAATAAACTGGTTCAGTCGTTTTCCTTTTGTATTTACTGTTTTATTGTCGTATAGCATTCTGTACATCTTACCCATGTTGTTAACAAAGTAACACGATTAACATTAGAAAATGTGTGTACGGGTAGCTCAGTCGGTAGAGCACTTGCCTTCGGACGCACCGCCAACTCAGCGTATGAGTACAGCACAGCTTGGGCAACTAAGTTGTGCGGTGAGTACTGATTGCTGATGGTAGGTGTTGCGCTCCACCTCAGCAATCCATCTCCCAGTGGTCTAGCGTGTTGAAACGAGGATAGACACCCTCCTGCACGGCCAATACCGACAATAAGCACCACCGACCTACAGTATTTACTTACTTAACGAAATAAAATTGGCTTCCCCAAAATATAATCTTAAATGTCGTATTGGAAAATATGCCTGAGTTTTTGTTCTATCAAAACGTCCCACCTTCCTCCTGTCTGTCTCTCTGTTGTTCCATAACCATCACCATCACACAATCATATTCAACCACAGCTCCATCATGTCAGCTCCCATAATCACCACAGCTTTGTGTTTTCTTTCACACATTTAATATCTAATCGTATCCTGGAGGAGAACAAGAGGTAGGAGAAGAAAACATCCCAAACAAAACGGGCTGCAACAGAAAGCTGAGGCAGAGACAAACAGAATGAATAGATAAAATCTACAAAGCATTACTCAAAGTAAGGTACATGGTGTGTTCCTCTAAGTGACTCACAGCCCTAATATGAAGAGCCACAATCCAGTAGCTTCAATTCATTATTCTTATATGATAATATCCAAATACAGTAGTTTCAGGTTCCCCCTCATTTTATAAGTTGTACTCAATCCGCTACATTTGTTGAACCGTGTCTCTCCGTTTGTCTGTCAGAGGACATGTCTTTAAGAGACAGTTTTTTGTTTCAGTGCTGTTACTTGCAGTATCCTAGCAAATACGTATTGTCATTTCTTATTTTATGCTCCGTTTCCCCTAACAGCATGAGGTGTAAATTCAAATTATATATAGCTTGTTGTGGTGGTGGTGTTATAAAGTAGTGTCATTGTATTTCCCACCTCTGTCCAACAGTGTCAGGGAGATGCTGCAGTTGTTTGTAGAATCTGATTACTTTCCTTCCAAGTGTCCTCCTCACATGTTCTTCTTCCTATTTTAGTTTTGCCCTTGCGTCTTGTTGCTTGGCTACGTTCTGAAGTAGCACAGACTGCAGAGATTTGATGTGACACTCTGACATTGATATAGATATTTGCCAAGAATTGTACAAGTGGGTGAAGATCACTGCTGGTCTTCCCTCCTATTCTTTCTGGATGTACAGTAACGTCTCATTTGTACATAATTATCGAAAATAAGTGGAGATGTGGTAAATTATGTTAACTTAAAGGGAGTCACCCAAAACAATCAATTACACACTCCATGAAGCCTTGAATTCAGGGAGCTTTTTTTGTTTTTGTTGCATTCCTAAGCCAATAATCTGATGACCAGCGGTCATTTTTGGGGGTGAACTATCCTTTTAAAGATTAAAATCCCATGATTCCATTTTAATTTAGACATTGTCCAAATATAATTAGATTCTTGTGTGCCCCTTGTGTGCCCCAGGCTGTATCATGTTTATTGGTGTGTGAATTCAGGGTCTTCCTTTAATTCTACCACAACCCACAAAGTATTTCTAATTAGTGTACTGTCAGTTTCTTGTATCCTTCATGGATTCTCAGCACTGAAAGGTACTGTTTTTATTGAGTTAGGTCGAGTCGCTGTTTTCAGTGAGAGCTAAAGACAATGACTTAAATTGTAAAACTCTTTATTAAATAGTTGGAGGAGGGCAGTGTGCATGGAACTGGAAATCAAGGACAACGTTTCAACCTAACATGGGTCATCTTCATCAGGTCTGAGAGACTTGATGATGATGTTGGTTAGAAATGTTGTCATTGATTCCCTTTTCCTCATTAAAGTTAATACCTGGGAGCAACATTGCAGTTTGCGGACTTCTCTTATTTTCCCTGTACATATTTTGTGTAGCACCTGTTACATTTATTTATTTTGGATGTGCGTGCTTTTCCTTGGACTCTATTCCCGGAGTGCAAGGAACTACCAGGATGTTCATAGGCAAGCTCCAAAAGTACATTAACTCATTAACCGCCAGAATAAAACATTGTCTATAGCCGACCTTGCCAGCGATTCTGAGCTTTTTCACTAACCTTTTCAAAAAATCCTAGAATATTATTCTTCACGACGATCCATCCACCGATCGCTTTAAAAGACATATTCGAGTCTTGTAGAATCGAGGGGGAAAAGCGTGCCGTCGCGATAATCCGTTTCATAGTTATTGCCAGTTGAATGTACTGTAGGTTGTTTTCGCCAAAAAGCAACAGAAAGCAGAACAAAAAGGCTTCTAGCGTAAACATTGAGAACACCAGTACACTGAAAACACAATTGACACGAGTCAAAACACGTCGATGAGTTAACCAAACAACAAAGACATGATTTGTGGGGCAGTGGGTCTTGAACAATATGTCATAACATTTTGTATAGTTGTATATCGTTGCTGTCAGGAAGAAACCGCACATCTGTATATTTAAACTTGTAATGTTTTTTTCTTAAATTGATGCCTTTCTACTTTGTCGTACGGCAATGTCACAGAAGTATCAACATTAGCAGATCTACAAGCTCACAAGGGGTCGCATTGCAACACATGAACTTGTAGATCTGCACTATTTGCTATTTTGGAAAATATTTGGACGTTAAACTGGTTAAGTGTGTATGGGTTTTCTAAATATGGAACCAATGAAAAGCATTCGCAAGAGCTTGTGACTAAATAATAACTACATTGGATCCATTGGAACACAGGCTGTTTCTTCCTTTTCCTGAAAAGTAATGCTTTTGGACATGCAGTACAAGGTTTCCACCCGGCAGCGACGACGTTGCAATAATTATATGTGGTCGGTCACAAAATCCCACAGCACACCATTTGGGAACCACTGCTGTAGTTAATGTTTAATGTTTTGGTATTTATTACAAGAAAGTAGAGCAGGCACATGAAATCTCAGAAGGTGTTCCTCCGAGATTTCATTGGTCGAGGTCGACAATGTCGTTATCATCGATGGAATGTTTCTGACATGATTAAGAAAAACTATGGAACAGTAAAGACCTCCATGAGCACGATTTCAACAAACAACAACCACAACTCTATGGAGAATACAGTATGCTTAATTGGTACAAGCAGGACGGAGTAATTGGTCCCGTAAGTGTCCATTTGGTTCCATGTGTAGTTTAGAATGAATCTAGTCTCGTATATGAGGCTA
Organism: Gymnoscopelus braueri; assembly: GCF_963280865.1. Lineage (NCBI taxonomy): Eukaryota > Metazoa > Chordata > Actinopteri > Myctophiformes > Myctophidae > Gymnoscopelus > Gymnoscopelus braueri. Next base: position 13,024,541 of record NC_137619.1, on the reverse strand, counting down.
GCAGAACCGTTAAACTTGCTCCTGTTGTGTTTATAGACTAGAGATACAGTATGTCGTCAATAAACACACCGTGGGAGCACATTTTTCGATGTGCTAGCTCTTTTAGAAGTGTATTCAACAATACTCTCGATGAATTGAGTACAAAGGACCCCAATGGAAACAAGCCATAGAGCTTTCTTGGGTTTAAAATCCTCTTAACAGACCTTGTATTGAGGTCTTCCCTGTGCTTGTCTTTGCAAGCTGTTAATAAAGTATTCAATCAATCAATCAATCAATCAATGTGTCCCAAAACGTAGTCCATGCCAATGAAACAGCCATGCCAATCAGCATGATGCTAACATTAACATTTTAACATTGGCACTGGATCATTGGTTGGCATGTTTCTCAACTGTCCACAGACCTACTCTGAGAGTGGATGACACAAAGAAGTGAGCAAACAAAACAAATAACTTAAATTACATGATAAATGGGTACTCCCTCCTGATTGTCTGGAATTGGCAACCCACCTGAAAATGTATTTTCTGTTTATTAAAGAGCTGTAGCGACACGTAGATGCCTGTTACTGAACACCCACTCTATAGTAATGATTACTTTCAGAATATAGAGCTTTAACCTTTTAACAAAAAAGTTTGTACCCCCCCAAAAAATATCACTTGCTTTACCTTTAAATTAGCAATGAGGATTTTGCAATATATATTGGGTTACCAGAGATATTTAAAACATGCATGGCCTAATGCATGTCAAACCGAGGGTTCTTCAAATGAACACGATTGAGAAACAATGGTCTAGTCAATTTGGTCATTGCCAAGACATTCTGTCTTGGTGTTTTCAGCTTGCTAGTGTGTAATTACCTGGGTTTGTTCATGATAATCCCCCGTTGGCTCAGGAGGATTTTGTCATGAATAACCGAGTCTCTAACCGTCCCAGAGGGATGGCGACTTTTTCTTTCAATTTACAGTTCAGGCATTTAGCAGACGCTCTTATCCAGATTAAATGGCATAAACCCTTAGTCATCCACACAACATGTCCAATAAACAGAGAGGGAAACAATTAAAGTGCTATACACAGTAACTAGGACAACAGGTAGACCTCAAACCTAACATCTGTCTAACTAACATAACATACATACAGTACATAACACCCAGGGGCTGAGGAGGAGCAATGGTGGACAAAGTATATTGTTGAGAAACGTCTTATCTCCATCGTAAATTAACGCCCTACTTGATCATACTACAGCGTAACTCAAAAGCATCAAAAGTAGCAGATCTGCAAGCTCAAGACGTGGTGCGAAGCGACACATTTTGAGCTTGTAGATCTGCAACTTTTGCTATTTTTGAATTCTAAACCTGAAATGTTTTTGGACATAATGGAGGTTTCCACCCGACAGAGACTCAAGTAAATGCACACGTATTCAAAAGGATAAATTACAAAGTGCATTTTATTTTTGAATACCAATGCGATGATGTATTGCAATGTAGAAGTGGTTAAGTGGTTAATTCACAATATATTTTTGTAAATGTCGGTCCCAAGAGTCCCTTTTCAGAAATGTAGTGGGGTCAAAAGTACAATATTATTATTATCATATTTGAAATGTAGTGGAGCGGAAAGGCTTGAGTTTGCAGAAAGAAAAAAACAATACTCCAAAAATGTACTAACTGTCCACCACTGCTGAAGAGTTATGTATTTCTTAACAATTGTTCATCTTTTCTTTTTTTTATATAGAAAATGCTACGACTGTACAAGTCAATCCAATACAGTGTAGATACACAACACTGGCTCAAGCTGTCCAATTACCCAAACCTCATCTACTGGCATTTAGAGTTGTAGATACGCGTTAAAGTGTTGTTACATTTATGCTAAAGGCCGCATTAATGAAGACACCAGCTCTGTGTTTTCTAAGAAAATGCCCGAATGCCCGTCCCTACCAATCTGTCCCATGCTGATCTCCTATCTGACATGGGAGTTGGCCTTTAGGTAATGAGCACTGTGCTGGCGAGTACATGTTTTCTTATTAAATGTGCGTGTGCCTTTTACCCACCATACAGTAGGCATAAGCGGGGAACTGTGCTGACAGTATTGGGTTATCTGAAATGTACACACCTTGTGTTTAAATGGGTGAAATCCAATATTCATTACAGTCAACTCAACACACACAGTCCTGTTTATTTTATTTCTTTATTTTGAAGGGACACTACTATTAATATACTATTACTAATACTATTACAACTATTAACACATGGACTGCCAGGAATTAATTAATTAATTCATCATCCTTGCCAGCGTTTTTACATTATTTTGACGATCCACAGAGACCCACGGAAGCCACGATGTGGACAAGGGTGTAAACAAAGCTGTCTGGGGGGAGGGGAAGGTCTCGTCTATCCACCGGAAACAAAAACATTTTAACCGCGTCCATACTGTTGTTATCGGCAGTTGAATATGGCTCGTTTTCACCAAAAAAAGAAGAAATCCGAGCTAGTGTGTTTTTCTAAATCTCATAACATGGGAGTCAACAGAGTTTTCTTTTTTGGGATGACGAAATTTCTGCTTTTATCATTCTCTCGCAGTCAAGGGATCGTTCATAGGTTGTGGAAGAGCGCCCTCTAGCGTAATCACTGAAAACATGATTTATTTTTTCAAGGACGCATATATGCGTTCTTGGCAGGCAATTTGTTAAGGTTAAGACTAAAACTAAGAAAATAGCATTGTTTTAGAGGACAATATATATTTGTAAGTGAGTTGTGTATAAAGTTCAGTATTACTTTCAAGTAGTACAGAATATGTTGTCAAATAAAGTGCATGATTGATTATGAATGGTTGCAAGGTTGGTTGTCAAGTAACCATTTTTTCTAGATTGTGCTTGAAGGATGGAAAAGTGGGACAATCTCTTATGGCCAATGGAAGGTTATTCCATGTCGAACAACCCTATACTGAAAGGACATTTTGTCCGAATGTGGTTCGCATGCGCTGCTCTTCACAATCCCCTCTAGTGGTTGACCTAGTGCTGATTCCACTAACGAGCTTCCTGTTTGATGTTTGAACAGTCTTGTATTCCCACAGAAGACACCAATACAACTGCTGTACGTCACCCAGAAGTGATCCAGCTACTGCATGCTCTGATCATTTCTCTTTCGAGAGGATTAGTCACTTAAACCCTCAATACCAGGCGTCGGCAATTAAGTTTGGCCTCTGGCCAAACTTAATTGCCGCTTTTTCTAAGCCATTAGATCGGGGGCCAGAACATACTACAAAAAAAAAAAAAGAATATCAATTTCTTAGATTAGCCTTTGATTTTATTATAATCAAAGGCTAATCTAAGAAATGTATTTTTTATTTTATTTTTTCATTCCAACTCTGCCACAGACTGCCTTATAAGACTTTATATTGTAGAAAGATGGAGAAAATTGATAAAAAGAAACGAGCTGTATTGGTGGCATAATCAGACAGACAGACAGACAGACAGACAGACAGACAGACGTACGTATATAAGATAGCAAAGCTTATTGGCATTCTTCAGGTGGGGATAGATACTCTCATAGCTTTAATATAGCAGCCTATGTTGGACTGTCGGTCCGATATAATAAAAAAATATATATGTAAGAATAGTATAAAAGAAAATAATATATAGTTTCAAAATAATCTGCCGGGCCAGATATTATTGCTGCGGGGCCCACAGTTTGCCTCTTGCCGACCACTGCTCTATACTTAAAACGGACTAGAGTTGGCTCTGTACTTAGCTCATAATAGCTGATCTACAATCAGCTATTCTCTGGCTATTGTTCCCCTCCAGAATAGGGATGCTAGGGGTGCTAGTGCTATCATGCAACAGTGAGGAATATGCTGTTGAGAAATACACTGCACTCATGCCTATAGCCTGATGGGATTTTTTACCAACCGCAATCAATGGGTGGGCTTGAGTTCCTGTATCACGTTCAGATTCTGCAGAAATACAGCAGACTGAGGGGAGTAAAGTTCACGCAATCAGCTAAAGTGAGAGAAGAGATCCAGATAGAGACTACATTATATTCAATTCAGATGGACTCCGTCGACCGGCAAATCAACCACAGTTTTTTTTGCTTGTCCCTGGCATTGATCCAGTTTAAAGCGGCACTATGTAACTTTGTTTTAATGAATAATATATCATTTTGTCCAATCTGTATGGTAGAGCATGTTGATACAATATAACCAATACAATTGGGGTGGTTGTATTTTGTGTCCCTACTCTTCTATTGAGACATTTAGATCGAGCCATACAGGATCCTGGTGAATCATGACCATAACATATACTATATTTAATAAATATCATTTATTTTGCGGTTTTAATTATTATTATTTTTCACAGAATCAAAGTTTTATGGTCATGAATCACCAAGATCCTGGATGGCTTGATTCTAGGTTTAAAATAATGTATATAAATATTTTTGGAAATCTCTATGGGAAAAATTAATGAGGATGGAACGATGGAACCAGAAAATGGCCGCCACTGCTATGGCCTATTAGCTCAATGGAGAAAAATGTCAGCACTTGCGCAGGAAACCGAGTTCAAATCCGGGGTAGAAGAGGAAAGTTACATAGTGCAGCTTTAACTAACGCCGGTCGCCCATTTGAAAAAGAAAACTAACCAGAACTCCGTGATTACGACGTATCCCTCACGGGTGATGGCATCTGTGTTAAGTGCCTTGCCAATTACTGCAGACCTAATCCTAAGTGGACCTCTGATTAAATTTAGTCAATGTAGCGTTTTTTTTTTTTTTTGTAATTGAAATGACACGCTGAGAAATGACTCGTTGGTTTCCCTGGGTCTGTGCTCCAATGGAACAACACTTAGTCTTTGGGACATTTTAACATGTAGCGTGACTCTTAACCGAAGGTGCTCCTCTTTCCTCTTTTGACTCATTTAGTGAGATAGCAGCATCAGCACTGTACTATCACTTTGTGTTAACCACTTGAACCCCAGCTGCCCTATTCTGAGGGGAACGGACGTTTGTCAAATACAGCCGATCTACTATTGGATCATCTAACTATTTCTCAAACCTGTTAATAAGTATTCAATCAATACAAGCTGTGAGCTAGTAGATCTGTTATGTTTGGCTTAGAGATTTGGTGTGTAGTGACAAAAAGAGTGTACCAAGTACAGTAGAGGGTTTAAGTGGTTAATTTCAAAGGGTATGTTTTGGCAGCCCAAATCACATTTTTTGCTTATCCAAAAAATAAAGCACACACAAACAATCAGATTTGAACCACATTCCTGGGTGGTTTGAAATGTGATTCAAATGTGATTTCTAAAGCTGTGTGTCAGTCTGGACACACTACTGTTTGACGTCTACATGCTCCAGTATCTACATGCGTTGTGAGTTGTAGCTCTGCTATTTCTGGTGAGCGACACCATCGTGTGCAACAGAGTATAAGTTAAGTGTTGCTCACGCCTATGTCGTTACATCGTTACCACAGCAACAAAAGCAGATAGGTGCACAATGTCTGAAGAATACACAAATCTGATAAGATCACTTACAGTGTGGACAGTCAGTCCTTATTCATCTCTCGCTCTCTCTCTCTCTCGCTCTCGGTCTCTCTCAAAATGGATGGAGGGCAGAGGGTGTGACTGCAGTTTTCAAGAATTTAGTCAGAGCACGAGTGTTGATGTGCTATGATAAGATATGGGAATCATTTTTGTAGATGTGTTGCTCAAAATTCATTTTTTGTGGCGTATTGATTAGTCTGTATTGATTGCTTGAATGAACTAATGTTGCAAACTTTCTTATGAATAAATGAGTGGTTAAAAATAAAAAATCTCTCCACCTCTCTCTCTCGCCACCTATATTTCTCTCTCTCCACCTCCCCCTCTCTCTCCCTCTCGCTCTCCCCCTCCCTCTCCCTCCCTCCCTCTCTCTCTCCCCCCCCCCCCCCCCCCCAAGGCCGAACAGGACAATGGTCATCCTCTGCCGGCCTTCAGTGACCTCCTCATAGAGATCCTGGATGAGAACAACAACGCTCCGTTCTTCCAGTTTGAGTCGTACCAGGGCTACATCAGCGAGGCCTCCCCGGTGGGCACCACCATCTCCTTCAGCAGGAACCTCACCGTGCCCCTCAGCATCATCGCTCTGGACAATGACGCTGAAGAGGTACGGCTAGGGAGCCTGGCTGCTCCACATTGTGAAAGACACACGCACGCCACGCACGCACGCACGCACACGCACTCCTGCACACATGTAAACAACAACAACACCACAGTAAACAAAATGCATACTAGAGCCATACCGATATATCGGCCATCATATGACTTTTTTTCTCCTTTTTTTGACGATATCAATATCGGCATTTATGCAGCCAAAAAATGTAGCTTAACCCATTAAGACCTGAGAAGATTCTAGAAATGTCTTCTAAATCCTAAAAAAAAATTGGAAAAAAAAAACATTTTTTTTTTTCCTCGATTTTTCAAAAATAGCAGATCTACAAGCTCGTAGCGCGGCACTCGGTGCCGCGCTATGAGCTTGTAGATCTGCTATTTTTGAATAGCCTAAAGAAATCTAAAGTGACACAGATGCGTTCCAGGTATCAATGGGTTAAAAAAACCTTGCTGTCGGGCAGAAACCTCTTATCTCCATATTCAAACTTTTTGTGTCACACAAAAGCATCAAAAGTAGCAGATCCACAAACTCAAATTGTGGCGCGAAGCGACACGTTTTGAGTTTGTGTAGATCTGCTACTTTGGCTGCATTTGAATTTGAATCCTGAAAAGTAATAATTTTGGTCATATGAGGTTTACACCTGAGACAGAGACGAAAAGACAAAAGAAAGAAAACATATCTAAAATAGCAGATCTACAAGCTCACAACGTGGTGCGTAGACCTGCTATTTTAATTTAATACAAATTCATTTCGGCTGATGTGCATCTTATGTTTTACTTGGTCTTGGTTATGGCATAATTAGAGTTAAATGCTCTTTTCATATATTGATATTTAATATACAGTACTATATAAAAATGTTTTCTCTATCTAAACTTTAATCAACCCTAAGTTTTTCATATTGATTAGCATTGATTCTCCTATGCATAACAAACAGAAGGCATACTTTTGCAGATGTACAAACACACACACACACACACACACACATACACACACACACACACACACACACACACACACACACACACACACACACACACACACACACTGGTTGTAGTGATGTCCATATTAATGCTGTTTTGTTCCCCTGTTATAGCTGGCTCCCGGTGATATTCCTGTAGGTATAAAAGGGTTGCATTGGTTGTTTTTTGTTTTTTCTACAGCCAGCTCATGCACTTTCATAATATGAAAGTGGTAACGTGCACTATATGAAAGTGCACTTTCATAATGTGAAAGTGCATGACTACACTTTTTTTCCGGATGTGAAAAAAGAAATAAATTGCATTGGAAGCATTCGTTTTTGCCGGAGACATCCTCAATATTTGTAAATGTCATTTTGTGCAGTTCTTCTGCCCTCATGTTCCCCTTGCTGCTATATATCTAGCCGTTGAATAAAACCCAGTGGTGGAAAGTACGTAGATTTACTCAAGTACTGTACTTAAGTACAATTTTGAGGTATTTTTACTTTCCTGAAGTATTTCCAATTTTCAGTACTTTTACTTCTACTCCACTACATCTCAGAGACATAATATTGTACTTTTACTCCACTACAATTATTTGGACACTTTAGTCACTAGTTACTTTGTAGAATTTGATTATTATTACGAAACATACATTACCCACTTCAGCCCTATATCCATTTCGGGCATTTGAAAATAGCAGATCTGCAAGCTCACAATGAGTCGCGATGTGAGCTTGTAGATCTGCTATTTTCAAAAGATGTTTATACATTGGACTATGTACTTTTGCTCAAGTAAATGTTTTATTCCCGACTTTTACTTTTAACAGAGTACTTCTACATTGCAGTAATACTGCAGTAGTACTTTTTCCACCACTGATAAACCCCCCCCCCCAGGCTGGTCTCCGGTAATGACGACTGTGTGTGGAGTGTATCTTGAGTGCTCTGCTGTGACTTTCCATTCAACCTCATATGAGGTTGAACTTGTGTGTGTTTGTTGCTGTGGTTTGGTTCAACTTGATGAAGTCAAAACAATGTCTGCTGCAATGTTCCTTGAATTTACCCAGCTGCTGCCGGGGAGACCCTGTATTTCCAAAACCGTCGATCCGATGTAGTGCTAATACTTTTCACTGGTTCAATATTTATACGTTTTCCCCCGCAGGCACACTTAATCACTTTCACTTAACTGTAGTATGACGGAAATAGGGCATTCATTTATGAAAAAAAAACAAAAAAACATAACAAGTTTAAACATGGAGATATGAGGTTTTCTTCCTGAGCTTTGCACTTTATTCTTGAAAAAGAATCTGTGATACTACTGGTTCTGCATTGTGCACGTCTGTGTGTTCCTGGGTATTAGGGAGTGTGCGTGTGCGCGTGCGTTTTACCCTCCACATGGAGTAAGTGGGGAACAGTCAAATCCAAATCCTTTCTCAACCCGTGCTGACAGTATTGGGTTAGCCTATCTGAAATCTTCGACTTGTGTTTAAAACGGGTGAAGTCCAACATTCATCACAGTCGACAACACACACACACAACATTTACCAGCACATTAGTCCTGTTTATGATGTTTGAAAAGTCTTTCATTCCTCACAGAACACACACCGACTCCAGCACAACTAAACTAAACGCGCCAGTGGTTCCTCCCTCTATAGCTCTGATCATTTCTCTTGATGAACAAATCAGAGTGAAGAGTGAGCACAGATAACATAATCAATAAGGCAAAGGAAAGCTGGTGTTTTTACCGAAATAGCTTAAAGCAGCGGTTCCCAACCTTTTTACTGGATCAGGGCCCACACTTGAAAATCTCAAAAGTTCTCGCCGGCCCTAAAAGTTTTGAGGCCCTGGGGACTCCTCCGGTACAGTATATTGTCACTGTCGGGCAGAAACCTCTTTATCTCCATATTCTAACCTTTTGTGTTTCTTCGTAAATTAACGCCCTACTTGATCATACTACAGCGTCACACAAAAGCATCAAAAGTAGCAGATCTTCAAGCTCGAAATGCGGCACGAAGCGACGCGTTTCGAGCTTGTAGATCTGCTACTTTTGCAGTTTTTGAATTTGAAACAGTTTTGAACAAATGAGGTTTCCACCCGACAGAGACGGTATAGGATTTGAGAGGTTAAGATGATGCTAAAGTCTCTGCAGTGTGCCTGTGCTGCCAAAATGTTTTCGTGACCCCAAATCTCCTCAGCATCTGCTCCATTTAAACCTAATTGTGTCTCTTGTATAATAATGGCTATACTCTCTCTCTCTCTCATCTGGAACAATTACCTCTACTTCCTTCTTGGTTAGCCCATTAACTCTCTCACTGTCAGACTTATTTCTGGCCGCGTTTGCCCACTGCCAGCGATTTTCTTACCTTTTCAAGTAGTCACAGAATATTTATCTCCATTATGATCGATCCCCTGATGATTGCTAATCACTGAGGGTTATACTGTGTGGTTTCACAAATGTCAACGAGGTCACCGCGACCTCGTTGACATTAATTGCATTAATTGCCTTTGAAAATAGCATGTCTGGGCCAAAAATACATAGTAAAAAAAAAAGTACACACTACACAGGAGCCGAGATACAGCCTTTTTAAGTAATAAGTTAAACAAGAAGTGAATGGAGCAGCAAATCTTCGGATCACGATATCTTGGGTTCTAAAAAAAAAAAAAATTTTAAAGAAGAAAAAAGGGCATTCAGAAAAACACTTGTGATAACTCGTTCTTGGCAGCCAGAGAGTTAAGACCGGGAACGCATCTGTGTCATTTTAGATTTCTTTGGCTATTCAAAAATAACAGATATACAAGCTCATATCACAGCACAGAGTGAGCTCGTAGATCTGCTATTTTTGAAAAATCTTGAAAATGTGTGCAAATCAAAGCGAACATTTGTAAGTCAAATCTTTGAATATATATATATATATATATATATATATATATATATATATATATATATATATATATGCATTTAAAGCGAACATTTGTAAGTCAAATCTTTGCTTCTGGGGGTCCATGGAACAACATATTTTGATGGCCAAAAACATATAATTTTGGGTGGTCCTTGACATGAAACGGTTTGAGCACCACTGATTCAGAAAAATTAAGACATTTGTTGAGACATTTGACAGTTACAAATGTTCGCTTTAAAAATATTTGCAAAAAGAAAATCACGATTTTTCAAAAAATAGCAGATCTACAAGCTCATAGTGCGGCACCGAGTGCTGTGCTATGAGCTTGTATATCTGCTCATTTTGAATAGCCAAAGACATCTAACATGACAGAGATGCGTTCCCGGATTGAATGGGTTAAGTGCTGACATCTTTTTTCCCCCCTTCTCTCTGCCACATCAGAAGTGCTATTTAATCGTGTTCTTTTTTCTCTGGATAACGACCAATGTCTCAATGCTAACACGCTCTTTTATTTTTTCCCCCCGAATATCTTTCGTGTGTGAAGACGAAAGACCCCTTGTTAATCGTCACTCTGAGCGACTTCACCGCCATCTTTGAAATAACCCCGACCGGGATCACACGGCACCTGACACTCAAGAAACCCGTGGACCGGGAGACGCAGAAGACCTACACCTTCACGGTACGTCTATACCCCTAAAACCCTAACGCCCGCAGCTCATTATCTATGCATAATTAATATGTTTTAGAATTAATCACTAATAGATTGTTCAAGGTCGATAACGATTCCAATATGTTTGGCGAGCAGGGAAGACCAATGGTAAATGGTGCATTAGCTTTATCCAAAGCCCTTTACAATATGCATTACATGCACCCATTCACACACCGACGGCGGAGGAAACCATGCAAAGCACCAGCCTACTCATCGGGAGCCTTAGGGGTTCAGTGTCTTGCTCAAGGACACTTCGATACTAACGCACAGGGAGCCGCGGATCAAACCGCGGGAACATTCCGCTTCCCAAGCGGCCGCTCTAACCTCCTGAGCCCACTGCCACCGATATCAACACATTTTATTTTATCTTGATGTGGAGCGAAATTGCACTATTTCGTTTTCTGTTCAGTGTTGATCGTGCATCATGTAGTTATATTATACCGTGGCTACTTAAGGTAATAGGTCACACAGTGTAAAAGGCCTTGAGCTGAGCAGGTTTGGAATATGCCAGAGATGTGTAGGAAAGTAGCAGTGCCTTGCAGCACCAGGCACCATAGAGGCCTTATTGTTATAGGTCTTGAAAACCGGAGGAGTAGGGGATGAGAGGGGATGATTTTCTTAATAGTGTTATGCTATGAGACATAACCACCAGCTCAGTGGCCTTGGGGTTAGAGTGTCCGCCCTGAAACTGGGACTTGTTTATTGTTTACCTTACATTTCAAGCACTTGTAGCACTGTTATTGACTTCATAAGAGTAGTGCTTGAAATGTTATTTTGTATTGCATGAATATGTTTTAATTACACTAATTAACCTCTTCATCAACAATTTGCATTTGAAGCAAACTTCACAAAATGTGGAGAAAGAAATTGTGGGAGAGAAAACAAAAATCTGCTACATCCCAATATGTTATAAAATAAATAGTATATAAATAATGCTGCTCGATTATTTGATTAACTACATGAGCAAGGTTAAGTCGGAGGTTGGTTCTAAATATCGGTTTCGTTATAATTTTCTGTTAAATACCCAGCCTTACGGCCAATTCTAGAGAGATCACCCACATTGTATTTTATGTAACTTTCCTCTTCTACCCCAGATTTGAACCCGGTTTCCTGCGCAAGTGTTGATTTTTTGTTTGTTTTTACCATTAAGCTAATAGAGTCTCTACCTAGTGTCTACGTGAGACATGACCTTTGACACGATCTAAATGTCTCAATAGAAGAGCAGCGATACAAAATACAACCACCCCAATTGTATAAGTTATATTGTACGAACACACTCCACCATACAGATTGGATAAAATTAAATTGTATTTATTAAAAAAAAAGTCACATATTGCCGCTTTAAGTCTACAGGCATGAAGTATTCAGAACTCTCCCATTGAACTTTCTAAGAACGGAACCAAGCATGCAAACTCACTGAACTGCATCAGATAGCGCTCTCTCAAGGCGTTCCAGTTTGACTCTTTTAAGTGCTGTACAGTACCAGTATAGGACGTCCATGAACCGCCGAACTGTGCGTTGGTTTTTTCCAAAGGGGGTAATTTCGTTTCTGTTGATGCGTACGGCAAGAAGCCTGGTTTACTGGAGCGAGGAGCTTGTCTCTATAGGCTTTGCTCAAAGGGACGGCTGCTGCGTCTTAAGAAAATAGCTTCTTTCTCCCCAGAGGTGTTCTCTCCCTGCATTAAAGAGCATCACCAGGCATCACTTAAGCCTACAATAGCCTCTGTGTGAATGTTTCCCCAGGGGACAACAAACGCTGGTGCTTTCTGCACACGTACAGTATCATTTGTTCTACTAGTTGGATGTCTATTACTGCAGTGGTTGTCAAAACTTGTCATGTCAAGGATCCCCAAAATGATATGTATTTGGCTGCGGACCCCCCATCTCAAAAAAATATGTTGTGCCAGGGACCTCGACAAGCATTAAACTAAATATATATATCCAAAGATTTGCACAAATGTTCAAATGTTTTCAAAAAGTATCAGATCTACAAGTGCGGCACTTTGAGAACCACTGTTCTGGGTTTCAGTGGCCCACATTTTGTGAACATGACATTTTCGGCTGGCTATTTAGAGGATTTTTTGCTATTCCGTCCTTATTATCATCGAAAAATGTTTAGTAGATACATGTTTCAATCTTTAATCTTTTTGAGAGAGAAATAAGCTACAGGTCCAATCCTAGATTGAAAAAATATTTGTATTTGCTGTATGTTTTTATTGATTGGCTACTTCGTGGTTCATGACAGCTTGTGTGTGTTTGTGTGTGTGCGTGTGTGTCCTTTGTGTACATTGTTCCTACACTGGAGTTGTGTGTGTCCATAATATGTGTGTGTAATGTAAACGCCTCCACACACACAAACATATTATGTTTGTGTGTGCAGAGGCGTACACATTATTTGCACAGCAGTGGAGCTGTGTGTGTGTGTGTGTGTGTGTGTGTGTGTGTGTGTGTGTGTGTGTGTGTGTGTGTGTGTGTGTGTGTGTGTGTGTGTGTGTGTGTGTGTGTGTGTGTGTGTGTGTGTGTGTGTGTGTGTGTGTGTGTGTGTGTGTGTGTGTGTGTGTGTGTGTGTGTGTGTGTGCGCGCAGTAGTGGTGCACTGCTCTGCCATTATCATTGTCAGCTAACAGTGGGGGTCTGTCTCTCTCTCACTCACTCACGCACACACACAAGCCATACCAGATCAATCTTCTAGTTAGGGTATCAGAAAACCATAGAATCTTCCAACACGTGTGTGTGTTGTGCCCTGCCTGTAGCTGCCACAGGACAAATGTCCACGCATCATACAGATGTCTTTTCTGGGATTTATTTCCATAACTCTGCAAACTCCTCCAAAAGACACCATTCAAGACACTGTGAAAACTAGACCATAACATACATACATGTGTTCAGTCCATAATCATTATGAAGCAGAGTCCTCACAGGTGCATCCAATTATTGACATGTTACACTGAAGTCTCTCAAACAAAGTTTGCACATTACAATAACACACAACAAATAAACACACACATCAATAAAAGGCACATAATATAACACAAATTTACCACGTGCGCCTCTTGAACCATGTGCAGAACTGTAGCATTATTATCTCTCTCTCTCTCTGGCGTTTCTCTTAAACGTGACCTCTCTGGATCAACTCTGCTTGCTTCTGACTTTTTTAATACTACTTATTCATAATGAAAAGAACCTTTTTAACCCAGAATGTACATGCATATTACATACACAAAAAAACATATATTAATGTATGACTCAAACTACTGTCTCTCCTTCCGAGAGATGACAACAACACCTTGTCACAATATTGTCCACGCGTGTGTGTGTGTGTAGCTGTCAGTGTGGATGCAGCATAATGACACACGTCTGTCCAGGGCAGACTCATTGCCACACTGCCCTCATCCCACACATTGTCCCCCCGTCCCCCCGTCCCCCCCCTGCCAAGCGAGATGATTTGTCACATGTCAAGTGACGTGTTTGAAGGATTGCCATGCTGTTGCTCTCACCTCTGTGGTTGAGACGTGTCTAGAACGACTGCTATTGTCATACATCAAGGACATAACTGTACCCCCCCGATTGACTGACTCCCTACTTGATCATACTGTAAGTGTCACACGGAAGTATCAAAAGTAGCAGATCCGCAGTGGCAATGATAATAATAAGATGCATTTTGCATTTGTGAATTTGATTATGGAGTCCTAGGGACCTTCAGGGTTCCTTCTGGGGGTTCCAAATGAACCCTTACAGGTCTGTAACTCTGAGAGTGTGCAAATGGAACCAAATGCATGGCAAAATGCATGGAAGTTAAATATTTTACAGTGCAGAAAAGCACTGATAGATGCTCTACGCCCCCGCGCACCATACTCTGTGGGTCAGTGGAAATGTGACCCATAAGCATAGGTCTGAAGTTTGACCACGCGCTATATGACCTTGACCATTAAATAAAATTATCTGCAATGCATGTCCCGACCCTAACCCTCAACTCATTCAGCTTTCAAAGATGTTATGTGTCAAAGCGTATGTGTATGAGCAGTGAAATGTTGAGGGAGAAAGACTCCACTAGACTGTCCTACAAGTAATCAAAGCAATCCAACATACATTGTACAAAATACAATACTTAATAAAAGTTAACCTGAAGGTTTTGTACCAAAACGTTGCTAATTAAATGAAACGGTGTCTTTATGGAGCAAGTATAGGTAGTGTTTATGTTATATTTTTATTCAGTTCATAGCCTAGGTAAATGTTGAATTCGATTCACCAAACAGACATTGTAATACACCTGCTCTCTGAGGGACACGAGGGGGTAGCCAATTTAGTCGTTATGCCAATTAATTCCTCCCCACACACATGTGTGTGTTGTCACTGATGTCACTGTGTATCCTGCTGACTCACCTGCCAGTGAGGAGCCCCCACCAGAAGGACATAGAGCCTTCGTCCTACTCGTCCCGCCCAACATTCCCCGCTGACGGGTGCCGCCCCCAGCCCGTAAGAGTACGTGCAGTGACCGATATCACTCTCCCTGCCCCGGCTTCCCTCCCCCGAACACGGACCAATTGTGTTCGTGTAGACGCTCGACAAAGCCGGCTGCACCCCGGTGGATTCGAACCCACAACCTCCGTGGTGGTGGGCAGGCACTTTGCCACTCTGCCACCCTAGCGTCTCCTTTTTATTAAGATAAATTAATACATTAACTCATTCCCTGCCTAGAACGACTAAAACGACTTTTGTCCTTTAAGCCCCCTCTGCCAAGAACGACTAAAACGACTTTTAATTATTTTTTTTTCTTATTTATTTATTTATTTTTTAACCCAAAGACCAAGGAGATATGATTTGTTGAAGATCTAGACTCCCATCCACTTCCTTGTTAACTTAAAACTTAAACATTTTGTATCTCGGCTCCTGAGTACTTTTTTTTTTTAATTAAAAATTTCTGGCAGTGGGCAAACGCAAAAAAATAAAGTTCTGGCAGTGAATGAGTTAAATGTTACTTTTCAGGATTCACATAAAAAATTGCAACACTAGAAGATTGAATGCGTTAAGATTCTCTTCATTTAAATACAGTAGAAACTGAAGCAAAACTGTTTTTGTTTTTTTTACATTCAACAGTACTAGGCAAAGATTCTTTGAGGTTAAGATGTCTCTCAACCCATGCTTTACCGTTCAGCAATTTTAGTTTTGTTCTTATCTTTATACAGTTGAGTATCCTTGGGTACTGGGTTTCTAAGTAACCTTGGGTACTTAGAAAAGCGCTCTATACAAATCTGAGCTACAGTACATTCACTTTAAACCTTCTTTTTCAACTCTTTATCAACTCTTATGTAATATATCGTCTCTGTTACTTTTCAGGATTCAAATTCAAAAATAGCAAAAGTAGCAGATCTACAAGCACGAAACGCGTCGCCTCGTGCTGCGTTTCGAGCTTGTAGATCTGATATTTTTGATACTTTTATGTGATGCTGTAGTTGGATCAAGTAGGGCGTTAATTTACGAAAAAACACAAAAAGATTTCTGCGAAATGTACTTAGTTACTTTACACCACTGAGTCTGCCATCTCCATAAGAGTGTCTGCCTCCTACTAACGTAGACTTGTTGCTCTTTAGCCCATTCAATCCGGGAACGCATCTGTGTCATTTTAGATTTGATCTATAACCATTATTTTATACTTTGGCTATTCAAAAATAGCAGATCATTTTTGAAAATTCGTGAATCTTTTAATATATTTTTTTTTTCAAAGCGAACATTTGTCAAATATTTTGTTCCAGGGACCCCCTGAAGCAAAGATTTGAGTTACAAATGTTCGCTTTAAGAAATATATATTCAAAGATTTGCACAAATTTTCACGATTTTTCTAAAATAGCAGATCTACAAGCTTGTATATCTGCTATTTTTGAATAGTCAAAAAGTATAAAATATGGATAAAGTGGTTACACAGTTCCCGGTTTGAATGGGCTAGACAGAGAGACAAACATGTCATCTCCAATCCAACACGAAAGGCAATATCCTCTGCTGGATTCTTGTTGTTTTTTCTTTCTGTCTTTGTTTTCTCTCTGCTGTTGTTGTTGCTGTACAGTTGTTTGGTGTTCCTCGCCTACACTGAGTTTCTGAATTCCCATTCGGTCCATTTGATCTTTCTCTTCCAAAATCGGTGCCAAGACATCATCGATTTTAGCTCAATTTGCACGCTGCCCTTGAGGCAAAGCACTTTGCCCTTTATATCACTTTTGCATATCGTCTGACAGGTGGAAACCTCATATGTCAAAAACTGTTACTTTTCCGGATTCAAATTGAAAAACAGCAAAAGTAGCAGATCTACAAGCTCGAAACGCGGCGCAAAGCAACGTGTTTTGAGTTGTGGGTTGTGGATCTGCTACTTTTGATGCTTTTCTGTGACGCTGTTGTATGTTCAAGTAGGGCATTGATTTACAAAAAAAAACACAAAAAGTTAGAATATGGAGATAAGAGGGTTCTGCCCGACAGCGACGATATCCAAATACATAATTATTATTAAATAAGAAAAAGAGGTTGCACATCAACAATGGATTCTCTCAGTGGAGTGCTAGACCCAAAGTCCAGTAGGACAAGGCATTTTACAAAATCCCAAAAGGGTAGCACACCATTGGCACACCATTTTATTGGTGTGCCAATAAAAAAATGTGAGTACTTTGTCCTCCATTTAATTGAAATGTTTGGATGTGCTACCCTTTTGGGATTTTTTTAAATTCCTTCTTTTGATGTACATAATTATTATTGTTAAAGATTTCTTGATTTTTGCATTTCTGCTTTATTGATCGTGAAAGGCCAGGACAGGAGAGAGAGAGGGCATGACCTGGGCGATATGACTTCAAATCAATACCACAATTATTTAAAACTTATGCCTCGATTCCAATTGCTGGACGATTATTTAATTAAAATTGTTTTTAAATAGTGAAAATAGCCGATCTACAATATACAATGAAGTATAATAATAAAGGGTTGAGTGGTTAATCACAATAATCGATTTAGACGATTATGAAAAAAAGATTAACCTACATGAGCAAGATTAAGTGGGTTATTGGTTCTTCAAAAAATCGGTTTTGATAGATTTTCGGTTAATTTCCCATTAACCTTCCCCAAGGAAGGAAACTATCATTCATACGTTGTTAATGGATCTGTAATTTAGCATGTTATTTTGACAAATCCCACCGCTGCTGACCATTTGGGTGCCCTTTAAAGCATAATATCCTTGTTGAGCCTCATCTTGCAATTTCTTCTTTTTTGTCTTCTCTACCCCCGATTGTAGATTTTGTTGATGATTGTTTGTTGATTCTTGATTGTAGACTTTGTAGATTTGGATTATTATTTCAAAACATACATTAACCACTTCAGCTTCTATAAATTTTGGCCATTTGAAAATAGCAGATCTACAAGCTCACAATGTGTTGCATCAGCTTGCAGCTTTGATCTGCTATTTTCAAAAGATTTGTATACACTTGAAAACTTGAAATGGGACATTCTGCACAATGAGTACTTTTACTTTTGGTACTTTAAGTACATTTTGATGCCAATTATTTTATACTTTTACTCAAGTAGTTGAATTCCGGACTTTTACTTGTAGAGTACTTCTACATTGCAGTATTGATACTTTTACTTGGGTAAAAAATGTGAGTACTTTTTCCACCACTGCTAAATTGTAATGGTAAATTGTAATTTTTGTTTGTTTCCTGTGTTTGAAGATGGTGGCGTTTGACGGCATGCAGACGAGCGACCCCGTGACGGTTGACATCCTGGTGATCGACGCCAATGACAACACGCCCCTCTTCCCCGAGGTGTCCTACACCATTGAGGTCTTCACCGACATGCAGCAGGGAGAGACCGTGCTACAGGTAAACTATCACACACTGTGTTAAACTGATCAACATCACCAATATTATCCGGTGGTGGATGGAAGCAAAGTACATTTGCTTGGTATGTGATATTATTTTATTAAAATAAGTTAATACATGTATTTAGTACTCATTGTACTAAATATGCGTTTTCTGGTCGGGATACTAATTTTATCCATTCAGGAGAGAGATTTCACACAGGACAGAGGATAAACAAGTGAATTTGGAAGTGATGACACAAAGTAATGAGCAGACATAATTGGAACTGGAACACTGTAAAATGTAAGCTGATACATGGCTACTCTCTCTCCTGATTGGCTGAAGCCACCCACCTGAAAATTTATTTTCTGTTTATTAAAGAGCTGGAGAGACGCAGATACCCGTGTTACTGAACATTATATAACAATAATTGCTATCACAATATAGTGATTTAACCTTTTTAACAAAAAAACGTTTTGTTTTAACCCATAAATATCACTTACACTACCTTTAGAAAGACAATTTAGTATCTGTTCTTGTTTTGTCACTTTGTCGTGACTATGTTTGCAAGGCAAATATTGAACTTTTGACTATACTAGAGGTTCGGGCCACTACATGGCCCTTAAACCTACGTCACACCGCCGATCCGACCAATATGTCCATGTACTGTATGGAGATCGCTGATCTCATATATGGGCAATGTCCCCTTTTGTGCCAATATATGGAGCTGACTGATATGTTTGCGCCTGATGCCATGACAACACATTGAGGTTAGGCAACAAATTCCATATTTGGGCGTAGCTGCACTATGGATTATGGCTATGGCTGAGTCATAGTGACATGAGCGTGATGATCGTGGTCCGCCGTCCGGTCCTCCCGTAAGACAATTTTAATATAAGAAGATATTATGAGAAATACATTAACCAAATTAACCACGTATGTCCTATTTAAAAAATAGAGAAAATAGCAGATGTACAAGCTCACAATGCGACACTCTCTCTCTCACACACACACACACACACACACACACACACACACACACACACACACACACACACACACACACACACACACACACACACACACACACACACACACACACACACACACCTGTAAATTGTGTACACGGCACACACACAGCAGCACACTGCTCAAATCCAAATAAGCTCAAAGAATAGAGTCCAATGCTGTGTTGATAATGGACCGAGCCTGTAGGAGAGTGTGTTCAGAGCGGTGACTAAAACAACATGGTGTCATGGACGCCCAGGGTAACAGTTTACCCAATAGATCAGCTGTCTGGACTAATCCACTGTGTTGGGTCAACAACACCACTGACCATCAGTCGATACTCCCATTGAAACATTCTGTCTGCTTCCTTCAAGCTACAAATCGTCTTTTCAGGATTCAAATTCAAATGTAGCAAAAGTAGCAGATCTGCTACTTTTGATGCTTTTGTGTGACGCTGTAGTATGATCAAGCAGGGCCTTAATTCACGAAAAAAATACACAAAAATATAGAATATGGATATAAGAGGTTTCTGCCCGACAGCGACGAAATGGATTTAGATGGTTAAAGGCTCTGCCGTTTGTGTCAAGTGATAACATGAAGGAGTTTCTTTGTTCATTCGTTTTTAGTGCTAATTATATCGATATGAACGTCATATTATCTGGGATTTGGGATATCGTAATGTATCATATGGCATACAGTAATTAGTGTTTGTCCTTTTTCTGGTTTTATCCCATTAACACCTATACGTTGTTATTCCTTTCAAGGTGGGAACACCTCTGTGTGTAGTTGTATTAACTTGTATATATATATTACTTTTATCTATTTTTAATTTTTTCAGAAAACATAGGTCAGGATATAGAAAGCATTTTTAGAACTAACACAATTAGATTTTTTTTTAGAACTAACACAATTAGAAAATTACCAATCTTCAAGTACACACGTTGTGACACATTGTAGGCTTGTAAATCTGCTGTTTTTTTTAAATGTAAAAAGAAAAAGGCACCAAAAACTTTTGATACAGAGTATGATTCAGGTATTTTGGTAAAAATAGATATTGTGATGTTTGAATTTCTCCCAGACCTAGGTTTTAGCAGTTGTGAAGAGTTTTCGAGTCTTGAGTCTTCTATATAAACATTTGTCTGATGTACAGCACACGCATACATATACACATACACATCGAGCATGTATGGGGCTGCTTGTGCACACTTGCACACACACACACGCGCGCGCACGCGCATCAGGGGGCCTCTTGTGTGCACGTGCACGCGCACACACACACACGCACACGCACACACACACACACACACACGCAGGCACATTATCAGGGAGACTCCTGCTCGAGGTGCTTGGGTGTAAGTGAAATTTTCACAATTTTCGTTAATTTCAAACATATTTTAGCAATCTATACTTGTATGCAGATTAGGCTTCAAGGAATGTGTTTTAACATATGTATATGTCTGTTGTTTTTAATTAAATAATTACAATCGATGAAAAGCTCTCCTATACAATGTTTCTCACGCCCTTTGCGCTCCAAGCCCTCGTGCTGATCTCATAGCACTGCTGCAACGTAGTATAGTTGATCTTCATCATTTGGTTGTCTGGTGTTTGGTAAACAGAGCATGAACTTGTACGTGACTCAGTCCGTGCAGCACAGCCTCTCTCAAAGATACAAAAAAAGAAAAAAGTCAGCCACTGAAAAGGTCAAGTTTAATCTGTCCTAAAATTCTGCCGTTTTTCTCCCTCCCTGAAATGAGGGCCAGTGGGGTCGCGGAGCGGCCGATACAGTGTGACCGCTTAACCGATTTCTCTAAGCCTTTTATGCGAGCCCGAGGGCTCCCGGGGGAATAACGCTCCCACTTACTTGATGCTACAGCTTTTTTTCGTGTCTCCCAGGGGCAGTCAAACAGAGAGGTCCATGGACTGCATTAAAGTTTCAACGCCGTGCAGATAAGCTGCTACAGTTGCTACAGTACAGTGGAGGAAGAATTACTTTTTATTCTACATTGTGCATTACATTCACCCATTCACGTACAAGTGGCCAGTGGTGTAGTGGAGATTTTTTTACTGGGGGGGATGCTATTTTTTTATGACATCACGCGAGTGTGCGTGCACACGTTTAGGCTATCCTGACTGTGGCTTGTGAAACGCGTTTGATCTTGCACTCCATTGCCCTGGTTAGCGCGACGCGGAATGCCACGCTATGAGCTTGTAGATATGCTATTTTTCAAAAATCTTGAACATTAGTGAACATTTTTAACACAAATCTTTGCTTCTGGGGGTCCCTGGCATAACATATTTTCAAATGGGGGTCCGGGGCCAAATATTTATCAGTTTGGGGGTCCTTGACGTGAAAAGGTTTGAGAACCACTGCTGTAGTGTACCGTACTGGAGTAAATGTACCCTGTTACTTTCCACCACTGCAGATAAGGAGCTACAGTTATGAGGTCCTCCCGACGTTTACAAACAGCATGATGTTGAACTTAATTTGCCGGAAGGAAACTCACTGGCAGCTTAACCCATTAAGACCCGGGAAAGCATCTGTCATTCTAGATTTTAACCACTTCAACCATTATCTTATATTTTGGCTATTCAAAAGTAGCAGATATACAAGCTCGGTGCCGCGCTATGAGCTTGTAGATTTTGTTTTGTTTTGTTTTAAATAGTGAAAATGTGTGCAAATCTTTGAATATGTATTTTTCAAAGTGAACATTTGTAACTCAGATCTTTGCTTCTGGGGATTCTACAATGTCTTCTAAATCCTAACAGTTTTTAGAAAAATGTTCCAATAATGGTGGTTCTCAAACTTTTTCATGTCAAGGGCCCCCAAAATTATATCAATTTGGCCGCGGATCCCCATCTCAAAATATGTTGTTCCATGGACCCCCCAGAAGCAAAGATTTGAGTTGAAGATGTTTGCTTTAAAAAATATATATATATATTCAAAGATTTGCGATGAAGATGAGCTTCTAGATCTGCTATTTTTGAACGGCCAAAGAAATCTTAAAGTGACACAGATGCGTTCCCGGATCGAATGGGTTAATTAGTTTGACAACCCAGCATGACGCGGGCGTGTGCATTACTATCACAGTTTTCCAGCAACGGGTATATCTAATGGAGATCTGATAATCTGCTCTGCCATAATGGATGTACATCCTCGTTCTAATGACATCAAAGGTATGGCATGCACATCTAGAGCTGCCATATCGTCTCTGTCGGGTGGAAACCGTGTATGTCCAAAAAAGTGGTACTTTTCAGGAAATGGAAAAATAGAGCCAAGTGTTCAAATGGACCCAGTGCAGTTATTATTTAGTCACAAGCTCTCAATATTAAAAATAAAACGACAGACACACTTATCCCATTAATACCTGGAACGCATCTGTGTCACTTTAGATTTATTTGGCTATTCAAAAATAGCAGATATACAAGCTCATAGTGCGGCACAGAGTGCCGCGCTATGAGCTTGTAGATCTGCTATTTTTGAAAAATCTTGAAACTTTTTTTTTTTTTTTTTTTTTTTTTTTTAAACTGTTAGGATTTAGAAAACATTTTTAAGAATGGCCTCAGGTCTTAATGGGTTAAAGCACTTTAACCCACTCACTCACACCTTTCTGTGTTGTTGTTGTATCCAACTGGCTCACCTGCCAGAGAGGAGGCCTCACCGGGAGGAGGTATAGAGCCTTCGTCCTACTCCTCCTCCCGCCCGACACTCCCTGCTGACAGGTGCCGGCCCAGCCCCTATATATAGAGCTATTTTCACAACATTTATCTGTGGAACCGATCGAGGCAAACAAAATGTAATGCTTCAACTCCTACTATTCCAAGTGCTTGTCGGGGTGGGGGCAAGGGGGCAGTTCAAATATGATTATTTTGGGGGGTCGCGGCCTGAAAAGATTGGGAACCCTCGATCAGTGGTTTAAAGTACATTTACTCAAGTACTTACTTAAGTACAATGTTGAGGTATTTTTACTTTACTGGAGTATTTCCAATTTACTTCTACTCCACTACGTCTCAGAGGCAAATATTATACTTTTACTACACTACAATTATTTGAAAACTTTAGTTACTAGTTACTTTGCAGATTATTATAAATTATTGCATTATAAAACATACATTAACCACTATCTACCCTATTTTATATGTAGGCTATTTGAAAATAGCCGATCTACAAGCTCACACCGCGTCACGATGCGACACATTGTGAGCTTGTAGATCTGCTATTTTCAAACATTTTAGTACTTTTACTTTTGGTACTTTAAGTATATTTTGATGCCAGTACTTGTGTACTTTTACTCAAGTAGCATTTTGAACACAGGCCTGTTCCTTGTAACAGAGTATTTTCATATTGTGATATTGCTACTTTTACTTAAGTAAATTATCTGAAATATGGAGACAGCATGTTGTCAATTGGTTATGAATTGAAACCCTTGTTTGTATAAAGGTCACTCAGTTGGTCTGCTGTTTTCTTTTTCTTTTTTTAAAGAAAGGTCTAAGGTGCTCTTGTAAAATAGCTGCTGGAAAAGGTCACTCACTTTGTACACACAGCATGCAGCATGTTTACCATTAGCTTAAATGCCAGACGTTTTGTTCTTTGGTTATGCAAGAGTGGTACTTTCATAAGTTAATAGCAGGCCACTAAAAATAGATTCTTCCTGTCATGATTGGCACAGGTGGGCGATTTGACTGAAGGAGCCGTGTGGCCGCTCCCAACCGGGAAACATTAAACGCTTGACTGGTTCACGAAGCATGGACATGATAGCTGCTCACTGTGTCCTTGCCTTAGAGCAGTGGTTCTCAACCTGTGGGTCGCGGCCCCCAGGGGGGTCCCGGCCCTCAAAAGACCATTACTGCGTCACAAATAATCAACAAACTATACTATACAGGGTCCCCACGGTCATGAAATTCCTGGAAATATTTTGAAATTAAAAATAAAAAAATCCAGTACTGGAAAAGGTTTGGAATTGATCAAAGGTCCTGGAATTTATCAAGGGTCCTGGAAAAATATTTGGCTATGCGTTGTTTTTGGCTATTGATTTTGTT
This sequence comes from Gymnoscopelus braueri, assembly GCF_963280865.1. Taxonomy (NCBI): domain Eukaryota; kingdom Metazoa; phylum Chordata; class Actinopteri; order Myctophiformes; family Myctophidae; genus Gymnoscopelus; species Gymnoscopelus braueri. The sequence goes on along the minus strand of NC_137619.1, from coordinate 12,999,973 downwards.
AACACAAAACATTTTCATAAACATGTATAACATTACACGAAATATGTAACATAAGTAGTTTTTCGCCGAACGGGCTGTGTGATGGCAGCCTAATGTATGTCTCAATTGTTAGGTTGCACTGCATAGGGTGCCAGGTTGGTGTCACGTGATAAAAAGAACAGAGCTACAAGCTCACAACGTGCTGCAGCGTGATGAGTAGTTACCTTGTAGAGCTGTTCGTTTGTCACGTGACACCAACCTGGCAACTTGTGCAGGTTGTGTGTTTGCTGTCCCAACAAACAATTGCGAGCAACATGTGAATAGTCGGTGAAGCGTAAACGAACGCAGTTAAAATATATCGGTTGAACTAGTAGTATGATCACAATGCCAGGGAAATGTTTGTTTAATACAAATGAAAAGTTTAAAGACTCGGTAAAGCGAGAAGAGGACCCGAATAGAGCTGGCTTCAAGTTATGGCACAAATCTTAGCCGGATACTGTACTGTTCCTAAAATAAATGGCACTTTAAGTTTACCACTCTTGATTTGTTTTACATAATTATGTTCATCCCTCCTCGTGTCTGACAGTATCCTCTTGTTGAAAACTTAATAGGAAAAACATAGGAAAACCTACAACAAAAGTGTAATTTAAAACATCCTTGCATCCTTCATTACTTTTAAATTCATAAATGGGGCAAATGCAAGACAATATTATTTTATAAAAAAAAGTCATACGGATGCCATATAATGAGTCTTGTATTCCAGTGAGCTATGCCCTAATTTTGCACGAAAATTTGAATGGAATTGTACCATTCTATATTATATTTTTGCTACACTGCCTATCTTTGGGCATTGTACATAGGAGTAAGAGACACATTATTGCGCTGAATGATTGTTATATAGGCCTGGAAATTGGGCTAAATATTCTGGAAAAGTTTTGGAAAAGTTTTGGAAATTCATTGCTAAAAATGTGTGGGGACCCTGACTATAGAAACTGGTCAAACATTGGCTAAATTGTCAAATAATAAGAAAGAGGAACATTTTTGGAAAATAGCTCACAAGCTCACAAGCGAGCTTCTAGATCGGCTTTTCACAATATTTATCTGTGGAACCGAGTCAAACAAAATGTAATGCCTCAACTCCTACAATTTCAAGTGCTTGTTAGGGTGGGGGGTCCCCAGTTCAAATATGATTATTTTGGGGGGTCGCGGACTGAAAAGGTTGAGAACCACTGCCTTAGAATGTGTGACAATAAAGCAACATTATTTTGCACTGTGACAGTGTTCGTTTTCTGCCTGTATTCTCTCCAGTGGTGGACAGTAACAGTAATCAAATACAAATATTGTACTTTTGACTTTTGGGAAAAGAGTACCCTACATTATGAATTAGCCACTAATTTGGTTTTCAAATTTCAAATATAGTGAAAATAGCAGATCTATAACCTCACAACGCATCGTGATGCAACACGTTGTGAGCTTGTAGATCTGCCATTTTCTCAATTATATAATATTTAATTACATTTTTAAGCAAATACTCCAGTACTATAACTCGGGTACAAATTTGACAGAGCAACTTTCACTGTAATATTTGACCAGGAGCTTGTGATAGTTAGATACTATCTATACTTTGACTCAGTTACTGGTCTTTAGTACTATTGTCCACCACTGACTCTCTGTCCCTCGCTCTCTGTCCTTCTCCCAGTTGGCAGCAACGGACTCCGATGAAGGACTGAACGGCCTGGTGACCTATACGATCGTGACCGGTGCCCAGGGAGACTTTGTAATCAATAACTTCACCGGGCGCATCACCGTGGCCCAGGGGGTCAACCTGCAGGTGGGGAAGTCCTACGCCCTCACCGTCAAGGCATCAGATAACGCGCCGGAAATACAAAGAAGGTATATTCCCTCTGTCCACTTCTCTCTCCCAATCCTCTTTTCTAATATTCTTATTTCTAATATTTCTAATCTTTTCTTTTTTTTCTCCAGAATATTATTTCTCATATTATCCATTTCCTTCTGAACTCTATAATATGTAAATGATTTTCTACCATATGAACTGGCAACTTTGTCGATTTTGCACCCAAACCCTATTTTAATTGATGTTGAGGACATAATAAACGTGATGGCATCAGCTGAGGGGCCAGTCTGACTTGAACTACAGGAAACATGGGCTGTGTAGTCCATTGTAGTCCAGGAAGAACTACAGGAAACATGGGCTGTAGTCCATTTTAGTCCATGAAGAACTACAGGAAACATGGGCTGTGTAGTCCATTGTAGTCCAAGAAGAACTACAAGAAACATGGGCTGTGGTCCATTGTAGTCCAAGAAGAACTACAAGAAACATGGGCTGTGTAGTCCATTCTAGTCCAGGAAGAACTACAGGAAACATGGGCTGTGTAGTCCATTCTAGTCCAGGAAAAACTGACAATCTGTATGATGAAATCAAAGTCGCCAAAATCATGTTCAAAATATCAAAACACAGAAAAAACTCAAAACAGACTCTAACATCATGCATGTTTATGATGTCCTCAACTTCATTAAAACAGGATTTGGGTGCAAAATTGGCAAATGTGCCGTTTAAGACTTTTTGGTTCCCCCAGGCGCCAATGGCCTAGTGGTTAAGGTGCATACCACACAATAGGCTCGAATGCAACCTGACAGCGAGTCGCAGGTTCGATTCCCGAGCCCGACAAACTTTGCTGCGTGTCATTCCCCGTCTCTCTCATGTTTCCTGTAATTCTCCACTGTATCTATCCAATTAAGCAGTGGTTCTTTAAGTGGGGAACCCCCCCCCCCCCTCCTCACATTATTTGAATAGCCAACATTTACAATGATCCGTTGCCCTGCCCTGTTGGGTCTGATGTGGGTGGATGTGTAATTATGTATTCTTCTTTGTACAACCTTTGATACACAATCATGTCTGATTCAATCTCGTTTTCATCAGACTGTGTAAGTAATCTCTCACTGGTAATCAGTGCTACTTGTTTAACATCATCTATCTTTTGTTTCAATTGAATGCCCTAATGCACGCAGACCGGCTCACTTGTTCATTTATCAATGGCGCGGGAAGCGCTGGTTTGGCTGAATAATGGAAAGGAAAAAGATAGTCAATAAAACAAAAGGCTGACAGGCTCTGAGATAATTTGTTGTGAGTCAAACAGCAGATGGCCTCTTGTTTTGCCGAACGTGGCAGATGCCTTTGTCTCATTTCTTTTAATCGCTTCCAATCATTTGTTTCACTAAACATTCTTTTTAATCATCGTAGTAGGAGTTGTTTGATGCGTTGTCCCCTCCTTGTCTTGTCTTGTTAAACTAAAAAACAACTTTTGTTGTTTTTTTCTGTAAAAGCACCACCCTTCAGAGTAAGTCAAACAAGCCAATACTTTTGTACTTTTACTCAAGTTACATTTTGAATACAGGCCTTTTACTTGTAACGTTTTTATAGCGTCTCTGTCGGGTGGAAACCTCATTATGTCCAAAACTGTTACTTTTCAGGATTCAAATTCAAAACCATCAAAAGTAGCAGATCTACAAGCTCAAAATGTGTCAGTTGGTGCTTCGGGATCTGCTACTTTTGACACTTTTGTGTGACGATTGCGATCAAGTAGGGCGTTAATTTACGGAAAAACACAAAAACATTAAATATGGAGATAAGAGGTTTCTGTGCCCGACAGCAACGATAGTGGCATTGCTACCAGTCTACTTGCACTGCTTTTTTTCTTTCTTTTTTTTTCATGGCACAAAGCGTTAGGTCACAGTGGAATAGGTATTACTGGAGAGACGGTTCTCCATGACTGGGTTTCACTGTGCAAATACATCCCCGACCCCGGGCCTGACAAACAGAAGGGCCAGGGCACACCTCACTAAGCTATGGATCAAAACAGGAGGCTCAGATTGGAAAGGAAAACACAGAATATCAGCAAATAAGATTATCAAACTACCTAGTGGTGTAAAGTAACTAAGTACATGTACTCAAGTTCTGTACTTAAGTACAGTCTTGAGGTATTTTTTTTTACTTCACTTGAGTATTTCCCAATTTTCTGTACTTTAACTTCTACTCCACTGCATCTCAGAGGCAAATATTGTACTTTTACTCGACTACAATTATTTGAAAACTTTAGTTACTTTGTAGATTTGGATTATTATTACTTAACATACGGTACATTAACCACTTCAGCCCTGTATACATTTCGGCCATTTGAAAATAGCCGATCTACAAGCTTGTAGATCTGCTATTTTCAAACGATTTTTAAACATTTCATACATTTGAAAACTTAACCCATTAAAACCAGGAAAGCATCTGTGTCATTTTAGATTTTTGCGTTGGTTATTCAAACATCGCAGATCTACAAGGTCACTTTGTGACACGCTGCGAGCTTGTACATCTGCTATTATCATTATTATTTTTAAATCTTGAAAGTGTGAGAACTACTAATTTAGAAGGCATTTGTAGACTCGGCCACAAGTCTTAAAGGTTTAAGTACATTTCGATACCAAGACTTTTGTAATTTTACTCAAGTAAATTTGACTTTTAACAGAGTATTTCTACATTGCGGTATTGTATACTTTTACTTCAGTAAAATAAGTACTTTTTCCACCACTGCAAACGACAGGATGAATGCCAAACTTGTCTTATTACCCTGCAGATTCCTTTATTAATTTTTTTACGGTGTACGAGGGTGCTCACTGCTCTGTGCCGTTTCTGTCCACAGAGGCACCCTTTATAGCAGACTAATGACATGTTTCATGCCATGTTGATTGAAGGATTTAACAGTCAACCATCCAACTCCGCTGTGGAGTGCACTACTTCTACCCTAAAGAGATAATAGCCTGCTGTCACACTACTGACTACTGCAGCAACCAACTGAGAACCAGTGACCACTGGAACACAAGACTATTGGCTCTTTTATATTACAAGAGCTAAGTGAGCCGTACCGCTCCATGTAGAATATTTGCAGGTCCTGAATTTTTGGTAATACTTTAAGGCAGGGTCTATAATGCGTTATAACCACATTTGTAATTCATTATAACACTTGTTATAAGTGTTTATAATTATGCATAACAACTTATAACAAGGTTTATTAAGTATTATACTTATATAATTTACAAGTGCTGGTCGAAATGCATTAAACTCAGTGGAACAGCACATTATAACTACTAGGTAACACTTTACTGAAAGGTCGGGTCTATAATGCATTATAATCCCATTTGTAATGCATTATAATCCATCATAATGCACTTGTACTGCTTCATAACTCGTGTTATATAAATGTTTATAGTTATGCATAACAACTTCTAACAAAGACACTTTATAACTAGCTAAGTTAAGGTAGTTATTTTTATATATTTATATTTTATATATTTATTATGTGCTGTTCCACTCAACTTATAATGCATTATGACCAGCACTTACAATACGTTATAAACGTTGTTATAAGTTGTCATACATGATTATGAACATTTATAACGAGTGGTACAATGCCTTATAAGCACATTATACTGCATTATAAATGAGATTATAATGCATTATAGACCCTACCTTTAAGTAAAGTGTTACCGTGGATGAGGCACACAAATCACGGTGCCTACACGTTATATTATGCCAGCACCAACAGGTTTTGCCAAAAAATGTTTTTCCCTGTTCTGAAATATGCTGTCGATTCCGATAGTAGAAATAGCGTGGTTTAGCCTTTACCTTAGTTTTGAAGGTGTGAATAAACCATATAGGTCTGTTGTGATCCACCCATCAGATATAATGATGGTGTGCATCATTTTATGATTACTACATGGCTTCGATATCGTTGCTGTCGGGCAGAACCTCTTATCTCCATATTTATCTTTTTGTGTTTTTCCATAAATTAACGCCCTACTACAGCGTCACACAAAAGCATCAAGAGTAGCAGATCTATAAGCTCGAGCTGGTAGATCTGCTACTTTTGCTATTTTTGGGCGGTGAAACCGCCCCTATAAGTGAGATTTGGAAAAATGTACATTTTCCTGCGCTGAGATCTGGGCCCAGGAAATTTGTAGAATTATCCTGCGCTGTGATTGGCCAATCACAGTCTATTCAGGACTGTGATTGGCCAGTGTCACATGACACATGTGCATAGCCCTATATAAGCAACCATAACTCGAAAAAAAACAAGATTTTGTTTTTTTCGAGTTATGGTTTCGTCCATCATAAAGAGTGTTTCAATAAATGTATTTATCTTTTGTACATGATTGGTTGACTCCATTCAGTATTGTGATTAGCTAGCAAGACACCGCCCACTTCACACAGGGTGTGATTTTTGGGCGGTGAAACCGCCCCTATAAGTGAGATTTGGAAAAATGTACATTTTCCTGCGCTGTGATCTGGGCCCAGGAAATTAGTAGAATTATCCTGCGCTGTGATTGGCCAATCACAGCCTATTCAGGACTGTGATTGGCCAGTGTCACATGACACATGTGCATAGCCCTATATAAGCAACCATAACTTGAAAAAAACCAAAATTTGTTTTTTTTCAAGTTATGGTTTTGTCCATCATAAAGAGTGTTTCAATAAATGTATTTATCCTTTGTACATGATTGATCGACTCCATTCAGTATTGTGATTAGCTAGCAAGACACCGCCCACTTCACACAGGGTGTGATTTTTTTATTTGAAACAGTTTTTGACATATGAGATTTCCACCCAACAGAGACGATATATTAAGTTATCAATGGTTATTAAAGTTATTATTGGCTAACAGCGAATAAGATGTACCGTACATGTTTAGCTACAACAGCTTGCAGAGCAGTTATGTGTTGATAATTGTGTAAAATGCTTACTACTGCAGGTCTATTATGAGCTGGTATTCCTCTTCTTTTTTAGGTCATTACTACAGCTTTCTGGAATAGGCCTAATACATTAATGCCTGTCCCAAGATTGATGAAGATAGTTACAACACAATGTTCTTATTAAAAGGAAGGCCCCAAAATATAAATAAACACAAATGATATTTTAATCGTTGGCAAGTGGCCAGAGTGATAATGGACTCTGTGCACATTTGGAATAATGCACCCCGTATCGGAGTGAGGCAGAGGATAATTAGCCTCTCTGCCTCGATATATTGGACTGGCTCTAGTTCTGACAGTGCCATAGCCCAGTGGTTCTCTAACTGGGGGTCGGGACCCCGGGGGGGCACATGATTATTTGGGGGGTCCTCGGATGACAGTGAAGTGACAATTCAAGGACTTTTAAGACCTTTTTAATACCTCAAAAGAAAAAGACCATTACTGCATCAAACATAATCAACAAACTATATATCGTTGATGTCCGGCAGGAACCAGCTAACTCCATGTTTCCGCTTTTGCTTGTAGATCTGCTATTTTCACTATTTATCTGTGTCAAACTAAATAGAATGCCTCACTCCTACATTCCAACTGCTTGTCAGGGTGGGGAGCAGGGGTGAAAGTGGGCCGGCACGGTCCGGAACGGCGTTCCGGTAAAAGATTAGGTGCCGGAACGCCGTTCCGTTAAGAAAAATTCGAAGGTAGTTGTGAAAATCCCATATTAAATAACCTGCCACAGACCCATGGCCATGTTCAAGAAGAAAACATAATCTACTAACGTCAGATTAACACACACAATTATTAAATTTTCTAATAAAGTGCTTTTGAATTGTTCCACTGTGTGTTTGTGTCAGCTTAATCCGTGCTATTTTTACGGTGTTTATTTATTTTACGGAGACGAGAAGCGTCTCCTCTTCTCCAGCGAAACGAAACTGGGACTGGGATCAATTCACTTTGCAGCTTGGAGATCCGGTATAAAACGGATACGGAAACGGCCGTTGTCCGTGCCTGTGTGTATGTGCAAATTACCGGATAAAGAAGGCGGGCTTTACGACGAATTAAATCCCACCAACGTTCAAAACATGTTTCTGGTTGGCTGACAGACTAGCATAGTTAGTTCTGATTGGTTCAACACGTCTTTTCTCGAGAAAAAAAGAAAAGAAAAGAAACGCGAGTGGAAATAAACACTGTTTTGATGAAGAATGCAATTTTAAAAATAAATGAAGCACAATGCAACGAAAACTAACTGAGATGTTTAAGAGAAAAGAAGACAGAGTTGAAGAAGCTGACAATGTGGTTAAAAACAAAGTTTGTAGAACAACAACGCCCAGGTACAGTGGTGGGAAAAGTACTCAATTACTTAAGTAAAAGTATCAATACTGCAATGTATGTATGTAAAGCACTCTGTTAAAAGTTTGGAATTGAAAATTTACTTGAGTGAAAGTACAAAAGTATTGGTATCAAAATGTACTTAAAGTACCAAAAGTAAAACTACTAAAATGTTTGAAAATAGCAAATCTACAAGCTTGTGGAGCTTGTAGATCGGCTATTTTCAAATAGCCTAGGTATAAAATAGGGCTAAAGGGATTAATGTATGATTTATAATGTAATAATGTATATCTGCAAAGTAACTAAAGTTTTCAAATAATTGTAGTGGAGTAAAAGTCTGGAACCCTCCCAAAACACAGAAAGAACCCTCCCAAATCCGCCATATAACCACATTTTTTACATTAGTATAAACCCATTTTGTTTGAATATTTTATTAGGCAGAAATTGTTTTTTGTGATAATAAATTGGTAAAATCAGGCAAAAATATGAATTAAATAACATAACCCTAACCTAACTCCTAATCCTAACCCTAAAACCAAAATAAAGAAACCAAAAACTGGAACCGAACCCAATCCGCCCAGAACCGCGAAAAAAACGGACCCAATCCGCCCAGAACCGCAAAAAAACGTACACCCCCGGCCGCGCGGCCTAACAGTTCCGGCAAGAACTCTCAGCCACTTTCACCCCTGGTGGGGAGGTCCCCAGTTCAAATAGGATTATTTTGGGGGGTCGCGGCCTGAAAAGTTTGAGAACCACTGCCATATAGCCACCTGGAGTAACCAACTGAACGTTTTGAAGCAGCGTGTTGATGTGTGCTGTTGTTGTCTTCTTCTCCAGGAGCTCCATTACCACCGTGTACATTGAGGTGTTGCCTCCTAACAACCAGAGTCCCCCTCGCTTCCCTCTCTTCATCTACCGCCTGGAAGTCAGTGAGGCCATGAGGATCGGAGCTATACTGCTGAATCTACAGGTTAAACATGCACACACGCACACACACGTTTCTGTATCTCTATACAGAAACTAATAAATACGCACATCACTTAGTTGAGGTGCGTATTTTAGGTTGGAAAAGAAAAAAAGAATAAACCCGCACACTCATCTGCTCCAATGTAATTTAATGACAACATTTCGAGCCTAAGGCTCTTCATCGTGTCAAACTCGACTTTCTATACTAAATATTTTCTGTTTTTACTCTAAACAAAAGCTCCAAGCAAGTTTCATTCGTTTTCATTTATATAAACAAAGACTTTGATCTGAAATCGTAGTTGATGTTGAAACATGGTAAACCCTACTGCAGTAGAAAATATGTTAGCCTCCAGAAAGGCTGTTAACTTTATACTGTAGCTCCAACACTATCTCAGTGGCAGGCTATTAGGCTGCGCTGACATTATAAATGTAGCCTTATAGGCTACATTTATAATGTCAGCGCAGCCTAATTTGCGCAGCCTAATTGCACTGCCTGAGCCCGGCCCGAAGCATATGTGACAACTTCGGCCCAGCCCGCCGAGTCGAAAATAACTTTGCCGCTGATGTTAACCCTCAAAGTGTGCCCCCCCCCACCCAAAATCCAAGTTAGGTGCCCCTGGTGCAACAAAGTATAAATCAGGCATATCCCTAACCCCAACCCCTGGGCCTAAACCTAGCCTCTTATTGCCCAATTCTAACCACAACCCCAACCTGATTTTGTCCTAATTGCCTAACTCTAAGCATATACAACAATATCACCACACACAGCCGTATCTCACAACCATTTCTCTTGTGATGACCAGGAAAACACACACACACAAAACACATTTTCCCTCTCAAAATGTTTTGGTATATAAAGCATATTGTGAAGACTGACCCAAACCAAGACTCAGAGACTTGAAGCCAAAACAGGGGCATTTATTTTCAGACATATTTGGGAGCGGGGAATACTGTCAACAAAGGAAGAGTTTAATCAAATAATAGTTCATCCCGGTCCGAGGGTTATTCCATGCACATTTCATCAGTGTTTCCTTCAGTATCCTAGGTTTGCCTACAAAGCAAAAGAAAGGTCATGTCAGTGCGTGATTCACCAGTAACAGAATGTAGTGGGGGATAGTGGAAATCTCGCTTTACCGCCTGAGCACCCGTCCATTCACCAAGGAGAGCCAGTCTGGACTGAGGACTGGCGTGTGGCCCACCTAGCCGGTCAGCGCAGGTGGTAGATTGGCAGGTACCGCCCCACAATCAGTGGTGGAAAAAGTACTCAAATTCTTTACTTAAGTAAAAGTACCAATACTGCAATATAAAAATACTCTGTTACAAGTAAAAGTTCAGAATTCAAAATTTACTTGAGTAAAAGTACAAAAGTATTGGCATCAAAATGTACTTAAAGTATCAAAAGTAAAAGTACAAAATATTTGAAAATAGCAGATCTACAAGCTCACAACGCGTCGCGATGCGACGCGTTGTGAGCTTGTAGATCGGCTATTTTCAAATAGCCTAGGTATAAAATAGGGTTAAAGTGGTTAATGTATGTTTAATAATATAATAATGTATATCTGCAAAGTAACTAGTAACTAAAGTTTTCAAATAATTGTAGTGGAGTAAAAGTACAATATTTGCCTCTGAGATGTAGTGGAGTAGAAGTAAAAGTATTAGAAATTGGAAATACTCAAGTAAAGTACAAATACCTCAAAATTGTACTTAAGTACAGTACTTAAGTAAATGTACTTAGTTACTTTCCACCACTGCCCACAATGACGCTGCCTAGGCTGGGACGCTGTCCTCTCGGCTGTGCTCTGCCCCTGTATATGGATTTATCCCCCAATCCATACTGTTTAGCTGGCTATCAGAGATCAATGGCAGCCTATAGAGCTGTGATAGGATTTGACCTTCCCTGTGTGTGTGTGTGTCTCTGTATAGGCCTCAGACAGAGAGAATGACCCAATCACGTACAAGATCATCAGCGGGGACCCCCAGAAGACCTTCAACCTCACTGAAAAGTAAGTTCATCATATTGCTTCGGCAAGTCGAGGACAGCCACATAAATATAGACCTACAATCACGTCTCTGTCGGCTGGAAACCTCATATGTTCCAAACCGTTACATTTCAGGATTCAAATAAAAACACAGCAAAAGTAGCAGATCTACAAGCTTGCAGATCTGCTTCTTTTGATGCTTTGGTGTGACGCTGTAGTATGATCAAGTAGGGTGTTAATTCACGAAAAAACCACAAACAGTTAAAATATGGAGATACGAGGTTTCTGCCCCGACAGGCCCGATTACATGGTCGGACAGCCACCACAGTTTGCTCTCCGGAGGGGTCCAGTGATCCAGCTGTGCGACAACGTCATAACTAATTGCTGTCACTTCCGAATGAAACAAGCTGAGCGTGGAGCACTCCGTTTCCATAAAGACAACCTGATCCATTCCTCAGACTTGGCCTCCTCGCTCCAAAGGCGGGGCGAGGGGTTGTCACACCTACTGCTAGCTCCAAAATAGTTGAACTCAGGCTATAGGTGTGACTGCTTAAACTCATTCAATCCAGGAACGCATCTCTGTCATTTTTTGAGTGGTGCTAGCCACTCCAAGGAGTGACATTGTCCTGGTGTGTGTGTGTCTGTCTGTCTGTGTGTATGAGCACGGCCTCTCTGTATGTTTGAGCACAGCCTCAACAGCTGCGGCTGATTGCAACACAAAGATGCAACCAGTTACACTAATTATACACACACACGCACACACACACTCACACACAACACACACTTTTGAGTAAAAATACTTAATGAGTAAAAATACTTAAAATGAGTAAAAATACTTAAATATTAGTAAAGATACTTTAAAGTTCCTAAACTGAGTAAAAATACTTTAAATGAGTAAAAATACTTAAAAGATGTTAAAATGAGTAAAAACACGTAAAAATCAATAAAAACATTTTAAAGTACTTAAAATTAGTAAAAATACTTTGAAGTCATCAAAGTCTGTAAAAAGTAACTAACGAAATGAACTCATGAAAGGCACCACTCTCTTCACACTGGTGTGATTTTTCTTTGGCTATTGAAAAATAGCAGATCTACAAGCGCATAGCGCGGCACAGAGTTCCACGCTATGAGCTTGTAGATCTGCTATTTTTTTGAAAAATCTGGAAAATTTGTGCAAATCTTTGAAAATATATAAAAATAAAAACATATGTATTCAAAGATTTGCAAAATTGTTCACGTTTTTTTCAGAAATCACGCTATGAGCTTGTATATCTGCTATTTTTTAATAGCCAAATAAATCTTAAAAATGACACAGATACGTTCCCAGTCTTAATGGGTTAAATGTGCCATCAGCCATCCTACAAAGGAATCAGCGTTTAGATGAGGGAAAAGGCATAAGGAGAGACATAATGGATGGACGGATGGAAGGGGGGGTGGCTGAGTAAGAGGAGGGATTGCCGGTCGGTGGCTCAAAATGGGTCGTATAGTTTAGTTTTTTACCCCCTTGTTTCTCCACAATTTAGTCGTCATGCCAATGGATTCCTCCCCACACACATTTCTGTGTTGTCACTGCTGTTGTATGCTACTGACTCACCTGCCAGTGAGGAGCCCCCACCGGGAGGACATAGGGCCTTCGTCCTACTCCTCCCGCCCAACACTCCCTGCTGACAGGTGCCGCCCCAGCCCGTAGGAGTACACGCAATGACCAATCTCACCCTCTCCTTCCCTCCCCCGAAATTGGGCCAATTGTGTTCGCATAGACGCCCGACGAAGCCGGTTGCGCCACGGTGTATTCGAACCCACAACCTCCGTGGTGGTGGTCAGGGACTTTACCACTGCACCACCCCGAGTCATATAGTTTTAGTCTTGAGCTGAGTAGTAGAAAAAAGTGCTTCGGTTGATTGGGACCCAATTACCCTAACAAGCTCTTGTGTTGGCAACGTATTATACTAACGCAAGGGCTATGTTGAAGCCCTCACATCTGTTGGAGAGGCGGCAGGGTTTTATCTGGGCTTTTTATGGAATTTTGACAGAATCTCATAGCAAACGGTGGCTGGCTCATCAAAGTGGCCTGGTGGATGATGGAACATCATATCTGAAGGAACCCTGACAAAAGGAGACGTTGACCCATTCTTAATCTTTGATTAGGTCGCTCTTTTCATGTTGCTCTGTCGAGTGCAAAGGCCGGGAAACTAGGGGGCGCTTTTGGACAAAGAGTAATGACATGTAACCGAGAGTCCCTCCGTCCTTCGCCCCGCTGTGTTCGACATGAGCATGAGGGTGGCTGGAAGAAAAGAAGAGAGGAAGAGATGGAGGGAGGGAGGATGGGGAGGTCAGACGGGAGCCTTTAACCCATTAAGACCGGGAACGCATCGGTGTGTGTCATTTTAAGATTTCTTTGGCTATTCAAAAATATATAATATATGTTTTTGGAAAAGAATCTGGCGTTTTTTGCAAATCCTTGAATATTGTTTTAAAGCGAACAAAATATTTTTTGATGGGGGGGTCTGCAGACAAATACATATCATTTGGGGGGTCCTTTGACATGAGAAAAGTTTGAGAACCACTGATATTATAGCAGCTTTTTCAAAGGTTAGGATTCAGAAGACATTTGTTGAATCCCCCAGAAGCAAAGATTTGAGTAAAAAAATATATATTCAAAGATTTTGACAATTTGGACAACGTTGATCGTTGGTTTGTTGATCTGCTATTTTTGAATAGCCAAAGAAATCTAAAAATGACAGATCCTTTCCCGGTCTAAATGGGTTAAACAAAGAAAATCATTGTCATCAGCCTCCCACTGATAATACAGATTGTCAGGGCGAGTGATGGAGTAATTGCGTTAGGGCGTTTTCACACTTGGACACTTTCAGCCCCTGAAGTAGACCCAGACCATGATTCACTCCCAAAGAGCACACACACTGTTCAGGGGTCTGCCGTGAGACTAGTCGCACCAGGGGGTAACGTGTGTCCCCCTAGGGGCTCTAAGGAGCCATAGGCGCGCTGCTGCTCCAGTCCACACCAAACTTGGCACAAACACTGTTCAGGGGACTGACATGGGAATAGGCACACCAAAAAAAGCATAAATTGCACACATATGAGGCGCTATAGAGCAGTGTTTAAAACTTCAAATGGCCAAGGCTCTGTGAACATTGCTCTGATCAGCGCAATATGGGACTAGATTTGAAGGACTCGTAGCCGCTTTCAAATCTAGTAGTGAAACTACTCACAATGCTCACAATGCGTAGTTTTGTGAGCTTTTTTTATTTTATTTTTGAAAATCTTTTGAAATTATAATGACCCAAAAGTTAAATTTAGAAAAAAAGAAAAAAATGTGTCCATGGCCCAAAAACTGGGTCCCAACTCATTATTTGGGAAACACTGGTCCAAAATGCATTTCTTTTTATAATCCAGTTGTTGTTTGCCATCCCCTAAGTAAGCGCGAGTAAACATGGAGGGAGGAAGGAGGCCTTATGTGTGAATGTCTGAATGGGGGAGACGTGGATAGACTGAGAACGCGGGGCTCTTTGCCAGACACGTTCCTTATATTAACCCATTAAGACCGGAAACGCATCTGTGTAATTTTCAGATTTATATGGCTATTCAAAAGATAGCAGATGTACAAGCTCATAGCTCGTCACCAAGCGTGGCACTGAGTGCTATTTTTTTTTAAACTTGAAAATGTGTGCAAATCTTTGAATATATATATATACATTTTTAACTCAAATCTTTGCATATGGGGGTCCCTGTAACAAAATATTTTCAGATGGGACTGGGAGGTGGTCCGCGGACAAATACATATCATTTTGTTCGCTTTAAAAACTTATATATTTGAAGATTTTCACAAATGTTCATGATTTTTTTTAAATGGTGGTAATATCTGCTATGTTTAATAGCCAAAGAAAAAAATTTTACACATATGCTCTCCCGGTCTTAACGGGCTAATTGATTACAGCTCTCTGTGCGTCTGCCACGCTCAGTGTCTCCCAGGCAGCCAGCTATGTGTGCGGCAGGGAGGCGCATTGTTGCTTCGCCTTTTGTTTTCTCTTAACACATCGGGTGCCAAACACGGTCTGAACCGTGTTTGCGCAGAGTAGCGGTCCGGTGCCGAACACGGTCCAGACCGTGAAATATGTCTTTTTGTTTTTTTCGTTTTTCTCCACACGGGCGGGGCTAGAGCAGCTCTGGGAGTACCCATTGTGATCTTGAGAAGGATAGGCCAGATAGATCACCGGAAAAACAAAAACATGGCTGCCATCCACTTCCTGTCTATTTCCTTCTTTAAAACACCTATATCTCCGAATCTGTTTCCGGTGGGGAAAACCGGTCATGCGCGATGCGCGATCCCCCCCCATTGTAACTCGCGAGTGAAATGTTATCGTTCCAGGCTGTAGCCAGGGTCATCGCGCAACATGAATGGATGTTTTTTTTTACATGGATTTGCTCCTCGTGGAGTCTAGAGCTTTAAACAGCAAAGCGCAGTCAATGGGGAGAATGCTGGCACCCAACGTAAGTTGTTATGAAAAAATGCTGGCACCCAATGTGTTAATCTGCTCCGCCGTGTTGGAACGGGTTTGTTTTTTTTTTATTTTTAAATGGAGGCATGATTACTTTTCCAGTTGCACGGGGTGGCAACTGTCGCAGACAAAAACACTGTGACAACACACCACAGTGATTGGGGACAGCTGTTGTTATCGTTGCTTGCTTCTGCTGTCGTATAATCCCTCCAAACTAGATATGACAGACTGGAGAGACACACACACAAACACGTTCGTATTACTATACTTGTAAGGACACAACATTTTTAGGACGGCCTCGAAAATGACCCATAAATAGCGCGTTGTGAGCTTGTAGATCGGCTACTGTATATTCCAGTGCGTGACACTGGCATGCAACTAAGTATCGGTTATATCCCTAACCCCGACCCAAAACTTGTCCTAATTGTAAGCATAATTCTAACCATCTTTTCTTTTTTTGTGAGGACCAGGAAAATGGTCCTTACAATGTCTGTTTCTCTATTTCTAATGCTTGTGGAGACATTTGGCCCTCATAATTATAGGAATCCTAGCGTGCGCACACACGCACGCCTCAGCATTGCCTCTGAAAGACAGAAACGTTGTCATTGTGTGGCATACCTCTCAGAGACCTAGCAGTAGAACATCTTTCGAGCTCGATGAACCAAAGGATAATTGGCTATAAATCAAAGCTGAGGACTTTTCTGTTGTCCGTTGCCTTTTATTATTTTTTATTTCTCGTGCTGCACATTATAACGAATTCTCATATTATCTTGTTTTATTTGAGCTAATTCATATTTTCTATTCTCTTGACACTTTAATAAAAATGTATAAGTGTATTCAAATGTCCCTTTTTTATGCGTTTCTTTGGTTGTAATGCTGGTTGGGGTTCAGTGTCTTGCTCAATTGTTAATGTTTCGTGTAAAGCAGTGGTTCTACAAGTGAGGTCCGGGGACTTGCATCGTTCCCGGCTTACATCATCGTACAATAGAGATGCGCGGATCGCGGTTTTAGCCGCGGTTGCCGCAGTTAACCGCAGTTTGGGTGGATTTGGGTCAATCAAATATAATTATTAATTCATATTGGATAAACCGCGGGTGAAGTAATGCGGGAATTAAATTAATGATATCAATCTATAGGCCTATAATAGCTTTTAAAAAGCACTTAATTTCACCGTGTGTGCGTTTGTAGTATTTTAATATTACACATTTTACACCAGGCACAAAATAGCCGCTCACATGTTGCTTTGCAGGCAGCAGCCAGTGTTGCCAGGTTGCGAGAGAAATAAGTAGCCAGGTCTATGAAAACAAGCCCAAAACAAGTGCCAAACAAGCCCAAAAGTCGCAACACAGAGCATTGTTTTAGCTCTGTGTTTTGTTTTCACTTTTTCTTTCTTTTTCTGTAAAGCACTTTGAGCTGCATTTATGTCATGAAAGGTGCTATATAAATAAAGTTTATTATATTAAAAGTCGCTTATAAAAAGCTTATAAAAAGCCGACATGGCAACAAAGTGGTTGAAAGCGAAAGTAACTTAATGAAGACGTGCGCTTGTTGTTACCATGGTTGTGGATTGTATACAGTCACTGCATCGCGACAGTGGTGAGTAACACTGTTTATAAGAAAACTAACGTCAGGAAAATAACAATTATTTGGTGCGGTTGGTGCGGATCTATAAATAGGATGATATAAGTACCGCGGGTGGATGGCGGATGGATAATGAACTTGTTAACGCGGATTTGGGTGACAAAAAAACCCATCCGCGCATCTCTAGCGTACAAGCCTTTCCTGGATCAGGGGACCCAGTATGAAAATCTCGAAAGCGTTTGTGGCCCACCCATCTGACCACTTAACAAGTTAAGTGGTCAGATTGGGGGGGCCTCGTGCATTTTCAGAGCATGTTTATTTTCAGTGGTGGAAAGTAGCTAAGTACATTTACTCAAGTACTGTATTTAAGTAAAATGTTGAGGTATTTTTACTTTAATATTAAAGTAAAGAGTATTTCCAGTGTTCAGTACTTTTACTTCTACTCCACTACATTTCAGAGGCAAATATTTTACTTTTACTCCACTACAATTATTTGAAAACTTTAGTTACTCGTTACTTTGCAGAGATAAATGATTATATTGTAAAACATACATTAACCCCTTTAGCCCTATTTTATACATAGGCTGTTTGAAAATAGCCGATCTACAAGCTCACAACGCGTCACATGTGAGCTTGTAGATCGGCTATTTTCAAACATTTTAGTACTTTTACTTTTGGTACTTAAAGTATATTTTGATGCCAATACTTTTGTACTTTTACTCAAGTAACATTCTGAATACAGGCCTTTTACTTGTTACAGAGTATTTCTACATTGCAGTATTGATACTTTTACTTTAGTAAAACAATTGGGTACTTTTCCCACCACTGTTTATTTTAATGATCAAGCAGTCGATGTATGTTCCCGGCTTGGATCAATGGGACTAAAGTAGTATACTTTAACCACTTAAACCCTCTAGACTAAGAATTAAGTTCCTGTTTATCGGTATCACAGTGAGAACTCATGTTTCAAGGTTTAAAGAAGAGAAATAGCACACACTGGAACTCCAAAGGTAATGCGTTCATTACCACCAAAAAAGTTAAGTTTCGAGCCAGTTGGCTTGGTGGTAATAAACCCATTACCTTTGGAGCGGTCTCCAATGTGCGGTCTCTATTTATCTACTGTTGTTCACTTCTGCCCTGCTCTTCTATTTGTTGCTTTAAAGAAAAAAATTCTACCTTAGTGTTTTGTCAATTATTTGGCGACCCACTTGCAATACCCTCACGGCCCACCAATGGGGCTACGGCCAAGCCCCCAGAGTTGCTGAGAAACATTGAAGCCGCCACCCCAGTGGCCAAAGCTGGAACTGCCGGCTGGGAGAAATACATGCACGAGCAAAAAATACTGATACATTTATATATATATAAATATAATATAATATAAATATGTAAACATATTATACATAAATACATATGAATTTACATGCAGTCCAGTGTATTCAATAGTGTATTCAATAAATATCTTGCGTTCATGAGGGTAGTTTGTGACGTAGGCCGCAAAAAGGACATTAGTGCGCATGCTCATAACTCTATGGCTGCTCGAAACTACTCAAAAAAAACTACCTCTATGGCTACGGCCCACAGGTGGTGAATCACCGCCTTACTCTTCCCTGACCGCTAATAGTGGACCAGCAGTGAGTGGCAGGCAGAACACCACAGGAATAAAGGAATGTGTGGGATCAAGCTCGTGGCAGCACAGATGGCGTGCGCTAATGACGGGGCTAACGAGCCCCTTAGATAAAAAGAAAAAACGGATCACGTCTCATGGCCGTCAGGAAATCAAGTGATGCACGCCGTTTGCAAGAGACGCGAGACCTTTCTCAGCGAAAGGGAAAAGATCAAATGTCAGCACGCCGCCTCCTCCCTCATCAGATACTATAAGCCCTGGATGGACAAGAGACTTGCGCTCGTGCCTTTTTTTTTGTGCTCTTGACAGTTGCCGTTAACCCGTTAAAGCCGGGAACGCATCTGTGTGTAACCACTTTAACCATTATTTTATACTTTGGCTATTCAAAAATAGCAGATATACAAGCTCATACCGTGGCACTCGGAGCTTGTAGATCTGCTATTTTCCTTTTCTAAAATCATGAAAATTTGTGCAAATCTTTGAATGTATATATACTTTTGAAGCGAGCCTTTTTAACTAAAATCTTTGCTTCTGGGGGGTCCCTGGAACAACATTTTGGATGGTCCTTGACATGAAAAAAGTTTGAGAACCACTGATAGCAACATAATAAAGAATAAAAAGACATTTTTAGAATCCCCAAAAGCAAAGATTTGAGTTAAAAACGTTTGCGTTAAAATATATATATATTCAAAGATGTGCAAACATTTTTCACGATTTTTTAAAAATAGCCCAAAGAAATCTTAAAATGACACAGCTGCGTCCCCGGGTCTGAATGGGTTAACAAGATCCTATCTGTCTGACAACATCTTTTTCCTTCTCTGGTCTCCTGAGTGGAAGAGGCAGGCGGGCTGCTATCACCCAGAGATCAGTGAACCTCTATCTCACATACACACTGCCTCAAGTACAGTGGTGGACAGTAACCAAGTACATATACCGGAGTAATATACATTTTGCTTTGAGTGTCTACTGTAATTGAGTATTTGTAATTTTTGGATACTTTTGAGTTTCACTCTATGAAGGAGTTAATAATTAACCACTTGAGCCCTATTTGAAATATAGTGAAATATAGAGACAATTATTTTCAGTATAGATATTTTCTGGAAAGTTCTGGAAAATCTTTCAGTTTTTTGGGGGGGGGGGCGGGAGATGTTGAAATATGTATACAGCAATGCATTGATGTAAACAAATGGAATGCTGAAGTATTTTCTTTAAGCGTGTACTTTTGAATGCTTGACTTAGCAACTTTCACTTGTAGAGTAATATTTGACCGGAAGTATCTATACTTTGAGTACTGGGCTTGAGTACTTACTGGCTGCTATGACCCAAGGGGCGGCATAAGGTATAGCTCTCCACCGAACTGACTGCTACAGATTACTACGGACTGGCAGTCGAATGAAATCGAGAGATCAGTCGGTTGGACGGTGTGAAAACAAGTTGCTGAATGCCAAAAGTACCTGACACCAAAGCCTATGGCTTGATGTCTTTTTCAACAACAAGCTTGCTGTTATCCGGCGGTCGAAAGCCGACCGAGTTTCGACACTTCCCTACAACTTGCGACCCGATGCGACAGTGTACCCACCGGCCATTCAACACCAGATTTAACAGTGTACCCACCGCCCATTCAACAGCAGATTTTCGGCAACAAACGCTTTCCAACACTTACCGCCGACAACGTCGGTGTAGTCTCAGGAGGTTAGAGCGGCCGCTTGGTAAAACGGAAGGTTCCCGGTTCGATCCCCGGCTCCCCCTGTGTTGGTGTCAAAGTGTCCTTGAGCAAAACACTGAACCCCAACCTGCTCCCAACGATGAGCAGGTTGGTGCCTTGCATGGTGTCCTCCGCCATCCGTGTGTGAATGTGAGTGTGAATGGGTGAATATAGCACTTTGGATAAAGGCGCTATATAAATGCACCATTTTCCATTTAAGTAAGTAGGCCGGAGAGGCTTATTGTCGATATGTTCCATTTAAGATCAGTGAAGCTGTCAGACACGCACAGCCTCAAATAGAGTGCATGTCTCCCTTGACTCTACTGGGGGATGAAGGGCTCTGGTCTGATCATTATAATCATCACCTGTCATATATCATCGTCATCGTCACCATTAACATCATAATCATCTGCACCACTAGCTACATTATCATCATGGCCTGTTGCTCCCTGACTTCACTGAGTTTACTGTGTGCGTGTGTGTGTGTGTGTGTGTGTGTGTGTATGTGTGTGTATATATATATATATATATATATATATATATATATAGCATCATTCACTAGGCGCGACACAATTTGTTTGGAGTGACCCCAATTCAATATTAAGTTGATATAAATGGGCGACATCAAGCGTTATTTTGCGTCTATGCCCAGAGCGACGTGAATAGAGCAATATGCGTGAATCGCGCAAGATGAACTCAAGCCATTTTTAAAAAAAGCTTTTGCTGAGCCTTTATTTGATAGTTATACAGTATATAGTTGAGACAGTCAGGAAACACAGAGAGAGAGAGAGAGAGAGAGAGTAGAAGGCAGTGACATGTAGCAAAATGGTCCGGGGACTCGCTGTCAGGCATTGGAACCCGTGTGGTACGTGACCTAACCACTCTGCTATCAGGTCACCCCGACTCAAACATCTCACCAAAGTGAACACATGTTCACCATGCAGCATCCATTTGGAGATGTAGTTTGCTGGATTTCCTGAGCCAGTGGTTTTCAAAGTGGGGGCTGCGGCCCGCCAAAGGTTGTATGTATATATTTCCTTTTTTAACTTACTTTCAATTCAAATTCAAGCAGTGGTAAAGTGCCTGCCCACCACCACCGGAGGTTGTGGGTTTCGAATCCCCCGTGGGTGCATCCGGCTTTGTCAAGCGTCTATACAAACAAAATTGGACCGTGTTCTGGGGAGGGAAGTCGGACGGGGAGGGTGATAATAGTCACTGCACATACTCCTACGGGCTGGGGGTGGCAGCTGTCAGCAGGGGGTGTTGGGCGGAAGGAGTAGGACAAAGGCTCTACGTCCTCCCGGTGGGGGCTCCTCACTGGTAGGTGAGTCAGTAGGATACAACAGCAGTGACAACACAGAAATGTGTGTGGGGAGGAATCAATTGGCATAACGACTAAATTGGGGAGAAAAAAGGGGTAAAAAGCAAAACAAATAAAATAAAAAAATTGACAGTTTATCCAATTTCAACCTGGCTTTCCTGTTTTGGGCATGCCATTATTGTCAGAATTGTTCAAAAGACAGCGTGTCGCGGGTTTGAATCCCGATCCCGACGACCTTTTGCTGCGTGTCACTCCCCATCTCTCTCCCCATTTACTGTCAGTCTACTGTCCTATCATTAAAAGCTGCAACGCCCAAAAAAAATGTTCAAAATAGCAGATCTGCAAGCCCATAATGTGTTTGCAATGTGACACATTGTGAGCTTGTAAATAAAATTAAAAAATTAAAAAAATGGAATTAAGGCATTTCACAATAAGGGGGTCATCAACCAGAGGCCATAAGCCCTGTGATACAACACATGTGAATTGTCTAGTGAGAGACAGTAATGTGTGTCTCTGTTAAGCACACGTGCGCCGTGCTGGCTTGCTTTACCAAGCTTAACAAACACACAGGTAAACATACCCATCACCGCTGTCACTGTCAGTTGAACAGAGTGACACGGCTCCCTCCATTTCAAACGATGCAATTATTTTGATGGCGTCCGGTGTGAATGCACCTTGAGAGCGAAGTGCTCAGAGCTGTGGATGACTTACATCCGGCTCGGAGCAATTCAGCTGTCAGATTGCGAGACGTGCAAAACAACAACCATTCATCTGGTAGTGCTTCCCTGCCGTTAACCGCTCCTTCGGAGTGTGACAGTGGATTTTTTAATGCGTTCATAGCTATGTGCACGTGTTTGTGTTATTTGTGCATGTGTGTCTGCAAAGCAAAGATAATGTGCCATTCTGCCTCCTGTGTTGAAATAGCCAGAGTGGTAAATTACACCTTGTTAAAAAAAAAATGACAAGAGGTCTGTCTGCCTACACTGCAGTCACTGGGGGCAAAACGTGTTGATGTTTCCGTCTTTTTTGTGCCATTGGAGCAAGTCTCCTATAGCTCCAACGGGAGAGAGAAAAGAGAGCGAGAAAAAAAGAAAAGAGCCCGTCCCAGTTCCTTGCCCTGAGGTCCCCCTCAAGGTCCACACGTTTGTTCATGTGGGAGAAACGTGGACTCCAGAGTGTTCAAGGGAAAATCGGAGGCTTTGAAAGCAGAATTGTAGAGGACTCACGGAGCAGTTTGTATCGTGAGTGCATTCACACATAACGTGGATATTATTACGCAAGGGATAGTGAATGTAAGTCACTTTAAATGACCCCCAAATTGATATGTATTTGTTAGCGGACCCCCATCTGAAAAGGTTTTGTGCCAGGTACCCCCAGAAGAGAAGATTTATGTTAAAAAAATAAATAAAAATTAAACATTTTCCAAATATATATAATGCAGCACAAAGTGACGCGCTGTGAGCTTGTAGATCTGAATAGCCAACGTATAAATGGATAAAGTGGTTGAGATAATTTTTATGCTATGTTAACTACTCTTGCTGGGGACCCCCCAAGGACCCCTGGGGGTCCCCGGACCCCACTTTGAGAGCCGCTGCTGTAGAGAAATGAACCCTGATGGGGTGCTAAGACCCCGACATGAAGTGGATGTGTCTCTTATCACCCCGAATGCCGAAAATAGCCAGTGTACAAGCTCCAAACACGTGACATGCGATTTGCTATTTTCACCAAATGTTCACTCCAGAATAGGGATGCTAGGGTTCAAGTGTTTTAAATCTGTATACCCTCTCTCTGACTGACTGACTGACTGACTGACTGACTGACTGACTGACTGACTGACTGACCTCGGTGATGCTTTATAGCAGTGGTTCTCAAAATGGGGTCCCGGGGATCCCCAGGGGTCCATGGAGGGGTTCCAGGGGGTCCCCAGTAAAATTAGTTAATATGGCATCACAATCATTTCAACCACCTTAACCATATCTTATACTTTGGCTATTCAAAAAGTGCATAAGCTCACATTTTTGGAAAATATTCAAAAAATCGCTCAACATTTTGAATAATTCTAATCAACACAAATCTCCTCTTCTGGGGATCCATGGCACAACATCTTTTTGAGATGGGGGGTGAAATGCTGCTGCATATCAAAAAGTTTGAGAGCCACTGCTTTTTAGAGCAGCATGATGCTTTTATACAGCTGTATGGAACACATCTCTCCCCTCTCTCTCTTTATTACGATAGCAACGAGCCACACAGGAACGCTTCTCATCGTGTTCTCTTCTGTGAGAGGATTGTTGCACGATGCACCACGCATTGTGAGCTCGAAGGTTGGCTATTTTCTACGCATGACACCGTCGCACAAGGCATAAATAAGGCCTTCTCACGACCTAATGAGAGTGTATATAGGGGCGGGACTTCCGTCGTACGTATTTCCCCCGGAAAATTATACGTAGCCTGCGAGTTTGGTCCTGGCAGTATACACTCGAGAGGTTACATGCATGCTCATTCTATGTGGCTGTTTACAGCGTCATGCAAGATCCATACGTCATACACTGACGTGGCAATCAGCTGTCCAATTGGGTGGGTATTTAGCTCACTTGAATCAGGCATTCCATCCGCTTGTGTTTTCTGGTTTGTTGTCATGCTGCGTTTGCTCCCACCACCACCAGTAGGCTCTGCTATTGGTCTGTTCCCCATGGGGGGTTGTTATTATATATCTATCTCCCTGCTCTTAAAGGTAATGATGGTTGTCTTAATTGTGCTGAGCAGGGAGAAAACATTTAGCAGAGCCTGAACGCCAAGATAAAATATTACATCCACACTTGTATTCTCATTCTATAATAATATTATAGAATGAGAATACAAGTGTGGATGTAATATTGTATCTTTATATTTTATATTTACAATATTATTGTTTCAATATATTTGGTCTATAATATTGGTTCAATCTATTCGTGAGTTATCTGACAGAACAATCATTTTCGACCTATCACAACACGTGTTTCATTCACAGAGAATGTAAACAGATTCGTTAAGTGTCAATGTCATTTCCTTGGGCGGTACTTCCGCCAACTTCCGCTTAGACACTCAACCGGATAGGTCTTGCCCAACGCGTTTAAACCCTAGCATCAGTATAGTGGCTAGAGCTTTCGCAGAAATTAGCAGACCTTTGTCGATCGGCTATTTTCAGCGAAAGCTTTTCAACACAATAACAGAAAACAGAAAAGACACTAGTGTTGAGGGACTCCGGTCAACCATATAGGGTTTAAGTGTTTAATAAAGGCAAAAAAAACAACCTACAAATGTCTGGTGTTAGTGCGCTTGCATTGGAATAAACGTAATACATTGTTTTTCCTTTTATGTTTTTATTACCCTTTTTTCTTCCTTTCCCCTGTGGAGCGAAATTCCCCTCCAGCACTGTGGCTGCAAATTAGTCTCACAACTACAGCCTCACGGCTTGCAACCTACTCACTAAGTAACTAACTGACAGATAAGGATTGGATAATTCAATCAACAAGCTATTTCCATTTGTGTCTACGTTTATTGCCTCCTGTCATGTGATATATGGAAAGGAATGAGAACTCAAGCCCTGGTATCATTAAAGTATGTAAGACTGCTCTATTTACAGTATTTGTGTTAAAGTGCTGAAGATGAAAACATATAAAAGCAAGAAAAACAAGCAACAAGGTGAAAACTAACAATGAAAAAAACAAGGCAATTATAATGAAGATGAAAACGAAACACAATCCAACACAACTTTCAATTTAAGAACAACAAAAACAAAAGAATAAATAACACAAACAAGAATTCAATCAATTAAAAGCAAGTTAATTTTGACTTGATAGCAACATAAGTTTTTCAGAAAACTCTTAGGATTTAGAACGGCGGTTTTCAAAAATACCAGATATACAAGCTCACTGCCAGCTTGTATATCTGCTATTTTTTTAACTCTGGTCTGTATAGCAACAGGTACAGTATGTTGCAGTATACCAAGGGTCCCCAAACTTTAAAAGCCACGACCCCCCAAAATAATCATATTTGAACTACAAGCTCACTGCGAGGCGTCGTGAGCTTGTAGATCGGCTATTTTCACAATGTTTGCCTCTTTCTGATATTTGACAATTTGGTCAAATTGGTATTAAAAAGGTCTTAAAAGTAATTAAATTGTAACTTTAGAAATGTGCAGATACCCTGTATACACTTATACTGTGTGTTGGTTTGTTTACTGTTGAGTGAGAAAACAATGTTGCACATTAATCTAATCATCTGGGGGACCCCCCCAAAATAATTTGGGGACCCCCAGTTTGGGAACCACTGTGTTGCGGTATACAGTAGTAATGACTGTGTCCACTGTTTGTGTGTTTCCACAGGATTGGTCTTTTGCTCCTGGACCAGCCTCTGGACAGGGAGACCACTGACCAGTATCGTCTTATTGTCACCGCCAGTGACGGATACCCAGGAGGGGTGAGACCCACACACACTGTCCTTTACCCGTCCTGTCCTATGTTTCTCCCCCCAACAATGTCCCTAAAGGAGACTCTATCTTGCTCTATCTTGCCCTCATTTAGTATTCCAGGATCTACGATTGATTTATTGATTGATATCTTTATTGATCATGAAATAAAACATAATGTCACATGTAACATACATCTGAGCCACCATAATCAAAAGGATAACGCAAAAAAAGCTTACAGCTTGTTTCCAATGTGGTCCTTACTACATACTGCGGTGCGTGTATGTGAGTGTATGAAATGTATAGCGTTCATGATGTGCTAATGTGTCCCTGGGCACATATGAAGAAGTCTCTGAGTGGATGTGTGGGTGTAAATACATTATACCATCTACAATATTGACACAAAAGTCCTAAAAAATCTAATCAAATACTATACTGTATCCTCAAAAAATATTTTCACTGAAACAAATCTCAGGAACCACAATGCCTACTATCTACCCAGTTCCCCATTTAGAAACGGCTTCCAGTGCCGCTGAGCCAACTCAAAATGAATATGTACACGGCTGATCCTCCAGAGTGTGGTTAATCCAACAAGCATCCACAGAGAACATTTTGAACAGAAACACCAAACAAGCTTTCCCCACAAGAAACTGCATACTGTTATGTATTTAACTAAGTCTGTCCAG
Organism: Gymnoscopelus braueri; assembly: GCF_963280865.1. Lineage (NCBI taxonomy): Eukaryota > Metazoa > Chordata > Actinopteri > Myctophiformes > Myctophidae > Gymnoscopelus > Gymnoscopelus braueri. The sequence continues at coordinate 12,973,029 of NC_137619.1, read as the reverse complement.
AAGCAGGGACAAAGGGTGGGATATCAAAACGCAGAGGCATGGATTTGATCATAATTCCCACCCCCTGCACCCCCAGCAAATGCAACTCTAGGCAGCTTCATGAATGGTCCACTGTAGTGTAACGAAACCGTTCTCAATGCCCACATTATGGCTCTTTTGGACTACAGGAACAGTGAACACGCCGTGCCGTGAAATATATTTCACAGGATGTGGGTTTAACCCATTAAGACATGGAACGCATCTGTGTCACTTTTTTTATTTGAGCTAAAAAGCCTTATTTTACACTTTGGCTATTAAAAAATAGCAGATATACAAGCTCATTGTGCGGCACCGAGTGCCGCGCTATGAGCTTGTAGATCTGCTATTTTTGAAAGGTCGTGAAAATGTGTGAAAATCTTTGAATACATATTATTTTAAAGCGAACACTTTTAACTCAAATCTTTGCTTCTGGGGGTCCCTGGAACAAAATGTTTTGAGATAGGGGTCCGTGGCCAAATACATATCATTTTGGGGGTCATTATGAAAACGTTTGAGCACCACTGATATAGAAACATACGTTTTTCAGAATACTGTTGGGATTTAGAAGACATTTGTAGAATCGGCCTCAGGTCTTAAAGGGTTAATTCCGTGCACTGCGGCTCGGTTTCAGATACGGTTCTCAGAACCAAATTTAGGTCCCGCTAAGGTGGTGGTGCGTACGTTCCGGAAGCCCAGAATTCAGAACTCGTAATTTAAAGAAGTGAAAATAGCCGAACTGCAAGCTCTGCTTTTTTTTACGAGTTTGTTTGCTTATTACTTTCTTCTCCGTTCAGGTATGGTTGTGGTTTTAATGGAAATCATAGAGTGTACTGTAGGATGGCATCCCAAGCACCCCAAGTGTTTTGTGTGTTTACATTCACAGGGGCCTGTCTCTTGTGATTTAGTCTGCACACACACACACACACACACACACACACACACACACACACACACACACACACACACACACACACACACACACACACACACACACACACACACACACACACTCGCGCGCGCAAGCACTTAGTGTTAACAGATGCAGCACCCTCTAGGTGCTGTGGTACTCGGTGTCAGTGTGTGCGCCGGTGAGAGAGAAGAAGGCAATCAGCATCAGTGGTAGTGACAGCTCATCAGCTAATGTTCATTACCTCTCACACACAACATGTTAAAGAGACCTCCAACCTCCCGACCCCCCCACGCACACACGCACGCACACACGCACACACGCACACACGCACACACACACACCTACCTCCAACATTCCACACACACAGCTGGATGGGAGACTGGGCCGGCCCGGGTCAGGTCTGATTAAATTAGGACGGTTTATATGATTATCAGCTGTACCTGCCAGGAGATGGAGGGGGCCAGCATTCATGTTCTGTGTGTGTGTGTGTGTGTGTGTGTGTGTGTGTGTGTGTGTGTGTGTGTGTGTGTGTGTGTGTGTGTGTGTGTGTGTGTGTGTGTGTGTGTGTGTGTGTGTGTGTGTGTGTGTGTGTGTGTGTGTGTGTGTGTGTGTGTGTGTGTGTGTGTGTGTGTGTATATTCTCATGCACACTTACAGTGCATGCATGCATGTGCGCCTGAGTGAGTTCACTTGAGCGTGCATGTTGTGTTGGGGTTTTAAAAGTGCCATATCAGCCAACAACTCCTGGCTTCTGTTATTGCAGGAGCCCTACAGATCCCTGGGGTGGGGAGTACACACAGGAGGAACTATAGTTCCCTGGGGTGGGGAGTACACACAGTAAATGTGCTCAGTTACTGGCGGTCAAAGAGGTCAACGAAAATAACAGAATGAAAGTCTTAACCTCACCACAATGAGGTGACCGCACGGCCAGGAAGACTGTCTGACCTTAATGTTGATAGAAGGGATTGTAGTGACCAGCGCTTTTCACCTGTGTGTGTGTGTGCGTGCGTGTGTTCAGGACGTGTTCGTCCCACACATCTTGTCACCGCAGGACATTATTAGCTGACCCCTGTGGGCTAAAGGTCACCACCATGAGGAACTGCGGTCACAATGGGAACAGAGCGGTCTGGCATTTTGGAGGGTGTGTGTCTGTCTGTTATTCCTATACTTGTGAGGGCCAAATGTCCCCACAATTTAAGAACGTTTGACTTTGACCTAAAAATACATACAAGAAATAGTAGCATTTAGAAAATAGACATTTTAAGGACAATTTTGGTAGATCTGCTATTTTACAAAAATCGTGTTTTTTTTTGTTGCAAATTATATATATATATTTATTTAAAGCAAACATTTGTAAAATATTTTGTCCCAGGGACCTCCAGAAGCTAAGATTTGAGTTCGCTTTAAAAGTATTTTTTCAAAAATAGCAGATCTACAAGCTTGCTATGAGCTTGTATATCTGCTATTTTCTCATAGCCAAATAAATCTAAAATGAAACTGATGCGTTCCCGGTCATAATGGGTTAAAACTAGATTGGTGGAGTTGAGGGATGTTTTTTTAGACGGGGAGCGACACTATCGATGCCTGTGTTCTGGCTTGGGTCAGCATGGGGTCGCACTGCGCTTCTCATGTGAATACACAGACCAGGGCAGGAATGTCATGGAGGCCATGAAGGCCATGGCCGCCGTTTGCCCATCATTTTGGCCTTATGCCCCTCAAAAAATAAGGCAGTGGTTCTCAAACGAGACAGGCTCCTGCGCGTGTGATTGAAACAAGCACGAACGCGACACTTTTACGGGGGTTTGTGCCTAGCTTGACGCTCCGCCTGTCAGACTATACCAAGCCCCCCAAAGCCACGGTAGAACAGTGAAGCGTCCGTCGCCTGGTGGTCAAATCCGAGAATGCAATACTTCCGCATTTAAAACGCCACTGTGTATGCTTCTACCGTTCGAAACCCTAGTGTGCCTGCTCGGTGCTCAAGACTTCCGCATTTGGGCACCAAATGCGGAAAAAAAGGTACTTCCGTAGCCTGGTAAACCCTCCCTCCAGAAATCTCATTTGTATTTTATTTCAGGAGTGAGTCTGGCATGAAGGCTTGTATGGGCGTTTCTAGTGCATTACCAAATAACCGAGCCAATCAGCGTCCTCGCTCATTGTTTTGTGATTGACAGCGGGGGTAGGCCAATCAGGTGGAACCCGAGTGGTTCACACGTCATTAATCAATACACCTTTCATACAAGCTGCTCATTAACATCAAAGACAAACCAATTACTCCTGGTGATAATCACTGCAGCCTAAAGTGGCTTAATTGGACATCAAAGGGCCACTTGGACATCAAAGCTACATTACTCCCGCCCAGCTCCAGCCCACAGCCAAATTGCCCATATAGGTCTGCAGGCCAGACTCACTCCTGAAATAAAATACAAATGAGATTTCTGGAGGGAGGGTTTACCAGGCTAGTACTTCCGGGTGCTTTCAAACACCAGTGAGCAACTTTCATTGAAATGAATAGCTGGGGGCCGTCTGCCCTGTAGATATATTATAACTCTATGGACTATACCCACGCTTTCCTACCTGCCCGCTTGGCCTCTCATTGAAAATGAATTACTCTTAGGCGCGTCATTCACTTCGCTGTCTGAAAAGCCCATTAGACTTGCAATTAGGAAAAAAGATTCAGATTAGGATCGGCCATTTAGAATGTACAGTTTCCAATAATAATGACAATCATAACATTGTGATGTCCTCACAAGCATTGTGTACCCGTACTGTATATACATGTGTGTGCGACTGCGTGTATGTTGGTGGGGTGATGTGCAGTGGTGGAAAGTAACCAAGTACATTTACTTAAGTACTGTACTTAAGTACAATTTTGAGGTATTTGTACTTTACTTGAGTATGTCCAATTTCCAGTACTTTTACTTCTACTCCACTACATCTCAGAGGCAAATATTGTACTTTTACTCCACTACAATTATTTGAAAACTTTAGTTACTAGTTACTTTTTTAGATATAAATTATGATATTATGAAACATACATTAACCACCTTTAGCCCTATTTTATACAAAGGCTATTTGAAAATAGCCGATCTACAAGCTCACAACGCGTCGCTTTGCGACGCGTTGTGAGCTTGTAGATCTGCTATTTTCAAACATTTAGTACTTTTACTTTTGATACTTTAAGTACATTTTGATGCCAATACTTTTGTACTTTTACTCAAGTAAATTTTGAATTCTGGACTTTTACTTGTATCAGAGTATTTTTATATTGCAGTATTGATACTTTTACTTAAGTAAAGAATTTGAGTACTTTTTCCATCACTGGTGATGTGGCACTCATGCAGAGAGACGGAGAGGGAGAGAGAGAGGCATGATATGTAATTAGAACAGAACTTCTGTAACCATGGGAACTTGACAAGTGGAGGGGAGCAGCCCTCCCTCCCTCACCCCCCTCCCTCCTTCCCTCCCTGTACTAATCCTCTTTGAATACACACGCACGCACCCACACACACCCACACGCACCCACACGCACACGCACACACACACACACACACAAACAGAATGGAATTTTGTGTTTTCGTCATCACGCTCGGATGAGCAGTCACATGTCAGCTGTTGGTAGCGCGTGAAATGAATGCGTCTCCTCTGTGTCTCCGGCTGTGAGAGTTCTGCATGCGTTCTCGCCGCTGCGTTCGGCTGCCATGATGATGATATCGCTGCCAGGCTGCATGGCTCTGAGGCTAAACATTCACACGCCGTCAGATGCTGAATGATCCCCACTGTTCCCTCTCTCTCTGTCTATCTCTGTCTCTCGGTCTCTCTGTCTCTCTCTCTCTACAATTTACTATTAAGCATTTAGCACAGTGTTTCTCAAACTTATTTTGTGCCAAGGATCCCCACATTAATATGTATTTGGCTGCGGAACCGCATCTGAAAAAATATTTTGTGCCAGGGACCCCCAGAAGCAATTTTTATTTTTTATAAAAAAATGTCATCTTAAAAATAATGATGTGTATAGCCTATATATATTCACAGATGTTTTTTCAAATAACAGATAACCAAGATCCTAGCTTCAGTCTAAAAACGATATATTATCAAAGTAGCAATCTGTACATATAGGAAACTATAGGATCCCTGAAACAGCTGTTTAGATAACATGCTATCTAAATGACATCCTTAAACATTGTGGTCAAGAAAACAAAAAACAAACCTGATAACGAGTGACAAAGATTATGTCTGCATTGTAGCCAAATCCTGGTCAATCGCTATTCTCTCTCTCTCTCTCTCTCTCTGTCTCTCTCCCTCTCTCTCCGTCTCTCTGACGAGGCAACACATGATTAATAACAGCCTGTGGCTTCCAGCAGGGTTTGTCACTTGAAAGGCCTTGCATGTGCGAGAGCGTGCAGGCAGGCGAGGGCCGTGAGGAGGAGAGTTCACTTCACACAGAACCGTTGTCTCTTCTCCTCCACATGGTAAATAAATAATAGCAGCTCATTAATCAGCCTCAGACTGACGGTTGGCCTGTGCGTTGCAGAAGCAGTGGGATGCTGCTCACGTTGGGTAGGAGTGACCCGCACCGCAACCAGTGAGGACCTCATTGACCTTATTAGGGCAGGGAGGGGTTCCCGAACTTTTTCAGACCTCTCGAGACCCAAAAGATACATTTTTATATATATCATCTCTGTTTCAAAACTGTGACGCTGTAGTATGATCAAGTGTGGCGTTATTTTTTGAAAAAACACAAAAAGATGAAGATTCATGGAATTACATATTTATTTTTGAAAAAGAAAAGGAACTGTTTTGAAACGATAATAATCTATAAAAACGTTAAAAAAGGGGCACAGTGGCACAGTCGGTAGCGCTGTCGCCTCACAACTAGAAGGTCCTGGGTTCGATTCCCGCCGGGGACGCTGTGGGCGCTGGGGGGCGCGTCTTCTCCGCGCCATCAGCGCCCATACCCCAGGTGGGGTTGGCGAAAGGGCCTACTCTGTGTGGAGTTTGCATGTTCTCCCGCGTCTCCTAGGGTAGTTAATACCGTCACAAAAACATGTGGTAATCCTGGTCGCTATACCGCCTCCCCCATGACAGCCGGGGCGCCTGATGGAGGGAAAAGGAACTGGTTGGAATAACGTGTTCCTTCCATGCGCTACGTCCAACCGGGGAATCGCCCCCCCTGTCAGGTGACAAGTTGGTCAGTTGGCTCTCATGCATTGAAGGAGGCATCTGGGCTCTGGGCTCCCTAGGCTGGTGTGGGGAGTGTAGCGCCCAGGATCACTTAGATAATTGGCACCGGGTGAAAAAGGGTTACAAAATCGTGGGATAAAAAAAAATCTAAAAACGTGAATAACAAAACAAAAATAACATTACTTGCCTGCGACCCCAAAATGGGTCTCCCGACCCACTTTTTGGGAACCACTGCTTTACTGTAGGTCAGAACTCTTTACAAAATGAAACGCTGAAAGGTGCTCGCTCACATAGCTGCACACACATATCCTTCTGGCGTGTCCTAGTCCTCGTCCCATTCGGACCGAAAAGTTAAATCACCCCCCCCCCCCACCCCCCCCACCACACCACCAAATGAAAGAGGAGGGCGATGGGGAGATCAAGCCACGGACACCGGTTGCTGGCTGATGTCAGTCCATCCGTGAAAGAGCTGATTATGTAGCGTTTCAGAAGACGGAACAGAGGCGAGCGACAATGGCAAATCCCCCAGAGAAGACGAGGGGGGGCCGACATTGAAGGTGACATTAACTAGGTCATTTCCCCCCGCCGTTCTCCTCTGCAATGCCTCATCAGCCGAGGACGACTTCAAACGACCGAGCGAGCGTCTTGCGGGAGGTATTTATCTTGCATGGCGCGGAGGAGTGTCCTTTGGACATTTGCAACAACAACAAAAGGTTTTCCAAGAAATCTAATATGCAACATATTTTCAAAACACCCCCAGATACATAAATACCATATTGACTCTACTTGCTTGCTGAAATATCACCACATCAAATTCCTCATGTTATTTACTTCTAATAATTTAAAGACATTCCTGGAAGATTTGTATGGAATTATTTTTGATATATTTGAATACATATTAAGTCGATGGGTCGATTTTGATTTGATAAATCTTTTCATGTATCGGAGAATATAATTCTCCACCCGTTAACCATTTTAATGTTTTCATTTACATTTTAGTTACGCACAATAAAATGATCTAAAACAGGGGTGTCAAACTCCTTTTAGATCAAATGTGACTTTGTGGATTAACGTTCCTCTGTGTGCACGCATGCTAGCCTGGTAAACCCTCCCTCCAGAAATCTCATTTGTATTTTATTTCATCAAATGGAAATGAGAATTCCGGAGGGAGGGGCTTTACCAGGCTACACGCATGCAGCACCAGCCAGTGAATCAAGCAAAAACAGTGAAGACATGAATAACAACACAGAGATTTAGAAAACAAATCAACTAAAAGCAAGAGTAAAGAAATAAGTCTTGAGCTATGTGCTTTAAAGCTATCCACAGAGGGTGCCTGTCTTAGGTGTAATGGAGTTGATTCCAAGCCATCGGCCCGTAGAAGCAGAATGCTGCTTCACCGTGTTTTTTCATATGACATTTTAGGCACTTCGAGTAGGCCAGTACTAGAAGACCTGAGGGGGCGGTTTGGAACGTATCTAGGCAGGCAGTCATACTGACTGACCAGACCATTGAGAGCTTTATAAACAAGTAAAAAAAAAAAAAAAATCAACCATTTGTACACACTCAGAGTTACACACCCGTAAGGGGCTATTTGGAACCCCCTCAAGGAACCATGAGGGTCCCTGGACCCCAATTTTAGACCCACTGGTGTAGCAAAGTGTTTCCAGTGAGCCAATATGCACAATATCAGCACCCTGACTCTGTTTGACCAGAATGGAACTGAGCCTTCATTAGTATCATTGGCAACACCTTCACAATATGGCTGTTTTGCATAGAGCCTATTCTTTCTTTTTGTCCCCGCAAAAGAACAAGCCCTCGGGCCCCCATGGCCTAGTGTTTAAAGCGCATTCCAGATATAGGCTCTAATGCACCCTGACAGCGAGTCGCAGGTTTGATTCCCGAGCCCGGCGACCTTTGCTGCATGTCATTCCCTGTCTCTCTCTACCTGTTTCCTGTCACTCTTCACTGTACTATCCAATAAAGGCAGAAAAGCCTTTCTAACTTTTTGTGGGTTTTTTTTCCGTAAATGAACGCCCTATAGCGTCACACACAAGTAGCAGATCCGCAAGCTCGAAACCCGGCGTGAAACGACATTTTGAGCGTGTAGATCTGCAACTTTTGCTACTTTTGAATTTGAATCCTGATTTTTTTTTGGACATATTAGGTTTCCAGCCGACAGGGACGATATAATACTATAAAAGAGTGAACTCTGGCACTGCTCCCGGCGTAAATCACTATCCCCTGGTCTCCTCCCACAGCAGGCTTAATTGAGGGAGAGTTTGCAGAATACTAATAAACGGCTTCCATTTGGGACATGTGAACATTCCTCTCCCTGCATCTGCCAGTGTTTCATGCCTGTGTGCAATGTGAGATCTATTGGTGGTCAAACCCCCTGAGGAGAAAATATGGATTAGGGCATTTCCACCCACAACAGAGTCTCTCTTTCTGAGTGAGAGTGTATAAAAATGCTAATAGACGGCTTAAATAATTTTTGGGGAAAGTGAAGAATTGGCTTCCTCACTCCCTTCGTAATGCTAATGGTCAATGCCCACGTGCAAGTTCAGATCGATTGGTCGAAGGACACACATTTTATAGTAATAGGATAGTAGGATAATCAGAAGCCTGGTGGTCTACAAATGCACTGAACAAAGGTAGGATATGTACATCCCCATAGTTCTTAAGACCGGGAATGTGTCTGTGTCATTATTACATTTCTTTGGCAATTCAAAAATAGCAGATATACAAGCTCATAGCACTGTGCCGCGCTATGAGCTTGTAGATCTGCTATTTTTTTAAGTTTGTTCAAATTTGTGCAAATCTTTGAATATATATATATTGTTTTAAGTATTAGGATTTAGAAACAACATGTTTTAATCGGCCTCAGGTCTTAATGGGTTAAACAGGATGCTGGACCCAAAAATAATCAAGTGAAGACAAAGGGAATGTCTACACACGATAAACTGCTCTCCCGTCTTTTTGTATTTATCTAACCAAAAGTGAACAACGTTTGGCCCATGTCAGGTTACAGGCGTATGGCTTTGGAACCCTTAAGTAGGTCAGAGTCAGTGGGTGTCATCACTCAATCAGTTAATGAACCAATAGGTAGGCTGCAGTTCTCTATGTAAGGTTCCCCTCCCAAAAAAGTACATCAATTAATACTTCTGAACAATAGGTTAAAAAAAAACAAAAAAACATATGAAATGCACTCTCACTACAAATGTACTGAAACATTTTGTTGTGAATATGACTGTTTGGCACAAAGTACCCACTGTTCATTTTGTAAAAGAAGAGGACACTTCTAATGCAAGCATTATGCAAGAGATATTTTGATCTTACCCAGATGAGAGAGAGAGTCGGGGGGGTGGAAATGTTCTTCTAAGTACTGCTGTGCCGTTCATTAAAGCCCCTCACTTCTTCTGTAGCGATGCTTCTTGGCCTCACACTTGGCGATTAATCACTGTATCCAACATCTGAAACTCGGGGAATAGTTTCGTCCAAATGAAATCCATCATTCCACGGGATTTCCTCAGTCAAGGTGGTCGTGGCAAAAGGTTGAGCAGCCTCAAGAGCGCTGGGGGCAATTGGTAACGGAGTGCGCAATGAATTGCCCACAGCCTACCCAACATGCATAAAACAATTATAAGTAATAAGGGCACCGAGGAGGGCAAAAGTCAGAAGAACTGGTGCACCGTACCTGTGAGTACCGGCCCACTTCAACAACTGTCTTGCATGGTAACATTAAACACATTCCGTTGCTGTCTGGCAGAAACCTAGTATGTCTAAACCTGTTACTTTTGACCCATTAAAACCAGGAAAGCATCTGTCATTTTAGATTTTAGGATTGGCTATTCAAAAATAGCAGATGTACAAGCTCACAAGCGTGTATATCTGTCCCTTCCTGGAACAAAACCGTTTCAGAAGGGGGTCCCCAGCCAAATATATATATCCATTTGGGGGTCCTTGGCACAAACAAGTTTGAGAACTACTGATTTAGAGGGCATTTGTAATATCGGCCTCAGGTCTTAATAGGTTAAGGAAATGCAATAAAAAAAAGAACCAATGTTTAGTTATGTAGTTATTATTTTGTCACAAGCTCTTGTTAATACTTTTCATTGGTTCAATATTTATAAAATTCACAGACACACTTAAAGTAATACTAGGTAACGTTTTCAAAAAAACTAAAGTTAAATTGTATATCTTTTGTGAGTGGCAAAAGTTTCACAACACCCACTCCATGAATTTCACCCCCGGAGGCCTTTTATTTATATATTTTCTATTGAACGGTGTCGGGGGGGACTTTCCCGGGAAAATGACGTCATCTGGCCGGAAAACGGAGGCGGAAATGCACTGGTTTCCTGTTTGGCCAGGAACTACCGCAACGGTTTCCTGTTTGGCCAGGAACTACCGCGCTAATAACAAAAAGGAACCTCACGCTGATTTTAAGAGAATGTAGGATTGGAAGATCGAAAAAGAACAGAAAAAGAAAGCACAGCTCATGGTAACTAATGCTCCACTGGCTAAGAGAAACGATCCGCAGATAGTATAAAACAACTAAAAGAACGCTTTTTGAAACGCTTCCGGCTTCCGGTGAAAACAAATGGAATTCTGGGTAATCGAGGACTACGGAAATTGTATGCAGTGACGGTAGTGACCAGCAGAGGTTGCTAAAAATCGTTATTTGTGAATCTGCATTGTACAACTTTAACTACTTTCACTTTTACTTTCAATGTTTTTCAAAAGGTCACGATGCATGAAAAAAAAGAAATCTTTGTAAAAATCTCCTTCAAGGTCCCTGATTCTCTCTCTGTCTTAACCCATTAAGACGTGAGGCCGATTAAAAAAATGTCTTCTAAATCCTAACAGTTTTCTGAAAAACGTATTATATATCGTCTCTGTTGGGTGGAAACCTCCATTACATCCAAAACTGTTACTTTTCAGGATTCAAATTCAAAAATAGCAAAGCGCCGTGTTTCAAGCTTGTGGATCTGCTATACTTTTGATGTGACGCTGTAGTATGATCAAGTAGGGCGTTAATTTACGAAAAATCACCAAAGGTTAAAATTTGGAGATAAGAGTTTTCAGTTTGACAGCAACGATATGTTGTTAGCATGTAAGCAAAATCTAAATTGACGCAGATGCTTTCCCGGTTTTGATGGGTTAAGTCCAGCGCTGGCGCTAAGGGGGGGGGGGGGGAGGGGGGGGCGGCAGGTGCTTTCACTCACCGGATGATTACCTGCTGCCTCCACTGTTCTTTTTCATTTACCCCCCAAATCATTCCACGGGCCGCTAGTTTGACACCACTGATCTAAAAAACAAAAAGCATTTCTAATGATATTGCGTCCTTGAATTACACCTTCTGAACAGGGTTCTGGTGTACCTGTCCTGAAATAACTTGTTTGTTTCAATCGTTTGTTTTTTTCAGACTTCGACCACCACGGTGCTCATGGTGGTCACTGACGTGAATGATAATGACCCCACCTTTGACCCCACACGACCCACCAATCTGACCGTTGTAGAGGAGGAGGCAGGTGTGTTCGTGGGTCGAGTCACGGTGAGTAACACTTGTCACTTAATTTTTTTTTTTTCATTCAAACGGGTTGTTATGGCAATTTTGTACCGCCACTACTAGCGATGGGATTATATGATCAATGCCTATGCTTTTGCTATTAAAAGTGATTTAAAGTTTCACATTGAATTACCTGTAGATGCTCAGTTTAATCGTGATTACATTTCTTTTTAAAATAAAATAAACAAATGTTGAACTGAACATGCTATTTAGTAATACATCTGCCTTGCAGGCTTGGCCTGCCGCTTACAAACTTTGGAAGTAAATAAAAGCTACATGTTTAACCATCCAGGTTAAACATGTAGCTTTTATTTACTTCCAAAGTTAATACTATATACTCATTTGTATTTATTTATTTATTATTTATATTATGTAGTATCGGCTGCTACATTAGTGTATAAAGAATGTTGTGGACAAAACATAATCAAACCTCATTTGATGTTAAACATCCATAGTGTTGAGGAATTCTAGTACTGTATGTGTAAAAACTGTGAAACTGTGATTATTTCTCTCACTATATTCGCACCAAAACCCATAGTCTTCCCATCCCTAACCCACACACCTCCCTCCATACTTTACCCATTTAAACACAGATGTCTTTCTTCTTGTGAAGTCGTATTGAACGCCGACCGATTAACAATATTTCCGTTACCACGAGTGTCCAGTTCAAATCACGAGGCAGCAATTCCAGTGCAGTTGGTCTTCATTGGTTTACTTTTAATCTTAAAATTCAACTTATTTTCCTTTGATATCTATTGTTTCTTCACATTTACAATGTGCTAATACATAAATGAACTAAACTACATTGGGGCAGATTTGTCCCAAGCAGCAGCAGCAGCAGCCATCCCTGTTGACTGGCCCTGGTTCAGCTCTGCCGGGCAGCAAGACTTTTCTAATTACTGTCGTAGATTAATTGCGGTTGCTGTTTGACAGTGGATTAATCACAGAAGGATTCAGGCAGACATCCTGTGTGTGCATGCATATATGTGCCAGCTCAACGGGAGATGCATGGAACATTCTTTTCTTCTTACTGCCTTTTTGTAAGCTCAACAGAGGTAGACATGTTTGGCTTTTGTTAAGTGCTCTTTATAATTATTGTTGCCTAAATGAAAAAGCATATACAACATGTGTTTGCATCCATAGTGGGACTGGTATAACTATTCAGGCCAGGAGTCCCAAACCCAGCCTGGCCACTTTGCCAGCTGCCACAGATGGAGCATTCAGGCTGTGTGTCCACCAAAGCGTTTTCCCCCTGCTGAAAACACAAGGCGCTGTCCTGAAAACTCTTCCAAACAGCCAGAGTAGAAATATATACAAACTCTGGGTGCCCACATCAAAAAGGCAGAGGTTAATGTGCAGTGCAGAATAAACGCTCAGCTGCCTCGTCACGCAACTGGCGTTTCCAGTACAGCGTAAATGCACAGCGCTCCCATTGAACACTATTCAAAGCTTAAATTTCACTCAGGAACGAAACACCTGGGTGGACACGGCCCCTTAGAGAGCACTTTATCCCTTTAAGACCTGAGGCGATTCTTTTAAAAAAATCGAAATCCTAACAGTTTTTGGAAAAAAATCTAAAACAATTTTTTTTCACGATTTTTCAAAAATAGCAGATCTACAAGTTCATAGCGCGGCACTCGGTGCCGCGCTATGAGCTTGTATATCTGCTATTTTTGAATAGCCAAAGACATCTAAAGTGACACAGATGCGTTCCAGGTATTAATGGGTTATTTATGAAGAGCTTTTCGAAACAGGGTTACCAAGTAAACGTATACCAGGAAATAAACGGATAAAAGAGGCAATAAAAACAATGTCAAAGTGTTAATATAAAAGTAGGTTCTCAGAAGTGATGTAAAAGACGACACTGACTTTTGATAGCCTTTTGCTAGATCCTCAGGCAGGGCATTCCAGAGCCTGAGTGCCCGGACCGCAAAGGCAAGTTTTCGGAAGAACCAACGAAACGACTAGGGTCTAAGGGCTGCACTCACGCTCATACGGGACCAGCATATCTACAACGTCTGTCTTGCAGGGCAGTGAAATCTTTAAATAAATTCACCGGCAACCAGTGAAGAGAAGTTAACCACTTAACTCTTTCAGTGCCAAGAGTATTTTCATAAAGTACTCCCCCAGTGCCAGCAATTTGCGTTTTTTTTAATTTTTTAATTTTGTAATTTTTCATTCAAATAAATGATCTGATTGGGTTTTTAAACCCATAATACAGTTCTACCAGTAGAGAGCAACAAATCGACACATTGATGATCTCGCTGGCTCACTCGCCCCCTCCCAAACAGGCTCACGTCATATCCGGTCATAACCGGATGTTGACATTTTTGACAATCGTTGATCGGGCTAAATTACGATGTGATACACGACTACGATGACTGATCGTCACCCAGACCAAAGAGAGTAGACGCGGACCTCTCCGTTTGTTTTTTATACCGTGTGAAAAACCGTGACTTTCCATATTCTGGCCGAAAATGATCGCGGGAAAAAAATTAGAACCGGAAACGGAATCTGCGTCATGAAACCGGAACCCAATGAGTCTGAAGGAGTCAGGAAGCGAAAGTGATCATGAAAAATAAACAGCATAGCGCGACCACAGTCAAAAGTAAAAACTCGGGATTTCTCGTGCTGGCACTGAGGGTACTCGGGAAAAACTCGGGATATCTCGGGGCGTGGCACTGAGAGAGTTAATATGTTAGGAGTAAAACAATATATGATTTTCATGACAGTTGAAGACCTTCAAACGATGCAGATTACATTAATATGCTCTTTGTGCTATATGTATATCCTCCCCATTTTCTGATCTATGCTCTGAATTTCTCAATCATGCACCCTTTCGGGCGTAACAGTCAACAGCAGCACACACACATAATAAGACATACAGTAAACAGTGTCTTTTTTTCCTCTCTTCCATTCATGCAATCTTTCATCTTTGATCCCCCTCCTTTTTCTTTGTTTCTTAAAGTCCCCCTCCAGTCAAAAATGTGTTTTTTCTACAGTTCCACATCTTGGAGACATGGTGACTCTGACTATTCAGTGTATGTTCAAACCTTAACACCAGAGCAGCCGTTATACTGTATCACATTTACATTCTTCCACTGGATGTGGGAGCTTCTCTGCACTTCCTCAAAAATCTGCGCCGGCTGTATGATGTCACCAATCCCACGAACACATCTGTCTTGGTCCAACGTGCCACTTTGCTTTGAGCAGTATAGTGGTGGTGGGCGAGACACAACGAGGTCATTAGCATATTATTTGAATATTCATAGATCCAGAATGTCTAAATCTGTGGTTCTCAAAGTGGAGTCTTTTTAAAGTAAACCAATGTAGACCAATAGCACTGGAATTGCTGCCTGGTGATTCTTCTTCTCAACCACGTTTTCCTAGGTTTCTCTCGACGTTTTACTTATCCCTGTTAAAAGTTTTTCCTTCTTTTCTCTGAAAAACGATTTATTTGCCGTGCCATGCTCCCTAGACTCGAGGGAGCATGTGGATGTGCACAGCATTGTTGGGTATGCATCCTCTGGGCAAGGGCATAGATAGAGGATGAACCCTACTTGATTTTGGTGACCCTATGGCCTGTCCCCTAGCGCCACCCGTGGGCCAAATGTTTCCACTTTGAAGGCACTTCTTTTTTTCTTTTTTACCTTTGTATTTTGTTCTTTCTTCCGCCCGGAAGGCAAGGCTCTAAGGTTACTCAAAGTTCAAACTACTTTGCTCTGTTTGGTTGTCGGAGTAGCACAACCTCTTGAGGCCTTTTAGGTTTTATTTTTGTTTTATTTCTTATTTTTTTCTGAAATATATAGCTAGCATCTCCAAGCTGGATCCCAGTGAATTTTAATGCCGTTGCTTTACTCCGGCCTATCCTTGAAATGCTTCTTATACGCAACATGTACATGTATATTACGGAATGTGTCTTGTTAATTACCCACCGGAAAAATAATCAATGCAATCCATGCCATTGTTAATGGGACCATTTTTTTTCCTGGATGGAGTGAAAAGTAGAAAAGTGGAAATTCTCACTTTTGCGCTTGGATGCCCTTCAGCTGTGTCTGGGAAACTATTGACGTTTTTTGGTTTGTTTATGTTCCTTGAGAAATGCATTCTGGGAATGAAAATTTACATTAAATTGAGAGTTCTTTGAAAAGTAGAGCAGTTTGTTTGCCCTATATAGTCCTAAACAGTTACTTGTCTTGAGGGATATGTTGTCTGCTGTCAGTAGATATATTTACAACTACAGCCAACAAAATACCAAAACAAAATGGACATTTTGCAAACATTTTCCTTCACTGAGCAACTTAAATATTTTTTTTGTTTTCCCCAAATAAGAATAGCATGTTAAAGTTGTGTAAACAACTTAGTTGTTGTTTAAAAAGATCATTCTAAAGTCACAAAACTAATTTAATCTGAATTTGAATTTGAATCTCTTTCTCTCTAATTTGACGGCTGTAGATAGTATGATTATGTGTTCACAAAACTAAAATAAAAAACCCTCAAAAGATTCATGTATTGTTTACATCAGGGGTTCCCAAAGTTGGGGTCGCGACCCCACTTGGGGTCGCGGGAGACTGATGGTGGGGTCGCAAAATTATTTTGGGTCATAAAAAAAAAAAAAAAAAAATCAACAGAATGGATGAAATACAACCTAAATGATTACAAATAATACATTTCAAATGCGCACCGAACGTGCAAGTTTATGTGCATAAATTACCTCCAGGTTTAGGTGGGGTCGCGAGTCAATGGCCGCCTTATTTTGGGGTCGCGGGCTGAAAAGTTTGGGAACCCATGGTTTACATGACTATGCCTCTCGATTTAGTGTAAATTGATTTCAATCCGGTGTTGTTGCCACTGTAAGGTCAGAACTTTAAACTTTATCTGTGAAGCATGTTTAAAACAACCGTGGTTGTACTAAAGTGCTGTGCATTCAAAGCAGCAGAAAAGAGGCAAACAAAGCACAACGGAAAGCATTTACAGGCATTTAGGCAAAAAAAAAAAACTGGTTACAGCGACGGCCAGGGTCAATTGGAGGATTTAAAAACATCTACAGTACTGACTGGGCCAATCTAATATGGAGGGGTAAGCTATTCCAGAGCCTGGGGCCAGCCACGGCAAAGGCTCGAACCGATCACCCCTGTCTTATTTTTCGCCTACATCTCGGGAACGAGCAGCAGTAGCTGCTCAGCCGACCTCAGAGATGGAGTTGGAGTCTGGCGATGTACGAGGTCGGCAAGATAGGTTGGAGCCAGCCCACGGAGAGCTTTATAAACAAATAATACAAGTTTAAAAAATCAATTCTAAAACAAAACAGGGAGCCAATGGAGCAAGGCCAGGATGTGGTCCTGTACCTTTTGGTCACCGGTGAGGAGACGTGCAGCTGCATTCTAAACCAGCTGCAGGCGGTTTAGTGATGCCTGGTTGAAACCGGCATATGTAGAATCACTGCTATCTGTCCTAGATGAAAATAAAAGCATGAATTAAGTATAAAATAGGGCTTAATTCTATTGTATTCTTGGTCTATTCAAAAATAGCAAATGTACAAGCTACTGATAATTAGTTATTTTACACTGCACTGCACTGAATGAACCTGCAGGCTGGAATCCACAGACAACACAGTCAAATCCTGAGTATCAATTTATTACACTTAAAAGTGTAAAAGAAAAAGGGTAATTTCTTTCGCATTTGGAGTCAAATTAACACTCCGGATTGTACTGTGTACCAATAAGCGGCAGGCAGACAGATGCTGCATGCCACTGAAGATGACTGCATAGTCAATGCAAACACATAATGCCATTAAGTAGCTTAATGCTAACCCCTGAGGCATTGTGGATTATCACTATGGCCTTGAATGGAAGCGTACCCCACCTGTTCTCATTTTATATGCACACAAACACACTGGAGCGTTTTACCAGGCTGTCACACTCAACAGCATGACTGCATGCATTGGTATTCATCGCTGTCACCTGGCAGAAAACCTTGTATATCCATATTTATGTTTTTATGCTCTTTTTTTAGGGGGGGGGTGGGGGGTGAAAGTGGTTAACCCATTTAGACATGAGGCCGATTCTAAAAACTCCTTCTAAATCCTGACTTAAAGGGATACTTCACTCTCGGGCCGGGGACACATTTAAAAAAAATATTAAAAATAAATGAAAAAAGTTATGGAAAATTCATGGCCCCCTCACGCATTAGTAGGACACTCTAATGCGTGAGGGGGCCATGAATTTTCCATAACTTTTTTCATTTATTTTTAATATTTTTTTTAAATGTGTCCCCGGCCCTAAAGTGAAGTATCCCTTTAAGTTTGCTGAAAAACTTCAAATATTTATTCAAAAATTACAAAAAAAATATGTTGCTATATAGCAACAAGAACCCCAAAAGGGGTTTCCGACTTGAAAGGTATAGTTACGTAATGGGGCTCCAGGTCTAAATGGGTGAGTGGTTCACCCCAAAAAAATACTTAATACACAAAGTAAGTGTTTAAATCGTTCCTCATTTACCTTGGGACCCCCTGGAACCACTTAATGGACCCCTGGGGGTCCCTGGACCCCACTTTGAGAACCAGTGCACTGTAGTATACAGTATGATAATAGTATGCAAGGATGCAATTCCATCGACTCATAGTTTAATTGAATAACCGAAAAGCAATTTCTTATTAAAAAAAAAAAATCTTACTGTATATATCAACAAATCAACATGAATACATTATAATATATTTCCATAATTGACTAAATCAATTGGTCTGATTAACCACTTAAGCCTATTATACTTTGTTGTCAATGGTGGTGTGCTAAAATTGCAAAAAATAACCTATCTATCTACAGTACACTACAAATGTCGCAGTGCTGCACGTTGTGAGCTTTTAGATCTGCTATTTTTATCATGCATTGATCGTTATCAAGACAAAAGTGTGACATAATGGTTCTATTGATTAGAAGTCAGATCTCCCAGCCCTACATGATGCTACATTGGTCCATGCAGCAGTAATGTGTCAATAACTACTAGAGGACACATGGATTAGCATTCATGTCAACTACACCATAGAGCAGCATGCAGTTATGTCAGCTAATCAGAGAGGCTGCTGAGCAGTCTGAGATGTTAACAAAATTGATATCTCCATATCTCACAAAGGTGAGATTGGTCATTGCACGTACTCAGTGGTGTAAAGTAACTAAGTACATTTACTTAAGTACTGTACTTAAGTACATTTTTTAGGTACTTTTACTTTACTGGAGTATTGTCTATACTTTTACCTCTACTCCACTACATCTCGGAGGCAAATATTGTACTTTTACTCCACTACAATTATTTGAAAACTTTAGTTAGTAGTTACTTTGCAGATATAAATTATTACATTATAAAACATACATTAACCACTTAAGCCCTATTTCATACCTACAGTAGGCCATTTTAAAATAGCCTATCTACAAGCTCACAACGCGTTGCATCGCGACGCGTTGTGAGCTTGTAGAACTGCTATTTTCAAACATTTTTAAAAATTCACTTTTACTTTTGCTACTTTAAGTACATTTTGATACCAATAATGTTGTACTTTTACTCAAGCAAATTTTGTATTCCAGACTTTTACCTGTAACAGAGTATTTATACATTGCGGTACTGATACTTTTACTTAAGTAAAACATTTGAGTACTTTTTCCACCACTGCTCCTACGGCACCTGTCAGCGGGGAGCGACCCCTTATATGCAAAACCTTAACCTTAAAAGACGTGAGGCCGATTCTACAAATGCCTTCTAAATAAGTAGTTCGCACACTTTCAAGATTTTTCAAGAATAGCAGATGCACAAGCTTTTTTTTTTTTTTTTTAATAGCCAACGCAAAATCTAAAATTACACAGGTGCTTCCCCGGTTGTAATGGGTTAAGGCAGGAAGACATTAAAACTGTATACCTTGAGCATCTGTTTACTTATCGTGAGTCATATCATCGTCGCCATATTCAACAATATTATCGCATATCGCATGTTTTCCTAATATCATGCAGCCCTAGTCTGGAGGGAACAGTTATGTTCCACTTCACTTGACTTTGTCAGGCTAAATTGCGGTACTCTTGCAATAGTGTGACATAATGTGAGGTAGCACTGTGTTGTTATTTTGCAGACTCATTAACTAACCGTAGTGACAGCATAATTATTGTGTCACATTTTATCACGGCTAAGTTACCCTATAATAATTCATTCCAATCTTTGATTACAATACATTAAAGTTGTAATTGCAAATGACTAGTCAGCCCACTGCATAAGAAGCATTGAAAATAGCATGGTACATTTACGTGTGCTTATTTATACTTGAATGTGCGTCAGTGTCCCGGCATGTATTTCGTTGCTGTCGGGCAGAAACCTCTTCTCTCCAAATTAGTTTTTTCGTAAATTAATGGCAGTACATGATCATACTAGAGTGTCACACGAAAGTATCAAAAATGTTGGCAATTTTTTTATTTGAATCCTGAAAAGTAACAGTTTTGGACATAGGCTAATGAAGTTTCCACCCGACGATTTACCCGAACAGATTCAAGAGGGTTTAATGTCATTCACTCATACAGTTACAGTATACAAGCAGCGACATGTTGGTGTGGTATGTTACGCAAGACTGTGCCAGCAACAATACAATATGACAATATGCAAATTATTCTGGAGGTAATAAAATAAGAGAATTAAGTAACAAAACTGTACAAAGGCGAATTCAGTGGCTCCAGTATGGCAGTGAAGTGAGCAATACAACACCAATCTTGTAGATCTTGTAGCTCTGCTATTTTTGATACTTTTGTGTGACGCTATAGTATGATCAAGTAGGCCGTTAATTTACGAAAAAAACACAAAAGGTAAAAAATATGGAGATAAGAGGTTTCTGCCTGACAGCAACTATATACATGTGTAGCAGAGTGCATCAGAGCCTCTGCTACTGTAACCACTGGCCAAGGGGGAATTCCCTTTTAGGTTGAGATGTTTGGCTTTAGTGTCCCTAGCTGGGAGAGCCGGGTTCGAATCCCGGGCAATATACATGCACCCAATTAAACTTTCAGTAAAAAGAAAATAAATCCATGCAAAATATCATGTTTGTACTGTACCCTGGTGGTGTATTCCTCTGTCATGGATGTACAGTAGGTGTTAAAGGGTAAGAACACTTTGGTAGAGGTTTGGGTTGTGTTACCTTGCCATGATGTAACTCCAAAAGTTTTTTTTTAAATAAAAATGTTAACTTTCTGTTGATTTTACTAATTGACTAGTTTTCTTCCTAATAACAATAGAAAAATCAACAGGAAGTTAAAAAATTTTATGTATAAAAAAAACAGTACTCGGTTTGGTGATTGATTGATTGACATTTTTATTAGGCAAAAAGTATGTAAAACATCACAATTACATTAATAATACTTTTGTCTAAAAGGTCTGTCCAAAAAAGTCCTTTGGACTTGTTTCCGTTGCGGTCCTTGGGGTCCGTGGCTCTATATTGTCTGAATCAGCTTTGTTTGTGTTCCTTTATGTGCTAAAAGTTTTTTACCGTACAATGTAAGTCAATGAGGAGCACATTTTGAATGATCAATTTCTAATTAATGGAGCAATTATTTTTGATTTCTTGTCCACCTTTGGAGTTACATCATGGCAAGGTAACTACACAACCCAAACGTCCACCAAAGTGGTCTTGCCCTTTAAGATCTGTTCACATGGAATATCTGAATAAAGCTTCAGCATAACTTGAGTTTCAGCCTGTTTTGATGCAAGAGGGTCGAATTAACTTTTAATTTATCTGAAAGGAGGAATGAAAGTGCTGTTTTCACGAGTCCAGGAAAGAAACTGCCTCCAACCAAGCTTGCGGCACAAAGCCCAGAACTGTGTGTCCTCAGTGGAATGCAGAAATATTCAGAATCATTAATTGATTCATTGCCTTTGAAATAATTGAATTGCAGCCTCAAAACATACTGCACATGTCTGCAATATGTGTGTGCAATGCATCATGGAATGTCTTGCTTTCCTTCCACTGTCCATCATAGTTGGTCAGCATTGGTGGAAGAAGTACCTACTCAGAATTTTTTTTTTTTTACTTAAGAAACATTTGCTATGTATTAGTAAAAGTACAAAAGTATATACTTAAAGTACCAAAAGTGAAAGTACCCCCAGTCCCATTACTCACAAGACATCGCCGTGCGTTGCGTTGTTACTAATTATTTTCCATTGCTAATTAATTCTTTCAAATGTTTTACAGTGCAGGCAGTGTGCAGGCTACTTTCGGTCTGGAATATAAGTGAGGAGCTGCTTGAAATAACCGAAAACATTAATCTGGACAAAGTTATAAACGCACTGATGAATTTGCTAGATGGAAATGTAGAAAACATTAATTTGCAGGCTTGGTTCATTTTGGATTCATGGAATATCTAGTTCCAGACCAGTGGTTCTCAAACTTTTTCATGTCAAGGACCCCCAAAATGATATGTATTTGGCCGCGGACCCCCATCTCAAAATATTTTGTTCCAGAGACCCCCAGAAGCAAGGGTTTGAGTTACAAATGTTGGCTTTAAATATATATTCAAAGATTTGCAAACATTTTCAAGATTTCAAAAATAGCATATCTACAAGATCTGCCATTTTTGAATAGCCAAAGTATAAAATATGGTTAAAGTGGTTAAAATGATTGTGAAGCTATATTAACAATTTTTTCTGGGGACCCCCCCAAGAACCCCTGGGGGTCCCCGGACCCCACTTTGAGAACCAACCAAAATCTTGCCAGTTTGATATATAGCCTATATCAAATCAATATGCCACATTTCAGCTACTGTTGCTGATTTTACCTGTAGGTCAATTGGAGCTACTGTACTGAATATTGCACATTTTTACTGTAATGCTACTACTATACTTATATTTACAATTCTATCACGGATAGGGTTGAATTATGATTTCATATGTAGGATGGGCAAACAAGCTCTGCCTCCGGCCTTGGCGTTTGCTTTTCATCCCTTTTTTTCTCCCCAATCTAGTCGTTTAGTCATTTATGATTACCGATAGATAGAAACTTAAAGTATACTTCGTTAGTTACATTGATCCAAGCCGGAACACAATTGATTGATTAAAACAAACATGCTCTGAAAATGCACGTGGCCGAACGGCTGCCGTGTTAAGATGGGTGGGCTGCGAGCACACTTTCAAGATTTTCACGAGGGCCTTGCTGGGAACCGCTTTAAAAAAAAGACATTAAGGCTAAAGGGATAACACAAAAAAGTCCTGGGGACTTGTTTCCATTGTAGTCCTGCATGTGTATTCAATTCATCAACATATCATAAGAAATGTACACAATAATACTATGCCATCAACAAGTACAAAACACAATGTGCAAAGGAGAAAAAGGAAAAACAGCTGCAGTGAATGACACCTTCTATCGATGGGAATTTACATTTACCTCCCCCTGCACATGTACTCATGTGCAGAATGTCCCATTTCACAAGTTCAAAATGTATAAAACATCTTTTGAAAATAGCCGATCTGCAAGCTCACAATGCGTCGCATCGTGAGCTTGTAGATCTGCCATTTTCAAATGGCCGAAATATATATAGGGCTGAAGTGGTTAGTGTGTTTTGTAATAATAATCAAAATCTACAAAGTAACTAGTAACTAAAGTTTTCATATAATTATAGTGGAGTAAAATTACAATATTTTACTCTGAGATGTAGTGGAGTAGAAGTAAAAGTATACAGAAAATTGGAAACACTCCAGTAAAGTAAAAATACCTAAACATTTTACTTAAGTACAGTACTTGAGTAAATGTACTTAGTTACTTTACACCACTGCCCTTATACAAGCAAAGAGCTGTGAGGGACGTTTCTGGTCTCCCACAGCTAGGATGTTATTGTTTGCGCATATTGACATGTTGCTTTTTCATGCGTTTCTCAAAAGACTTTCATCTTCAGGTCGATCTTGTCTCTAAATATTGGTCATGCTGTGTGTGATATTCAAACAGAGAGCGGCTCACAGCAGTCATGTACAGTTTATTCTCTTATTATTCTCGTTCTGCCTCTGCCCCTCGTTGCACTACGTTTCCTTTTTCATCATTTGTCAGGTGGAAACCTTGCATGTCCAAAACCGTTACTGTTTCTGGAAATGGGAAAAAAAAAGAACCCCTTGTTCCAATGAATCCAATGTAGTTATTATTTAGTTGATACTTTTCATTGGTTCAATATTTATAAAACGCACAGACAGACTTAACCACTTTAACTTTGTTAAAAATGTTTCAAAAGTAGAGAAAATAGCCGATCTACAAGCTCACGACATTGATGCGATGTGTGCATGCAAGCCATTAAATTCCTCGTTCCTTGTTTTTCCGTTTGGCAGGCAATTCAACAGAAGTCAAAAGCTTTATTAGAATGACATAATATTTGTGCCAGTCATTTGATGTCAATGATGTGACTCTCGTCTCTCGAGGCATGCCATCACGTCAGGTCCCGCTAGAATCGATAAGATAATTGATAAGACAAAACCGTATTGATTTCCGATTCTCAATAACTTTGGAATCGATTCCGTCATAGAATCGATCCCCATCCCCAGTCCTACACCAAACATGCTGAATTGCAGTCTCTCTATCTCTTTCTCTCTCTCTCTCTCTCCCTCGCTCACACACACACGCACGCCCGCAAGTGTGCGCGCGTGCACACACACACACACACACACACACACACACACACCCCTGTCTTTTAATTACAACAAATCGCTTTGGAGTCTGTTGGTGTGAATACCGAAACACACACACACACACACACACACACACACACACACACACACACACACACACACACACACACACACACACACACACACACACACACACAAAACCCACAGGCATACCAATGAGCTGTCATATCCACAAGGGATTAAGAATTTGTAAGGCGACAGTTATTCCCCCCACCCTGTAGAACATCACAGGATGTTGCTGTTTCCAGCTCTCTGATGGGTTTTTTATTTATTTTCTGGGTCCTTGTGAATGAAGAATAAAGTGCATTTCAGGACAGGATGTAGCGTTCGAGGATTTCACCCTTTGATGAAATGCAGAGTTTGCGCAAAAGAATACATGCTTCTGGCCTTTTGAACTTAGCTAATGATTAGTCCCTGACAAAGACACTTAATTGCAACACGAAGAATAGAGGATGATATTTAAAAACGCGTGAGGGAGAATGTCAGCTTAGTAATGTTCAGTCACGGCATGTGTAGCAGTGGGTTTGTCTGAATGCTGTCCGCCCCGGCCTGAACATGAAGCAGAACTGTAATGGATCACACCGAAAATAACTAATAATCTTCTTAAAACGACGTCAATGCTCGCCAGTTTGTCCTCATATGGGAGAATTCAGGCTTTATTGTGGCTCTTTTAGACTATGAAGGGTAGCCCAGCACCTTCCATAACCTGAAACTGTCCAGAACCTGTGAAGTTCTGGGATGATTTTTGTTTTATTTAAGTTACAAAAATAAGTCATTCAATAATTGTACAGTAATAGTTCTTGTCCTATTCTTCAGTATAATTCCATTTACCTGAAGCCGATTTTCAAAACGCTTTCTAAATCCTAACCTACGGTTTCAGAAAAGAATCAATTTTTTTGTATTCAAATATTTTTTTTATCCTGTTGCTATACACATAGCAATTTCTAAAAAAAAAACAGACGCTTTCCCGATCACGGTGCGACACATTGTGAGCTCAAATGGCCTTAATGTATGTTTTGTAATAATAATCAAAATCTACAAAGTAACTAAAGTTTTCAAATAATTGTAGTGGAGTAAAAGTATAATATGTGCCTCTGAGATGTAGTGGAGTAGAAGTAAAAGTATTGAAAAATGTACTTAAAGAGGTGGTGCCATGGTTTTGCACTTTTTCTGTTTTTCATGTGTCTCTGAGGTTGATAGAACTTCATTAAGCCCCCTGGTGGTGTTTTTATGGTGTTTTATGTCTTCTCTGACTATTTTGAGTTTCTTCCTGGAGGCTAAAAACCTTGAGGGTCAAACGTGCCAATAGAAAAACAGCCATTTAATGACACAGTAAAAATATACCCTCCCCCTCATAGGAGGGATTAGGACAGGTGGGTGGTGCTAAGGTGGTGGAGGAGGTGCTAAGGTGAGAACCAGGTATACTTAATGAACTGGAGGCGTGCCCACATAAAAACATAATTTTAACACTTTCTGTACACTTTTTTTTAAAAATCTTCCTCCTAGTATAACCATAATACCTGATGATTATGTTTTAGGGGGGGGGGGGGGGAATCACTGAAAATCACTGCACCCCGTCTTTAACCCATTGATACCTGGAACGCATCTGTGTCACTTTAGATTTCTTTAGGCTATTCAAAAATAGCAGATATACAAGCTCATAGCGCGGCACCGAGTGCCGCGCTATGAACTTGTAGATCTGCTATTTTTGAAAAATCGAGAAAAAAAAAAATTTGGGTTTTTTTTTCAATTTTTTTTTAGGATTTAGAAGACATTTCTAGAATCTTCTCAGGTCTTAATGGGTTAAGTAACAGTACTTGAGTTACTTTACACCACTGTCTAAATTAGCATCCAAGTTTGTAACACCCCCCCCCCCCCCCCCCTGAATCCTTTGTGTGTCCCCAGGCTACGGATCCAGACCGGGGGTCTAACGGGGAGGTCCTCTACAGGATAGTGAGCCCCCCGAACCTGTTCACCATCAACGAGAACGGCAGCATCTACACGCTGGTGCCGCTGGACCGGGAGCTGACCAGCCGATACGACCTGGTGGTGGAGGCCTCCGACGGGGCGGTGGACCCCCGACGCACCATGCTCACCCTCTACATCCAGGTCTAGAGCTATACAACTACTGATTATTTTCTATTATATTCTATTGATGCATTTTTGGGGATTAACCCATCAAGACCTGAGGCCGATTCTACAAATACCTTCTAAATCAGTAGTTCTCAAACTTTCAACATTTTTCAAAAATGTAAAAAAAAATAGCTGATGTACAAGCTTGCAACGCGGCACAAACTGACGCGCTGCGGGCTATGCTATTTTTTAATAGCCAACACTAAAAATCGAAAATGACACGCTTTTCCGGGTTTTAATGATGAATCACCTAGAAACATGTTTTTTTTTATATTCTTTATATTAAAAAAAGTATATACTGTAGCAACGAATCAATGAACCACTTGATCCCTATTTTATATTTTATATATATACCCATTTCCAGGTGGCAGACATCGATGACAACAGCCCGATCTTCTCCCAGGAGGAGTACGTGGTGAACGTGGCAGAGAACAGCCCCGTGGGCACCGTCATCCTGACGCTCAGCGTGAGTCTCGTCTTCCTCTCCCTGTCTCTCCTCCTGTCATCCGATTTAATGTCGGCTATCCCGTGCGAAAAGATAACCCTCCACATCTGTTTGTAAGATCGTTGTTAATCCAAGCATCTATTCATCTGGTGGAGTGCACTGCATGCTCCACCGTTACAGAGAGAAAAACATCACGCCTGTCATCGGAGTTACCGGTCTGTAACTCAGAGGATGTACAAATGGAACCAAACGGAACATTTTGGTTCCATTTGTACACCCTTTTGAGTTGAATAAACACAGGGGTGTTTACAATATAGATTCGGGTTCCACTATTGTTTAGTTTAGCTCAGTGATTCTCAACCGTTTTAATTTCAAGGACACAAAAACATTTTCAGTGTTAATTTCCATTTGTACACTCTGAGAGTGTACAAATGGAACCAAATGGACCCTTCGGGTCCATTTGGTTCCATTTGTACACACTCAGAGTTACAGTACAGACCCATGTGCGTCCACTTTAGACCCCTGGTGGTCCCCGTACCCCACGTTGAGAAATCTCTCTCTCTCCCTATTGTTCAGGGGTGGGCAGCAGCGATGCGTTCAGCAGCTGCTGCATTAACACAGTTTTACCACCCTTTAACTTCATTTGGCAGCAGTTTTAAAACGGCATATGCTCCCAGGCTGCAGCACTTAGCATTTCCACATGCAAGCACTAAAGAATCAAACATAAACTGCGCTCTCAAATCGTCGTAAAAAGCAGAATGTTGGATTTAGTTGCTGTCGGGCAGAATGAACCTCATATCTCCATATTTCAACTTTGTATGTTTTTTTTCTTCTTCTTTACTACTTTGTCATAGACCGTGTCACACAAATGTAGCAAAAATAGGCGATCTACATGCTCACAACGTGTCGCGATGTGTCGCGCTGTGAGCTTGTCGATGTGCTATTCTCGCTATTTTGGAAACATTTTGAAAGTGAAAATTTAAGGGGTTAAGTCAGTCAAATTTTACAAATAATTAACCAATGAAAAGTATAAACAAGAGCTTACGACTAAATAATAACTACATTGGATCCATCGGTTCTACAGGTTGTTTTGTTTGTTTTTGTTTTTTTCCTGAAAAGTTACAATTTTGGTTTCCGCCCGGCAGCAGCAAAAAAATATGTTTTGTTCATTTGACAGGAGTCTGAACCACATTTTATACTATTTTTTTGGGTCTTCCCCCTCGACAATCACTAACGTAACGCTCCACGAACCAGGGAAAGTGTTGTAACTTGATTGAAACCGTCTCAGTGTCAGGCATCAGGCTCATGGGGGTTTAGTTTGGGGGGGATGTGGTGGTTATGGGTGGGTAGAAAGTTGGGGTGGGGGTGAGTTGTGTATGGCGTGTGCAGTGGTGGATGAAGTACTCAAGTAACACACACACACACACACACACACACACACACACACACACACAGTTTCACCCTCCAAAGCGGATGTACTAAATGTACTTTTTAAATATATATCGTTTCTGTCGGGCAGAAACCTCCATATTTAAACTTTTTGTGTTTTTTCATAAATTAACGCCCTACTTGATCATACTACAGCGTCACACAAAAGCATTGAAAGCAGCAGATCCACAATTTGTGCCGCGTTTGGAGCTTGCCGATTTGCTACTGTTGAATTTGAATCCTGAAAAGCTTTTGGATATGTGTGGTTTTACACCCGACGGAGACGATATTATATCAGTGAATAATCAAATTCCCTGTGCATCTGCGCTACTTTACCTGCAAGTGTTCTCACAATGAAAGCCTTTTTTTATCGCTTTGATCCAGAGGCCTTGAATTTATTCATTCTCATTATCTCCGTGCCTTTATATCGAGCTTTGCTGAATACCCCTCTGAGGTTCGGTGATAGTGAATGTATTGTCTGCATCCCGCCCCTCTGTGTGTATCTATTCGTATCGATTCAGAATGTACATCTACTGTAGTATATACATGCATCAGCATATATGTATCAGACTGTCTGTAATGGCCTACCACTGTTATCTTGGATGACCTGCAGATGAGGCCAACATTTACTTGGAGGGCGGCCATTTTAATGCTTGGAGAAGCAACCAAACCCCTTCCTTTGGGGATTATTTGATGACGAAATAAATTCACACCAGGGGGCGTGGCCCAATGATAATACTTTGTCGCTGTCGGGTGGAAATCACATTATATCCAAGACTGTTACTTTTTCTAATTCAAAAACGGCAAAAGTAGCAGATCCACAAGCTCAAAACGTTTCGCTTGTGGATCTGCTACTTTTGATGCTCTTGTGTGACGCTGTAGGATGATCAAGTAGGGCATTCATTTATGAAAAAAACACAAAAAGTTAAAATATGGAGATAAGAGGTTTCTGCCAGACATGCAGTAACATAAAAACGGTGCCTTCGTCTCTTTGTGTCCGTTGGTGCATGGACAGGGCCGGACTGGGACCAAAATTCAGCCCTGGCATTTTGGTCCGGACCGGCCCACCACCCCCCGGACCGTTTTGTCAACGGGGGGGGGGGGGGGGGGTTTCACTGTTTCAGCCCAGCCCTGCACATGAACTCTGCAGCCGCACTGAGGCCCCTGCTGGAAAGCATCCCAGCCCAAACATTAACGTAACTAATAATTGGGCCACACGACCCTGAAATGACCGTAATAATCCTAAAACGGGAGCAAAAATATTTGATTAAAAAAAAAAAAAAGAAAAAGAAAAAACTTTTCTTTTTTTTTTTTTTTTTTTGGGTGGCCCAGCGGCCCACTGGCCCGCGGCCCACCGGGCATTTGCCCGGTACGCCAAATGGCCAGTCCACCCCTGTGCATGGAGTACCGTAGTCATGTTCAGTGCGTTGGTGTTAATCCATTAAGACCAGGAACGCATTTGTGTCATTTTAAAATTTCTTTGGCTATTGAAAAATAGCAGATTTATAAGCAGATAATACATGAGCTTGTAGATCAGATTTTTTTTGCAAATCTTTGAATATATATTCAGTAACATAATGTTTTAAAGCGAAAAATATTCACTCCGATCTGTGCTTCTGTGGGGTTCCCTGGAACAACATATTTTGAGATGGGGGTCTGCGGCCAAATACATATCATTTTGGGGGTCCTTGACATGGAAAAGTTGGAGCACCACTGATATAGCATAAGCATAACATACTGTTAGGATTTAGAAAACATTTTTAGATATGTATTTGGCCGTGGACCCCCATCTCAAAAATGTTTTGTTCCAGGGACCACCATGAATAAAAATGTGCACACATTTTCAAGATTTTTCAAGCTCATAGCGTGGCACTCGGTGCCACGCTATGAGCTTGTAGATCTGCTATTTTTTTAATAGCCAAAGAAATCTTAAAATGACACAGATGTGTTCCCGGATTGAATGGGTTAATGATACATGTTCTTTCACTGAAGGCCATGTCTCTCTCTGTGCGTATGTGTTCCCATGAGCGCGTCATATACTATAGGTGCCACAGCGCGGTCACCTTTTGTTTGCAATTATGAACAGAACACGACGTGTTCCAATGTATTGTCGGTGTAACGCTGAACCGAAAGCTGCCAAGGAGACCATTGTACAGCTGCTAAGCATTGTGGTCTATACGTAAAACCACTGCATGCACCAATTCCATATCGACATCCTATATCGCCGTTGTCGGGCAGAAACCTCTTATTACCATGTTTTAACTTTCTGTGTTTTTTTCGTAAATGAACGCCCTTGATCTTACTACAGCGTCACACAAAAGCAGTATATCTGCAAGCTCGAAACGTGGCACGAAACAAAGCGTTTTGAGCTTGTAGATCTGCTGCTTTTGCTATTTTTGAATGTGAATCCTGAAAAGTAACTGGGACATATGAGGTTTCCACCCGACAGAGACGGTATATAAAAAATCCCTCGTGCGGGCGATGGTGGGCGTCACAAACATGACATGCTCTTAGTATGGAGAGGTGGGCGTCACAAACATGACATGCTCTTATTATGGAGAGGTGGGCGTCACAAACATGACATGCTCTTATTATGGAGAGGTGGGCGTCACAAACGTGACATGCTCTTATTATGGAGAGGTGGGCGTCACAAACATGACATGCTCTTATTATGCTCTTCACGCGACACCACGGTGTTCCCACGTGTGTGCACGCTAGGACGCCCCCCCCCCCCCCCTCGATTCATGAGCCAATTACCCAAATGGCTACTTTGCATAACAGGTTTACAAGTGAGTGTGCAAACTCTAAAAATGCTTCCTCACTCTGTAAGTGCTCAAAATTCTAAATGTACTCGGTACATCTCACTCGCCTTGAGGCGTTGTGAGGTTGTAGATAGGCTATTTTCACAACGTTTGCCTCCTTCTTACGTAATATTTCACAATTTGGAATTAAAAAGGTCTTAAAAGTCATTAAATTGTGACTTTAGAAATGTGCAGATACCCTTTGTGCACTTATACTGTATGTTGGTTTGTTTACTGTTGAGTGAGAAAAACAATGTTGCACATTAAGCTAATCTGGACCCGCCCAAAATCACTTGGGTCCCGACCCACAGGTTGAGAATCACTGCCCTAGTAGGCCGGAGCCAGAAGGCCATAAATATAATGTCCCATCTCTTGCCATGTATTCTTCTCACATTTCTGTTTCCTCTGCTGTCCCATCACCCCCCCTCCCCTAGGCGATAGACGCAGACCTCTACTCCAATGTCACGTACCGGATCAAGACCGAGTCGGCCAAGCAGCTGGTCTCCGTGGACCCCATCACCGGACGGGTCACCATGAAGCAGTCCCTGGACTTCGAGGACCTGGCCACTCTGGGCTTGTCGGCCAACTTCACCTTCGAGGTGGAGGCCAGAGATGAGGGAGGACGCATGCCCCCGGGAGTAGCCACCGTCACTGTCCAGATCAAGGTACTGTAAGAGCCTACTGTATAGTCACTGGGTGGAAAGTAGCTTAGTATGTTTTACTCAAACTGTACAAAATTTTTAGGTAGTTTTACTTAACTTGAGTATGTAATTTCTTTTGATACATTATGCGTTACTACTCCACTATAGCCAGCCTTTTCTCATGATCGAGGAGAAAAGCCTGGTTACCACCTAATGCAGAGCATGGGACTTCCTTTGCATGTGCTTCCCCCCGGAATGCCTCAACGTAACATATTTGGGCGGTACTTCCGCCAAATTCCAGTAGCAGATTTACAAGCTCACAAGCATTCGCATTGTGGTGCATTGTGAGCTTGTAATTTTGACAAAATTCACACATTTCCAATAGAAAAATAAATAAATAATAATGTGAAAAAAAACCGTGAAATTGGTCCTTCTGCACAATGAGCACAATTACATTTGGTACTTTAGGTATAGTTTGATGCCAATACATATACTGTGTACTTTTACTCAAGTACAATTTTGAATACAGGACTTTTTCTTGTAACAGAGTATGTCTGCATTGTGATGTGATCCTTTTACTTAAGCAAGGCCTGCCTGGCATTGTGCAATGCAGGGCCGCATCATGCTTACAATCCCCAGAAGGGCCGTTGGGGGTTTGTTCGCATGCAGTCCTGCACTGCGGTGCTTGTGCTGTATGTTCCACTTTACACATCTGCTCTGTATTCAATGTGAACTGTGTTCCACTTTACACATCTGCTCTGTATTCAATGTGAACTGCATGTTTACACATCTCAGCCAGGATGTTTTAACACCATAACCCCTTACGACCCTGTACTGTACTTTGTTGTATGCCTATAGCAAAACATAGTCTACAGTTAGTGGTTCCCTAGACTGCCCCAACGCTCCTGATTTCGTGTATAGAGGGGCGGGTGCTAGAGCCGGCGAGAGATTGCGCCTGATCCCCATTGGTTCACCGATCTGTCCGTCAACCCCCGCCCCGTTAACACAACATTACGAGCGACGCCCACTGCACTCTGGTTGGTTGGGAAGTGAAACACTTCCTCATACCCAGTACAGGCTATGGTTGGGCCAGGCTTTTATTTTTTAGCAAAACTAAGCAATAAAAGCCTGGAGCTCGAGGCTAGTGGTTCCCAAACTGTTCAGCTCAAGACCCAAAACATACATTAAAGTGTCTTCCCAGGACCCAAAGTCACAAAAATACAGTATTATTATAACCACTTAAGCCATATATTTAAAAATGATAAAATAACGCATGTATATGCTCAGAAAACGATAGTTACGTATGTAACTACGGTTCTATGAATCCCGAATGACCGGTGTTTAAAGCACTGAATGTGTGCAGTCCAAGTATTTATACCAACAATGTCACTTGTTACCCCTGGGATGACCCGGAAGAGAGATAACTACCGGGGTTCATCAAGGGATCATTTCCTACAGAATCTTCTCACGAGAACACGAGGATTCTGAGAGACAGAGTGCTCTGGCGGTCATTTGGGATTCATAGAACTGTACAGTAGTTACTTACGTAACTATTGTTCAATTTCATCCCTGCTGACCACCAGAGGCGGTGCTTAAAGCACTGAATGACTTACCAGCAAAATCACGACTCAAGTAGTATATCTGCATAGTATAACTAGCATCTGTCAAAATAGGCTACAAGAAGTGAAGGAATGAGGGGATGAGCTGAGGTAGATATGAAGAGGTGAGTTTTCAAACGGTGACAGAAAATGCAGTCCTGACTGAGAGGGGAGTCTTGGAGACGCGTGGAGAGATAGCCAGGATGTCGTAGGGAGGTGACAGATGTCCTGTTTTCGCTGTGGGAAGGGCTGAATCATGTCCTGGAGGTACGGGGGGGTGCCTGTGCCATGCCCTTGACTTGCCTTGTAGGTCATGCATCACCAGTGTTTTGAATTGCATTATACGCATTCAATCTACTGAAGGCAAGGAACTGAAAATGATTCCAAGATAATAAGATGGTAGACGTGTTCTTCAAACAGTCCCCCGTGCTGACTGACTGCAGGAAGAAAGCAGAGAGTCGATCTTAACCCATTAGAACTGGGAAAGCATCTGTGTCATTTTAGAGTTTTAGCAAAAAAGCATTATGTTATACTTTGGCTTTACAAAAATAGTAGTATACAAGCTCATAGCACGCGCTATGAATATATATATTCTTTTAAAGCGAACATTTTAAACTCAAATCTTCTGGGGATCCCTGGTACAAAATACTTTTGAGATGCGGGTCCGCGACCAAATAAATATTATTTTGGGGGTATTTGACATTAAACAGTTTGAGAACCACTGATGTAGCAACATATTTTTTTTCAGAAAACTATAAGGATTTAGAAGACATTTGTAGAATCGGCCTCAGGTCTTAATGGGTTTATGGGCAGACTAAGCTATAATACACAAGACATTACTCTCAGATAGTTAATGTTCCATCAACCGAGGTAAAAATGTATTTGTCCTGGACATAATTGCTCGCCCCAGTGATGCCCTCACACAAGTCTGAATAGTTTTTTATTTTCTTTTGGCCTCTACACACTGAAAGCGGGTGCCATGTCATTATTCTGCATTATAACCCTAATTTCCCTATCCCTATAACCTCACACTTACCTAACCGTCAGAATAATGGGACGTCAGAATTATGAGCGGACCCCCTGAAAAAAGACTTCACCTGCTTCAACTCATTTTAGAGGGTCTCTGCCAAAATAGAACGAGGTTTGAGAGATGTGTCAACAGGTTTTGGCGCGTCCATTTGACACCTCCAGTGTGGCTCCGGCCGTTGTAAACAATGTGTGTGTGGTAACGCGTGTGTCCGGTGCTGGCAGTGTGTTAGGGCCTTTTGTTGTTCTCACAGCAGTCATTTTGACATGAATATGGGTAAACAGCCATTGCCAGCAGTGATACTAATTAAGGTTGTACATAGGTCAAACAGTCAGAGTGCTGCTATTGTGCATGTTGGCTAAATGCTAATGCTAAAAGCTCTGCTACACTAAATGGAGCTGAACCTTTAATTAGTATAATTGGTAAGAAGTGACTGCAACCTGCTATTTCATGTCAATATGGCTGCCATGAAAAGTGTATTCATAATGAGGTTTTTCCACCCAACGAGGCGATATCCTCCTTGATCCACAGGGCCTGAATGACTCGTTATCAGTGGTGTGAGGGTCAAAGGTCAGGTGTCATGTCAGGGGGTTTTCAGCAGCTTTGTGTTCCCTTTCCCAACCTTTCACCAGATTAACAGCTGAATCCAAAGCAAAGGATTATAAACACCTCCTGTTGCACCTGTGTGTGTGTGTGTGTGTGTGTGTGCGTGTGCGTGCTGTGTGCGTGTGTTTATTGTATGTGTGTGTGTGCATCTGTGTGTTATGTATTATGTATCGCTGCGTGTGCGTGTTTGTGTGTTGACATATCTCTGCGTGTGCGCGTGCATGCATGTTAATCTCAAGGCATAATGCGATTCATCCACTCCAGTGATCTTGGATGTGTAAATGTGTAGCGCTGAGTTGTACAACAAACACTTTGTTGTCAGATAGAGAAATGTTTTCCACGGAGCATTGACTCCCAGGGGAGCAACAACAAGCGGCTGAGCATCCAAGCTCAAGCCTGTCTACCTGTAGACTGGCTATCTTTCTCCTCCGATAAGGACCACCTGCCCAGAGAGAGTGCATTTTGTTGCTGTCGGGCAGAAACCTCTTATCTCCATTTTTTTGTAAAGTAACGGCCTACTTGATCAAACTACAGCGTCGCACAAAAGTATCAAAAGTATCAGTGTTGCCAAGTCTGGTTATTATAAGCGACTTTAGGCTGTAAAGTTGCTTGTAAATATTGGTAGTTGCATTTTTTTGGGGATTGTTTCTAAAGTGTAGTTGCTTATTTGGGCTCTCAAATATTCTCTCAAATATTGTCATTTCATGGACCCCCAAATTAATATGTATTTGTCCCTAACCCCCATCTTTTTCTTTTTTTTTGTGCCAGGGAGCCCCGCACCAGATTTGTGTTGATAGAATGTTTATTTTCAAATAGCCTGTATGTATACAGTCAGTATATAGGTTTAAAGTGCACATGTGGCCTATTATAGTCACTTCGTTTGGGCTTGTTTTCCTAGACATGGCTGCTTATTTCTCTCACAGAATCTGGCAACACTGATCCAGGTACGCGTTACTTGATAAACACCAGGCGAGGTGGAGAGCCGGGTGTTATCAGGCCCTCATGTCTACTATTTGAAGCGACAGACATGAATTAGAGTGAGCCTAATGGATTCACAGCCAAACGCAGGCGCTCTGGGCGACCAGGGATATAGGGACAGTCCTGATTCTATTGACTCTTCTGTTCTCCCTCATACAGCAGTGCCTCTCCGGGGGGTTATTTGAAGTCGCTCGCATTTGATTTCCCAATGTTTTGTTTTGGTACATTGTTGTCTCTTCCGTCCGATGCCTTGTGGCGGTGATGGATTGTGTGTACTACTTGTTGTGTATTTCGCCGCTCCTACTGAATCTTCCGAATTCAACCCCTCTGTTCTTGTTTTTTTTGCCTTTGAGGTGAGGTTAATAACAATGTCGTTTTCATTCATGGAGAGACGCTCGTGCTGTAGCCAGCTTCTTCAGAATCCCGGTGGCTAATTACAGTACCATCCGTGGGTTTTCAAACTTTTTCATGTGAAGGACCTCTAAATTAATATGTATCTGGTCGCGGACACCCATCTGACAATATTTTGAAGATTTGTGTTGTGAAAATAGTTTTAAAATATTGAAGTTTTCACATTCAAGATTTTTTTTTGAAAATGGCACATCTACAAGCTCACAATGCGTCGCAATGCAACGCGTTGTGAGCATTCTGATTCGGAATTGTTGTCATAGCAACCAAAGCAGAGAGGTCGACGGTGTCTGAATACACAAATCCAATCTGATCACTCGTAAATAACAATGTGGACAGTCAGTCCTAAAGATCAGAAAACAAAGTGGATTTGCCTGCAGTCCACACTGGGCAACCTAGCTGGTTGAGTGTCTTAACGGAAGTACCAGAATTTGTCAGTGTAATTTTTCCAGAGGTATGCCACCTGAGAAATTTTGTTCGTTTTGACGTCACTTTCATCATGCGACATTTGTCACTCCAAGCATAAATTGGCCTTTAATTTCTGTGTATTCTAGGTATTATATCGTTGATAGAAACCTCCTAAGGGCGCGCTCCCACCAAGAGTTGGCTGGCCGCTGTTAAACGCAGGTTGTGCGCGGCCACAGTTTTTTGCAGCCAGCGGATTCTAAAAAACGGGAGTGTCGCGCCTGTCACTCACTTTCAGGAGCCTCCCCGTAGCCCACACCGCCTGTGCCTGCTGCCTTGAGCACCATGTTGCTTCCTGAGTCTTGAGACGGTCCGCCTTCGACTCACCCGATTGGACAGAGGGAGAAAATCTGCGCCTGCCTCCAGCAGTTTTATGCTTAGTCGCGGAGAGCAGATAAACGCAAGGTCTGCGCGACAAGCGGAAAAATCTGCTCTTGCGTGAATCAACGCATTTGCATTGACAATGCATTGGCAGATTCTGCAAACAGCGGCCAGCCAACTCTTGGTGGGAGCGCGCCCTAACTCCATATTCTAACTTTTTTTCTTAAATTAACGCCCTACTTGATCATACTACAGGGTCACACAAAAGCATCCAAAGTAGCAGATCTGCAAGCTCGAAACGCGGCGCGAAGCGACGCGTTTTGAGCTTGTCGATCTGCTACTTTTGCTATTTTTGAATTTGAATCCTGAAAAGTAACAGTTTTGGACAAATTAGGTTTCCAGACTTTCCACCCGACAGAGCCGACGTAGCGTACATATTTTAACCAACGAGCAGTTATGATCATGATGAAGATTTTGCCGTTGCTAGTTGCTATTCACCGGCAAATTCCTGTGATAAAGTGTTTTTTTTTATTATGGAGAGATGTGAAGGCAAGTAAGCACTTGATGAATATGAATCCTGAAAGGACTATTGAGACATCAGTCATTCTGTCCTACAGCCTCGTTAACCACAGAGAATCCATTTGTCCGTATAACAGTACAGTATAGTGTGTATGAGTGGTAATAATAATGTCTCAGTCTTCTGGAGAAGGATTATTCAGCTGTCTCAGGGTTGCTTTTTTTGTGCGTTTACAGTGTTCTTAAGGCCTTTGCTGAGCAATAAATAAAAGAGACGTCGGAAACGTGGGCGGATGATTTTGTATTTTGAGACTGTTTATCCGGTGTGCCTCACCAAACAATATGGAAATCAGTGTTGTAAAGTAACTATTACTCAAGTACTGTACTTAAGTACAATTTTGAGGTACTGAGTATTTCCAATCGTCTATACTTTTATTTCTACTCCATCTCAGAGGCAAATATTGTACTTTTACTCCAATACGATTATTTGAAAACTGCAGTTAATTGTTACTTTGCAGATATAAATGATAAAACATACATTAACCACTATAGCCTTATTTTATACCTATCTACAAGCTCACAAGCTTGTAGATCTGCTATTTTCAAAAATGTTAGTACTTTTACTTTTGGTACTATAAGTACATTTTGATACCAATACTTTTGTACTTTTACTCAAGTAAATTTTGAATTCCGGACTTTTACTTGTAACAGAGTACTTCTACATTGATGTATTGATACTTTTACTTAAGTAAAACATTTGAGTACTTTTTCCACCACTGATGGAAATAAATACAAACGGAGTACTCATGGCACAAGGAACAGGTGGATTCCAGTCTCTGCCTTGACATTGCGGACACATTGTAGTCATGTGTGTGTGTGTGTGTTTGTCTTTGGTAGCCTAGGGCATTGGTTTTTAAAGTGGGGTCCGGGTACCCCCAGGGGTCCTTGGCGGGGTACCAGCCCTGGTCCCCAGCTAAATAAGTTAATATCGTCACAATCGTTTTAATCACTTTAACCATTATTGTATACTTTGGCTATTTTTTTTTAATCGTGAACATTTGCGCAAATCTTTGAATATATATATTTGAATATATATATATTTTTTTTAAGACAACATTTTTAACTAAAATCTTTGCTTCTGGGGGTCCTCGGAACAAAATATTTTGAGGTGGGGGTCTGTGGCCAAATATATCATTTTGGGGGTCCTTGACATGAAAAAGTTTGAGAGCCACTGGCCTAGGGCACGTGCACAAGTTGGTTGTGAGGGGTCTTCAAATGGCCGGCCTCCCCAAAAGGAGGCCCAAACAGTTAGCAAGGTACTGCTCAGTATCAGCTATTATAGGAAGCCGCTCAGTTTGGAGGAGGCGTTGTTTCTTTTATCTATGATTGATGTCAGCTGTGCCTGACAAGTATGTCAACTGTATTGTATGTAACAATGCTCTGCCGTCTAGGCACTTTGTAACTGGCTGTTTTCCTATTGTCTGACTGCACTATGTGGACATAAATAAGTGTGTGTGTGTGTGTGTGTGTGTGTGTGTGTGTGTGTGTGTGTGTGTGCGTGTGCGTGTGTGTGTGTGTGTATTTTTTAAATTATTGATTGAGTGATTATACTCTAAGTCAGAAAAAACAACATGTGGCCTCAAAGGATAACACACAAAAAAGTCCTGGGGACTTGTTTCCGTTGTGGTCTTTGTATTCAATTCATCAACATAGCATAACAAGATTAACACAATAATACATGTAATCAGCAAATACAAACGCTATAATGTACAAAAGAGATGGGAAAATTACAATGGAAAAATTATAATGAGATGTGCAGACAGACGTAGACAGACAGACAGACAGACAGACAGACAGACAGACTGTCTGATCCCGAGGGGAAATCAAATGTTCATAGCTGCAGCACGGCAGTAAGGATGAAACAATTGACACATGTACAGTAGGGGACAAGAACAGGATAAGTAGCAGGTTGACACTAGTTATAACAGGATAACAATATAAAAGACAGTTTTATATTGACAGACCCGGCCCTCTGCGCTTGGGCTGGTCAAGTCAGGTGTGCATAATGT
Organism: Gymnoscopelus braueri; assembly: GCF_963280865.1. Taxonomy (NCBI): domain Eukaryota; kingdom Metazoa; phylum Chordata; class Actinopteri; order Myctophiformes; family Myctophidae; genus Gymnoscopelus; species Gymnoscopelus braueri. The sequence goes on along the minus strand of NC_137619.1, from coordinate 12,933,229 downwards.
ATAAGTCATTAGAGAGAAATAGAGGCACAATTAAAAGCCATATAAATAGACTTAAAGACTTACCAGGCATAAATTAATGTCAGGTGCAATACATCACCAGTAGAATTGGCATAGTAGTCATGTATGTATGGGTGTATCAACAGTCAATTATGATTAATATATAGCAGTATTTTAGTATACTAGTTATACTGTACTGTATGTCGTTAGATATAAATACACATACATGTACTAAGGTATAAAGTACATGTTTATTATTACATTATGTGTATGCATTTGCAGTGCATAGGATGAGATGCATTGCACCATGCATGCATGTCTATGCCTTATACCAAATCATGGGTAGTAAAGTATTTTAGCTGTTAATTTACCACTTAAAGGTAGGGTAAGTGATTTTCTTTGTTTAAAATAAGTGTTAAATAGCTCTATATTCTGATAGTACTCATTACTATAGAGTGTTTGTTCAGTAAAAGGAGTCTCCATCCTCTCCAGCTCTTTATAAATCAGAAAATGCATTTTCATTTCAGTTTCAGTTTCATTTCCAACTTTATCCAATCAGGATAGAGAACTCAATCAGGATACAGATTAAACAAGTGAAATTGGAAGTGATGACACTAAGAAATGAGCATGCAAAATTGGAACTGGAACACTATAAAAATGAAGCTTAAAAATTGGTACTTTCTCCTGATTGGCTGAGAGTTTGACACCTACCAGAAAATGAAATTTCTGTTTATTAAAGAGCTGGAGAGACGGGGAGACTCCTGTTACTGAACCAAACACTATATAGCAATGATTACTATCAGAATATAGTGCTTTAACCTTTTAACAAAATACTTTTTGTTTTAACCCAAAAATATCACTTACCCTACCATTAAATCCTAGATATTTGTTTGACTGGGGTCCCTCTGGGCTCTATTCTAGTTATTTACATAGTTTTAGTAAATAAGTGATCATTCTTTTTCATAATCAATTATGTTGTTTAGTTGGAGTGACTGTTCAGTGTTCACCCATATATTAATTTAAATCAAACAAAGTGCAGTAGCTCCCACTAGGGCATTAACGAATAGTGATTTATGGTATTCGAATTATTCGACCCAAAAGTATTCGAATATTCGATTATTCGATTTGATTATAAAAAAATAAAAAAATAAAACAAAATTTTAATTTTTTTCTTTTTTTTTTTTTTTTTTCAATTGCATTGATGACTCGACTCAAGGAATGCGAGTTGACGTCACACCAGAGCTCACAGCTGCATGTCTGCTCTAGAAAAGCCACTAAAAAATTCTTTTTTTTCGAATAGTCGAATAGTGGTTTGATAGTCGAATAGTCGGTTTGATATTCGAATATTCGAATATTCGACTATTCTGTGAATGCCCTAGCTCCCACAGAATTAGAATTTTCCCGTCTTCCAATATTTCCCATTCAGTATGCAGACAGCACCGGTGAAGGAGCTAGTGATAAATTAATTTACTAGCATATTCCGTTTGACCCTCGCATTGGCCTAGCATTATCCATCACCGTGGCAATATCTTGGCTTCCACATTACCCTGAGCCCTCCTCATAACCACATGAGTTCAGAGACAGGGCCGTGCCTACAGACGCTGTGATTAGTCTAGCCAGATTTTGAGAGAGAAATAAGCAACCATGGTTCATGAAAACAAGCCCAAAAGAAGCGACTTAGGCCAAGAGCACTTTAAACTTATATACATCGGCATTGTAGATCTGCTATTTTCCAAAACAACTTGGAGAAAAAAAGTGGAATATTTTGGAACATTTCACACAAATCTTATATGGGGTTTCTGGCACAAAATATTTTCAGATAAGGGGCTGCGAACGAATACATATTTGGGGGGTTTCCTTGACATGAAAATGTTTGAGAACCACTGGTTTAAACAACATTAGGAAACAAGCCCAAATAAGCAACTACACTTTTAGAAACGAGCCCCAAAAAAATTCAACCCGCAAGCTACCAATATTTACAAGCGACTTTATTGAAAAAAGAAGTCACTTATAATAAGCGGAAATGGCAACACTGGCTGTGATCCTCCTCCATACAGCTGGGTTGTAAAAACTATTCAAGAACCAGGAAGGTTTTATTTGTCACAAGCTACTCATTCAGGTACAAGGAGCCAAATGCACATTGTGTGAGGTCCACAATGTGCTGTGCTACAACAACAATGACAATAGTAAAATAATAATAAAAAATAAAATAAAAACTACGATAAGATAAGAATAAAATGGAGTATGCATGTGCATTGAGGTATATGCAGTAAATGTGCAATAAAGGCATAGCCATGTCGATGTAGAAAAAAAGCAGCAAGTTGTCACATAAACTTGACAAATGTGCAAGATACTGTACCTTGTATCTACATATTATATTGTCTCTGTTGGATGGAAACCTCATACTGTACGTCCAAAACTATTACTTTTCAGGATTCAAATTCAAATTTGGAGATAAGAGGTTTCTGCCTGACAGCGACAATATATCAGCAATAACAACAGTTCCCTGTATATTGTTTTTATTTAATTCACATTCCTTTCTTGTCTTTTTTTTTCTCCAGGATTTGAATGATTTTGCCCCCATCTTTACCAAAGACATGTATGGGGGCATGGTGGCGCCCAATGCAGAGAAAGGGACCCTCATCGCAAGAGTCCGGGCCAATGACCAGGACCCTGAGGTGAGTGAGTTGAGACTGTTGACGTGATCATTGCTGATACATACAGATGCAACATTTGAGAATTTTAAAGGTTCTGCCAGTGGCAATTCATGAGCAGATCAGTAGGAAATCCAAACCTTTTCATGGAGAAAGTGTGACATTTGCCAGGTGTGAAATGGTATAATTTCAAACAAAGACTAATCAGGCCTGAGTAGTGGGGGAAACTGACTTTTCAGGGAACTTTCAAGGAAAGATCATGGAAAAGTTTAGCTGTCTTACCTGCAGCAGTGGTTCTCAAACGTGTTAATTTGAAGGATCCCCATAACCCTGAGAGTGTGTTTGATTGATTGATTGATTGATTGATTGATGTACTTTATTTAGAAAGACATGAGAAACAGTACATGGAAGTACAATTCACAATATAAGGTCTACTAAATTGGATAACTCGTAAAGCACTACGCTTGTTTAAAATGAGTTCCCACGCACACAAATCATGATGACAGACAGATATACACTACTATACAGAACGTCATACAATCAGTTTACAGGTTACTGGTATGAGACATAAGAAATATGTACAAAAGAAAAACAAAATAGAAGTACAAAAAGAAGACCTGTAAGGTTCCATTAGGGAGCCCTAATGGAAGCCCTGGAGCCCATTTTGAGAACCACTGATGTAAAGGACGTGCGTTTCAACTATAAGCCCTATTTTATATTTAGTTGTTGTTCTAGTGTGGTGTGTAAACAGCTGATCTACAAGCTCACAGCACGTCACAATGCGATTCATTGTGTGCTTATATATATATATATATTTTTTTTTTCTTTTTACAATTTCTGATATTTTTTAAAATGTTTAACATAATGACATGCCCAAAGAAGGGACAGCAGGTTGAAAGTGGTTATAAACCAATTACGCCCCATTTAAAAAATAGCCAAAAGAAGCTGATCTACAAGCTGATATTTTTTGCTATTTAAAAAAAATCTGAATATCTTTTATTTTTTCTTTGAAAATGTTGTCCTGTAATAATGACATGCCCAAAATAGGGCCGCCGCAGGTTGTAAGTGTCTTAACAGGCACTTCCACAATCTCCATCACCGCCAGTTACCATAGTGATAAAGATGGCACAGATAGCAAAGTTAATTTGACATGAGCATCGCATGTTCTCTGGTGCTCATGCATGAGTCATCTGCCCTCCATCCCACATACTTATACTCGCTGTCGGCCGGTAAACCTTGTATCTCCAAGTTCAACGTTTTTTTTTCTCCCTAAATTAATGCCCTAGCTCGTCGTATAAGAGTGCCGCGCAAAACTAGTGAAAATAGTTGATCTACAAGCTCACGCTCATGTCACATCGCAACATGTTGTGAGCTTGTAGATGTGCTGTTCTCGCTCTCGAGCCTGTGACTATTGACTAAACCATTGGTTCTCAAAGTCGAGCCCGGGGACCCCCAGGGGTCCTTGGGGGGGGTTTCCAGGGGGTCCCCAGCTATAGTAGTTCATATAGCATCACAATCATTTTAACCACTTTATCGATTTAAACATTTGCTATTGGAAAATAGAAGATGTACAAGCTCACAGTACATTACCTCGTGCCACGCTGCGAGCTATTTATGAAAATCTTTGAAAAATATCGAAAATCTTTGAAAATGTTTGAATAATGTGGATTTTTTTTGTTTAACATACATTTTCTGTTATGGGGGTCCCTTGCTCAAAACCTTTTCAGATGGGAGTCCGTGAGCCAAATACATATCAATTTGGGGGTCCTTGACATGAACCACTGGACTAAACAATAACTCCACTGGACCCATTGGGAACGCAGGTTATTTTTTCCCCCCCATATCCTGAAAAGTAACTTTTTTTTTAACATACAAGGTTTGCGCCCGACAGCGTGGTTATGCCGCACCGCCTCAGTTTCTCCACCTTATAATCCATCTGCGAGGCTTCTCCTGGGGGTCGCTGTGCTGTGAAGTATTTCCCTTTTTGCCTGTCTGCTTAAAGTGGAGGAGGAAATTACACATACAGTACGCCAGGATAGACATCGTGTGACACCATAGTTGGTGCTCAGAAATTATTTTTGCCATCTTACAACAGAGGCAACACAGGAGCAGAGGTAATCATTGTTGTTGAGAAGGGATGGATAGGGTAGTTTTTTTGTGTGTTTTGTTTCGAATGCGGCACGGCACACCGCTATGACTTCTTTTACGGCCCGACTTTCGATCTGTCAATAGGAAGCTACGAGGCCATTAACCCATTGAGACCTGAAGCCGATTCTACATGTCTCCTAAATCTCAACAGTATTCTGAAAAACGTATGTTTCTATATCAGTGGTGCTCAATCTTTTTCATGTCAAGGACCCCCAAAATGATATGTATTTGGCAGCGGACCCCCATCAAAATATTTTGTTCCAGGAACCCCCCAGAAGCAAAGATTTGAGTTAAAAATGTTCGCTTAAAAAATATATATATTCAAAGATTTGCACACATTTTCACGATTTTTCAAAAATAGCAGATCTACAAGCTCGTAGCGCGGCACTCGGTGCCGCGCTATGAGCTTGTATATCTGCTATTTTTGAATAGCCAAAGTGTAAAAGAATGCTTTTTAGCTCAAATCTAAATATGACACAATTCCAGGTCTTAATGGGTTAAGGATAAAACAAAGACACCTTCGCAGGGGCTAATAAATACCGCAGAACAAGGTTATTTTGTTCCCCCGGAATATTTTGGTTCTGCGTCATCGACGCCGTGACAAACTGAAAGTGCCTTCATTAGCGGTGCAACCCACCTTAACCCTTTAAGACCGGGAACGCGTCTGTGTGTCATTTTATAGATTTCTTCGGGCTATTCAAAAATAGCAGATCTACACCGAGTGCCGTGCTATTAGCTTGTATAATATAAAATATAAAAATGTGTGCAAATCTTTGAATGTATATGTTTTTTAAAGCGAACATTTTTAACTCAAATCTTTGCTTCTGGTGGATTCTACAAATGTCTTCTAAATCCTAACAGCTTTTTTTCCTTTTTTTTTAACTTACAGTATGTTGCTATAATATCAGTTGTTCTCAAAACTTTTTCATGTCAAGGACCACCCAAAATGACATGTATTTGGCCGCGGACCCCCATCTCAAAATATGTTGTTCCAGGGACCCCCAGAAGCAAAGATTTGAGTTAAAAATGTATATTGCATTCAAAGATTTGCACACATTTTCACGATTTGTTTTAAAAAATAGATCTGCAAGCTCATAGCGCGGCACTCGGTGCCCCGCTATGAGCTTGTATATCTGCTATTTGTTGAATAGCCAAAGAAATCTAAAGTGACACGGATGCGTTGCCGGATTGAATGGGTTAATATTTTATAGACCTTTAGTGAGTCAGCATTTCTACATGCTCACTCACTTCTCCACAATCCGTCTCCCGAAGTATTTTTTTGCTTCACAAGACGTGCTCAGCTCTTGTTAAATGAGCCATTCAAATCTGCGATTGGCAAAGTTTGGTTTCAGACATGGACGAATGATTGCGTTGGGAGAACACCGTAGGACAGCAAGGAATTTCCATCCAAGGAATCCGTTGCCGGCTTCTCTCCTGCGAACACTGACAGTTGTGTTCGTTGGACTGACCCGGTCAAGCCGGAGGGCACCGCGGGGGCGGGAATCAAACCGTGGCCTCTGCAGTGGTGGGCGATAGGGCTGGGCAATAGCAAGGACCTCACGATATAATGCGTATCACAATATGTGGGTCACTGTAAGATCTCATATACCGATTATGATACATGTTACACAATACCATGAGAGAGAGAGAGAGAGAGAGAGAGAGAGAGAGAGAGAGAGAGAGAGAGAGAGAGAGAGAGAGAGAGAGAGAGAGAGAGAGAGAGAGAGAGAGAGAGAGAGAGAGAGAGAGAGAGAGAGAGAGAGAGAGAGAGAGAGAGAGGCACACACTGTACACGGACATGTCTTGCCATATTTGATTTAAAAAGATGTATTAAAAATATAGAATAAATGATAATGTTCATGTGATGTGTGATGAAAGCAGTGACTGATAAGATCCAATTATTGAAATCCCCAACGCGGAACCATGCTGCATTGATGCCTGTATAGTATACCCATGACTGACTTGCCAGTCTCCAGGTTTTCATCAGAATAGGTTGGACACTGATTCAATTCATGCAGAAATACTGTCATTTCAATCGGTCTAAGCATAGACACTATGGCACATTAGGAGTTCACTAGTATACATTTGGGGCTAGATCAACATGTTTCTGGTAATATTCATTATATTGACCGTTTGTTTTGTACATCTGGGGCAAAACAAAATAAACACTTCCATCGCAAGCCAGCGTGGTGATGACGCCTGGACTTAGCTGATTGGTCAACTCTTTTGCATCCATTCTCAAACTAGCCAATCACCTTTCCCCAGCCCTAAAGGTCAACTAACATGAGACATGTAACAACTATCTGTTCACATTGCTCTCTGTCCGATCTCCCGCTGCTGCTGTGCGTCATATCAGAGTCCTGCTGCGTTTTCCCCAGATTAACCTGCTCACATCTTGTTTTCATCATGGGCCCGGAGGGATTATCTCCCCGTCCAACATCCAGGACTGTGCATCAGTGAGCCATAAAAGCAGTCCACCGCAAACTAAAACCTATTGCCACATCACTACCTTTAACAACTTGAAGCCTGTACTGTAGCCTCCCTGTTCTGGGCCAAGTCGTCATGGGGTGAACACAGGCAAACAGTCAGAGGAAAATAGCCGATCCACAAGCTCACAGACAGACAATTCCCCCACTGCCAGGGAAGGGGCAGACATGTTAGCCTGGCATTGGCCAGACTGATAACGTGGATTCACTCTCACGTTCCTCCCCGGTATCAGTCTGGACTTCGGCCCATAGGGAGCGCGTATGAGAAATCAGAAAATGATCGGGCCAACCAGTGACTGCTTTTCAACTGCTGTCCATACAACAGTGAAAAGCATTACAAAAAATCTGATTTCTCATACTCGCTCCCTATGGGCCGAAGTCCAGACTGATACCGGGGAGGAACGTGAAAGTGAATCCACGTTATCAGTCTGGCCAATGCCAGGCTACAGACATGTAGCAGTTACTATAACCTCATATCTCCATACTTTAACTTCTTGTGGTTTTGTTGTAAATTAACGCCCTACTTGATCATACTACAGCGTCACACAAAAGCGTCAAGAGTTTGCGCCGCGCTTCGAGCTCGTAGATCTGCTACTGTTGCTGTGTTTGAATTTGAATCCTGAAAAGTAACAGTTTTGGACATACAAGGTTTCCACCCGACGGAGACGACAGTGATCTTGTCACTGAAAAGCCAACTTACCCCCCACTGCTTGTGCTGACAGGCATCTTTATATCTTATGTGTGCTGCAGTGAGTCCCCCCCCACACCACAACCCCCTGGTGAGATCCCACCTTGCTGGAGGCCTACTAACACACAGTATTGAGTGCAGACATGTTGGCCTTTTTCAAGAAAACAGTGGTTCGCAAACCTTTTTTTTCTTCTTCTTAATTCAAGGACATCCAGCTCGCTATCCATTAGGCCATGGAGAGTGTGCAAATTGGAAATGGAAATTTGCAGTGGTGGAAAAAGTACTCAAATGTTTTACTTAAGTAAAAGTATCAATACTGCACTGTAGAAGTACTCTGTTACAAGTAAAAGTCCAGAATTCTAAATTTACTTGAGTAAAAGTACAGAAGTACTGGAATCAAAATGTACTTAAAGTACCAAAAGTAAAAGTACAAAAATGTTTGAAAATAGCCGATCTACAAGCTCACAACGCGTCGCAAAGCGACGCGTTGTGAGCTTGTAGATCTGCTATTTTCAAATAGCCTATGTATAAAATAGGGCTAAAGTGGTTAATGTATGTTTCGTAATATCATAATTTATATTTGAAAAGTAACTAGTAACTAAAGTTTTCAAGTAATTGTAGTGGAGTAAAAGTACAATATTTGCCTCTGAGATGTAGTGGAGTAGAAGTAAAAGTATTGGAAATTGGAAATACTCAAGTAAAGTACAAATACCTCAAAATTGTACTTAAGTACAGTACTTGAGTAAATGTACTTAGTTACTTTCCACCACTGGAAATTTGGTTCCATTTGTACGCTCTCAGAGTTGCAGAAGAGGGATACAAACACCTTAGCAAGTCTGAGAACCTCAATCTGAAATTGGCTTTTCTTTTTTTGTTATAAAAAAACAGGGTTAGAGTTAGTATGCATACTTACTATGCAATGTATGCTTTGGAAAGTATACATGATTTGAACATGCATTGTAAATCATTATCAGACCAATATGTACCATTCAACTTATTGTTGTTATGCCATGCTGACTGGCTATACACAGGTTTGTAGCAATTGTTGAAATAAATAGGCCTTAAATGTCAAATGTTCAAGCATGGTGAAGTCATGTATACTTTACATTATTTCAGACCATTTTCCAAAGCATACATTTATTTTATGGCCTCACAATAGCCAATTTAAAATTGAGGTGGCCAGACTTCTCAGGTGCCCAGGAAAGGAGAGGAGAGGAGACGTGTTATACTGTTCTCTCTTTATTTGGAGAAAAACAGAAAACAAAGAAGAAAGTGCTACTGTATCATTGATTATAAAACTCCATTACAATGTAAACAAGAAAGAAAGAAAGAAAAAATCGATAGCCCAGTATCACAATATATATTTTCCCCCAATACTGTTTATATTATCCAGTGCCTGTTATTGATATGTACACTGCTGGCAGCTGTCTGATTATCTGTTGTTTACACAGTATTGTTCCCATAGCCCACGGGGACACATTATCATTCCCATAGCTCACAGGGACAGTGCTTCATACCTTTCCAAAGTGTGAGAGAGTCTCATTTGCCATTCACAACAACAAACCCAAACTATTTAGTGTTTAGAAAAACAATACAACAACAAAACACAAATCATTGATGTCGGGTGGAAACCTTGCAACTCCAAAACTGTTACTTTTCAGTAAATGGAAAAAAAAGAACCTGTTCTCCAATGGATCCAATGTAGTTATTATTTAGTCACAAGCTCTTGTTAATGCTTTTCGTTGGTTCAATATTTATAAAAACCCATAGACATAGACTTAAATGGTTAGTTCACACCCAAAAAAACTGATACGTTTTATAATTTTTTTTCGCATTCCTAAGCCAATAATTTGATGACCAGCGGACCGGTAGGCAGCAGTTCCGGTAGGAGACACAAAGGAGACTATTTGTGTCTCCTACCGGAACCGCTGCCGGTCATCAAATTATTGGTTTAGGAATGTGACAAAAACAAAAGAATATCCATGAATTCAAGTCTCCATGGTGACTAATCGAAGTCATTTTGGGGGTGAACTATCCCTTTAAGAGTGTCTTTCCACCACTGAGTGACTGAGTTTATAAAGGCATTGGACAGGCTTGAGAACAACAAGCTAATCTATAGACATTTGTATTTCTATCATGAATGCACTCCAAGCTAGATTGGCCATGACCCAAGTATGTCTGGCCAATCATCCAGCCCGCATCGTAGAGTTCAGGCTGGGTATCATAACGGGAGATCAATGCTGTGTTACGCTCAAAGTTAACAAGGAAAGAAAAAGACATCACTACTAAAGCTATCTCTACTATATGCAAGGCTTTTGAAAATATCAAAATGGAAATGATGTCAACCTCTCTGCGATACATTTATGTGAATAATCCTCCAGGGATGCAGGCCTCTAGGGGGCTTAGCTCTCCTTTCTAACCCCAGCTTTTAGTCCGTCTTCTGGGTGTGGAAGCAGGCCAGCGTAGGCAAGTGGTTTTAGATACTTGTACTTTACTTGAGTATTTCAAGTATTCTTTATCGTTGCTGTCGGGCAGAAACCTCCTATCTCCACTCTCGATATAACCTTTTGTGTTTTTTTTTCCGTAAATGAACGCCCTACTTGATCATACTACAGCGTCACGTAAAAGCATCAGAAATAGCAGATCTACAAGCTCAAAGCACGGCGCAAAGCGACGCGTTTCTAGCTTGTCGATCTGATATTTTTGCTACTTTTGAATCCTGACAAACACCCGACAAAGACGTTATAAAAACTTCTACTCCTTTACATTCTCAGAGGCAGCTGTTTTACTCTTTTTTTTTACTCCACTACAATTATTTGACAGCTTTTAGTTACTACTAGTACTTACTTTGCAGATATAGATTATGAATGCAGGTCAGGACATACATTAACCCCCGAAGCCCTATTCTATCCTGTTCCTGCTATTCGGAAATAGCCGATATATCAGGCAGCTCTTACAAGTTCACTCTGCTTTGGTGCTGTTAAGTGTATTTTAATGCCAGTACTTTTGGACTTTTACTGAAGTCACTGAAGTAATTTTTAATACAGGCATTTTACTTGTAACAGAGTATTTATTAAAAAAAAATATATATATAGTTATATTATATTTGACACTGTGGTATTGCTACCTCTACACAGTGATGGGAAAAGTATATATTTTTTTTTACGCAAGTAAAAGTATCAATTCTGCAATGTAGATATACTCTGTTACATGTAAAAGTACAAAATTATTGCCATCAAAATGTGCTTAAAGTACCAAAAGTAAAAGTACTCATTATACAGAATGTCCCATTTCAAGTTTTCAATTGTATAAAAATCATTTCAAAATAGACGATCTACAAGTTCGCAATGCGTCGCGTTGCTAGCTTGTCGATCTGATATTTTCAAATGGCCAAAATGCATGTGGGGCTGAAGTGGTTAATGTATGTTGTGTAATAATAATAAGTACAAATACCTCAAAATTGTACAGTACTTTTTTTTTTAGTTAACGTACTTAGTTACTTTCCACCACTGCTTCTACATAAATAACCGAGCCCATAGGGAACAGTGCTGTGAAAAAGATGATTCAGAATCAGTCCGCGGTAGCAGTAGTAATAGTGGTGGTGGTGGGGGGTCCAGAGGGGACGCATGTAGCTTGAAAAGAAGATAGCCCTGCAGATAATCAGCAATCAGGGACCGTGATTAATCTTAATCAAAGGGTCATATTAAAGTCCCAGCTCTCATTAAGGAATGTAAGTGAGTTGCACTGGAGAGCAGAGGCCTGGTTGTGAATGGTGCTTTAACCCTTTAGCCCATTCAATCCGGGAAACGCATCTGTGTCATTTTTAGATCTCTTTGGGCTATTCAAAAATAGCAGATCTACAAGCTCATAGCGCGGCACCGAGTGCCGCGCTATGAGCTTGTAGATCTGCTTCTTTTTTTTTTATCGTGAAAAATGTGTGCAAATCTTTGAATATGTATTTTTTAAAGCGAATTTGAGTTACAAATGTTTGCTTTAAAAATATATATATTCAAATATTTGCACAAATGAGTTTAAAAAAAATAGCAGATCTACAAGCTCGTAGTGCGGCACTCTGTGCCGTACTATGAGCTTGTACATCTGCTATGTTTGAATAGCCAAAGTATAAAATAATGGTTACAGCTCAAATCTAAGATGACACAGATGCGTTCCCGGATTGAATGGGTTAAGACCTGAGGCCGATTCTATGAATAGTTCTCAAACCTTTTCGTGCCAAGGACCCCCAAATTGATGTGTATTTGGCCGCGGACGCCCCCATCTGAAAATGTTTTGTGCCAGGGGCCCCAGAAGAAGATTTGGGTTAAAAAAAATTCAAACACTTTCAAGAAAAAAGCTTGCAGCGCGGCACGAAGTGACACACTGTGAGCTTGTACAGTAGATCTGCTATTTTTTGAATATCCAACGCAAAAATTTTAATTGACACTGATGCTCTCCCGGTTTTGATGGGTTAATTCCAAAGGAAAGTGAAGAGGTATTAATCAGGGAGTAATAGTGATTTATTAGCAGGGGATGTGATGGAGGGGTCAGGCCTAATGACGGATCCTGACAAGCTTTGAGAGTTGTTTAGCAGAGAGAGAGAGAGAGGGAGAGGAACTTGCATGACTGATATCCCCCCAAAAAATGACCGCTGACCGATATCCAGCTTGTTATTGTCCTACTAGCCATTCCCTTAACCCTCTAGAACCTGAACTATGAAGGAAAGGTCAGAAAATTCCAAAATTTTGAAAAGGGACACTTTATTGGGTCTTAAAACATTTTTGATTTTGTTTTATTTTTTTTTACATTCCTTTGTATCATTTATTTGTTGTATCATATTTGATACAAGGGGTATTAAAAGAATATTTCAAGTCGGTTTTACTGCCTCCCCCTGGCCAGCCGGGGCGCCTGATGGAGGGGAAAGGAACTGGTTGGAATAACGTGTTCCTTCCACGCGCTACGTCCAACCAGGGAAACTCTCCCCTGTCAGGTGATAAGAAGGTCAGTTAGCTCTCATGCATTGAAGGAGGCATGAGCTCGGCCCTGGCCTCCCTAGGTTGGCAGAGGGAGTGTAGTGCCCAGGATTAAATAGAGATTGGCACTGGGTGTAAAAAATAGGGTTACAAAGTCGTGGGATAAAATTTTGAAAAAAAAAAAAAAATCAAGTCGGTTTTAACATTACAAAAACATTTATTTTAGACCTGTAGTATCAAATATGATACAAATCGTAAAGGACTATAGACCTGTAGTATCAAATATGATACAAACACTTTTGACATCATAAAAACCAAACTCAAATGCTAAATTTTGAGAGCTCATAAGTGCATTCAAGTTATCCAACACTTATTTCAAAATATTAGTAAAGATATACTAGGAAAACGTACCCGAACTGCTTAAAAAATAATTGTTTGTTAGTAGTGCATCAACCTCTCCTGTTTAGTTGATGGCAGCCATTTTGGGTCAGACCACCTGAGGCTCTGTAACTACCTGCAGTGCAAATGGTATGGTCCAGGGGGAAGTGGGGATGTGTCAGATATGATACAACAGGTTCTTGGTCCAAGTATTCATTACACTGATTTATTAAAAAATCAGTGTAATGTGTGTATCATATATGATACGTTTGGTGACATAGAGTCCCCTGGCACAAAATATTTTCCACTTTTTCATGTCAAGGACCCCCATATTTATTTAGTTTGATTGTATCTAAACTAATTGGATTGTATCCAAACTAAATAAATATGGGGGTCCTTGACATGAAAAAGTGGAAAATATTTTGTGCCAGGGGACTCTTAAGGGAAGATTTGTCAACATTTGACAATTCCTTTTATTGTATTATTTTAAATAGCTTACCTACAAGCTTGTAGAAAAATCTGTTTCAGGTATATTTCGCCCTATACTTCAAAATAGTATTGGGTCTTTAACACAGCGTTTAAACTAGCTGGGAACCCCCTCAATGACTTGGCTGTGTATCAGATCATTCTTTTTTTTCCTCGTGAATTTACTTAAGTAAAAGTATCAATACTGCAAGGTAGAAATACTCTGTTACAAGTAAAAGTCTGGTAATGAATGACTTGAATAAAAGTACAAAAGTATTGGCATCAAAATACTTAAAGTACTAAAAGTAAAAGTACTCATTATGCAGAATGTCCCATTTCACAAGGTATCATATAAAATGTATTTAAATCTTTTGAAAATATCAGATCTACAAGCTTACAACGTGCCGCGATGCGACACGTTGTGAGCTTGTAGATCTGCCATTTTCAAATAGCCAAAGTTTAAATAGGGCTGAAGTGGTTAATGTATGTTTTGTAGTAAAAATTATAATCTAATAAGTATCTTCAAATAATTGTAGTGGAGTAAAAGTACAATATTTGCCTCTGAGATGTAGTGGAGTAGAAGTAAAAGTATTGAAAATTGGAAACACTCAAGTAAAGTAAAAGTACCTCAAAATTGTACTCAAGTATAGTACTTGAGTAAATGTAATTAGTTAATTTCCATCACTGGAGGTTCCCAACCGTGTCTGGATCAGGCCCACTTGAAAATCTCGAAATCATTCACGGCCCAGCCATCTGACCACTTAACAATGTTAAGTGGTCAGATGGCTGGGCCGTGAGTGCTCGCGCTATGAGCTTGTAGATCTGCTATTTTTGAAAAATCATGTAATTTTTTGCGAATCTTTGAATATATATATATTTTTTTCAAGCGAACATTTGTCAAATATTTAGTTCCAGGGACCCCCCAGAAGCAAAGATTTGAGATAAAAATGTTAGCTTTAAAAAATATTTTTATATTTGGCCTTGCGGTCCAGGCATCCTAGGCTGCAATGCCCGACCTTGGCTGCGTGTCACTCCCCATCTCTCTCCACATTTCCTGTTAGTCTACTGTATCTATCTTTAAAGGCATAAAAGCCCCAAAACAAATCTTTAAAAAAATATATATATTTTCAAATTTTCACGATTTGTCAAAAATAGCAGATCTACAAGCTCATAGTATATCTGCTATTTTTGAATAGCCAAAGAAATGTAAAATGACAGAGATGTGTTGCTGGATTGAATGGGTTAATATTATGTGTTCTTTCCTCCAGGGAACACCAGCAGCAACAGTGCGCTACAGAGTGGACCATGACTTATCTCCATACAGTGGGAGCATCTTTGATGTGGAGCCAGAGACCGGCCGTATCGTCACCAAGGTCAACCTCAATGAAGACCCTACTGTCGTCTTTCTGGTAAGTGATGGAGGCCACGAGTGTGTACAGTATATACTCGTTGCTGTCGGACAGAAACCTCTTATCTCCATATTCTAACTTTTTGTGTTTTTTTTCCGTAAATTAATGTCCTACTTGATCATACTACAGCGTCACCTAAAAGCATCAACAGTAGCAGATCTACAAGCTCGAAACACGGTGCAAAGCCACACGTTTTGAGCTTGTAGATCTGCTGCTTTTACTTTTTTATCCTGAAAAGTAACAGTTTTGGACATATGAGGTTTCCACCCAACAGAATTGTTGTTGTCGGGCCGAAACCTTGTAGGCCTACGTCCAAAACTGTTACCTTTCAGGAAGTGAAAAAAAAGTACATGTGTTCTAGTGGATCCAATGTATGTAATATTTAAAAAAATCCCAAGACACACTGAACTACTTTTACTTTCACTTTCATTTTTTAATTATTTTTAAATAGCCATCTACAAGTGATGCGATTCATTGAAAGCTTGTAGATCTTCTATTCATGCCCACTTTTGTGTGAAATTTGTGTACGACAAAGTCAGGCATTCGTTTACAGTAAGAAAACACACGTATACAAAGTTGAAAGATGGAGATACAAGGTTTCTGCCTGAAGGTAACGATATGAATTGTCAATTGAGACGGAATGAATACCGTCCAGGAAATTAGTACATTATTGTTTTTTCCTGTACAGTAATAATCATCTCCAGCATTTATTGTGCCAGTGGGATATTCATTAACAACAAACGCATAAGAACAAAAAATAAACACAAAATAAAAACAATACATAGAATCCCCAGAGTACACAAACAACATACTGTATCAGCATGGAGGCAGTTTTGTTTACTGCTGCAATGGCTGAATGGACAAAACTCCCACTAAAACAAACTTTTTCCCATCACAAATTTCTGTATCTCCGTCCAGATGGCAGGACTGTAAAGTGACGGTTGAGGCGATGATCACTGTAATTTACTATTGTGAGTGTGTCCGATGGCTCTATAGTACATATCAGAAAGTGTGGTGTGTGGGAAGGCCATTATTTTGCCAATTAACAGCGTTGCCAGATTTTGTGAGAAAAATAACTAATCGGGTCTATGAAAACAAGACCAAAAGAAGCGACTATAGGCCACCTGAGCGTTGTGAGCTTGTAGATCGGCAATTTTCAAAAAGAATCTTGGAAAACATCTACTGTAAGAGGCAAATATTGTACTTTTTACTCCACTGCAATTATTTGAGAACTGCCGTTCTCTTCTACTCTTTATTAGCATGCCAAACATACAGGCAGGAAACTCGTGCCTGAAAGCCACCATTGCAATTTATTTAGCGGACAGTAAAAATGTGTGTGTGTGTGTCGTCTTCTTCTGCAGCTGTACGTGATTGCCTTTGACGACGGAGATCCAGTGAAGTTTAACACCACTGTGGTGGAGATCACTGTCCTGCAACCCTCCCGCATCCCCATCTTCACCCAGGAGGACTTCAGGTAAGTGTTCCATAATCCCTAGCTGAGAGGACTCCGTTCATCTGGTAAATGCATGTACAGTTGGAGGCTGCTCCAGGTTTAGTGCTATTTGTACATTTGGATGTACCGTAGTTCAGTTTTGACTTTGAGTCCCTGCTCAGTCGCGCTAGTGACGTGACACTCAATGTTTGAGTATTATGTTTGAATGGTCGTGGCTTTGCAGGAACATGCCTGTGCCTGTCTGCTCGTGCACTGCAGCGTGCACATTCATACGTTTTATACACGTAGCTCATGTTTATACATGATAGAAGGTGAGTTACGTTTGTTTGTTTGTTTGTTTCACTTTGTTTACATCTGACTGAAACAAGCATATCCGGTGTTGACGCACTGTGATTGGCGAGTCGTCGCTTTGACTGGCGGTTCTGTCTTGTTGGTGTGACTTGCCTTTTGGTTGGAAGGGGCAGTCCCCTTCCTGATTTCAGCCAATCTCAAGCAGGTAGGGGCAGTGTTAGAATTATTATCAGAACTACAGGCTCACAACACATCGCGACGCGTTGTGAGCTTGTAGGTCTGCTATTTTCGCCGCTGTCCAAACGAGAACGAGCAGGAGTCCCGCAGCACACAAAAGTGTGACTGACACATGTAAGGGGCGGGCGGTCCCCAGGTGAAACAATTGATAAATAGGGAATCTTTTCTTGTGTGTTTGACGTTCCTACCTGTGCGACACTAGAGCTCGAATGTCTCCCTTAATACTGTACATAGAAATACAGTAAAGCCCCTAGCAGGGACCCCTGAGTCCATATATTTATGTAAAGATGTTGGCTATTGCTTAAAAAAATTACTTTATCATTTTGTGGGACATAATATGCTATATAGTTGTTAAAAAGTTACATAGCTAGTGCTGCTGCTGATAGGAGCCGAGATATCTGACATTCTACTGTAGCACAGTGGCAATGTCGTATTATCACTGGTGTTTCTTTCTTAGTAACACTGTAGTACCGGTTGTTGTACTGGTTGCACTGTTGAAACTGTAGCGATATCAGGAATATCTGCCTTTTGTCAAATATTTTACTTTTTGAAACTCTATTTTATACCGGAAGTAAATGGAGGTCGGCTTGGGCTGAATCTTTTGTCATAGTAGTCCAAGATCCACATGGAAGCCAGTTACAGTATTAGACCTTGTCTTGTTTTCATTAAGACCTGAGGCCTGTTAAAAAAAAAAAAATCTAAATCTTAACAGTTTTCTGTAAAACTTGTGGTGATCAAACTTTTTAATATCAAGGACCAGGGGCCTCCAGAAGCAAAGATTTGAGTTAAAAATATAGATTTGCACAAATTGTCACAATTTTAGATCTACAAGCTCATAGCGCGGCACAAAGTGATGCTTTATGAGCTTGTATATCTGCTATTTTTGTATAGCTAACCAATGTGCTTTAGCTAAATCTGAAATGTCCCGTTTTTAATGGGTTAAGGAGGGAGAGAGAGAGAGAGAGAGAGAGAGAGCGAGACAGACAGAGAAAAGAAATAACATTAGTAAATATTATGCACTCATTAAATAGACTCTCATCCTACTTCTTGTTTGTCGCAGAGACTGGAAACAGCCTGGCTTCACTGTGCAACTGAAAAGGCTTTCAGACAGTTAGCTAAATTAATTATGAGTTATCTCAGAAAGTTGCAGGAGTGTAATGGTGATTTCTTTACTGCCGGAATGCTACTTTAATGATGGCACGCGCATGGCACGCACATTTTATTGTACTTCATGTGTGTAGTAGGAAACATGTTTGTATAGGAAGTTACTAGTTTTTAGCTTAGTTTTAGTCTTTGTAAATCTTCTCAAGGAATGCCTTGAATTATAGGAGCTGAAACTAAAAGTTTGCTATGAACGAGTATCTTTATTTTTTTTATTTTTTTTATCCCACGATTTCCCACGGGGGAAAAAAAAATTAACGAGTATCTTTCTCTTCTTCGACGGTGGCTGGGGCAATGTTGCGTGCAGATAGGAAGCCAAAATGCTGTGTTGCTTACTGTGTGTATGCGAGGAGGGAAGATGCATTTGGACACTCACTTTTAAATCTGTTATGCAAAGTAGCCATTTGGGTACTTGTTTCATGAATCGAGTGGGACGTGTTCTAACGTGCACACACGTGCACGGCCAAACCTGAGCGTTGGCGTAAAAAAATATGTGGGAACGCCGTGGTGTCGCGTGAAGCGACCAGTGCACACCTGGAAAGTTGGTATGTCTACTTTCCCACTCCTGGCTTGAATTCCCCCATAAATTATCCAACAATATAAATGTTATACTGGACTGGGGATGACATTGCCTGATGTATTTTAATTTACAGTTAGAGGAGGTCTGGGAAATCATTTGTACGTAATTAAAAAGCTTGCTTTATTAACACTAATTACAGTGAAGTAAAGAAGTACAAATTTGCCTCTGAGATGTAGTAGCATAGAGTAGAATAAGTTATTGGCAACAATTAAACAGCCCTATATTGTTAAAAGAGCGAAGTGAATTAAACACATTGTGGCCAAAGTACTGACGTGGAGGAGTATAAAGTATTGACAAATGGAAATACTCAATTAAAGTAAAAATGACGCAAAACTTTACTTAACCCATTAAAATCGGGAAAGCATCTGTCATTTTAGGATTTAGAACAGTGTTTTAGAACAGTGTTTCTCAAAAATAGCAGATCTACAAGCTCACAGCGCATCACTTTGTCATGCTGCGCTGTGAGCTTGTACATCTTTTAAACATTTTTGAAAAATCTTTTAAAGTGTTTGAAACATTTTGAATATTTTCAAAATGTTTCAGGGTCTCCCTGGCAAAAAAACATTTTCAGATGCGGGGGGTCCACGGCCAAATACATATAATTGTGGGGCTCCTTGACACGAAAAAGTTTGAGAACTACTGATTTAGAAGGCATTTGAAGAATCGGCCTCAGGTCTTAATGGGTTAAAGGACAACTTTGTTTTTTTACAACCAAGGTTTATAATTTAGCTTGTAATTAAAGTAAATAAAAGATGAGTGTTATTTTTTTTTCATTTACTGCTATCTATAGTTTTAGCAATTTTTGCGATATTTTTTACAGTGGGCGGGGGCATTCTGTCCGGTGGCTAAATATGCCTTTTTTACACAATAAAAAATGTCCTGTGGTCTTTGATGGCCAGATGTGAGTTATTGGGGGGCTAGAAGAGGTACTGTAAATAATAATAAAGAAAACGCCGGGTTATTCTGTAAAAAAAGACATATTTAGCCACCGGACAGAATGCCCCCGCCCACTGTCAAAAAGATCGCGAAAATTGCTAAAACTATAGAAAGCAGCACATTTAAAAATGTTAACACTCATCTTTTATTTACTGTAATTACAATCTAAAACATAAACCTTGGTTGTAAAAAAACAAAGTTGTCCTTTAAGTGCAGTACTTTAGTAAAATGTACTGTACTTACAGTAGTTACTTCTCCGCCACTGGTTCCAGACAAACTTCCGTGCTTGTTGTTTGGCGTTTTATGGTAGCCTGGGTTGGCACTGAGAGCTTAAAGTAAAGCTTGTTACGAGTAGATTCATTTAACACGTGTAGATGTCAGTCACAGTCAAGGTGGGGGAGACTTCACACTCTGTATCTTCTCTAATAGAATGTGAGATGCCTTCTTTAATGCATTAAACACAGTGAGCAGGGCCGCAGGAAGGGGTGTGCGAACTGTACGGCCGCACAGGGCCCCGCGCTTGGGGGAGCCCTGCAATTTTTTTTTTAATGAACAGAATCACATTTATTAACACATACAGTGCCAAGATCGCATCGATGCGTTCTTTCAAATCCATCGCTTGAGTGCCAGGATTCCAAAGATCGCATTGATGCGTTCTTTTGAATTTTCATTGTTTAATCTGTGATCGCACGGCTGTGTTTATTTCTCATCAACACTTTCGTTTTCCACTTACGTCACACTCACCCGGAGCCGGATGTAAAAAAAAAAATTCATTTCCGGGTCACGTTGTTTTTCTCCTGTGATTTTCGGCCAGAATAAGGAAAAACACAGTTTTTCACACGGTATAAAAAACGAACGGACAGCTCAACTTCTATTTTCTTTGGTCCGGGTGACTAACAGTCATCGTCGTAGTGTATCACATCGTTTTCAGGCCGATCAGCGGGCCGGGAATTGTCGAAAACGTCACATCCTTTGAATGACCGGATATGACGTGGGCCTGTTTGGGAGGGGGCGAGCGAGGTGATCAATGTTTGGATGTGCTGCTCTCTACTGGTGGAACAATCGTAGGTGCTTGACAACACAATCAGAGAATGTATTTGAATGAAAAATTACAAAACAAAAAAATTAAAAAACACGCAAATTGCTGGCACAGGGGTGAGTACATTATGAATAAACTCTCGCGCGCACGCGACTTCGCACAGGGCCCGCATTTCTCCCAGACGGCTCTGACAGTGAGCATAAGTCCTGCTCAACCAGTCAACACTCCAGCTGCGTGTGTGTGTGTGGATATTTTCCTGTCAATTTGTGTATGCATATGTACAGGAATGCATTTATGTGTGTCTACGCACGGTACATGTGGGTGTACATGGATTATAATGCATCAGAATCAACTTGACTTTCACATCAGGTTAACAGGTGTAACGAAGTGGATGATTGCTTTTTTCCTTTCTTACTTTTTTTTTGCATTTTGCAGTTTTCACGAGAAGAGAGGATGGAAGGTAGAGTAAGAGCAGGAGAGAAAAGAAAAACAAGATAGAAACGGGTAAAACATCTATTCAAGATATACACACATACAGATAGCATGTGTAGTAGCAGGTGTGTACAGTACATGTTCTCCAGAATGTTAGCATCATATCGTCTCTGTCGGGTGGAAACCTCATGTATGTCAGGGCAGTTTCTTAATGCTGGTCTCAGGGCAGCTTGTAGCCTTCTACAGGTTTATAGATGCAACAATGTTAATTTGCTGCTCTGAGGGCAGTCTCTCAATAGTGCTCTCAGGGCAGCTTAAATGATACACATACAACATCATTATTTTGCTGCTCTGAGGGCAGTTTCTCAATGCTGGTCTCAGGGCAGCTTGTAATCTTCTACAGATATATATGTGCAACAATGTTAATTTGCTGCTCTCAGGGCAGTTTAAATGATATACATACAACAAAATAAATTTGCTGCTCTGAGGGCAGTTTCTCAATGCTGGTCTCAGGGTAGTTTATAGCCTTTTACAGGTACATATATGCAACAATGTTAATTTGCTGCTCTCAGGGCAGTTTGTCAATGCTGCTCTCAGGGCAGCTTAAATGATATACAACAAATTCATTTGCTGCTCTCAGGGCAGTTTCTCAATGCTACTCTAAGGGCAGCTTAAATTATATACATACCAACATTAATTTGCTGCTCTCAGGGCAGTTTATCAATGCTGCTCTCAGGGCAGCTTATAGCCTTCTAAAGATATGTATACTATGCAACAATGTTAATTTGCTGCTCTCAGGGAAGTTTCTCAATGCTGGTGTCAGGGCAGTTTATAGCCTTTTACCGGTGTATATATATATATATGCAACAATGTTAATTTGCTGCTCTCAGGGCAGTTTTTCAATGCTGCTCTCACGGCAGCTTATAGCCTTCTAAAGATATGTATACTATGCAACAATGTTAATTTGCTGCTCTCAGGGCAGTTTCTCAATGCTGGTGTCAGGGCAGTTTATAGCCTTTTACCGGTATATATATATATGCAACAACATTAATTTGCTGCTCTCAGGGCACTTTCTCAATGCTGGTCTCAGGGCAGCTTATAGCCTTCTACAGGTATGCAACAATGTTAATTTGCTGCTCTCAGGGCACTTTCTCAATGCTGCGCTCAGAGCAGCTGTGCCCTCACAGTAGAATGTTTCTTAATAGCTTGTAGCTATGTTTGAAAATGATTAAAAATGCTGTCATTCAATTTAAGGCAGAGAAGTCACATGTTAAATTAGCAGACTAGCTATGGTAACATTCGCTAGCTACAGTAGCTAACATTAGCTAAATGAAATTAGCACCTTGCTAAGTTTGTTAGCTAGCAAACCTTAGCTTAATGAAAGTAGCACTTGCTAAATTTAGTTAGCTAGCAGACGTTAACATATTAATGTTTAAAGTGAAGTGGAGCTTCAAAATTAAAAATTCCAATGAAACCAGGAGCAGTAGGCTGTAAGCAGGCTGTAAGCAGGAACAGAAGTGGAGCAGAAAGCTGCAAAATAAAAAATTCCATTGAAACCGCCTTTGCCCCCAAATCCCGCCCCCGGCCCGCCTCCCTCTCTGATTGGACGGGCGGGAGAACCAATGAAATTGAATGCTGCCCTCAGAAGGCATTCCAATGACTTATAAGTCACATCTGCACATAAAATGCCGCCATGAGGCGAGGTTAAAAAAGTAGCTGTTTTTCAGTGTTCTTTAGGTGCAGTTCACTAGGCTAGTCCATTCGGCAAGGAACAGTGAAAACCACATAGGTGTGCACACATGCATTTATTCACCTACATGCATGCATGCAGGCAGGTCTTTCTGGCGCTGTGTGTGTGTGTGTGTGTGTGTGTGTGTGTGTGTGTGTGTGTGTGTGTGTGTGTGTGTGTGTGTGTGTGTGTGTGTGTGTGTGTGTGTGTGTGTGTGTGTGTGTGTGTGTGTGTGTGTGTGTGTGTGTGTGTGTGTGTGTGTGTGTGTGTTGACATTGTGCGTGGGTTTACATTGTGCGTGGCCAAGCTGCAGTGATGGATCAATGCAATGCACAGTGACAGCGGCAGGGCTGATGAAGGTCTATAGATTAGGGACTCTCAATGAGCGGCCCGTCCTACACGTTCCACGGAGAAGGTCAGGAGAGCACATGCAGGCTCACAGCTCTGAGGCAGGGTTATTTATTATGGTTAACTGAAACGAAATAACATGAACTAGAATTGACAAAACATTTTGATTAACCGAAATAAAAAGCTTTTATGTATTTTTGAACATGAATTGTATTTTTCTTTTTAAGTATTTTACACAAATCTTCTCTTCTGGGGGTCCCTGGCACACAAGAATTTCAGATGGGGGTCCGTAGCCAAATGCATATACATTTTGGGGTCCTTGACATGAAAATGTTTGAGAACTACAGGTTTAACACACACAGCGGCATGCCTGTCAAGAATGCTGAGCCATGGAAAGCATTTAGCCATATTCCAGCCAGGTCTCTCTCTCTCTGAATGAACTCTCTCCAACACAAGAGAAGTCTCCAATCTGCTGTTGTTTTTTTCCTGACAACAAACAGTGCTTTCTCAGAGTGGGGTCCGGGGTGGGGGTGGGGACCCCCAGGGGTCCCTGAGGGGGTTCCAGGGGGGTCCCCAGCTAAATGAGTTGATATAGCATCAAACTCATTTGAACCACCAAAGGTAGTCAATCTACTGTTTTTTGATTGATTCATTGATTGAATACTTAATTAGTCACATAAAGGCTAAAAGGATGACACAAAAAAGTCCTGGGGACTTGTTTCCATAGTGGTGTCCTATGTATGCAATTAATCAACACCACCATTTTGGTGGCAGAGTAGTAGAACTACTTGTAAAGCTTGTACTGTTTTTGAAAAATGTAGAAAGATATCGAAAAAGATATGTGAAAAATAGTGGAATAATTTAGATAATTTTGGGTCCCTGGCACAAAATCTTTTCATCCGTGGCCAAATACATTTTGGGGGTCCTTGGCTTGGACATGAAAAAGTTTGAGAACGACTGCTCTGAAACATCCCTCACGGAAGATGTGTTTGTTTTTTTTTTGCGACAACGAACAGTGTTTCCTCTGCTGTCTCGCCAACCGTTTGGTTCCGGCAACACCAACACAGAGGAAACCGCTGTGGAACACAAAACACTCTCTAAACGCGACGCCTCGCAATACTTTGTGCGTAGCGAAGGCAGTTTGTTACCACGGCAATCAGGTAAGCCGTGCCTATAGCTCCAGAGCACACAATTAAAACACCTCTGCTGGGGCTTTGCCTGACTTAATGATTTCTGCAGGGGCTTTATGGTGGGTCCCTTCCATCTGTCAGAGGGAAAAGTGGAGCGTACAGTCATTGTTGTTAGCAGAGAATGGAGCTTATACTGTTGTAGCCACCGTTATCAGTGTGTGCAGCCACTTGCTATTCAGAGACCATTTCTAACCACAAGCTATGTTTTCCTCTCGTTTTTTTTTAACCCATTAAGACCTGAGGCCGATTCTACAAATGCCTTCTAAATCAGTAGTTCTCAAGCTTTTTCGTAATTCAAAATCATTCAACATTTTTCAAACACTTTCAAAGATAAAAAACAAATAGCAGATGTACAAGCTGCGAGCTTGTATATCTGCTATTTTTGAATAGCCAATGCAAAAAATCTGAAATGACACAGATGGTCCCGGTTTTAATGGGTTAATTGCTTTAACCACTTGCAGCCCTATATACTTCGTTGACCTCCTCCTTTCTTTTGTACCCTTGCTGAAAATAGCTTACATAAAAGCTCACACAATAGCTACAAGCTCACACTAACACAATAACACAAAATCTATAAAAGGAGAGATCAAGTTGTTGCAAACGAAAAGTTTCCTTGAATAAAAGATACAACAACAAGTTAACATTTAACGTACAAGATTACCCCTTTTGCATGCTGAAAAGAGAATGACAGGGTCAGAGGCAGTGATATTTAAAGGCGGAGCCCAATCGCCTGATTGGCTGACCGCAGATTGGCTAGAAGTGCTCACACTCAGACCCATAGAGAGAGATCTCGCCGCAAAGCGGGCTGCTATGGGCTGTAGTTCCAAACATTGGAACTCATTCTTACAATGGGAGTCTATGCTAGTGTCGTCACTCTCATATTAGATCGCGCTGTTCACTTAAAGCTGTGAATGAGAGGACGTTTGTGAAGCATCCCCAGCAATAAAGATGAAAGTGTGAGAGGTCTTCCTTAGTGAACTTAGGCTTAGAGCCACATTAGCTGTACATGGTTAATTACAAGTTGTTATTATGTATTCCCAAAGTGCCTTGAATAATGCATTACCTTTGCTAAAACAATATATAGGCCACAGACCATGATAATAGTTTATTTCACCTATTTCTAGATTCAGTTATAGAACAGGCAAAAAATAGAATAGTTTTTTAGCTTGTGAAGCAATTGAAAACGGTAAATGGTGCAATTACATAATAGTGCCTTTATCCAAAGCGCTTTGGATAAAAGCGGCAGTGGCGGGGCAGCAGTGGCTCAGGTAGTCCGTGAGCCAGGACCCCAAAAATGGGGTCATCATTACCATCTGGGGTGATTAATTCTCATAGTGATTTTTGGGTAGGTATACACCCCTAGAGCTAGGAGAAATGTGATAGCCTTGCATCGGTGGTAGCTATCTGTGTGTTATCACTCCTTTTATAACCACAAGCCAAAACACAGTTTTCAAAATCCAAATGAAGCATTCTACTTCAAACTGATGGTTCTCTCTTATTATTGACCCTCTCTCTCTGAAAAATGGTTGGGATAAAGCTCAGACTATATATTGTCCAGAAATGTTGTTAAAATGTGCATATCTAGAATATTTTTCTATTACAGGCAGTGACAACATAGTGACTATATGTGACATAAGATGTACTTTGGTTTTAATGAAAGATGGAACACAAAGGGTTCCTTTGTAAATTACCTATAGATTTAAAACCATGTTTACATACATAGATTCTAAGGAAATGTATTATGAAATTCAATAAACAGAATATAGTGCAATGGGTAAGAAAATATCCAAAATGGCCACTAAACACACGCCTGGCAATTTTTTACTTTTAATCCGCTTGTCTTAGAATACCTCTGTTTAATACCTATTTTTTAGGGTTTTCATATGTAGAATCCATTCCTGACGTTATTTTTTTAATATCAGGTCAATCATGTCAAAGGTCAGGTCAAGGTTAAAATTGACCTCTGGGAGAACAACAAATGGAAACAACTTGATGAACATTCATGGTTCACTATTCATGATTTTGTTTTGTGAAAAGTGTCATTAACATGTCACAATAATTGGTATTCATAATAACATGAATGTAAAATGATATAATCTAATGTCAAATATGTATCTTTTGCAACTACATCTGTATTCTCCAACCTACATCCTGTTCTACCTCATCCTTACAAGTATCCTCCTTATTAACATCACTCCTCATCTGTAGCTTGAACATATCATCAGTAACCATCTTCACCAGAGCAGTTACAGTACATCAGTGATGTACTTCTCACTCTCTGTGCCCTAAATTGATATTGCACCATGTCACATAGCTCTGACGGTGGGGTCACCCTTAGCAATGACAGGAACAAGAATATCCTAGATCTCCTATCCAAATTTTGTGACATCAAACGACTTGTCAGGTGGGGCTTGGTGGTCTGCCACTTTCCACAACATCACTTGTAAATAAATGAGCCCACATGTGGTGCAACAGGTTGGTCGGTGTTGGAGGAAGGGCCATTGACTTGTGGCACCCACCTCACCCAGCACATCAGGGTAGCCTGGGAAGTTCCCTGCCAGCAAAGTGTAGTGTGCTCTGATCTTGCCTTTGTCATACATATAAGACTGTCCCATCCCAATGCTCCATCTATACTTTACACTGTAGGTCCACCTGATACACCCCAATACACAGCATACAACAGGACAAGAACATCAGTGTAATCACTGAGCATGTGTATCACACCCTTTCCAGAGATGGCTGCATCAGGGATATAGGAACTCATGGTGATGTCTGCCTCATCATGACTAAATGCAGTATCTATCGTCAGCACTGAAGGTGTACAACATGCTCAACGGCTTCTGCTTAATGTTCTTACTCTTCATGATGACATCTCATGTGGGTAAAGGACATTACTATTCACAACAGCATGGGGGCAAATTAGCCAAGGATGGGATTGAAGAGATGATCTTTCTGTGTGTGAGGAATCCTACACCCCAATATTTTATGACCAAGACACACCAGTGCTTCAACTCTCCCTCTGTTTCTGCACATTTTGGGGAAGGCTTCAGTCCACTCCACTCACATGCATCATGACAGCATCTTTCCTGATCGTTATGGCAGTCTGCTCCCCAGACTGGTCAGCAGAGACAGTGATCCAGAATCCATCATGGTGCCGACAGACAAGGTCTAGCTTAGCCTCTATGCTATGGCATGGAGCACATGCATCTTCAGCAGGCACTGGGTTAGATATCAAGCACTGCACACTGCACATGGCCAGCATGGAAGAAGTGCTTCAGTCATGTGCTTCATGAGAGAAAAGGTGAAGTTAATGTCAATGTGTCTCCCTGCGCATTCAAACTGGTGGATGTGAAGTGTAGGAAGAAGTTGTCTACCCACTGTCAGCCAGTAGGATGGAGATGTGCAGTGTCCAGGTAGGCTACTGCTGTATCTGTTCAAATGTCTTTGGCCAAGTTGATAGAAACCACTTCAGAGTGCTGCTGATACACTCAGGACTGACCACTGAACTTGCCTGTCATGTTCTGCAACCACATGCATTTCCACTTCCAGTGCTGAACCTTGCATCAGTTTTGCAATGCAGCTGAAGAATATAAGATGCTTATATACCTGCAAGGTGTCAACAAACGGCTCCATGTCAATTGTGAGGTGAATAGGGCCTGCTGTACATGTCAACCAGTGACCATATCTGCTGCCTGCTTGGACACCTGGTTGGACGATAAGGTGCGAGAGAGACCTTGACCTGACCTTTAGCACATAGGCCAAAGACTGACCAGCAAGTCAAAATATAACATTAGAAATAGATTCTACACCTATGAATGCCCCCCCCCCCCCCCCCCCCCCAGGTCCCCATATGAATCACGTTCACGAAGTTCACAGATTCCCTCACACAACTGCAATATTTTGTTGTTTTTAACATAATTTAGTACAATGGAACATCACCATGGGATGGACACCATCTTTGATTTGGCAATACAAAATTAACTGATGGTAATTTCACTGATTCAGCCATATTTCTTGAACCCTAAGACCTAGTTTTAGACACCAAAACCACCTTTCTAGGTTGAACAGTATCATAAAGCCATTTAAGCTCCTGGCAGTCATATTGGACGCCATCTTGAAAATGATGGCTTTACGAGAAATATAATTTCCTAGATTTTTTTGTATGTTCTTAAGCATGCCTAGACGTACCAGAACCAATTGAAAAACCTTTTGTATATTTTTTTGGGGGGGGTTAATAGTATGTTTTCATATATTGACCCATGTAATTTTCGCCTAGTGTTATAACATAAAATGCATGATAGCACCCATAAAGCTACCATTGGTGCAAGGCTATCACATATTTTCTAACTCTAGACATGCATACCTTGACAAAAATCACTATGAGCATTAATCCCCTCAGATGGTAATGACCAACCCCCCTGGCTCACGGACTAAGGGGTAGAGTGGCCGGTAGGGCGGCCGGATGGAAGCCGTGAGGTTTCCTGTTCGATCCCGGGCTCCCCCAGAGTTGGTGTCGAAGTGTCCTTGAGCAAGACACTGAACCCCAAATTGCTCCCGATGAGCAGGTTGGTGTAAATAGACTGAGTAAAATGGTAAATGGTGCATTTATATAGAGCTTCTATCCGAAGCGCTTTACATTGATTGTGCCATTAACCCATTCACACACACATTCATACACCGATGGCGGCGGAAACCATGCAAGGCACCAACCTGCTCATCGGGAGCAATTAGGGGTTCAGCGTCTTGCTCAAGGACACTTCGACACTAACTCTAGGGGAGCGCCCCAGCCCGGGATCGAACTGGGAACCTTGCGGTTTTCCAGTTCACTCTACCCGGCCACTCTACCCCTGAGCCACTGCCGCCCGTAAAAGATAACATCTCACACTATACACGTACGGTTGTGTGTTATGTTAACCACTTGAACCCCAGCATTCTGGTGGGGACATTAGCCAAAAAATTGGCAATTTTTTAAAGAGATTAGGTGTAGACAGAAAAAAGCGGTTACAAGTACAGAGACAAATTGTTTCCAAATAAGCGACGATTCCTTATTTCAAGGGACGGTTGGCAACCCTAGTTTCGTGTACGTATACTGTAGGTCTGCCATTAAATCACTCTGAATGCCACATCTTTATGGAAGCCATGGATGCATGCCTGGTGGGGGACTCTTAAGCACCGGGCACCGGTGAAGAGAATGAATATCTCCCCCAGCATGAGACTGACTGGCTGCAGTAGGGGAGGAGGTACAGTTGCCATCTAAGCGAGTCCCCCCACACACTGGCACGTGTGAATCCCCTCTCCTCTCCTTTCCTCTCCTCTCCTGTACATGGAGGAGACTCCTGTAGCCTTGGCCGCTCTGCACAACCTTGCAGCCTGAGCGCTTTCTTTCGCCGACATGCTTATCTCCCCCACAGCCCTCTACTGCCTTCACAATCTATTCCAAATCACATGAGACTCAGTCACTTCCCTCCCTCGACACCTCGCTGTTTGCTCGCCTCTCGCCTTCACCTGCCAAGCCCCCAATTCAGCGAGTTTTCCTCTTACTGTATGTCTCTCTCTGTCTGTCTCTCTCTCTCTCTCCCTGAGTTTCTTTCTCCCTGTATTTTTATTTTACTTCTTGTCTCAGTCAACTAGGGTTGCAGCTATTGATTATCTTCTTAGCGAGTATACTTTTTGGATTAATTGAGAGGCGTGTGTTCTTTTACACACACATTTATTGCTGTATATATACTGTACATATCATATATAACCTCCTATATCTTCATATTTAAACTTTTTGTTTTCATCCTCAAGCTCGAAATTTTGAGCTGTAGATGTGCTATTTTGGATTGTAATAACATTGCCCAAAATAGGGCTAGATTATGAATCGATTATTTTATTAAATTATGTATTCTTTTAGTTTTTATATAAGGGATTAAACTGCATTCAGCAGTGGCCCTTGCCTTTCTTTCTTTCTTTTGTGCATGTGCATGTGTGCACACTACAGCAATTGATTCAGTGTGAGGTTTTGGTTCCGTGTAATTAAATGATCATTAGTCATCTATTACAGTACATCGACCTCGGTCTCAAACAATTGGTCGCCCCATTGATTTAATTGCAATGTTTATGTCCATGCAGCAGCGGTGGCACTTTCTGTTGTTTGTTTTATTCACATGCTTTTGGCAGCAGAGAAGAGCACATGCTCGGGCGCAACAATTGTAATAATTACATCTGTCTTTATTTATTTATTTTACGTACTATTAGTAGACCGTTTTGTTCAGGGCTGCAACTATGGAGTCAGAACAGTCCATACTTTCACTTTCACTATTGATACGCCCCAAATAGGGATTGCTTGTTAAATATTTTATGAAATTATCAATTATCTATACTTTTTATGTATGATCGATTAGTTAGATTAGATTATTTGCAGGAAACTTTCAAAAGCTGACCAGTTTAGTAACTGCAACCCATGTTGTCATTTGAAAGTTAGAGTTGCATCTTTGTCTCAATAGACCCCTTAACAGACGACGTCACACTGATAAGAACCAGTATGCGTGCGCAGGCCGGCACCAAATGAAACCCATTCTGTCATCTCTCGCTAGGACGCGCCTCACTAGCCACCAGCCATTTGAATCCTGAAAAGTAACAGTTCTGGACATAGAGTTTATATGTCTCGTTAGGGCGCACCTCACTAGCCAACACACAAGAGGAGATTGAATGAACAGAAACCAACGCTCCCCAAAAACCAACAGGTTTGGGGATCTGTTGGGAATTGATTACATGAAACAGTCACCTGTGCGTCCAGTCTCAATGTTTGTAAACAAATAATCGGTCTATATGCAGTCTAGCAGGCCTTAGAGCAACACCGAACCCATTACTGAGCGAGCAGCGAGGCCCTGGGTTAAACCGTTAACATGGTAAACCAGCCATGTCAGCATTGAGTATACTGTAGCTACAAGACACGTCTTGACAAACAAGCATGTCTGGCAGACAGGTGCCCCACTAATCACCAAACCACAGATGGTAGTACGTATGTCAGCGTTGACATTGTTTAAACATTGTTTAAACCAACTCACACGTTACCCTTTTCTTATCTTATAATGTATGTACAGCGCAATGCATATATAACGCATAAATGCATATATAATGTGTCAGCCGTAGGCGAGGTGCCCGAGGCTAATTTGTTTATCACATAGCTCTGATGTTTTTAAGCTGTCTTTAATTGTACTGCACCATATCGTCAATGTCAGGCAGAAACATCTTATTTCAAACTGTTGCTTTTCATTAAAATAGGGAGGGGGGGGGGGTCAAAGGATCTGAATTATCGAATTATTTAGTCACTAGCTCTTGTTAATACTTTTCATTAATTTGTATAAAACCCACAGACACACTCAAACACACTTTCAACCTGTTGTCCCCATTTTGAGCATGTCATTATTGGCAGGCGTTTTCAAAATGATTTAGCAGATCTACCAGCTCACAACGCTCTCGCCTCACAGCGGTGTGTGAACGTCACAGTGTCAATATATACTGCAGAATATCGTCTCTGTCGGGTGGAAACCTCATATGTTCAAAACTGTTACTTTTCGGGATTCAAATAGAAAAATAGCAAAAGTAGCAGATCTACAAGCTCGAAACGCTGCTACTTTTGATGCTTTCGTGTGACGCTGTAGTATGATCAAGTAGGGCATTAATGTACAAAACACAAACGGTACGAATATGGAGATAAGAGGTTTCTGCCCGACAGCACCGATATCGTACTGTACAATGTCTCTACTCCCAGCTCCTGTATTTCTTCATAGTTTTTATAGACCATATAGCAACAGCCTTGTTAAAGTTCCTATACTGTACATGTGTGGCTGCAGTGGGAGTATTGATTTAGTGCTTTGTGTGTGTGGTGCTGCTGCTCTCTAATAGCTGTTGCACTATACCTGTAACAGAGGGCTGGCCAGGGGCCACAGAGCAGCGGCCACATGGGACGTCACTGTGACCTTTATCCACTCAGCAGCCATCAATTACCCAGCAAATCGTTGCTGTCGGGCCGAAACCTCTCATATCCAACTTCTTTTCGTAAATGAACGCCCTCCTTGATCATACTAAAGCATCAGATTCAGCAGATTCGCAAGCTCGATACGAGCTTGTAGATCTGCTACTTTTGCCATTTTTGATCCTGAAAGGTTTTGGACATATGAGGTATCCACCCAACAGAAATAGAAAGGTAATTCCAAACAATCACAGTCGCCATCCTTTTTGCAGGATTTATCAGTGGTTGGCTCAAGTACTCAATCCTCCCCAGTCAGATGAAATGTACGATACTCTTGGTCAAGTATTACTCGATTACGAGTGAGAGTTGCTCAGTCAAAGTGTAGGCTATTTGAGTTAAAGTACGGGAGTACTTGCTTTAGAAAATAAATACAAAACATTGATTTAAAAAATACTTAAAGCTGCATTATGTAACTGTCCTCTTCTACCTCGGAATTGTCTTGCGCAAGTGATGACATTTTTACCATTTAGCTAATAGAGCCTGTCTGCTTGCTCAGGGGATAAATTAAGTCTTGCCCATCAGTTCCTGAATATAGCAGATCCACAAGCTCACAATATGTCGCATTAAAATCTTTGTCAGCTTGTAGATCTGCCATTTTTGCTATATGAAATGGGGCTTAAGTGGTTAATAAAGCAATAAGCCATTAACTCTCTCAGTGCCACGCCCCGAGATATCCAGAGTTTTTCCCGAGTACCCTCAGTGCCAGCACGAGAAATCCCGAGTTTTTACTTTTGACTGTGGTCGCGCTATTCTGTTTATTTTTCATGATCACTTTCGCTTCCTGACTCCTTCAGACTCACCCGGAGCCGGATGTAAAAAAAAAAAAATCATTTCCGGGTCACGTTGTTTTTCTCCGGTGATTTTCGGCCAGAATAGGGAAAGTCACGTTTTTTCACACGGTATAAAAAGCGAACGGAGAGGTCCACGTCTACTCTCTTTGGTCTGGGTGACGATCAGTCATCGTAGTCGTGTATCGCATCGTAATTTAGCCCCATCAACGATTGTCGAAAATGTCAACATCCGGTTATGACCGGATATGACGTGAGCCTGTTTGGGAGGGGGTGAGTGAGCCAGCGAGGTCATCAATGTGTCGATTTGTTGCTCTCTACTGGTAGAACTGTATTATGGGTTTAAAAACCCAATCAGATCATTTATTTGAATGAAAAATTACAAAATTAAAAAAAACAAAAAAACGCAAATTGCTGGCACTGGGGGAGTACTTTATGAAAATACTCTTGGCACTGAAAGAGTTAACAGCGGTGATTTACTGTAAGTACAGTACTCAAGTAAAATGTATTAGTTAACTGTCCACCACTGCTCACCAGCCATCAGTCACCAGCTTGAGCTTGTAGATCTGCAACTTTTGCTGTTTTTGAATCCTGAAAAGTAACAGTTTTGGACATATGAGGTTTCCACCCTACAGAGACGAACTGGTATCCCAAAGAATCACCGTCACTTTTAGCTAGAACTATTAACAAAAACATAGACATTCATTCTCTCCTGCGTCGTCCATTTTTTTGGAACCCTGGAAATAGATGCCATTTCTCAGTTGTGCGGAAAGAGAATTTATCCGCGTCACTTTCACAGTTCAGACAGGGAGCTGCGATTCAAACATAATTTGCCAGATGACTTGTTTCCGTGCCCCGTGGTCTGTCTCACATTTCTCACCGTTTTCTCACTCAGACACACGGTAATATTTCCTACAGGCACTTGTAGCCTTCTCATTCAGGCTTATGCAGTGGTGGAAGAACTACTCCGATTATTAGTATTTTTTACTTAGGTTAACCCATTCAATCCGGGAACGCATCCGTGTCATCTTAGATTTTAGCTATAACCATTATTTTATACTTTATTACTATTCAAAAATAGATCTGCTTTTTTTGAAAAAGCAAAAACATTTTTCTGCAAATCTTTGAATATAGTTTTTAAGCGAACATTTGTAACTCAAATCTTTGCTTCCTGGAGTCCCTGGAACAACATATTTTGAGATGGGGGTCTGCAGCCAAATACATATTATTTTGTGGGTCCTTGACATGAAAAAGTTTGAGAACCACTGATTATAGCAACAGGATTTAGAAGACATTGTGTAGAATCCCCAGAAGCAAAGATTTGAGGTAAAAATGTTTGCTTTAATATATATATATATATATTCAAATATTTTCACACATTTTCACGATTTTCTTTAAAAAAGATATTGTAGATCTACAAGCTCATAGCGTGCCGCGCTATGAGCTTGTATAACTGCTATTTTTGAATAGCCAAAGAAGTCTTAGACACAGATGCGTTCCCGGTCTTAATGGGTTAAAGCTGCACTATGTTACTTTCCTCTTCTATCCCTGATTTGAACCCGGTTTCCTGCGCAAGTGCTGACATTGAGCTAATAGAGCCTGCATGCTTGCTTGCTCAGGGGATAAATTGAATCTTGACCATCAGGTACAAATTTGTGTCAGGATCCTGTGTCTAGGTGAGACATGACCTTTGACACCATCTAAATGTCTCAATAGAAGAGCAGGGAGACAAAATACGACCACCCCAATTGCATTGTATGAGTTATATTGTATGAACATACTCTACCATACAGATTGGACAACATTAAATTGTATTCATAAAATAAAAGTTACCTAGTGAGGCTTTAACCAATGTAGAGTATTAACAAAAGATTGTGACTAATAGCTACATTGGATCCATTGGATCATAGGTTAATTTCCCCATTTCCTTAAAAGTATAACGCTTTTGCACTTGTACAAGGTTTCTGCCCGACAGAGACGATAACTGTATATCATTAGAATACATTACATTATACTGTAATAATCGCTGTGGAATCTCCCAACACTAGAACCTTTGTAATTCAAACGATTTTGACAGCCGTTCTCCATAGCTGGGTTCCTCACCTACATTTTCACACAGAATATCCTGCTGCTTTCTTTTTAGATACCTGTAAATCTCGAATAATAACTATCATAGCTTTTTTTCCCCTCCCGCTGGGGGTTCAGTCAGTGACCTTTAGTTGATATTTAGAGTGTGTTGCGATGTGTGTGTGTGTGCGTGTGTGTGTGTGTGTGTGTGCGTGTGTGCTGCTTGCTTGGCGTCTGTATAAAAGACGGCTATGTGATGCGGTCTACTTAGCAGAGAAGTGGGGAAAGGTCAATGCTCCAGTGCTGAGAGGTTCAACACGGAGAGAGCAGCTACTTCAAAACCTGCCATGGAAAATCAATCACGTAGGACATGGCTGCGAATGAGCGCCATACATTATGGACGGGTTTAAGGAGGTGGAGATGAGTCTATAGGAGACAGTAGATGGAAGAGAGATACTCTTCAGTTCTTTACTAAGGTAAAAGTAGCTATACCACAATATGAACATATTCTGTTCAAGTAAAAGGCCTGTATTCAAAATGTTACTTGAGGAAAAGAACAACGGTATCGGCATCAACATGTACTCCGTTACATGTCAACACAGTTGAGGAGAGATGGAGAGGGAGAAGGAGAGAGACCAGTGTGCTCATGTTGGCGTACGCTAGAACCACGGTTCAAACAGTACAATGGTTGAAACACTGGAAGTAATTGGTTTTCACTCGTGCTCATTATAATATGGTGCAATTTCTGTTTATACTCGCGTTGTGTCTCAGAGGACGGCTGTGGACAGTTCAGAAACATGCCTATACCGGCGACATAATCGGTATAGGCAGGTTTGGTCTTTTTCAACGAGATTTCCAACTTTATTTTGTGTGTGTGTGTGATGTTTTCTTTTTCTTCTTTTTTCTTTTATGAATGCAAGAACAACGGTTTCTATTTCAGCATGATAACTTTCCAGGAAGAGAAACGCTGTAGTTTATATTAGCTTTGAATCCTCATCGTCCTCATGATCTCACTGGCTTTTGAACTGTCAACAGCCCTTCTCTGAGACACAAAGTGAGGGAGACAGTCTTATAATGAGCATTAGTGAGGACCAATTATATGCAGATGAGGTTGCAAATGGGTGAAGTGCTCCTTTAAGAGAGGGGTTAAAGTGCGTGTTTGTTTATTTAACTCTGGCACTAACACTGCATTATAGCCATTAACCACTTAAACCCCAGTATCCGTATTGTGGGGAAAGCTTTAACTCTTTAAATTCCATGCATGAGCCCAGTGGTCGATAGTAACAAACACATTTACTCAAGGACTGTTCAATTTTGAGGTACTTTGAGTTATTTCCATTTTGTATTCTTCATATTTCATTCCACTACATCTGAAAGGCAAATATTGTGCCTTTTACTCCACTGCAATTGTCTGACATCTTTAGTTACAAGTTACTTTGCAGATTTAGATTAATACAAAAGATGCGTTAACCGCTTGAGTCCTATTTTATACTTCGGCTATTCAAAAATGGGCAATCTACAAGCTCACAACGTGTCGTGACGCATTGTGAGCTTGTAGATCTGCAATTTTTTGGAAAACGAGTGCTTTTACTTTGCCACTGTAAGTATATGTTGATGCCAATATACTTTTATACTTTTACTACTAAGTAAAAACTGGAATACTAGCCTTTACTCGTAACTTTTTACTCGCAAGGAGGCGCCCAATCTCTGTGTGTTTAGGTGGGAGTGTGATAGGCTCTATGCACAGCAGCCATATTGGAAAGAAACTGGGCCTCTTCTGTTCCATTCTGGTCAAACAGAGTCAGGGTGCTGATGTTGTGCATGTTGGCACACTGGAAACACTCTGCACCAGTGGGTCTCAAAGTGTGGTCCAGGGTCCAGGTTCCTTGAGGGGGTTCCAAATGGACCCCTTACGGGTTCCAAATGGACCCCTTACGGGTTTGTAACTCTGAGTGTGTAGAAATGGAACCAAATGGACCCGTAAGGGTCCATTTGGTTCCATTTGTACACTCTCAGAGTTATGGGGGTCCTTGAAATTAAAAGGTTTGAGAACCACTGTGCTACACTAAATGGAACAGAGCCTTCCTTCGTATCATTGGTAACACCTGTGAAGGAAGTAAGGAAGAGGCCCGAATTCTTTCCAATGTGGCTGCTGTGCATAGAGCCTATTACCGGCCAACAACATTTTGGTACATAACAAATGGCCAATTGGTTAACTCATTGAGTGCCAATGACGTCTTTTGACGGCCGTTTTCAGTGTGCCATTAGTGCCTATGACGTCTTTTGACGGCCGTTTTCAGTGTGCCATTAGTGCCTATGACGTCTTTTGACGTCACCTTTTATTTTTATTTTTTTTATCTCAAAGGAACTAGGAGAAAACGATTTTCAAAAAGTTAATGCTCCATCCACTTCAATGTTAAAATGTAAACAGAGAAAAAAATCTCTCTATTCCATTTTTCCTGCCTGCAGGCATATGGATCAACAAGCTTGAAATAAGCCTGGCAGTGAATGAGTTAAGTGTTTACGTAGCCAAACATGCATATTTACCTCACCTGGGTAGAGACGGAAACCTCTAACAAGGCTTGAGCGACTACATTCATCGCACAGACAGTGTGCCCAGACAGTGCATGTGCCACCACGCTGTGCCAGTGTGCCCCAGACAGTGTGTGTGTGCCACCACGCTGTGCCAGCTTAACCATGTCAGCCTGCAGTACAGCACACATCAGCCACGGGGTCATTTAACCCGCAGGGCGGGGGGGAGGCCTGCTAGACAAATGGAGCACCGGCATGGGTCAAGCTGGTACAGTCCAGTGAGGCGTATATAGCAGCATGGGGGGGGGGGGGGGGTGTATCACGCGGTGCCATGCGGGTGCTAACCGCATTCTGAATGGTTCATTGGCACGTCACTCTGCCAAGTGACAGGAATATCTATTTTAACCCATTAATACCGGCAAAGCACCTGTGTCATTTCAGATGTTAGCTCTCTCTATACAGTAGCAACATACGTTTTTCAGAAAACTCTTAAGATTTGGAACAGCGCAGTGGTTCTCAAAAATAGCAGATGTGCAAGCTCACAGTGCGTCACTTTGTGCCGCACTGTGCACTTCTCTGCCATTTTTGAATATTTTTTTAAAATCTTGAAAGTGTTTGAAAAACCTTGAATAATTTAGAATGTTTTTTTTTTTACCACAAATCCTCTCTTCCGGGGGTCCCTGGCACATTTTCAGTTGGGGGGTCCGCGCCCAAAATACGTATCAGTTTTGTGGGTCCTTGGCACGGAAAAAGTGCTGATCTAGAGGGCATTGGTAGAATCGGACCTCAGGTCTTGATGTGTTAACACACAAACACCTGGGGGCCACGGCGCTGTCGCAGGGGGATAAATAAAGACAATGGGAAGCTGTCTAACTACGATAGCAGGATGCCGCAGGAAACGTCAAGTGATTGATTACATGACAAAAAGAGGCATAAATCACGGTCGTATAGTGTATGTCTTGTGTTTGTACATGGCATCGTACCATGATACACTACAGTAGGTAGAGGATTTGATGCATCTTCTAGCCCTTGGATCAGTAAACAATGGCAAGCGGTGAGCCCATATAAGCCTCCCACCAGAGAGCTTTCTTTGGCTAAAGCCCCGCACTTCTCAACAACGGCTAAACAATAAATCTCGGTCCCAGAAGCACATGCTGCTCCACACCTGCTCTCAGCACTGATAAGGCAATAAGGCAGTGGTTCTCAAACTTTTTCGTGCCAAGGACCCCCAAATTGATATGAATCTGCATGGCCGCGGACCCCCACCTGAAAATATGTTGTGCCAGGGACCCCAAGAAGCAAAGATTAGTGTTAGATAAAATGTTTTTAAAAAAGATTGAAAGATTTGCACACATTCTCACGATTTTTCTAAAATAGCAGATCTACAAGCTCATAGTGCGTTACTCGGTGCCGCGCTATGAGCTTGTATATCTGCTATTTTTGAATAGCCAAAGTATAAGATATTGATAAAGGGGTTAAAATGATTGTGACGCTTTATTAACCCATACTGGGCGGGAACCCCTATTTGTAACTACTGTATACCTTTAAGGACCGGAACCCCTTTTGGGGTTCTTGTTGCTATCTACAGTATATAGCAACATACATTTGTTGTAATCTTTGAATAAATATTTGAAGTTTTTCAGAAAACTTTTAGAAGGCGTTTTTAGAATCGGCCTCAGGTCTAAATGGGTTAACACATGTTGCTGGGGACCCCCTGGTACCTCCCCAAGGACCCCACTTTGAGAATATATATATATATATATATATATATATATATATATATATATATTTTAAGCGAACATTTTTAACTCAAATCTTTGCTTCTGGAGGTCCCTGGCACAAAATAGTTTTGAGATGGGGGTCCGCAGCCAAATACATATCAGTTTTTTGAAAAAGTTTGAGAACCACTGGTATATAGGGCTTAAAGTGATGAAAAAAAAAAAAAAAAACTTTGATAAGTTATCATCAGAGGAGTAACTCTCAGGGGCAAAGGGGAATGTTACAGTAATTATTTTAGGAGCACTATGGTTTACTGTGGATACTTACACATTTTGTGCATGTGGGACTGACTGGTGGTGGATTTGGTGGGCCATTTGTTAGGCATTGCCTGGTAAATCGTCTCAGAGAGTTGGAGTCAGCAGCTCATGCTACATCATGTGCTGATATCTTCTAGCATAGCCTTTGGCTTATCATAAATGACAGAAAACTTGCTTGGAAAAATGTATTTGTCCGCAAATTTGGAAAGTTTGAGAGGAGCATAATTTGATATGAAGGAATTCTATGGTAATAGTTTTGAACTGGAAATAATTAATTTTATGGTTTCCCCATTGAAAGGCTTTAGCCTATACTGTTAAAGGTAGGGTAAGTGATATTTTTGGGTTAAAAGAAAAAGTTAAAGCTCTATATTGTGATAGTAATTACTGCTATAGTATAGAGTGTTTGTTCAGTAACAGGAGTCTCCCTGTCTCTCCAGCTCTTTAATAACCAGAACATATTTTTTCAGGTAGGTGACACAATTTCAGCCAATCAGGAGAGAGTACCCTACCTTACCTTTTAACCCATTAAAACCGGGAACGCATCTGTGTCATTTTAGAATTTTGCGGTGGCTATTCAAAAGTAGCAGATATACAAGCTCGCAGCGGTACGTACATCTGCTCTTTTGAGCATTTTCGAAAAATCTTGAAAGTGTGAGAACAACTGATTTATAAGGCATTTGTAGATCTCGGTCTCAGGTCTTAATGTGTTTTAATAAAGAGCTGGAGAGACACGGAGACTGCCGTTACTGAGCAAACACTCAGACACACAGAATATAGAGCCATTTAACACTCAAATTTAACCAAAGAAAATCACTTACCCCACCTTTAAACCTGTGAAGCACTTTGTGACAGCCAGGTACTCTCTGTGAAAGTCGCTGTTACAATACAAATAAGATTTACTTACTTACCAGGTGTCAGGCAGGCTTTCCCCAAAGCGAGCCCTTTTGTATCTCAGTGTTCTGTACCAGCGCCCGGAGCTGGGCTTTAGAGCAAAGGTAGTTATTGAGTGGTTGTGTGCGATCCGTGATGTCTTGTGCTTACTGAGATTGCAGTGTGTGTGCAATGGCTTTGTTCGTTAGTTGTGTGAGGTAGTAGCGGGGTGTGTGGGGAGGGGAGACCGATAGGCTCTAGTATGCACAAGTGAGCAGCCATATTGGAAAGAAATCGCGTCTGCTTCCTCACTTCCTTCACAGGTGTTACCAATGATATACTGATATACTACAGTTATGGGTGTGTAACTCTGAGAGTGTACATATGGAACCAAATTGACCCGTAAGGGTCCATTTGCTATATTAACTACTGTTCAAAAGTAGTTAATATAGCATCACAATCATTTTAACCACTTATTTTATACTTTGACTATTAAAAAAAAAGCATCATAGCTATGAGCTGTGGCGTGTCCAAATACATATAATTTTGGTGGTCCTTGACATGAAAACATTTTGAGCACCACTGATATAGCTACATACGTTTTTCAGAAAACTGTTAGTATTTAGAAGACATGTTTAGAATCGGATGGGTTAAAAAAAATGCAGGTGTAGTGCAGTAGGATGGGCTGAATAATGCTCTGGTTCAACAGTAAGCACAACTGTTGGGTGTATGTTGAATAACATTGTACTGTGGGTGGCAGTGGCTCAGGAGGCAGAGCT
Organism: Gymnoscopelus braueri; assembly: GCF_963280865.1. Taxonomy (NCBI): domain Eukaryota; kingdom Metazoa; phylum Chordata; class Actinopteri; order Myctophiformes; family Myctophidae; genus Gymnoscopelus; species Gymnoscopelus braueri. Next base: position 12,891,549 of record NC_137619.1, on the reverse strand, counting down.
GCTGTGTTGGAATGATCATAAGTTCCCCGGTTTGATCCCCTGCTTGCTGCATGTTGAAATGCCCTTGAGCAAAGACCCCTGCCTGCTCCCAATGAGCAGGTTGGTGCCTTGCGTGGTTGCCTCCACTGTCTTGTGAATGTGTGTGTGAATGTGTGTGTGATTGTGTGAATGTATAAGCACATTGTTAAGTGCTTTGGAGAAAGGCACTACAGTAAATACACCATTTACCATTTATTGATTTACTGTAGGTGTGAGCCATGTCTGTTCCATGTTTATGTTCCATATGCTTCACATACACAGCAGATCTCAGATACATCTTTAGCACATGGCCAGCACACAGCAAAGCACCAAGATTCAAGATTTTTTTTATTGTTGCAGTATATCTTCAAGTACTAGCCTGGTTCCAGTCGAATCTGCCTTTGCAAAATTGCATTGCACTTTAGCCCTAGGCGTGTCGTGTGATATTGTCTGGCCACGCGAGGCTATTCAAGTACATGAGAGTAAAATGATTGCACTGCACATATGTGTATAACATGTATGTACAGTATGTGTCTCTACGTGTATGTACATTTACATTGTGTGCTTTATGTTTGTGTGAGTGTAGCGGAGTGGCTCAGAGCCTCTCAGAAAAACAAATAACGTTCATCCTCCGTTCTTTGGTGCTGAGCTTTAACTGTATGAACAGTGATACTGAAACAAAAAGCAGATACAATGTATCTGCTGTTGGTTTGAATAAAACCTTGGAGCATAAAAGTGAGTTGTGAGCCCTATTCTGGCTCAAAGCCGCTACCTGAAGACCCCAAAACGTCAAATATATCCCCCGGCCAGCCAGGGGGGGGGGATTCCTTCTTAAGCCCAATGTATACTTCATCGTATTACAACATTGTGCACCGAAAATAACCAATATATAAGCTCACAAAGTAACACATTTATTTTCTTGAACTTCTTGAACACAAACAATAGTAGATGCACAAACTTTGGATACTCAATAACAAGTGTTTCAGGATACAGATCACGGGTACAGGAAGCATCGTCTCCTCCATATGTGATGACTGCCAATTATCACAGACACTGAACAGAATTTAGCCAATGCCTTATCAGCAATTGGTGTGGGCATTCCTAAAATCTGCAGGCCTCTCGCAACTAATTTATGGACATTACCGAGGCTTCCAAATATGAACACAAGCGGTTCACATTTGTAACCAAGCTGTATAATAGCATCCTTAACCCATTGATACCTGGAACGCATCTGTGTCACTTTAGATGTCTTTGGCTATTCAAAAATAGCAGATATACAAGCTCATAGCGCGGCACCGAGTGCCGCGCTATGAGCTTGTAGATCTGCTATTTTTGAAAAAAATCTTGAAAAAAAAAATCTTGAAAGAAAATGTTTTAGATTTTTTTTTTCAAAATGTTTCAAAATTTCAAAACTTTCAAAAAACCTCAGGTCTTAATGGGTTAAGACATTGGTACTTTAGCACCTTGGTAAGGAATGCCTCTTCCAGACTGTGGTCGAATGTGCAACACTCACATACATACATAGATGCATTGGACTTCTTCTCACAGGATGCCACATCAACATGCAGTGTGAAGTTGTGTTCGCAGACTCGCTATTCACGCTTACATTTTCCTATTACAGTTCGGTGTGTCCTGGAGCTGAAGTGTCTGCATTTTAAAACCCTTGTGTTGTGTAGAAGGCCAGGCAAGAGTGTGTGTGTGTGTGTGTGTGTGTGTGTGTGTGTGTGTGTGCGTGTGTGTGTGTGTGTGCGCACGTGCATGTGTGGCATATTTGTATTTTGCACGGAGAGGCAATTCAAAATGCTTTATCCTTACAGTACTCGCCCACCACCGAAGGGATTAGGGTTCAATTCCTCTACGGCAGCGGTTCCCAAATTGGGGGTCGGGACCCCCAAGGGGGGGCCACAAATTATTTTCGGGGGGTTCCCAGATGATTAGCTTAATGTGCAACATTGTTTTCGCACTAAACAGTAAACAAACCACAGTGAAACCCTCCGTGATTAGCAACCATCAGGGAATTGATCATACTGGACATAAATATTCTGTGACTACTTGAAAAGGTAAGAAAATCGAAAAATCGCTGGCAGTGTGGGCCTTATTTAGTTGTATATACTCCGGTAGTTAAAGAGTTAAGGCGAAATTGGAAGAACAGTGAGCATGAAGGCAGCCGGTGGACGGCTTAAGATGTCACACGGTTTCCTCAGGGGTTTTGTAGTTTGTGACCTTAAACTCTTTCATGTTTATCCAGACACTTTAATGTGAATGTAATGGTGACATTTAGGGCCCCGCTGGCGGTCTGGGGGGCTATCAATGCTGTGGGCCAGTGCTGTGGTCTTCATCAAAGGAGCACCGGCTGAGAACCACTGGTCTTGGAGATCTATTGGGCATCCTGTGCCCTTTGGAAGAGGTTTTGTGTAAACCCAGTGTTTCCCGACGTGTGTGGGCCGTGGGCCGTGGGATGTTAGATATTGCAAGTGGCAAAAAAATAAGATATAAACAAAGATAAATAGGAACCTCCCCCCCCTTACCCCTTACTGCCTATTTTTTTTCACTATTTTAAATAGTTCAAATAGCCGATCTGCAAGGTCACAATGTGTCGATGTAGATCTGCTATTTGAAGTATTAAAAAAAAAATCAAAATAGTAAAAAATGCCAAAAAAGTTTATGCTTCCGGGGTAAGGTGGCATGCAACATAGGGCGCCTCAAGTTAGTTAAACTGATCTAAACCGAAACACAGTCGTTTGATTGATCGTTAAAATAAGCATGCTCTGAAAATGCATGCGGCCCACCCATCTGACCACTTATCTCGGCAGCCGATAGGCGGCTGCCGTTGTTAATACCTGGGACGCATCTGTGTCACTTTTAGATTTCTTTAGGCTATTCAAAAATAGCAGATATACAAGCTCATAGCGCGGCACCGAGTGCCGCGCTATGAGCTTGTAGATCTGCTATTTTTGAAAAAATCGTGAAAATTATTTCTAAAATATTTTTTTCCGATTTTTTTTTTAGGATTTTGAAAATGTTTAGAAGCGGCCTCAGGTCTTAATGGGTTAAGCGGTGAGAACGGTGGGCCGCGAACGCCTTTTGGATTTTCAAGTTGGCCCTGCATCCACAGAAGCTTGTGGGAACCGCTTGTGTGTAGATGCTTTTCTCTTACGTTTATGTTCCATTCTGTGCAGACTCTTCTGACAGGTAACAACACTGTGATAACCTTCATGTGGCTTTGCCATGATGACACAGGTGGAAGTTGAAGAAAAGGCAATTGCAGCCTGTTCTGTTGTTGTTGTTTTTTCATTCCAGAAAAAGCGCTATATTTTTCAGTTTGACTCTGTCTATAACTGCATTTTTGCTGTAGGATAGACTGACTCTCACTCTGCACCCTGTTTTCTAAAAACCAATTGGAACTCAATAGCTGGAGTAGCCTCAGAATGAAGTTTATTGTATAGCACCTATCATACAGAGGAAACTCTATACAAAAAAGATAATATACTGTATATACCGTACTCTGTGTGTGTGTGTGTGTGTGTGTGTGTGTGTGTGTGTGTGTGTGTGTGTGTGTGTGTGTGTGTGTGTGTGTGTGTGTGTGTGTGTGTGTGTGTGTGTGGGCGGGCATACAAAACAAGATAACGACGAAACACCCAAGAAAGAAGCACCTTTTTTCCTTTTTTTTCCTCTTATGGTTTCTATTCACCGAGTTGACCCCACAGTAACATGGCGGACGATCGATACGCCATGCTCGAAGTCAATTCAATTCAATTCAAAGGAGCTTTATTGGCATGGGAAAACATCCGTTTACATTGCCAAAGCACGTGTCAAAATATGATAAAAGCAGTTTAAGAAAACGGGGAAAGTATTTACAGTCGGAGGGGGTTGGAATAAGTCACTGTAGTCGGAAGAATTCTCGTCTTTGTTCCACTGTAGAAAGTTTTGAGGCATCCAGTGGTTGATGTCATCAATAATGAATATACGTAGATCAAGTACTAGGGAGGCGTACACTGTATGCCAGATAGTACCGTGTGCATTTATTTTTCACAAGTCTAGTAGGTACTTCTGTATAATTCAAGCAGCACACAGCCAAGGGAATGGTACAATTCAAAGAATGTTCAAAGGCAATATAAAATGAAAAGCACACTCTGTACAACCTCTCTATAACCTTACTTCCTGAGTGAGTTACAGACGGTCATATTGGAACTAACCTTTACAGATGATGGTGGCTTCCTGGCTTCCTGAAGTGGCCTCATGTATACCAGTGTTCTATTGTGTCAAATTCAATGTACACCTGGCACTCCGCTGTCCTTGGAATTCCATAATATGCACATATTCAGCAGTGGTGTGAAGGTACTAAGTACATTTACTCAAGTGCTGTACTTACTGTAGGTACAATTTTGAGGTGCTTTTACTTTACAAATTTCCAATTGTTTATACTTTTACTTCTACTCCACTACATCTCAGAGGCAAATTCTGTACTTTTACTCCACAACAATTATTTGAAAACTTTAGTTAGTAGTTACTTTGCAGATATGAATATATTACATTATAAAACATACATTAACCACTTTAGCCATATTTTATACCTAAGCGATGCGACGTGTTGTAGATCTGCTATTTTCAAACATTTTAGTACTTTTACTTTTGGCACTTTAAGTACATTTTGATACCAATACTTTTGTACTTTTGCTAAAGTACATTTTGAATTCCGTACTTTTACTTGTAACAGAGTACGCGTACATTGCAGTATTGATACTTTTACTTAAGTAAAACATTTGAGTACTTTTTCCACCACTGATATTTAGTATTCAGCCTATCACTCTAAATGTTATCATTTGAAAATAATAGTTAAAGCATTCTGGTGTGACTTGAGTGGCTTTGCCTTGTGTGTCAAACACACTTTTGTCTGTAGTCTTTAATGGGGGGGGGACATGATATCTGGATTGTTTTCCCATTGAGAGAAAAGGTGCCTTCCTCTTTTGCAATTTATGGGTCATGGGTCTCACACATTCACCCCACCCCCTGAACCTGTTCCAAATTCGCCCATAAGGGTCCAATTGTTCCCTACCCCAGATCGGGAGCGATTATCTGGCTAGATGATCCTCTAGTGTGTGGGGGACCAAACATCCAGTCTTAAGACTCCCCATTTGCTCAACGGACGTTTCGGGGCCACCCAATCCTTTCCTTTTCAAACATGTTTGGTATTTATTCGGAGGATTACTACTGTCGGCGGGAGTCGACAGTTTTTTGATTCATGAAGATATGCACTTTTATGGTGATAATAATCATATACATAATGAATCATCATTTATTGTATTAACACATTGACTGCCAGAGTTTATTCATAATATACTCACCCCTGTGCCAGCAATTTGCGTGTTTTTTAATTTTTTAATTTTTTAATTTTTCATTCAAATAAATTCTCTGATTGTGGTGTTAAGCACATACGACAGTTCCACCAGTAGAGAGCAGCAAATCCACACATTGATCACCTCGCTCGCCCCCTCCCAAACAGGCCCACGTCATATCCGGTCATTCACAGGATGTTATGTTTTCGACAATCCCTGATCCGCTGATCGGCCTGAAAACGATGTGATACACTACGACGATGACTGTTAGTCACCCGGACCAAAGAAAATAGAAGTTGAGCTGTCCGTTCGTCTTTTATACCGTGTGAAAAACCGTGTTTTTCCCTATTCTGGCCGAAAATGACCGGAGAAAAACAATGTGACCCGGAAATGATTTTTTTTTTTTTACATCCGGCTCCGAGTGAGTGTGACCTAAGTGGAAAACGAAAGTGCTGATGAGAAATAAACAGAGCCGTGCGATCACAGATTAAACAATGAAAATTCAAAAGAACGCATCAATGTGTTCTTTTGAATTGCTGGCATGCAAGCGATGGATTTGAAAGAACGCATCAATGCGATCTTGGCAATCAATGTGTTAATAATCATAATAAAATAATAATAATCCTAAAAACCAACATGAAAAATGTATGCCATATTGCCCACCCCTATGAATAGTTATATCAGCATGCCCATATATGGGCAATTGGGCATATACTGATGACATCAGGGATCTCCATATATGGGAATAAAAGGGACAAGGACTACACATACAGAGATATCCATATATGGGCATAAAAGGGGCAACGCCTGACAGACACAGAGATCTCCATATATGGGCATATCAGTCGGCGGTGCCACGTCTAGACGTTCGGCCCGAACTTCTAGTTATGTACAAAAGAGATGGGAAAACATTACATTAACTCCCCTTTTGGTCTCCTGATGTTTTTTTTCAGTTTTCAGTTTAGAAGCAAAACCTTTCGTACTGACACTATACTGGTTGTGTAAGGCAGTGATAAGTCATTTAACAATTTCTCACACTATTGGAAGACACCTCCGTGATGCAGTGTGTTCAAGGACAACTCAAGTGACAATCTATTTCTGGCCGGTGAAAAGCAAAAGCCACTTTCATCTCACTTTAACACCCCCCCCTGTTTGTTTACGGCTTTCAATTTCCACACAGAATTTCCCAGATAGGAACATCATTACTTTTTGTTTACTGGCAAATTAATACATTTAAGGTTATATTGTGCAGCTGATAAAACTGGAAAGTTTGGGGGGAAATTAGATTTGTACGGTAATAATTTACAAAATGTGTCAAGAATGTTTTTTTTCTCTTGCATTGTTAATGTGATGTGAAGTTAAGGCCTCGCACCTGTCTGAATGTTGTCGGGATGTTGAAGGCTTAATTTATTTAGTGTTGAAGTTATGCACATTTTGGAAGTTTTAAAGACTTTTAAGTCTGGACAAAGTATGAAGGTATACAGGCTTAAGGCGTAATTGTAAATCATATTCACAGTCAAGGCAAAAGTAATGGTGATAAGCACACAGGTGTGTCTGCTGCTTGTCCTCGGTAAGCGCTACTTATCCAAAACCCTGACATTGATTTTGGGTTGTCAAGTGAATCATTTGTTAAAATAGGCAAACATTCGGATTAAATAGCCAGTGTACACGCTCACAATGCGCCATGCCTCGCCTTGCCTATCGTTCCTGTCGGGCAGAAATCTTGTATCTCCATATTTCAGTTTGCTATGTTTTTTTTTGTTGTATATGAATGCTCTACTTCATCATTCGTCATACTACAGTGTCACACAAAAGTAGCAAAAAATAGCCAATCTACAAGCACACAACACAAAAACATTTAAGTGAAAGTGGTTGATTGCGTCTGTGGGTTTTTTTTATGACCATTGAACCAATGAAAAGTATTAACAAGAGATTAAGTGACTAAAATAACTACACTGGATTCATTGGAACACAGTTTTTTTTTTTTTCATTTTCTGAAAAGTAACAGTTTTGGGCATAAGAGGTTTCCTTACAACAGTGACAATATATATGTGTGTGTGGCTGTGTGTGCGCGTGCTCGTGCTGTGTGTGTGTGTGTGTGTGTGTGTGTGTGTGTGTGAGCTGCATGCCGCCCTACGCCCGACGCTCATCTCCCCGTGATCTGTGGAGGAGCCTCATTCTACTCTACATCACTAAACTCCACTCAATGTCAAACATTAAAGAGCATTTCATAGCGGGAGCGTGATATCTTGGCATTCCTCCGGTTTAAACGTTATTGGTACCCGGAGGCGATTTAGACCACGGTGTCAATAGCTTTTTTATTTCATCACTCTAAGTCTTCGCCGACACCTCATACCGTTTTACGACATGAATAATGAAATGAAGCCTGCAGGTTATAGAATAAAAACCCTCGACAGTCGGTCGGGGGGGATTCAGGGTCGCTTGCTTGTGGTTAGAGCTCAACTCCTTCCTTCATAAAGCTGTGTTTATGAGAGGTTCCACACAGTGGAGATTCAATTGGTTTCCTATTGTAAATGGCTGGTTGTAATTGTAGATGTGAGAACAACTACCCGTTCCAACACGAGGAAGACTGCTGTTTGTCTGCAGTGGTGTAACATTTACTTTATAGCAGATCTATAAGCTCATAGCGCGGCACCGAGTGCCGCGCTATGAGCTTGACACTAAGAAATGAGCAGGCAAAATTGGAACTGGAACACTATAAAAATGAAGCTTAAAAATGGGTACTTTCTCCTGATTGGCTGAGATTTTGACACCTACCGAAAAATGTATTTTCTGTTTATTAAAGAGCTGGAGAGACGGGGAGACTCCTGTTACTGAACACTCTATAGCAATGATTACTATCAGAATATAGTGCTTTAACCTTTTAACAAAATACTTTTTGTTTTAACCAAAACATATCACTTACCCTACCTTTAAGTACTGTACTTAAGAGGTAATTCCAGTATTTCCATTTTTCAATACTTTATGCTTCTTTTTTATTTTTTCACAATCTGGGAACCCATTCGGTAAAAAAATGTAAACACTTTTCTTTGAATCTGTCTTGAGAGATTAACAAGCTCATAACGCGTCACATTACGATGCGTTGTGAGCTTGTAGATCGGCTATTATTGTAAAAAGTTGTGGAAAATTGTGAGTCCTTTTACTTTGGTACATATTGTGATATCAATGCGGTTGTGCTTTTACTCAAGTCATATTTTAAATGCAGGACTTGTACTTGTAACAAAGTATTTTTATATTGTGTTATTTACTACTTTGAAGTACTTCTTCCACCACAGTTTGCCTGTAAGATATATGATGACACCATCTTTACTGCTCCTTGCAGTAAAACATCACACTCACTAGAGCCTGTAGACGTTATCGCCGTGGAACACGTACGTGTCTTTGCACCAGGTTCTTGGAGGACATGGAGAGAGTCTATCGATCACTGAGGCAACAGTGACAGTGTCTCTGTAGCAGTGGTTCTCAAACAGTGGTCCGGGGACCCCCAGGGGTCATTGAGGGGGTTCCAGGGGGTCCCCAGCAAAAGTAGTTAATACGGCATCACAATCATTTTAACCACTTTATCCATTTATAAGTTGGCTATTCAAAAATAGCAGCTGCTATTTTTGAACTTTTTTGGAAAAATATCGAAAATGTTTGGAAAATTGTGAAGAATTTAGAATGTTTTAAACATAATTGATATTCTCTTCTGGGGGTCCCTGGCACAAAACCTTTTCAGATGGGGGTCCGCGGCCAAATACATATCAATGTGGGGGTCCTTGGCATGAAAACGTTTGAGAACCACTGCTCTATAGCAAGTTATTATTATTCTATAGAGACAAAGGTCTGGAGATGCTTCTGGAGAGAGAGCTGGACATCAATTTGCAGAGAGAATATGGGACGCAGCACAGCGTACAGCAGTGGCAATGTTTTTGTGTAAAAAAAAAAAAAAATTAACATGTTTTCGGCCGCGGACCTCCCCCGTCCCCCATCTGAAAAAAAAGAAAGAAAAATCTAAATTATAAAAATGTTTCCAACATTTTCAAGATGGAAAAAAGGTGAAAAACAGCAGATGTACAAGCTCACAAGCTTGAACTTGAACTAAAATTTGGTTCAAATGATTGTGATGCTGATTGCGATGAATAAATAGCAGATCTACAAGCTCACAATGCGTCGCACTGCGACGCGTTGTGAGTATTTTTATATTCTGGTATTGCTACTTTTACTTAAGTAAAACATTTGAGTACTTTTTTGTACCATTTTGGGGCTATGGCCCGTTGAAAATGGGTGGTTTTCATCACCAAAAAAAAGAAACCTATAGTTGGAAGTCACATCCGTCTACTGCTTCTCTGAGTGACGAGGGATCATTCCTAAGCTGTGTTAGAGCGCCCCTTGTGGAATTTTCAAAAAAATAATAATTTGAAAATAGAACGCACAACTGCGTCCTTGGCAGGCAATGTGTTAATTTATGCAAAAACAACGAATCAAATTTGAAACTTGGACATACAAGGTTTCTGCCTGACAGCGACGACACGCTGCTTGTATTAGTCACGTCTGTGTTTGAATCCAAATCCTCCGCCACACGCCCAGTGGTGGAAACTAACTAAGTACATTTACTTAAGTACTGTACTTAAGTACAATTTTGAGGTATTTGTACTTTACTTGAGTATTTCCAATTTCCAATACTTTTACTTCTACTCCACTACATCTCAGAGGCAAATATTGTACTTTTACTCCACTACAATTATTTGAAAACTTTAGTTACTTTTCAGATATAAATTATGATATTACGAAACATACATTAACCACTTTAGCCCTATTTTATACATAGGCTATTTGAAAATAGCCGATCTACAAGCTCACAACGCGTCGCAGCGCGACGCGTTGTGAGCTTGTAGATCAGCTATTTTCAAATATTTTAGTACTTTTACTTTTGGTACTTTAAGTACATTTTGATGCCAATACTTTTGTACTTTTACTCAACTACATTTTGAATTCTGGACTTTTACTTGTAATGGAGTATTTCTATATTGCAGTATTGATACTTTTACTTAAGTAAAGAATTTGAGTACTTTTTCCACCACTGCACACGCCTGGCATTTTGGCTGCAGTTTGCCCCATATGAGTGACGTTTTGTTCCTTGGTGTCCCCTCCCCAGGTTTCCTCTGGTGAGTGAGCTGGCTCCAGTGGGGACGTCGGTGGGGACCATCGTAGCCGCCGCCGTCAACGAGACCATCGTCTACTCCATAGTGGGAGGAAATGAACGTGGTAAGAGCGGAACAGATCTTTCACACAATCTGAGAATGAGACTGAGATTTTTTTTTCCAGTGGTGTAAAGTAAGTACATTTACTTAAGTACTGCACTTGAGTATAATTTTAAGGATTTTTTTCTTCACTGGAGTATTTTAAACTTTCGGTACTTTTACTTCTACTCCACTACATGTCAGGGGCAAATATTGTACTTTTTACTCCACTACAATTATTTGAAAACTTTAGTTACTAGTTACTTTGTAGATTATTACAAAATCTACATTAACCACTTCAGCCCTATATACATAAAGTACCTCAACATTGGACTTAAGTACAATACCTGAGTAAATGTACTTTACAGTTACTTTACACCTCTGTTACACACACTGTACGAAGCTGTATGTGTGCATGTACCGTATGTATGCATGCAAGCACGCACACACCCGCTGGTTCGCAACGTTAGGCCGAGGACCACCAGCGGTCCCATGGGTCCATTTGGTTCCAATGGAATATTTCTTGAAACATTTTCACAACACAAATCTTGTAATGGGGGTCCCTGGCTGGCACAAACTATTTTCAGATAGGGGTCTGCAGCCAAATACATTGTTGATTTTGGGGTCCTTCACATGAAAACAGTTTCAGAACCACAGGTTTATTGAGACTACCTTGAGAGAGTCTAAGCAAGCATTCATCTCAGTTCTCCTCCCCTCTCTCTCCTCTGGGGACAAACGAGTGCTTTCTTCCTGGTGTCGGTTGTTTTAACATCAACTCTTCGCTCTTTTAGGCACAGGCTGAGGAGAAGTGAGGACAAGCAGGAACGAGGCCTGGTGGTGTGATGTTAATTTGCTGTGACTGCTGCAGACTCGCCTTTAAAAAAAAACAAAAAACACACACAGTGAAATCATCAGTGGTCATTCTCAACCAGTGCTTTTTTTTTAATATAAAAAAAAGGCATTTTGATTAGCTTTTTTTATTCTTTTTTTTTTTTTACATAAATCCTTTCTTCTGGGAGGTCCCTGGCAAAAAACCTTTTCATATGGGGCGGTCCGTGGCCAAATATACATATCAACTTGGGGGTCCTTACATGAAAAAAGTTTGAGAACTACTGCGCAAAAGAACTAAACATGCAGCCTGCTGATCAAGGATTCAATGTTTTCAAAATTTCATTTCCCAGTTTGATGCTTTGCTATAATGGAGTCACATTCAAAAAAAGGAGAAGCACCAATTCCAACACACTGTTCCAAAACAGTCATTTGACATTAATTCAAGTGACAGAACTGTCATCATTTGGACCTAGCTTGCTATTTGCTTGGTGCAGGGGCAGCAACACAGGCAAACCCAGGTGAGGGAGGTTGATATAAGCAGAGCTTCAGTGGGTGGCAGGCACTCTAATCTCTCAAGACAGAATCTGCTAACAGCGGAATCTGTCAGCACCAGCACCACTGCCCTAGACATGTAGTGTTGTTGTTAATAGCAATAAACACAGAAGCACCTGGGAAGACCGAGTTCTTGTTTCGACACAAAAGTGTCTCTTCTCCTCTTTACTGAGAGAGAAGCAACAGAAAATCTTGATCTTGAAGTTATACTTCAGGTCTACTTATAAATGTTGCAAAGATTAAATGTATACAATAAAGGTGTAGGCTTTGATGTGTATAGACCCCTTAACAGACGACGTCACACTGGTTGCAAGCGTCATACTGCGCAAGCGTCAAACCCATTCTGTCAGGTCTCGCTAGGGCGCGCAGCACTAGCCAACACACAAGAGGGGGTTGGGGTGTGCTGAAACCAGCGCACCCTGAAACAACAGGTTGAGAATTGATTGCATGAAACAATCACCTGTGCATCCAGTCTCAATGTTGGTAAACAAATAATTGGTCTATGGATCTGTATGTCTAAATCATGTAGAACTGGCCTATTCACGTGGCAGCCCACAACGGGCCCAGAAGAAACCCAGCGAGCTTGAATTAGGCTATATTAATTTACATTTTTATGTTTTAATTGTAATATTATTTTAGTAAGAAATATATTTTCTATTATAGCAATGCTATTATGTAATCTAAATAATATAAATAGGTACAGCACTGTGACTGCGAGCGTGGTCTAAATGGACTTACAATGTCATTTGTAAACCTTTCTAAAGAGATGGGGTGGGCTTGCTCTCCCCACTCTAAATCACTATTATTATGCAGCTCAGATGCAGCCAATATTGTCCTTGGTTAAATGTCTGAAGCAAGGTGGAGGTCAACAGATAAGTACATACTGTATGTCGTGTTCCTAGAATTAAACAATCCTTTCTGTACAGTGAATCCAAGTAACTGGCAGTACACTAATTAGAAATACTTTGGAGATTTGTGGTAGAATGAAGAGAAACTGTGAAATGAGGGATGATAATAAAGGAATTATTTATTATAATTATAAAGGAAGACCCTGAATCCGCACCCAATAAACCTGATACATACATTAATAAGGGCACAAAAGGAACTAATTATATTTGGACAATGTCTACAATGAAAATGAAATAATGGGATTTTAATCTTTAACTCATTGACTGCCAGAGTTAAAACCTCGTTCATAGCAGCCCTTGCCAGCGATTTTCGTGTTTTTTTGTTTCGTTATTTTGTTATTTAATTCACATATAGAAAGTCTGGCTTGACACTTGAATCGTTTTGATCGTTCCACCACTAGAGAGCAGCACATACCAAGCTTGATCGCCTCTCGATCACACTCGCCCCCTCCCAGACCCACTCACACAGTGAAACACATGAACCGGAAGTGAAATGTCTCAGATTCTGTTATCGGCGAAAATTACTTTGTGATACACAACGGGGATGACTGTTCGTCACCCAGACCATAGATTATAGGAGGGGAGGTCTCCGATCGTTTTTCATAGCGTGTGAAAAAGGGTTTGTTTCCCTATTATGGTCGAAAATGACTGGGGGGAAAAATGTAAAACCGAAAACGGAACCCAAGTCATGGAACCGGATGCAGTGGTGGTTGAAGTAAGTGGAACATGAAACTTAGCCTGATTCATAACAGAATAGCGTGATCAGAGCATAAAGATCAATAAAGACCATAGATCGCATTAACGCGATCCTGGCGGCCAAGCGCGCTATTTATTAGATCGCGTTAATGCGATAATGGCGGCCAATGAGTTAAGGCAACATCGTCTACCACATCTCCACTTCTTTGGATAATTATGTACAAATGAGAAGTTACAGTTCATCCAGTAAAATAGGAAGAAAGACCAGCAGTGATCTTCACCCACTTGTGCAATTCTTGGTAACCATCTATATCAATGTCAGAGTGTCACATCAAATCTCAGCAGTTTGTGCTATTTCAGAAGGTAGCCTCAAGCAATGAGACACAAGGACAAAACTAAAATTGGAAGAAGAACACACACGTGTGAGGAGGACACTTGGAAGGAAATTAATCAGATTCTACAAACAACTACAGCATCTCCCTGTTGGACAGAGTACACATACACCACCGCAACAAGCAATGTATAATTGTAAAATATTATCAAATTGCTGGAGGGAGTGTGGTGGATCTTATGCCAACTTTTCTTCATCATTACAGTTGTTTTGGAATAATATACAGAAGGCAATCAATAGTATCTTAAATTGTGTATGTGTATTAAATTAATATGAATACAGATTCAGTGCTGTTAAGCAAAACTGTAGATAAAATATTAAATTAAAATGATTAAGAACTATTGAAGTATTTGCTAAGATGTGGCATATAACAGCACTGAAACCAATAGTCTTATAGCAACAAAAGGATATACACAATAAAGCCAATGGCTTATTTCCATTGCGGCCCTTTCTCACGTACATATCGGTAAGTTGTGTGTAATGACTGAAAGAATAAATGTGTGTGTGTGTGTGTGTGTGTGTGTGCGTGTGTGTGTGTGCGCGTGTGTGCGTGTCTGTCTGTGCACCCAATGGCGCATGATAGAGTATTGAGTAAGTGGTTAACCTTCGAAAAGCTAGAAAAAGCTTAAGGAACAAGGTCACAGTCAAGCTTAAGGACAAAGATACATAATCAGTCCTCTATCTCTATCATGTGTGAATGGCATACAAACAATTGCATAGTTTTGGTGGTGGTACGTATGCTCTAGACCTGTGGTTCCCAAACAGTGGGTCGGGACCCATTTGTGGGTCACAGACACATGTGTCGTGAGTGAAATTTCCTATTTAGTTTTTTATTATTATTTCAAAAGACCTCCCAAAAATCGAAAATTGTCATGAATTCAAAACTAATACTAAAAAAAAATCTAAAATAATTCCATAGAGAAATTAAAAAAAGAAAATCTAAGCAAGTTCATAAATTAGAAAAGATAACTTTTAAGAAGTAGTGAAAATAGCCGATCTCCAAGCTCACTAGGCTTCGTGAGCTTGGAGATCGGCTTTTTTCACTAGTTAGATCTAAAAGGTTTGTGAACCAGTTGGAACCAAGTGCTTACTTCTAGTGTTGGGTCATGGTGTCCCTCTGTGTTTGTGTGTGTTTGCAGGTCATTTCAGAGTGGACAACATGACAGGTGTGATCTACACGGCCGGGCCACTGGATTATGAGACCATCACCAGCTACGTCCTGAGGGTCCAGGCAGACTCCTTGTCTCTGCTCATCCAGGCCAACCTGCGAGTGCCGTCCAAATGTAAGAGAGGGGAGGGGGGAACCAAGGCTGGGTGGGTGTGGGCCAACCTTTCTTTTCCTTGAAGTCCCACTTCAGTCAGGAACACTCACGTCAGAAGTAGATTTAACCAATACAGCCAAACTTAGTGTTAATGGCTCTGCTCTTAAATCACGACGAACCTTTCAGTAATGCAAGACTCTAAAATTGGAGGGGGCTGGGGTGGCGGAGGCAAGTTTTGCCAGTTGCAGCAGCGTGTGGCGGCAATTGAGATCCAGTGGGGGAGGGACTCGTATTTAAACATACCACCTTTGTTGAGGGAAGGAGGTGTGATTGGTTTGTAGAAAAGCTTGGCTGATTGAAAGCAATCAGCAGACTGGCAGGTGATTACAGCTGAGGCGTATTTGACGTGGCACCGTGTCCTGCATGAACTAACGCGATGCTTCATTTACATGTGACAAAAGCTGACAAGATAGTTGATAGGCTATTTCCACCAAAGAGATTTTGTGTAGAGGGAAGAAATAGAATGGAAATAGTTGTCGAAAAATTGTTGGTTTAAATGGTAAAGGCCATATAATACTTGCCGCCTCCGCGTAGCCTAGTGATATGACGTACATTTTGTCACCATCTCATGTACGTGGGGACATCTGCATGCATCCAGATTCCCAGATTTTAACAATGCGTGCACTTTATGCATGACAGGTCCACTGACTGCATGCCCTACAAAAGAAAAATAGACGCTAACTTTGAGGACAGGTTGAGAGGGGATCAGTCACTACCTGCTGTATTATTACATGAAAATAATGGTCATGAAATTGCAGTGATGTTGTAGCAGATCTACAAGCTCAAAACGCGTCGCTTCGTGCCACATTTCGAGCTTGTAGGTCTGCTACTTTTGATTATTTTGTGCGACGCTGTAGTATGATAGGGCATTAATTTACGATAAAACACAAAAGGTTAAAATATGGAGATATGAGGTTTCTGTCCGACAGCAACGTTATGGCCTTGAACATGTCCATGTCCATAGACACAGATTGTAGTATCATCACAACCACGGTGCACGTCGCATCCGCTGTTTCTTTATATTGCTTATTTAATCTGTTTCTATCCCAGGTTTCTTTCTCTTTTCTCTTCTGCTCTCACTCTACCTCCATCCTCTCTCTTCTCATGCCATGCCAGTTTCCATTGTGGTACTGTGTATTCAATTCATCAAGACCTATGAAGGCATACAATACTATACAAGAGATCATCAATAGTAGGAGCAGTAAAAGTATATTTACAGAAAAACAGTGGGGTGTCATTTATTTTGGCAAGCTAGAATACTTGTCTATAGGTCCAGTTGCAAATTGCAGACATGGTGGTTTTGAAGGAGGGTAGGGGGTTAGATGGCTGGTGGTAGAGCATTCCACATTTTGGTGGCATTACAGTAGAATGTTTGTGCCGAATATGGGGGGGGGGGGGGTGAGATCAGTGGAGCTCCCTCTGGTGTTGTGCCGTGGGCGTTTCTCACAATTAAAGATGATTCTGATTCAGATTCTGTTTGCATAACCTGGCACCTACACGGAAGCAGCAAGCACTATCGGGCCTTTACCCTCTCTAGTGTTTGGGTCGTGGACCAATTTGTATGGGTCGCAAGTAAATAACCCCTTTTTTCCGTTCCTACATTAAAGAATATATATATTATTTCAAAAATATTTTTTTAAATGTTAACAAAAAAATCACAGCTTTTCATCAATTAAAAACAATTACATTTGTCTAAAGTATTTCATGAATATAAAAATAAGAAGTACTAAATACAAAAAAAGTAAGTAATCGTAAATCGATTAAAATCAATTCAAACTGATGTGACAATTTAAATCGATGTTAATAAAAAAATTATCGTGATGCAAACAGCAGAGGGTGCAATCGAGACAAGACAAAAAAAGAAGATAATACAGGATCTTTGTAAGAGAATTTATAAAAAAAAATGTTTTCAGTCATTTGCTGCATTGAAAAGAGGATAAGAGAAAACACAGTATTGTAAAAAGAATAATTCGGTCATTTGTCTGGAAATACTTTTGTGATGAAAGAATCGTGGAAAATTGTGAACTAATTTAAAACTCATTTCAGTGCCATGCCTATTTATGGCAGTTTGGCTCTGAGTGCCACAGCCAAAATTCATAGTAAAAAAAAACTGCTTAGGAGCCGAGATACAGCCTTTTTCAGTAAGAAGTTAAACAAGAAGTGAATGGAGCAGCAAATCTTCAAATCATCATATCTTGGGTTCTGAACATTTTTTTTTTTTTAAGAAGAAAAAAATATATATATATATATATATATTTTTTTTTATGACGTCTTAGACGTCATGTGGCGCTCAGGGCGCTCAGGCCATGACGTCTTAGACGTCATGTGGCACTGAATGAGTTAACTAATTTACGAAAAAACAAAAAAAGTTTATCAAAGAATATGGAGATAAGAGGTTTCTGCCCGACAGCTACGATATGTATTAGTTGAGATGTCCTTTCGGCACAGAGAACCGCCGCCATGATGAAAACGATATTTTTTTTTATTATCGGAATCTTATTGAGTAGAATTAATCAGTGCAGAGTCCCAGTGGTTTGTCAGATTAAGATTCTCTTAAGCCTGATTTATACTTAGTTGCGTGCCAGTGTCGGGCTTAGTAATGCAGATCTACAAGGTTGTGACGCGTTGTGAGCTTTTATATCTGCTATTTAATGCATGCAGCACCAGCATGCAACTAAGTATAAATCGGACTGTAAGGCCAATGTGTGTGTGTGTGTGTGTGTGTGTGTGTGTGTGTGTGTGTGTGTGTGTGTGTGTGTGTGTGTGTGTGTGTGTGTGTGTGTGTGTGTGTGTGTGTGTGTGTGTGTGTGTGTGTGTGTGTGTGTGTGTGTGTGTGTGTGTGTGTGTGTGTGTGTGTGTGTGTGTGTGGGGGTGTGTGTGTGTGTGTGTGTGCGCGTGTGTGTGTGTTCTGTAGTAACACATGCACACACACACACACACACAAACACACTCGCCTACGCGCACACATTTAATAATCCCGAGTCAGATAAGAATCAATTGAACACATTCCTCTAAATGAAAATGCACTCAAGTGCTCATTGTACCATAGACGCACAATCCCTCCTCTTAATGGACCTGTTTACTTCATAGATCTGTGTGTGTGTGTGCGTGTGTATTAGGGCCAGATGTCCCCACGAGTATAGTAGAATTAGATTTTCTTTTTGTGGGGGGGGGGGGGTTTACAATTAGGGAAAGATTCAGGTTGGAGGTTAGGACATTTAGAGGTTAGGTTTAGGGGTTGGGGGTACTGTATCTCTGAAAATTGCCGATCTACAAGCTTGTTTTGAGCTTGTGGATCTGCTTTTCCCCAGAGCAATGTTTTGGCTATTTTCAATACGGTCCTGGCATTTTTATGTCCTCACAGGTATAGTAATACAAACGTGTGTATGTATGTGTGTGTGTGTGTGCTGTATGTACCTCTCCTGTGTGTTTGCACTGACGATTGAATGTACTCATTATTCCCAGGGGAGGGAGACTGAACCTGAGAGATTCTGTGTTGTGCACCTCTCCTCTCCTCTCCTCTCCTCTCCTCTCCTCTCCTCTCCTCTCCTCTCCTCTCCTCTCCTCTCCTCTCCTCTCCTCTGCTCACCACAGCTTTTGTGCCTGGAATATTGTCTCTGTCGGGTGGAAACCTCATGTCCAAAACTGTGACTTTCCAGGATTCAAATTCAAAAGCATCAAAAGTAGCAGATCTACGAGCTCGAAACGTGGCGCGAAAGCTTGTATATCCGCTACTTTTGATGCTTTTGTGTGACGCTGTAGTGCGATAAATTAGGGTGCAATTTTACGAAAAAACACAAGTTAAAAGTTAAAATATGTAGATAGGAGGTTTCTGCCCGGCAACAACGATTTGATATGCACAGTGTTTTTTTGGTGTGTTCGTCCCTATTCCCTTGGCGTGTCCTCAGCTCCAGTGTCACGCCAGAAGAAAAATGGCTCTTGACAGTGCATATTTTTCACCTAAACTGCAGTTTGTGGCAAGAGTTGTGCTTTGTATATTTATGCTGCACACTGCACAGGTGTAACGGTGACAAATTGCGGGGTGGATTGTTTACACTCGCCACCTGTTCTTTACTACTTAAAGCAGCAGTGTGCGTATTTCTGATTCCTGGCACAATGGGACTCTTAATTATTTATTGCTAAAATAGCTACCATTTTACCTCCTCTCTGTCTCTCGCTCGCATCTCGCTCGCTCTCTCTCTCTCTCTCTCTCTCTCTCTCTCTCTCTCTCTCTCTCTCTCTCTCTCTCTCTCTCTCTCTCTCTCTCTCTCTCTCTCTCTCTCTCTCTCTCTCTCTCTCTCTCCCTCTCCCTCTCTCTCCCTCTCTCTCTCTCTCTCTCTCTCTCTCTCTCTCTCTCTCTCTCTCTCTCTCAAAACACACTGTTATCTTGCTCGGGCCACATTCTGAAGGTGGCTGTAGTTATTGTGTAAGCCCCCTTTTGAAGAGTGTGCAAAAAAAAGAAGCTTGGCTCTGTTTTGTTGTTGTTGCTCTAATTATATTAACTTCAATTCCGGGAAGTACAAAACAGTGCTCATTGTGGCTGCAGACAGTAAATAAAATTCAATGCCAATTAGAATGGTGGAATGGTGGTCCATGTTCCACTCAAAGCTGGAGGTTTAGGAGGGCTATAATTGGTTGGTTAAACAGATGGTTATTAGCTAGCAATTAAGAGAGTGTTCATTAAACTACATTGATTGACTGAGGACACTTTCTTGGTTATTTATTGTATGACATGATTGCAAGATGCTTCCTTTTGAGGTTATGATGGAAAAGAACATGATTGAAAGAATATATTGAAACGACAAGTACTGTACTACATTTACCAACTTTGATCTCATGAGCAGTCGGATGTTTATTGTGTTGTTATTTCTGTTTTCAACTCTCTTTGTCTTAAAAGAAAGTAACAGCTAATGAGGACTTCAAACTAAACAAGAGCATGGGTAGAGAAAAGGGTTAGGCCTATACATTTGTGTGTTGTATAGGAAATAAATAATTGCAAATAATGCTTCCTACAGTAAGTATTATGGCAAATTCAAATGTTTATGAACAAAGGCTGTGGATAACTGGCTTCTGGGTCGGGTGTGGGGGGAAGTAAATACTGAACGAAAATGGCACGACACTGCAAATGACACTGCTGCCGGCGTTGCTACGATTATTTCCTTCTGTGAAAAGCAAGACTGGGACCAGTGATAGCCTATAAAGGGCAGAGGACCACGCTTGGTGTCCAGAAGGTTCATTCCCTTCGACCAGCTGGAAGAATCTAGGTGGGGAAGTGAATGAGCAACACTCATCTTTCCCTCGTTGAACTGCCCTTAAGCAAGGCACTTAACCCCCCCCCCAACTGCTCCAATAGAGCTACTTGGTGACCAACGGTATGAGACAGTGGTTGTACTGCATGGGCAGCGCAGGACGTGATCATCCAAAAAGAGTGGGGTCCCGGGACGACACCCAGGGGTCCTTGAGGGGGTTCCAGCGGGTCAATGTGAGCTTCTTTTTTTACCTAGAGAAAACCTGCAATATTTTTGAAAACTTTTAACAACACACATCTTGTATGGGGGTCCCTGGCACAAACATATTTTCAGATTTGGGTCCAAATACATACATTAATTTCGGGGTCCTATGAAAAATGTTTGAGAACCAGCGACCTAAACTATCATTGCACATATTAAGTTGGCATTCCTCTCGTATCCCATGCCTTGCTTTCTCAGAAAGAAAGCCTGGGGATCTGTTGAAGTGAAAAGTGGATAGAAGGGGCCGAGGGGATGTGCAGACAAGGGCAGTAATTTTGCATCGAACCCGGTCTGAAAAACACAGATTATGGTCCTGTCACCGCTCAATTCCAGTTTAGCCCAGTGAGTATGAGCTGCTCAGACCTGCTTTCGGAGTGGAGCGAGAATGGAGGGCTGGCCATGCGAGACTTAAGTTGGCATTAATAGGGCTACATAATAATAATAATAAACTTTATTTGTATAGCACCTTTCATGACATGAAATGCAGCTCAAAGGGCTCTACAGAGCAAGAATAAAGCACAAGTGCTTTACAGACAAAGCTAAAAATGATTTAATAATAAAGCATGCACTGCAAATATCAGGCAAAACTGTGAAGACATGAATAACAACACAGAGATCGGCCCGTAGAAGCAGAATGCTGCTTCACCGTGTTTTTTTATATGGCATTTTAGACACTTTGCGCAGGTCAGCACTAGAAGACCTGAGGGGGCGGTTTGGAACATACCTATGGCAGGCAGTCATAGAGGTAGGACGGTGCCAGACCATTGAGAGCTTTATAAACAAGTAAATCAATCCTAAAAACAACCTGGAGCCAATGTAGTGAAGCTAAAACTGCTAGTAATATGTTCTCTCATCTTGGTTTTTAAACTCTGGACTGCCACATAGGCCTACAGTACTGGAATGCTACTGTATGGACACAGAAATGCAGGGCTTTTGTTGTCATGATGTCATTTGAACGAGGCCTACAGTACAGTGAAGTGTTGCTTAAAGGGATGGTTCACCCCAAAAAATATTTTTTTCCTGTCAATTAGTTACCCCATGGAGACTTTAATTCATGGATTTTGTTTTTGTTGCATTCCTAAGTCACTAATTTGATGACCAGCGGACCGGTAGGCAGCGGTTCCGGTAGGAGACACAAAGGAGACTCTTTGTGTCTCCTACCGGAACCGCTGCCGGTCATCAAACGATTGGCTTAGGAATGCGACAAAAACATAAAAAATATCCATGAATTCAAGTCTCCATGGGGTGACTAATCGATGGAAAAAAAGGCATTTTGGGGGTGAACTATCCCTTTAACGTTCATCCTGCTTTCTTCCGCTTTTTTCTGCAGCCAACACAGCGAAGGTGTACATCGAGGTGATGGACGAGAACGACCACTACCCCGTCTTCACCAGAAAGCTCTACATCGGCGGGGTGGCAGAAGACACCAAAACCTTTTCCTCCGTGGTCACTATAATTGTGAGTAAAAAAAACAAAACATGTTTTCCTCCCTGTGGTCGGTCACCATAGGGCATAGCAGTTGCGGCCACTTCCTGGTTCCACTTCAAAATACTAAATGCATTTTTCCCATTGACATTTCCAAAAATATTTATATCAATTAATTTAAGCCTAGAATCAAGCCATCCAGGGTCCTGGTGAATCATGACCATTACACTTTTTTTTCTGTGATTTCTTTTATTTTATATTTAATTATATGATATACTATATTTAATAAATACCCTTTGTTTTGCCGTTTTCAAAAAGGTTTTTTCACAGAATCAAACGTTTTATGGTCATGATTCACCAGGACCCTGGATGGCTTGATTCTAGGCTTAAAATAATTTATATAAATATTTGTGGAAATGTCAATGGGAAAAATGCATTGAGTATTTTGCAGTGGAACCAGGAAGTGGCCGCAACTGCTATGCCCTATGGTGGTGAGTAAAAAGCAAACGGCTCTGGCCCTGGCGTCTTTCTTAGCGCACCATCTGCCTGACAATCTGCCTGATGGACCGTCGTTCTGGTTGGTGCGTTAACCCGTTCCATCCGGGAACGCATCTGTGTCATTTCAGATTTGATTTATACTTTGGCTATTCAAAAATAGCAGATCTACGAGCTCATAGCGCGGCGCTCGGTGCCGCGCTATTGAGCTTGTATATCTGCTATTTTTGAATAGCCAAAGACGTCTAAAAATGACAAGAGACGCTTTCCCGGATTGAATGGGTTAACAAAGAACACATGGACGCGTGCGGAAATCCAAGTGCCTGTTCCCCCATCCCCCATCCACCTCCCCTTCCACCACCCCACTCTGTGATTACCCTGCAGCCACAGTGAAGGAATTAATCTGATACGCTTTCTGTGGCATAGCTTCATCTGGACCCCCCCAACCCCCACCCTTCACCACCCACCCACCCTCCCTCCTTCCTGCCCAGCTCCCTAACATCAGAGAGGAGTGGTATAATCCCAATTTGTGCACAGAACCATGGCAGGAGATCCTGTTTGATTAGGAGGAGCCCGCTCTGCCTAGGAAAGATTGGCACGTATTGTGTGTGTGTGTGTGCGTGTGTGTCTGTCTGTCTGTCCTCCTGTATGTCTGTCTTCCTGTCTGTCTGTCTGTCTGTGTGTGTGTGCGTGTGTGTGCGTGTGTGAGTGTGTGTGTCTGTGTGTGTGTGCGTGTGTGAGTGTGTGTGTCTGCGTGTGTGCGCGTGTGTGTCTGTCTTCCTGTCTTCCTGTCTGCGTGTGTGTGTGTGTCTGTCTGTCTGTCTGTCTGTCTGTCTGTCTGTCTGTCTGTCTGTCTGTCTGTCTGTCTGTCTGTCTGTCTGTCTGTCTGTCTGTCTGTCTGTCTGTCTGTCTGTCTGTCTGTCTGTCTGTCTGTCTGTCTGTCTGTCTGTCTGTCTGTCTGTCTGTCTGTCTGTGTGTGTGTGTGTGTGTGTGTGTGTGTGTGTGTGTGTGTGTGTGTCTGTCTGTCTGTCTGTCTGTCTGTCTGTCTGTCTGTCTGTCTGTCTGTCTGTCTGTCTGTCTGTCTGTCTGTCTGTCTGTCTGTCTGTCTGTCTGTCTGTCTGTCTGTCTGTCTGTCTGTCTGTCTGTCTGTCTGTCTGTCTGTCTGTCTGTCTGTCTGTCTGTCTGTCTGTCTGTCTGTCTGTCTGTCTGTCTGTCTGTCTGTCTGTCTGTCTGTCTGTCTGTCTGTCTGTCTGTCTGTCTGTCTGTCTGTCTGTCTGTCTGTCTGTCTGTCTGTCTGTCTGTCTGTCTGTCTGTCTGTCTGTCTGTCTGTCTGTCTGTCTGTCTGTCTGTCTGTCTGTCTGTCTGTCTGTCTGTCTGTCTGTCTGTCTGTCTGTCTGTCTGTCTGTCTGTCTGTCTGTCTGTCTGTCTGTCTGTCTGTCTGTCTGTCTGTCTGTCCTCCTGTATGTCTGTGTGTGTGTGCGTGCGTGTGTGTCTGTCTGTCCTCCTGTATGTCTGTCTGTCTGTCTGTGAGTGTGTGTGTGTGTGTATTGTGCATGTGTGTGCACGTGTACTTGTATTTACTATACTTGTGAGGGCCGTTATGTCCCCACAAGTATAGCAGAATTTGAGAAGTAGATATTGTGAGGACGTTGTTTACACATGATTATAATTTTTTTCCCATTTACATGACCTTGAGTAAACACATAACATGGACATGATGACGAATGATGTTTTCCAACCTCTTGTGTATCTCTGTCCATCATGGTGGCAGCTGGCGGACATGACGTGCTTTTCTTATTCATCCACATTTCCTTTTCATAACATCCGGCCTCACTCAACAGTGAATCAAACAGATCAATATATAAATGTATGTAGTATGTACACACACATTGTGTAATGCACAATGTGCATTACATTCACCCATGCACACATACTGTGCATTCTCACACCGACGGTGCAGGAAACCATGCAAGGCATCATCGGGAGCAGTTAGGGGTTCAGTGTCTTGCTCAAGGACACTTCGACACTAACCCAGGGGAGCCGGCGGGGATCGAACCAGGAACCTGGCCTTTCCCCAAGAGGCCGCTCTACCTCCTGATCCACTGCCGCCCCCATTAGTAATAATTCTATTACTGTGATTACTCTGAGTCTTAAGTTCAGACTGATTGCAGTGGACTGAAATCTTCTGCTTGCAACGTCCTGCTTTGGGTTGCAATCTGTTTTCATCACCGGCGACATGCCAGACGACTCAATGAGTTATTAAAACTGTAATTTACCTTTTTGAAATATGCAAACCAGCTGCTGCCAGCAGGTCTGCACACAACAGCAGACTGATGCTTTTTCATGCTGATGTTATGAAACGGCAAGGGGAGGGAGGGAGGAGGTCACAGGAAGTGGGAGAGCTTCTTGCTTTCGGTTTGTCTCCGCCAGGCCAAAGGCATGGCCGAGACTATGTTTGCACCCTGTCCATCCGTGTGTGTGTCCACGCGTGTGTGTGGGTGTGTCCGTCTGTGAACAGCTAATCTCCGGCACTGTTGGCCCGATCGCAGAGAAACTGTGCACACACACTCTCTGGACGCCAGAGCGGAACCCCTGCCCCGAATTTTTCAGATCGGCCTGTTTTAGCGCCACCAGGAGGCCGATTTTTGCTAAACGCATTTCTTGATATTACTCCTACAGATTTTGTCCAAACATCACGCAAATCGGTACACATTATCTCTATAGTCATGTGATCAACAAGGATCTGTCTGATTTTTCATAATCCATCCTGATTGGCTAAGATTGGCATCTAAAATTATCAGGAGTGGCTTGTTTGAACAGAATGATAAATGCAGCATCCGATTGCCGTGAAACTATGCACACACATTCCCACTAGGCCGAGGAACACATTCCACCCTTTTCACATTGTCCTGTTATAGCGCCACCAGGAGGCCGATTTTTGTTAAACATTCTTTTTAATATTACTCCTACAGATGTTGTCCAAACATCACGCAAATCTGTACACAGTATCTCTATAGTCATGTGATCAAGACGGATCTGTCTTATCTTTTATATTCCATCCTAATTGGCGAAACATTGCTACCTGACTTGGTGGAGACCTGTGCTCCGAGTAGCACTTTTTCTAGTTTATTTTCTTTTTGTCCCCCCATTTAAAAAAATAAATAATACATTGCAAACAGTGACATGACCCATAGTGTGATCGTTGTGCACAAATACATCGAGAAACTAGCGCTGGAAGCTGCTTACTAGCCTCAGGCTAGCATTTTTCAGATGAGGAGAGAAATGCAAATATATCCTAATTAGCCAAATTTGAATGATGCCTGCTTGGAGCTGGTACAGTAGTTGAAATAAATAAATTCATACATAAATCTACAGCTCGCTATTCAAGTGCCCCGTAGCAGTGGTGGAAAGTAACTAAGTACATGTACTCAAGTACTGTACTGTATTTTTTTACTGTGCAATTTTGAATTATTGTAACTTTTTTTACTGGAGTTTCTACTCCACTACATCTCAAAGGCAAATATTGTACTTGTACTTGTACAATTATTTGACAACTTTAGTTACTAGTTACTTGTTACTGTAGATTTTGATTATTATTACAAAACCACTTTAGACCTTTATACAGTAGGCCTATATATATACTTTGGCAATTTGAAAATAGACGATCTACAAGCTCTCAACGCGCTCATCTGTTGTGCAGCCTCTGTTGTTGCATCACATTTGTCATTACAAATTTAGCCATATACTGTATGCATGACCACAGTAATTGTAATATATACTGTAGCCTATATTGTAGACTTCAGATGTGAGTAGTTTTATTTGAAAACTTGTGAAATGGGACCTTCTGCATAATGAGTACTTTTACTTTTGGTACTTTAACTACACTTTGATGTCAATACTTTGGTACTTTTACTCAAGTAAATTTTGAATACTGGATTTTTACTTGTAACAGAGTATTTCTACATTGCAGTATTGATACTTTTACTTAATTGAAAAATAAGAAACTGCTCCTTTCCTTGAAATGAAAAAGAAAATCTTAGAACTGTTACTGTAAGGTCAACTACTACTGTATGGATCATTTCCCTTTAGGCCAAATGCTTTGGAGAAACACAGCATAAGAACAGCTGTGTCGGAGTGAATTAAAACTGAAGCAGAAACCCTTTTATCTGTGTTCATCACAGAGGAGGAAATCATTAGACATTTCTGACCCACCGTTCTCTCTCGCTCACAGCATAGTTTTTGCCTTTAACCAAAATAACAGTAAGAGATATCTGACTAATTGCTTTATTTATTGGCTTCAGTTGGTTCTTAATGAAATGAAATCCACAGAGCCAGATAATATTGACATGATGCATAAAAGCACTGCAAGTGTTGTGGAGAGTCGAACAAAGGCAAAACACAGCAGTGGTGGAAAGTAACTGAGTACATTTACAAGTACTGTACTTAAGTACAATCGTGAGATACTTTTACTTTACTGGAGTATGTCCACATTTCAATACTTTTACTTCTACTCCACTAACACCTCAGAGGCAAATATTCTACTCCACTACAATTATATGAAAACTTTAGTTACTAGTTACTTTGTAGATTTTCATTATTATTACAAAACATACATTAACCACCCTATTTAGACTTTGGCTATTTGAAAATAGCCGATCTACAAGCTGATCGCAATGCGACGCGTTGTGAGCTTGTAGATCGGCTATTTAAAAAAAAAAAATTAATACATTTTAGACATATATGATATAACTTGTGAAACAGGACTGCATAATGAGTACTTTTACTTTTGGTAACTTTAAAGGTAGGGTAAGTGATTTTCTTTGGTTAAAATAAGTGTTAAATAGCTCTATATTCTGATAGTACTCATTGCTATAGAGTGTTTTTGCTCAGTAAAAGGAGTCTCCTTGTCTCTCCAGCTCTTTATAAAACAGAAAATGCATTTTCGTTTCAGTTTCAGTTTCATTTCCAATTTTATCCTATCAGGATAGAGAACTCAATCAGGATATAGATTAAACAAGTGAAATTGGAAGTGATGACACCAAGAAATGAGCATGCAAAATTGGAGCTGGAACACTTTCTCCTGATTGGCTGAGATTTTGACACCTACCGGAAAATGTATTTTCTGTTTATTAAAGAGCTGGAGAGACAGGGAGACTCCTGTTACTGAACAAACACTCTATAGCAATGATTACTTTCAGAATGTTAACCTTTTAACAAAATACTTTTTGTTTTAACCCAAAAATATCACTTACCCTACCTTTAAGTACGTTTTGATGCCAATACTTTTGTACTTATGCTCAAGTAAATTTTGATTACCGGAGTACTTTTCCCACCACTGAAACGCAGTAGTAACAAGATACTGTACAAGCAGTACCGTGGGAGAGAAAGTCACAACACAGCAACTTATCTTCTCTATGACTCTTGCATGACTCCATTCTACAATTAGCTCCATGTTATTCATTCAGGGTTTTGTCTTGTTTTTCATTTATATTTCCTAATCAATTAGAATAGTGTGAACTGTAGCCGTGTTATTAATATTGTTATTTCTTTTTCTTTTCTTTTTTTGAGAATGCAACATAATTGAGTCAGATTTTCTCATCATTCTCAGGATAACAATCACTCACATTAAAGTGAGAAACTAACAGTACATGGCAGTGTGTGAGGAAATTTCAATTAAGCATAATTATTTCTGTGTAAAGAAGATAATGGCTGTATACAGTAATTGAAGTTTTTCCTTATTGGCAATTATAGCCTACAAACAGTCCAACAGAAAAATGCAGTTCTCCTACTTGCACGTACAGTATGTTGCGTCTAGCTCAGTGGTTCTCAAACTTTTCCATGTCAAGGATCCCCAAATGAATACGTATTTGACCATGAACGCCCATCTGAAATTATGATGTGCCAGGGGACCCCTTTTGTGTTGGTAACATCTTTCAAAAATATTCAAAATCTTTCAAAAATAAAATTATAAATAGCATAACACGACGTGTTGTGAGCTTGCAGATATGCTATTTTCAAATAGCCGATGAATTGGTTAAAAGTGGTCATGCTGATTTTAATGCTATACTAACTAATTTAGCTGGGGAACCCCCCTGGCCTGGAAGCCCCTCAAGGACCGCCTTGGGGTCCCCGGACCCCACTTTAACAACCACCGTTCTAGCCAACACAAACAAATAGAACTGCGATCTCTCCCTTCCAGAGGGGAGAGATGGGGAAAAGCCTTTGCTGTCACAGGACAAAAAATACAACCCCAGTTAATCACCCTAATGAATTGTGCTGACTAACACAGCAGCAGTTTGTGACTTGTTTTTCTTTGACAACAATGGAGACCTATGACTAATGGATGTGAGCTGTTGGCGACTGTACATGAAACATGCTTGTGTAAGGAGAAGGAATGTTTCGGTTTGGGGCTTTTTGCAGGCTATCTACTGATTCTATACTGTACATTGAAATCTGAGTGAGTGAGAGAGTGAGTGAGGTGGATCTCCTCAAAAATATATATAAATCCACAAATCCCCTCACACTGTATATGGAATTCTGTTTGGAATTTAACTCCATTATATGGGCATACAAAGGGACACAGACAGACAGATACAGAAATCTCCATAGGCATAAAATGGACACAGGCAGACAGACAGACAGACGGATACAACAGGTGTTGGATATAAGGGTGGGGCATGCATCGACTCCCGGTAAAGCATCTGTGTCATTTTAGATTTTAGCTATACACCAAAAAAATGTTTTACCTCGCAGGATTTAGAACAGTGGTTCTCAAAAATCACTGTACGGTACATCTGCTATTTTTGAAGAAAAAATAATAATAATCTTGAAAGTGCTTGAAAAAGTTGTAATAATTATGAGTGTTCATTGTTTTAACACAAATCTTCTCTTCTGGGGTTCCCTGGCACAAAGCATTTTCAGATGGAGGTCCGCTGCCAAATACATATAATTTTGGGGGTCCTTGACACAAAAAAGTTGGTGTTTTTAGAATCGGCCTCAGGTCTTAACACATTGGGTGCCAGAGGTTTATTAAAATATTATACGTTGAGTGCCTGCATTTCTTCCATCCACTTGCGTTATACGTTTCGTGCTGTAGAAGCCCCGACGCGGAAGTGCATGTAAACAAAGCGTGCGTGCGAGACGGCGGAGGGTCCCGACTAACGCCTGGAACAATAATATTTCCAACGCGATCCTCCATTGCAGCGTGATCGCCGATCGAAAACGGCTCGTTTCCACCACGTTAAAAAGAAATGGAGATATTAAGCTTTTAGTCAAGGAGATAACATTGAAAACGCCGACCGGAAGGATTTTTGACATGGAGCCACATCCAGCCTCTTCTTCTCAGAAACTCCTTGGGTGATGTCAAAGTTTCGTTTTAGCGCCCCACGTGGGCCACTCAATAGAATTGGGTCAAAAACGGTCCGGACCGTTTTCGGCACTTCTCGTTTGGATCCTCAAAAACCGTCCGGACCGTTTATGGCACTCGATGTGTTAATGGCTTAATAAAAACCAAAAATTACGGCGAGAGTATCCTGTCATGTTTGCCGCCCTGAAGGCTGTAGCCGCCCACAAACATGTCCCTTTAAGCGGTGAGGATCAGGATGTCTCACTCTCTCAGTCTCCGGGCAGCCTTGTCCTTGTCGTCTATATTTTACATCCTTCCATCTGCCAGGACCCGTGGAAGAGAAAGAGTCATTGTACATATTCATCAATGTCAGCGCGGACGGGCCGTGTGAAAATTGATGTGCATGTGTGAGAGCTCAGAGGACACTGTCAAAGCCTCTGATAACCTATGGTAGTTTGTCGGCGGTCGGGCAGAAACCTCATATATCCATATTTCAACTTTAAAAAAAAAAATAATAATAATAATGCTCTATTTTGTCATACTAGAGCAATGGGATTCCCAAACTTTTTAGTTGGAGACACAAGTGAAAATAGCAGATCTACACAAGCTCACAACGCGTTGCGAGCCACTGTTTGGGAAACAGTGTGTAGACTGTCGGGCGACAGTAGCACAAATAGCCGATCTATATTGTGGCACGTTTTGAGCTTGTAGATCGGCAATGTTTTGCTACTTTTGATCATTTTTGACAGTGAATGTGGCTTAGTCCAGCGGTTCCCAAATTATTTTGGGGGGTCCCCAGATGATTACCTTAATGAGCAACATTGTTTTCTCACTCAACAGTAAACAAACCAACATACAGTATGTATGTATACAGGGTATTACCTAAGTTACAATTTAATGACTTTTAAGACCTTTTTAATACCAAATTGGCCAAATTGTCAAATATTACGTAAAGAAGAGGCAAACACTGTGAAAATAGCCGATCTACAAGCTCACAACGCCTCGCAGTGCGAGGCGTTGTGAGCCTATAGTGTGGCTATTGTCACAATATTTATCTGTGAAACAGAGTCAAACTAAATGTAAGGCCTACCATTCCAAGTGCTTGTCAGGGTGGGGGGTCTTCAGTTCGAATACAAGAGCTTGTGATTAAATAATAACTACATTGGATTGGAACGCAGGTTATTTTTTCCCCATTTCCTGAAAAGTAACAGTTTTGGACATACAAGGTTTCCACCCAGACAGCGACATTTGCTCTGTCCATATTAAAACTCCATTTCCCCCTCTGCTGGTGAACAAAGGTCACTGCACTGTATCCTCTAGGGAGCCACAGGTGGTGATGGTCACACATAAATCATGGACACCATACTCTTCTGTGGTGGGTGTGGGTGTGGGTGCGGGTGCGGGTGCGTGGGTGGGTGTGTGGGTAGCCTGGTAAACCCTCCCTCCGGAAATCTCAATTCCATTTCATTTCAGGAGTGAGTCTGGCATGATCCGCCTTTCTGCAATATTGGCTCTGTATGCCAAACGGCCGGGCCTATCAGCGTCGTCGCTCATTGTTCTGTGATTGACAGCTTACGTTGGCCAATCAGGTGGCGAGTTCGAGTGAGCCCAAAACACGAACGGCAGCCATCTTTTTCTTGTGCGGCCAATTCTCCGCTATTTTTTTACTTCAAAAAGCTCTCTAACTTCTATTTTGAGGCACGGAATTTACTTATAAGATATCGTTTGGATAGAATTTAGTTGTTTAACTTCATATATGTGGTCAATTAATCATGACAAAGCCTATTTAAAAAAAAAAAATTTGAGAACCGGTAGGGGCGGGCAGTGACACCATTGTACCCGAAAAAGGCAACCCATTTTGGGTATGGCTGTCTCAAAAGTCCCGTCGCGTCACATTAAGACTGGTGAACTGCTGATTGGCTGAAGGGGAAAAATTATCATTGGCTGAAGGGGTTGTCAGTCAACGGTATTACTCCCGCCCAACTCCAGCACAGCCAATATTGCAGACAGGCGGATCAGGCCAGACTCACTCCTGAAATGAAATGGAATTGAGATTTCCGGAGGGAGGGTTTACCAGGCTAGGTGTGTGGGGGGGTTTGAGTGTGTAGTTATTGTGAGGAAAATGTTCCTCACAAATGCAGTTAAACAAAGATTTTTTGATTTAATGGCCATTCCACCAAGCACTGTAATATAAAGATAAAGCATTACAAATCGTTATCATTGAAGTAGATAGCAGATTTCACACCACAATTATAATACAATAAGGCGAACTAGACAATGATGAACATAGGTATAGTTATCATTATGGTTATAGTGCTTAGTGTGAACCAGACAATTGGACTCGAGTCATAGTGACTCGACTCGGACTTGGAAGGTAAAAGACCAACGAGACTTGAGACTCGACTCCGACTTGCTAGCCAATGACTCCCGACTCGACTCGACTCGTGACAACATGACTCGTGACTTGTTTTGTTTTTTCCCCTGTGAACGATCTGTGTGTGTACTGTGCAAACGCCACCGTCAGCGGGGTTATTTTGATTCTATGACGGCTGCCGTCCAGTTATCATCAGTGCCAGTGTTGCCAGATTTTCTGTGAGCAAAAACAAGCAACCAGGTCTAGGAAAACCAGCCCAAAACCAGCCCAAAAGAAGCGAGTCAAGCGACTATGGGCCACATGAGCACTCTAACATATACATCAGCTATTTGAAAATAGCAGATCTACAAGCTCACAACACGTCGTTGTGAGCAGCTTGTAGATCGGCTATTTTCAAATAAAATCGTTCGGCGAAATTATAATAAGCAGATCTGGCAACCCTGATCAGTGCGTGCAGAACAGCTGGGGCACTGCGCCACAGCAACTGCAAAAACAACAATGGCAACAGCAACAGAAGTCCCCAAAGTTATTCAATTTGCCAAGCCAGGAGGAGAAGGAGAGGTGGTGCTGCTCACTGTGCTCAGTACTCACTTTAAATCTAATAATAAATCAACAACAACAGTAGCATCAGCCAGCGAGATATACGTACATGTAAACATGAAAGTCACTCACCACTGTCGAATCAGGATCACACCGATCA
The DNA here is from genome assembly GCF_963280865.1 of Gymnoscopelus braueri. Lineage (NCBI taxonomy): Eukaryota > Metazoa > Chordata > Actinopteri > Myctophiformes > Myctophidae > Gymnoscopelus > Gymnoscopelus braueri. The sequence continues at coordinate 12,858,403 of NC_137619.1, read as the reverse complement.
TGATGTACTGTAGTGAAGTCAAGTGACTGTATACTTTATCCATGGTAACAACAATAAAGTCTCTGCGTAATCCATCACTTTCTCACGACGCCACTTTTCCATTCGTCCGCAGGTTTCATAACTTTAACTTCACTAAATCACTCCCACCAAACTTGAATTCCTTCCTTCTTTTTATCCACCATAAGTTTCTCTCTGCTATATAAACTTAAAGAGATGCCTTTATTCCACTGTGTTGTAGCCTCTTTTTCTTTTTCTTTTTTTTTACCAAGGACCCCTTTGCAAAACAAAATAAAGACACGTGTTGGTCCTACAGGGTTGCCAGATCTGCTTATTATCATTTCCCTGCAAGATTTTATTTGAGAATAGCAGATCTACAAGCTCACAACGCGTCGCATTCTACAAGCTCACAACGTGTCGCAATGCGACGCGTTGTGAGCTTGTAGATCTACTAGTATTTTCAAATAGCTGATGTATATGTTAAAGTGCTCATGTGGCCCATAGTCGCTTCTTTTAGGCTGATTTTGGGCTGGTTTTCCTAGACCTGGTTGCTTGTTTCTCTCACAGAATCTGGCAACTGTAGTAGATGGCTAAACTGTGCCTGATGGAAAATGACATAATATTAAAATACTACAAAACAAACACAGACACGTCAAGATTATAGGCCTAATAGGCCTATAGATAAATGCCATTAATGTATTTCCTTTCCTGCATCATTTCACCCACAGTTTATCCAATATTCATTCATAATTATAGTTATAGCAAAGTAATGTCCTTGAAGTTTGTTGTTTGTTACCTTTGACTTTGTTTAATGTTTACATGAGCACTTGTTCACTTGCTCTAACTTTGTTTACAAAACAATACACTTGAAAACTACTCAGAAAGGCAGTGCCAGTTTGAGCCAAAATGTTAAAAAGTAAACAATTTTGTATCAAACAGGCCATTTCTTTAGTGTAATTTAGCCTTTCTCTAGTTCTAACTAAATGATCAGACATGTAATGTTGTAATGGATAAATGAACAGCTTTATGCTGGTTTAATTCTTGACTTTAAGATACGGTTTCTCTCTTCAAGATATAAACCTGAGTGCTTTGTGGGTGGGCTGGGGAACAATCGTCAATCGTAGTGAGGGACTTAACCGTAGTGAGGGACACAACCTTGTGACTTGACTTGTGACTCGGCTTGACTTGCCCACAACAGAAAGACTTGGGACTCGACTTGGACTTGGGACAAAATGACTTGGGACTCGACTTGGACTCGGACCGGAGGGTTGGATTGACTTGGGACTCGACTTGGACTTGGGACCAAATGACTTGGGACTCGGACCTGAGGGTTGGATTGACTTGGGACTCGACTTGGACTTGGGACCAAATGACTTGGGACTCGACTTGGACTTGGGACCAAACGACTTGGGACTCGACTTGGACTTGGGACCAAATGACTTGGGACTCGACTTGGACTCGGACCGGAGCGACTTGAACAATTGTCTGGTGTGAACGGCCCAATACAATCAGGAAAAGATTCAGGTTAGTATTAGACATTTGTGAGTTAGGTTTAGGCGTTAGGATTGGAGTTATGCCTGATGTATACTTAGTTGCATGGTGGTGTCGTTCAACTAAAGCTAGCTAGTGTAGTAATACAAACAAACTGTGCGTGTGTGTCTTTTTCCCAGGCCTCGGACGTGGACACGGGGAACTTCAGCTCCAACAAGTACCAGCTGATCATCCCTCCCTCGATCGACGGCCAGCCCTTCGTGATCGGCAACTACACGGGCCTCATCAAGTCGGCCGTCATGTACCGCAACCAGCGCCGCGCCTACTTCAAGTTCCAGGTCAGAGCCACGGACGACTGGGGCAAGGGCCTGAGCAGCGTCGCCGACGTGGTGGTGAGTAAGAATGTGGTGTTTTCGTCGTGCACGTGCCGTATGCCTCACACGTCCACACATGATGAATAGCTCTATATACAAGCTCACAGCGCGTCACTTCGTGCCACGCTGCGAGCTTGTATATCTGTTATTTTTTTAACATGTTTGAAATAAATCTTGAAAGTGTTGTGGGGGTCCCCTGGCACAAGACATTTTCAGATGGGGGTCCGCTGCCAAATATATATCAATTTGGGGGTCCTTGGCACGAAAGAAGTTTGAGAACTACAAATTTAGAAGGTGTTTGTAGAATGGGCCTCAGGTCTTAATGGGTTAAAGAACCTTTTATTTTAATGGGTTCAGAAGGACCCCTAGTCAAACCCTATACCCCAGGGGTCTATCCTTGGACCGCTCCTTTTTTCCCCTCTACACCAAATCTCTTGGTCGAAAATAGACCATTTTAGAAACATTATTTTTCTGTGTGTACACACACGATAAACCTGTAGTGATGGGTGCATTAGCTCCACTGAACTTCTGTCTCCAGTTTTTCTTGCCACTGATTTATTCATTTCGTTGTTGTCGGGCAGAAACCTCGTAACTCCATACTCTCCCTACTTTTTAATGAATGTGTCATACTACAGTGTCACATAAAAGTAGCAAAAATAGCCGATCGGAAAGCTCACTACGCATTGTGATGCAACGCATTGTAGTTAGGCTATTTATGCTATTTTTTGTGAAAGTTAAAGCGGTTAACCACTTAAATCCCAGCATCCGTATTGTGGGGAAAGCTTTTGCAGAAAATATCAGATTTACAAGCTCACATAGCGTTGCAACGCGGCGCGGTGTAAGGTTGCCGATCGGCTATTTTCAGCAAAAGCTTTCCCCACAATAACAGAAAACAGAAAATACACTAGCATAGAGTCCTGAGGTACTCCGTTCAAACATTTTAGGGTTTAAGTGGTTAAGTTTGTGTGTGTCTTTTATGAATATTTAACCAATGCAAAGTATTAACAAGAGCTTGTGACTAACTACATCCATTGAATCCATTGGAACAAAGGTTCTTTTTTTTTCTCTTCAGTTTTCTGAAAAGTAACGGTTCCACCCGACCGTGACGATTTGGATGATGATGATGGTGATGATGATGATGATGATGGTGCATGTTTTTTCCCGTTGCTTCCAGTCTATTGAATTATTCACAGTACTTTAGCTGCAGCACTAGCACAGCAGACATATATATCGTGGACCCGACTGAACCCTCCGTTTCTAGCTGACGATCCAATTAACCCAGTCAGTCCGGGAACGCATCTGTGTCATTTTATGATTTCTTTGGCTATTCAAAAAATCGTGAATTAATTTTTTTCCCCCTCAAATCTTTGCTTCTGGAGATTCTACAAATGTCTTCTAAATTCTAACAGTTTTCTGAAAAACTCATATTGCTATAATCAGTGGTTCTCAATCTTTTTTCATGTCAAGGACCCCAAAAATTATATGTATTTGGCCGTCGACCCTCATCTCAAAATATTTTCTTCCAGGGACCCCCCCAGAAGCAAATATGAGTTAAAAATGTTCAGTTAAAATATATATTCAAAGATTTGCACTCATTTTCACAATTTTTCAAAAATAGCAGATCTACAAGCTCGTAGCGCGGCACGAAGTGACACGCTATGAGCTTGTAGATCAGTTATTTTTGAATAGCCAAAGTATAAAAATATAAAAAAATATATATAATTAATTTATAAATAATATAAAATATAAAAATAATGGTTAATAGTCACAGATGCGTTCCCGGTTTGAACGGGTTAAACTCTGCACAGAAGTCTATGGATTTTCCTTCATAATTGGTCTGTGTGTGAGAGTGTGCGCGCCTGAGCATTTGTGTGCGTGTGTACGGGCGTGTGCGCACATGTGTGTACTTGTATTACTATAGTTGTGAGGACCGAATGTCCCCCTCAAGTTTAGTACAATTTCAGAAATAGACATTCTTAGGACCTCACAAGTGAGATGGGTGTTTTATGGTTAAGAAAGATTTTTTGGGGAGTTAGGTTTACAATTATGAAAATTGCATTTGCACTCGAGTAGCAGGCGGGTGTCGCGCACCAAAAATAGCAGATCTACAAGCTGCACAAGAGCGTAGATCTGCTATTTTTCGCTTTAGGGTTAAGAATGACAAAGTATCATACAAGTGGCATTAGTAAAATTTCCATCATAAAATGTTGGATGCCCTCACAAGTATAGTACTGTGTGTGTGTGTGCGTGTGCGTGTGTGTGTGTGTCTGTGCGCACATCTGTCTGTACTAGTATCTCTGGACATTGTGAATTCCCCACCCACATGGCGATTGGACTCGGTTTTTGCCCCCAATTGAGTATTTATCCTGGCAGGCTTATTTTTCATTTTCCGTGAAATATGTTGGGCTAACAAGCCCACTAATGAGACAGAAGGAGGGGGTGCTGGACATATCTCGCCTGGATATGCACGAGCAGAGCAGTGCTTAACCCTTTAAAAACCGGGAACGCACCTGTGTAACCACTTTAACCATTATTTTATACTTTGGCTATTCAAAAATAGCAGATCTGTTAGGATTTAGAAGACATTTGTAGAATCCCCCAGAAGCAAAGAAGCAAAGATTCAAGTTACAAATGTACAAAAATATATATTCCACGATTTGCACACATTTTCATGATTAAAAAAAAATAGCAGATCTACAAGCTCATAGCACGGCACGGTGCCACGCTATGAGCTTGTATATCTGCTATTTTTTAATAGCCAAAGAAATCTAAAAGTGACACAGATGCGTTCCCGGTCCTAATGGGTTAACCATGGCACTCGTTAATTTTCAGGGTGAAACCTAATTTCACGGGAGGGAGTCGCATGGGAGATTGGGCCCGCGGAGCAGGAGAGAAGATGCTCTCTGCGCGTGCTTACCTATCGCCTCAGAATTAAGCCCGCGGTACAGCTGTCGCACGCGGCCCCCCAAATACAAGCCGGGCAATTAGCGGGGGTTTAGTTTGACCCGTCACGAGAAACAAAGACGTCGCTGTCGGGTGGAAACCTTGTATGTCTGGAAAAAAAACATTACTTTTTTGAGGAAATGGAGGGGAAAAAATAACCTGTGTTCCAATGGATCCAATGTGGTTAAGACTGTATTTAGTCACAAGCTCTTGTTAATACCTTTCATTGGTTCAATATTGATGAAACCCACATACTCACATACTCACTTAACCTCTTTCACAATTGTTCATACTTTTTTGGCTAAGTAGCAAAAATTGCCGATCTACACACCTGGATGAGCTGGACTCGGTGTGTTAATAGCTTCCATATACACACACATGGAAGCATACACAAACACATTATGGGCGCTCCACAAGTGTGGAGAGGACAAGTGTGCTTTCTTTTAAAGACTCTTTCAAATTTAGAATTGGCTTACCTATCATAGAATTGAAGTACTTAGCTGGGTGTTTTAATTGTGGTGTATATTTATGTATTGTCTTGTCTTGAATCTATGCATTGACCCGAGCATAACGATTTTCCCTCGTGAATAATAAAGGACATCTAATCTAATCGCAACTCCCCGCGATCTGACGCGTTGTTGTGAGCTTGTAGATCGTCTACTTTTGTGTGACATTGCATAGAGTGTATGACGAAGTAGGGCATTCATTTAAAAACATTAAAAGTTGATGTATGGAGATACAAGGTTTCTGCCCAACAGCAACGAAGAGCATGTGTAGTCACACCATCCTTCATGCATCTCTCTCACTCTCTCTTTCTCTCATTATCTCTCTCTCTCTCTCTCTCTCTCTCTCTCTCTCTCTCTCTCTCTCTCTCTCTCTCTCTCTCTCTCTCTCTCTCTCTCTCTCTCTCTCTCTCTCTCTCTCTCTCTCTCTCTCTCTCTCTCTCTCTCTCTCTCTCTCTCTCTCTCTCTCTCTCTCATAGGTGTCAGTGGTCAATGCGTTGGACATGCAGGTGGTTGTGTCTAACGTCCCGGCCTATAAGGTAGAAGAGAACAAGGAGAAGCTTGTTAGGTAAGACAGCATTTGGTGTGATTCATTGATTGATTGAATACTTTATTAACAGTTTGCAAACAAAGCACAGAAACTACAGTTCTATACAAAAGAATGCTAAAATGATTAAACCTAAGAAAGCACTATGGCATGTTTCCATTGGGGTCCTGTGTATTCAATTCATAGAAACATTTAATGACAGACAAATACTATGCAAAAACATCATATAAACGAGTAGTAATCAAAAAGAAAAATATGTACAGTAAACAGTTGGGGGGGGGGGGGGCATTTCTGGTGATAGGCTTTATGAATGAAATGAAATGTGAATGTTGCCCTGAATGACATTAGAAGAAATTAAACCAGTAGAATTTGCTTACTGCCAGCCTATAGGGACTGGACTACTGTATGTGGGGTGTGGGGACCCCCAGTGGTCCTTGAGGGGGTTCCAGGGGGTCCCCAGCTAAATTAGTTAATACAGCAACAACCACTTTAACCCGAATTTGTACTTCGGCTACTTGAAAATAGCCAATCTACAAGCTCACAAGAGATACAAGCTCACGATCTGAGATTGGCTATAAAAATCTTGAAACATTTTGACACATTTTGAATAATTTTGAGAAATGAATAGAATATGTTTACACACATATTATATTATGGGGGATCCCTGGCACAAAATCTTTTCAGGTGGGGGTCCGTGGCCAAATACATATTATTTTGGGGGTCCTTGACATGAAAATGTTTGAGAACCACTGCTATAGATCAGAGAAGATATAGGCTATTATTCTTTTTTTAAACTAAAAACAGATGTACAAGCTCGCAACGCGCTGTGAGCTTCTAGATCTGCTATTTTTGAATAGCCGACGTATAAAACATGGATAAAGTGATTAAAGTGATTGTGATGCTTTAGCTGGGGACCCCCTGGAACCCCCCCAAGGACCCCTGGGGGTCTGTCTACGGACCCCACTTTGATAACCAACCACCGCTGTAGATGTGCCGCAACTGTACCCTGCGATGCTGTTCAGAGGCAAACGAAACAAAGTGAAAAACGACACAGTCACATTACAATTTGCGAAATATTTATGAACGTAATTTCACCAGCCTTTCCATTTAGACACTCTAGTTCATGAATTCTAACATGACACTCAACAACACCGCCGTTTCCTCTCCCACTGTCAGTGTGTTGCAAATGTGTGTCACTGACACAGTTTTTTTATAATTGTTTTGCAATCTGCATACATCTAAAGCGTTAATGGATTTTTACCACTAAAACCTGGCTTTCAGATTTCCACTTTGGGAAAAGCGGTCTGACGCAGGTAGAGAGTGTGATACGTTTTAACATTAATTCGATACGCATCACGATACATGGTTGACGATACGATAGATAGACACTATTTGTTTGTTTATGGGGATAAGATATGATTATGATTCAATGATTTAAAATCAATACAGTAATTATTGAACCAAAAAAAAACGATCAGTGTGAATTTTTTATCATTATGGATGAAAATAAGTAAACACAGTGATTCATTGGCATATACATAGACATTTTATTTGAACACGCATGGACAAACTCACTCCTTGACAACACAGAGATTACACACATTTATCGAAGACCAAGCGTAGCGATATGGAGCCCTGCGTCAAACACATTTCTCTTGTCTTAACATTGCTAAATACATGGCACAAGTTCTTAGCAGCGATACAAGCAATTATTTGCATTGCGAAGCGATTTTAGATCGATAAAAGTTCGCCAATCAGACACTCACTTAATGTAGCATTATGCAATGAGGAAGGACGAAGGGACATTGAGTGGAACAAAACGAGCATCCACCCATAGCCTGACACCACCGTGCGTCGGTGCGTCGCGTCAACAAGGCAGCGACTGCCTTGTTTTTTTTTCGGGGTTCGGTGTCGTTGGTGTCGGTTGGAAACCTTGTGCTGTATGTCCAAAACAGATCTGCTATTTTCACTTATTTTGTGTGACACTCTTGTATGATGAAGTAAGGCATTAATTAATTCATAAAAAAATGAAATCTGGTATTCTGGAGATACAAGGTTTCTGCCCGACAGCAACGATATATTCTCTCGGATTACCCATGTTGTGGAGCATCAATCTTATGCATAATTCATAGCATGGAATACTAAATGAGGACAGAGATGTGAGCAAAGATAAAGGTAATGTAAAGATACTTTAGGGAGGAAAAATATTTAATCTGTTGATTAGTGAGATTTATTCTTCGGAGGCTTTTCGTTTTTCGTTTCCTCCCCACACACGTTTGTTGTCTCCGCCAGGCCGGAGGCGTGGAAGAGACTGTTTTGCACCTTGTTTTTCTCATCTGCCTTTTATAGCGCCACCAGGCGGCCGACTTTTGCAAAACATATTTTCTTTATATTACTCCTTCAGATTTTGTCAAAACATCACGCAAATCGGTACACAATATCTCTATAGTCATGTGATCAAGATGGATCTGTCTGATTTGTCATATTACATCCTGATTGGCTAACATTGGCTTCCAAAGTTTGCAGGATTGGTGTGTACAAAATGCCTCAAATCATGAAAGCAGTGTGCGATTGACGTGAACCTTTGCATGCACATTCCCACTAGGCCGAGGAAGAAATGGCACCCTTTTCATATTGGCCTGTTATAGCGCCACCAGCAGGCCGACTTTAGCGAAACAATTTCCTTGAACAAAATGCCTCAAATCATGAACACAGCATCTGATTGCCGTGAAAGGCAGAGGAAGAAATGGCACCCTTTTCACATTGCCCTACTATAGCGCCACCAGGAGGCCACAATAACCCACGTGACCTGGACCTGGAGCGGACCAGTTGTGTTCATAGACGCTCGACACAGCCGGACACACCGCGGTGGAATTGAACCGCCAGCCTCCGTGGTGGGCAGGCACTTTACCACTGCGCCACCCGAGCGCCTGCCTTCTCCTGAGGTTTTTAAACCACACTTGTGTGAGCTTCGACTTTAAACAAACTGTGACATGTACCATTTTCCAGTCCATATTTTTTGCCACGCTCTCTGCAGGGCCTCCTTTGTTATTCAGAACATTTTCCACCGTTTGGTTTCTTCAGAGAGAGAGAGAGAGGGGAATGCATAATTCCATGCAGAGTTGTCACAGCACCCATAAAGTAACAAAGTACATTTACTGAAATACTGTACTTAGTAAGTACAATTTTGAGGTGGTTTTACTTTACTGGAGTATTTCCAATTTTCAGTACTTTTACTTCTACTCCACTACATCTCAAATATTTTACTTTTAGTCCACTACAAGTATTTGAAAACTTTAGTTACTAGTTCCTTTGTAGATTTTGATTATTATTACAAAACATACACTAACCACTTCAGCCCTATCTATATTTCGTCCATTTGAAAATGGCCGATGCGACACATTGTGAGCTTGAACATCTGCTATTTTCAAAGGATTTTTAAACATTTTATACATTTGAAAACTTCTGCATTCTGCATAATGAGTACTTTCTACTTGTGGTACGTTAAGTACATTTTGATAACAATACTTTTGTACTTTTTTGTACATTTTGAATTCCAGACTTTTACTTGTAAGGGCACGGCCACATCGCACTTTAATTTTACCTATGAGGGCGTATTCTGCCCATGCATTTTAATGGGAATGCTGCCATTTGTGGATTTCTGCAAAAAAAAAACGCTCCATTCCCATTGAAATTCATTGGCAGAATCCGCCCTCATAGGTAGAATGAAAGTGCTGTGTGACCGTGCCCTTACAGAGTATTTCTACAATGCACTGCAGTATTGATACTTTTACTTCAGTAAAACATCTGAGTATATTTTTCCACCACTGCTTCACAGAGAAAAGGAGAGAGTGTGAAAGGGGAATGCATAATGCCATGCAGAGTTGTCACAGCACATTGAATGTGAGCCCCTTAGTTCAAGGTGGCAACGCAAAGGAGGAAGCACCTTATAACATTGCATGCTAAATTATTATTATTGGAGAACTGGAAACCTGCAGCCGTTCCAATGTGCTTTATTCAGTATTATTTATTTATTTATTTATTGTAGATTTTCACCTATAATGGATTGATTATTAATTAATCATCGTATTAAAACTATCGTTTATCAATGATTGTTTTAGAATTGATTTAAAATTAATCAGCTCGATTGAACTGTCGCACCACCGCCCCCCCCCCACGCGTATCGTATTTATACTTCTTCAAGCACAGGTGCTTATTCATACAAGTAAATCCCAATCCTACAGTTAAAACGTTCCACTCCAGAGCTTAAATGATTGCTGTCCCACTGGGCAGTCAGTGGATGGTGTGTTTTCTCCACACTCTGGGCTCTTGGCAAAACAAGACCTCAGATAATCCATTTCAGGCGGGCACTGAGAAAAATCCGCACTTGAGGTTACGAGCCAATGAAGGAAAAATGTGTTGCTGGCTGCCGCCGGTGCCAAGGTGGATATCCTCTCTTGTCGGGTGGAAACCTTGTATGTCCAAAACTGTTACTTTTCAGGAAATGGGGACGCGACGTGTTATGAACTTGTAGATCGGCTATTTTGGCTACTTTTTGTGTGACACTGTAGTATGACAAAGTAGGGCATTCATTTACGAAATAAATATATATTAAAGAAATCTGCGCCGAGCCGCCGATAGATAAACAGTCTGAGCAGCACTTGTGTAAAATAGGCCTGGATCATCACAATTAGCGTGGCAAAATCTGTATTAGGCCTCACAAAAAATGCCATCACAGCCAAGGGCTAAACAACATGACTGATGCAAAGCTGTTCTCCAGGGCCGAGCTCAGACAGAGCTGGGAACCCTTCAACAGCCATTTGCTTTTTAGATAGACTAATTACACTAAAAGCTTCCTCCCACAAGAGCGACAAATTTAATATATTTTCTTGAACCTCGATCATTAATTAAATTGAGTTCAGGATAGAAAATATATATATATAAATAGGCCCCTAAGAGGCTGCATGGACTAGACTGTCTAATCTGCCCGTTTTAATTGACTGATCAATGAGGGAGAAAAATGGGGAGCAAATCTAATTGTAAAGTTACATACTGTAGCCTACTGCAACACACACGGTGGTTCTCAAATGTAAAGGACCCAAAATGTATCTGTATTAAGCAAAACCTCTGAGGGACCCCCCTGGGGGTGGGTCCCGACCCACAGTTTGAGAACCACTGGCTTAGCGGTTTCTTTTTTATGGAAGTGTTGCTCATTGAACACACTGTTGTTTAAACGTTTTAAGTTAACATACTTTTTTCTCACCTTGTCACAGTATCATGGAGCGCTACATCCAGGACCAGATCCCCGGGGCCAAGGTGATCGTGGAGGCCATCGGGGCCAAGCGGCACGGTGACGGCTACGAGCTGGAGGACCACTCCAAGTCGGACATGATCGTGTATGCCATCGACCCGCTCACCAACAGGGCCATCTCACGCCAGGAGCTCCACAAGTGAGTGGGTGAAGTTCACCAAAGCATTTGACTAGTGTTTACCACAAAGAATGGGTCGGGACCCATTTACGGATCCATTTTCATGGGTCGTGAGTAAATAGTATGCCTTGTTTTTCTTCTTTAACGTTTCCTACAAAAAAGCCTCCTATCTCCATATTAGAAATGAATGCCAATCATGCCAATTCATCATACAACTACAGTGTCACACACAAGTCTAAAAAGTGGCAGAATCCTGAAAAATAATAGTTTTGGACATACCATTTTAGAACCTATTTTAGAAAGCTTTTCTTTTTTTAGGGGGGGTGAGGGGGGCATGTCAAATTTATAATGTGTGCCTTTTTGATTGATTGATTGAATTGAATACTTAATTAGTAGGCCTGACCTCGACTAAGTCGACTAGTCGACTGGTTAGTCGCGGGGGGTCCGAGTCGACTAAGTGTCTCTTAGTGGACTCTTGTCGAAAAAAAAATGTAAGGGCCAAAAATGTTTTAAATTGTTTTTTGGCCTAGTCTACACCTGCAACCACATGTAACTTCCACTTTATTCTTCTTATTCCTCGTCTTTGTATTGGTATTGTTTGTGTTGGAGCACCTCAGTGCGGCTGCAGAGTTCATGTGCAACCTCTTCCAGAGAGAGATAGAGACACTAGAAACTCTGCTGGAGACAAAAAAAACTGTGTAGACTTGGCCCTTTGAAATAAAATGTATTTTGGCCCAAAAAAAAAAAAAAAAAAAAAAAGGTTTTTATTTTTTTATTAGTCGACTGCCAGTCGACTATTGGCAATTAGTCGCCAATTAGAGTCGACTAAACAAATCCTTAGTCGGGGACAGGCCTATTAATTAGTCAGAAATCTAAACAGCACGAGGTACAGTAAGACATTAAAGCTAAAAGGAAAACACAAAAAAGTCCTGGGGACTTCTTTCCATGGTGGTCCTATGTATTCAACACACAATAATACATGTCATCAACAAATATAAATACTATACTATTTGTACAAAAGAGATGGGAAAATAAAATGTTAACCTTGTGGTCTCCTGATAGATGTTTTTTCAGGCCAATTTTGAAAGAAACCAGTGTTACACATCCTTTAATATAGTGGTTCTCAAACTTTTCAGGACGCGACCCCCCAAAATAATCATATTTGAACTGGGGACCCCCCAAAATAATCATATTTGAACTGGGGACCCCCCAAAATAATCATATTTGAACTGGGGACCCCCCCAACCCTGACAAGCGCTTGGAATTGTTGGAGTTGAGGCATTACATTTTGTTTGATTCGGTTCCACAGATAAATATTGTAGCAGATCTTATGCGAGGCGCTGTGAGCTTGTAGATCGTCTATTTTTGAAAAATCGTGAACCTTTGTGCAAATCTTAGAATACATAAAGTTTTAAAGCAAACATTTTAAACTAAAATCTTTGCTTCTGGCGGGTCCCTATAACAAAATATTTCCAGGTGGGGGTCTGCAGCCAAATATATATAATTTTGGACATGAAAACGTTTTGAGCATCACTGATATTGCAACATATATGTTTTTCAGAAAGCAGATTTTTAGATCCTTAGGTCTTAAAGGGTTAATGGATGGTGTTAGGGCCTTAATTTAGTGGCAGAGCAGAGCCTTTTTCTTAAGGGGAAAAGGTTGGGGAAGGACCATTGATTTGATTTACAAGGTCATACTTGTGCTAGATGTTTGCTCGTTTGGATGGAGTGCCGCTGGGTGTAATTCCCATATTATTCCCATTGTCTCTCTTCACCCTCTGCCCAGCGAGTGAGTCAGCATCTCCCTCGCCGCTGTTTTCTTTTCTCCACAAGCTTCAAACTTCTCTCCTCAGGTGCACCAGATCTGTCATAACGTCACTGTCGGGGCAGAAAAACCTTTTATCTCCACATTTCAAATTAGTATGTTTTTTCATTAATAATGAATGCTATTAATAATGAATGCTATGCTGTTAGGGCTGGGCGATATGACCACGATTAAAGGGATATTCTACTCAGGCTTTTGTGAGCACCCCAGACAGTTTTTAAATTGCTTGATTCAGTATTTAGATATTTGATATTCCTTTTATCGGACACGCCCCCTTCCTATATAAACTCATTGTAACTTCAAACTCCATTTTAACCATGATAGATTCATCAAAAACCCTTTGTTCTGGTGACTTGTAGTGCCCTCCTAATACGTGAGGGGGCATTTTTTTTTGATTACTTCTTTCATTCATTTTATTGTATTTTTTAGTTAAGTGAGAAAACAATGTTGCACATTAAGCTAATCATATGGGGACCCCCCAAAATAATTTGGTGACCCCCCTGGGGTCCCGACCCCCAGTTTGGGAACCACTGCAATAGAAGAGGGTTGGGGGGGCTTTGGAGACAGAGGGGGGGGGGTGTATTTTTTCCATCAATCCATCATCCCCTGACGTGCCACCGGCCTGAAGGTTGTTCCAGTCGTCTGGAGGGATGCCAGCATTGCATTGCCCTCCCCACCAGCCTTCAGCATATTATCGTCGCAGTCGGGCAGAAACCTCTTATCTCCATGTTCTAACTTTTTGTGGGTGTTTTTTTGCCTCGTAAATGAACGCCCTACTTGGTCGTACTACAGCGTCACACAAAAGCATCAAAAGTAGCAGATCTACAACTTAGCTCGAGCTTGTAGATCTGCTACTTTTGATGCTTTTGAATTTGAACCCTGAAAAGTAAGTTTGGACCTACAGTATGAGGTTTCCACCCGACAGGCGATATAAACCTCCGGCGGGTCCCGCGGGTTGCCTCGTCTCTGCGGCCGCGTGCCCAAACGCCGCTTTGACCACGCAGCAGATGCCCGTGTCCACATGATGATATTACAGCACCGCAGAGAAGGGCTCCCCGCATACTCTTATGTCCCCCCCCCCTCATTGGAAGGAAAATAACGCCATAGGCATCTGATCCTATAAGGTAAAACCAGACGGCAAGGAAGCTCCGCTGGATTTGAGGCTAAATAGGAAGTTATTATCAGCATGCAGTTCTAATTAATGGCCCAGCAGATGTAGCTATTACCCCTCCTGTTGGCTGCAGTTAGCCTGACACTCAGCCTGAATTGTTGTTTCGTTTCAGTCCATTTTTCTTTTGTCTGAAAGCCCTCTCAGTGCAGCCGTTTTCTGAGATGGGAGCGTGGCCAAAGGGGGACTCTTTGGCGATTGGTTCATACTGGATTATCCCGATTCTGATTGGGCCGGTTAGATGTTCAACCTAGAAAATCCTGCCTTTTTGCCAGACCCAAGGGGTCGGGCTTACATCTGTTTCGTCCATACATGGGCAGGGGCCATTTGTCCTCCGGCCCCAGCCAAAAAAGTCTGTCCTCCTTTCGTCCATACATGGGTATCTGTTTCGTCCATACATGGGCAGGGGCCATTTGTCCTCCGGCCCCAGACAAAAAATTCTGTCCCCCTTTTTGCCAGACCCAAGGGGTACCTGTTTCGTCCATACATGGGCAGGGGCCATTTGTCCTCCGGCCCCAGCCAAAAAAAAGTTTGTGACGTCCCCTTTCGTCACAAACTATTCATGACATCATGAACTTCAGTTATAAAGTGGTTTGTAGGTGTGTTACATACTAGGACTTCATTTTGGGTCTGGCAGAACCAGGTCTCCTGGTCTTGTTAAATCTTCACCAGACCCTGAATGCGAGGCTAGCGATTCCAGGGCTGGAGCCAGGCTGGGCTGCAGAAGCATTTTTACTCCATTCAAGTGAATGAGTATTGGCCGGACTTTGTACTTGATTTTATTACCTTAGTAAACATTTTCATGAATGCTTTACGTTTTCAATCGCTAGTTTAAAGTTTTTCATCAATTATCATCATATGCGTTTAGTAAATGATGGTCCCATTAATAAATTATGATAAAAGTAGGGTATGTTTCTAGGGCTTCTCCTGGTTCTACCAAGTGAAGACCCACCCTCGCTGCCCTTTCCAGCTAATACCATTAATTTCCTGTATGCTTTTTGGGAACGGAAGTTCCAAGAGGGTGGATTTGAATTTGCAGAAAAAATGGCTTCAAAACGGGTCTGTAGAAACCAATGGGTCACGTGATGGTTCCCTTCGTCCATATTTTTTTTACAGTCTATGGGTAAAATGCTATGGCATTACTGACCCCGACCCCTCTGACAAACATAAGGCACTGAATCCACCCAGAAAACCAGTGGTAGAAAGTAACTAAGTATGTTTACTCAAGTAACAGTACTCGAGTAAAAAAATCTGCAAGCTGTAGTTCAGGCAGATGCACTCGAGAGGTTTACACGCATGTGCAGCACTCTGTATGTGACGTGTCAATCAGCTGACTAAATTGGCGGCTTATTTGAGCTCACCTCATACATGTTTCAAAAACTTAAGAAATGGGACATTCTGCATAATGACTTTTGTATGATTTATCGTCTCTGTCGGGTGGAAACCTCATATGTCCAAAACTGTTACTTTTCAGGATTCAGGATCAAGTAGGGCATTCATTTCCAAAAAAAACACATCAAGTGTAAAATATGGAGCTCCAAGGTTTCTGCCCCAACAGCAGCGATATTATACATTATGGAGTACTTCTTCCACCACCAGTGGCTAAAACAACATCCGTGGGAAACATCCCTATACTGAGCACTAGTTTAGTCTCTAACTTTTCCCAGCTTAGTCTGAAAAGATACACACCCCACCTCTGTCTCTCTCTCAGTCTGTCACATGTCTCCCTCCCCCTGTCATCTCTATCTCCCTCTGTCATCTCCCTCCCTGTCTCTCCTCCTTTCATCTCTATCTCCCTCTGCTTCTCTTGCTCTCTCCTGCTCTCATCTCTCTGCCATCTCTCTCTATCATTTCTCTCTTCCTCCCATAGTTATCTCCCCCTCGCTTCCTCTCTCTCCCCTCTCTCTTGTCTGTCTGTCTCTCTCTCAGCTCTTTCTCCCTCGGTCTCCATGCTCTTAAAACATGAATGATACTCCCCGTCCCTTTTTAAATCAGGCCCTGCTACAGTTAACCCATTAAGACCGGGAACGCATCTGTGTGTCATTTTTAGATTTCTTTGGCTATTCAAAAATAGCAGATATACAAGCTCATAGCTACAGTATGAGCTTGTAGATCTGCTATTTTAGAAAAGTCGTGGCAAAATCTTGGATTATATATTTTTTAAAGCAAACATTTGTGGAATATTTAGTTACAGGAACCCCCAGAAGCAAAGATTTGAGTTACAAATTTCCGCCATTTTATTTTTATTTTTATAATTTGCACAACTTTTCATGATTTTTCAAAAATAGCAGATCTACAAGCTCATACATAGCGCGGCACCATGAGCTTGTATATCTGCTATTTTTGAATAGCCAAAGAAATCAAAAAATGACACACAGATGCGTTCCCGGACTTAAAGAGTTAAGAGCTTGACTGTACCCCCCCCCCCCCCACACACACACACACACACACACACACACACACACCTCATCCCCTTATTTGTCTTTATCTTCTGTTTTATTCCTCTTGTTAAGAAGCCAGCATGCTTCATAAAAAAGAGAAGAAAAAAAGGGGGGCCCCTTTTTAGCCAGAGCATTGTCCTTATAAAAAAAAAAGTCACTTTCTGAGAGAGCTGCCATTAATTTTGAAAAGAGGCTTTGTAACGTCCCTGACTTTTTAATAAGAATCCTGCTGCTTTGTTATTGCTGGGGAGTGAGAAAACACTGCAAAGCAGAACGCCCTCAACACTCCAGATTAAATAAAAAGTCACGACGAGTCAATGTCACGAGAGTGAGAAAACAGCCACCGTACACAATAAATGTCCTTTTCACATTTTGTGACTGCATGCTGATAATGTCCTTTTCACATAGTTGTATTTACTTCTCCGCGGTAAGAGCAATGGACGCGTTTCAACCCAACAGGTCTTCCTCAGTGTTGTTACGACATTTATCGTGTGCTGGCTGTTTTCTCACTTTCATGAGGAGTTTGAGTTTATTTAGGATTCCCCAATAGTTGTTACACCTGGCAACAGCTATTCTTCTTGGGGTAAAATACTTTACAGCATAAACACACAGTTAGTGCATTCACCTAATTAAAATGACTTAGGTATAGTGAAATAAACAGAAGTAGAATTATTCCTCCAGATTTATAAGAAAATGCTTTAGTCTTTTACCCTTAATTTTTGTGATACATACTGGTAGAGAGTTCCAGAAAGTAATTGCCCTGTGCATGACTGTATTCTTCATTGCATCAGCTCTTGGCGTAGGCCCTGTAAATTGGTCCATCACTGCATGTCTATTAATTTTGTGTCTATTACTGGTATAATGAATAGTTTTATATAAGCATTTAGTTTTTATTTATTTAAACAAATTATTTCTGAAAAATGCAGCCAATAGGCAGGAAAGTAGCAGTGCCAGATGAGAATCTGTTTAACATCATGAAGGACATTTTTCTCATAGCACATAGCACCTGAGAAAGCATTAAGCGAAACACGTTGTGCATACTGGGTCAATAAAGCAAGTCGTCCTGCATGTGAGGAGTATGTACGGTCCCTTCTTTTGAAGGTTACTTACTTAATTATTTTGTAAATTTTCTCTTGCATTGACCCACACTCCCGTTGGGGTCTAGAGACTTGCACGAGTGTTATTCTGTTTATTGGACATTATCTTCAGTTTAACTGTTCAGCATAGTCACTTTTCAGGTATACCTCCTTGTAATCTCCTCCGAAATGGATGTAGGAATCAGACTGTGGAATGTTCTACCTGCAGAAATGGCAATTGAACTACCAAAAAAAAACATACAGTACACTGAGCCCTTCAACCACTTAGACCAGTGTCTCCCAAACACTGGTTCGGGACCCGTTTGTGGACTCATTTTTATGGGTCGCGAGTAAATACCCCCTGTTTCCAACATTTTTTTTAATTATTTCAAAAGATAAAAAAAGAAACACATTTCAGTGCAAATTCAAACATTTTTCAAAGTAACTATTACTATTGAATACTAAATAGTCAAAGGTATTCCTAAAATAAATTTTAAAAAGAACTTTAGTGAAAATAGTAGATCTACAAGCTGCAAGCACACAACACGTCGCGGTGCGACGTGTTGTGTGCTTGTAGATCTGCTGTTTTCACTAGTTTGGGCCCCCCGAGACATCTAATTTCTCTTGGGTCTCGAGCGAAAAAGTTTGGGAACCACTGACTTAGACCATAGGACCACAAGTCCTCTGGACTTTTTTGTGTTATCCTTTTTAGCCTGAATGTCTGACTGTACCTCGTGCTGTTTACATTTCTGACTTTAAAGTATTCAATCAATCAATCAAGACTCTATACAGTATGCGACACGTTGTGAGCTTGTAGATCTGCTATTTTCACTAGTTTGGGAAAATTCCTCTTTTGGGTCTCAAGCTAAAATGTTTGGGAACCACTGCTCTATACAGTCCTTTATACTTTTACTTTTACTCTACTACCACTACATCTCAGATTAAAAAAATATGTTTTACTCCACTGCAATTATTAGAAAACTTTAGTTACTAGTTACTTTGTAGATATTTGTATACATCTGAAACTTGTGAAATGGGACATACTGCATAATGAGTACTTTTACTTTTGGTACTTTAAGTATATTTTGATGCCAATATTTTTTACTCAAGTACATTTTTAAATGTTGGACTTGTAACAGAGTAATTGTACTTTTCAGTATTGACTCTTTTACTTAAGTAAAAGATTTGAGTACTTTTACCACCACTGATCGCAGGTTCCTGGACGGCAACCTGCTGGACATCAACAAGGAGTTCCTGCCCCACCTGGGCGAGGGCGGCCGCGTCCAGGAGGTGCGTGACCTGGGCGTGGTGGCCGGCGTGAAGAAGGCGGCGCAGGCCGTGGGCTACACGGAGGGCGCCCTGCTCGCCCTCGCCATCATCATCATCCTCTGCTGCATCCCCGCCATCCTCATCGTCATGGTTACCTACAAACAGTGAGTGTTGTGCAGTTAACATTAAAAAAGAACCATCCGCACAAACGTTTGAAAAGGCGTTAGTAATATTTTTGGGGGTTAAAACAAAAGGAGATTTTTTGGGGTGAAAGGGTTAAAGCACTATATCCGATGGTGATCAATGCTGTGTAGTGTTTGTTCAGTAACAGTATAGCTCTTTGATAAACAGAAACTACATGTTCAGGTGGGTCGCCAATTTTATCCAATCAGGAGAGAGTACTGTACCCATTTTATCTGCTTCAAATTGACAGTGTTCCAGTTTCAAAGCACATTTCTTTGTGGCATCACTTCGAATTTCACTTGTTTATCCTGTGTGAATTCTTTCTCCTGATTAGATAAAGTTCCCGACCACAAAATGCATTTTCTGTTTACTAAAGTGCTGGAGAGACAGGGAGACTCCTGTTACAGAACAAACACTCTTCGTTTTGCAATGATTGCTATCAGATTATAGAGCTATTTAACGACAAAAATCACTTACTGCACCTTTACTGTGCCGCAGCAGTCCATCTGAAGTTAACGTGTTTTGGCCTTGTGGCCTTTCGCCAGCTTTTCCGAAACGCTGACGATCGAAGGCCAAAAGGCCGAAACGCGTTCGATCCAGATGGGCCGCTGTCTGCTGCGGTACATTAAAGCCTTTTCAACCGTTTTTTGTGTGAGATGTTCTTTTTGATGTCATAGTTGTGTTGGAATCGGCTCCCGGTTTGACCTTTCTGCTCGCTTGAGTTGGGCGCGCCCTAGTCTTTGAAGGGAACTGCTTTGTGCGCTGCTGTTGCCATCGCAATAGGAGTCGGGTGTGTTCCGTAAACCACTGTTTCCCAAACAGTGGGTCGGGACCCATTTGTGGGTTGCGGACCAATTTTTATGGATCGCGAGTAGATATATCCTTTTTTAAATTTCCTACATTTAAATATAATATTTCAAAAGATTTTAAAAAGTTTAAACACAATCTTTAAATCACAAGTTTAAATCACAACGTTTCATCAATTAAAAACAATTGCAATTTTTTTCAATAGTAGCCTATTTAACACATTGGGTGCCAGAGGTTTATTAAAATATTATACGTTGAGTGCCTGCATTTCTTCCATCCACTTGCGTTATACGTTTCGTGCTGTAGAAGCCCCGACGCGGAAATGCATGTAAACAAAGCGTGCGTGCGAGACGGCGGAGGGTCCCGACTAACGCCTGGAACAATAATATTTCCAACGCGATCCTCCATTGCAGCGTGATCGCCGATCGAAAACGGCTCGTTTCCACCACGTTAAAAAGAAATGGAGATATTAAGCTTTTAGTCAAGGAGATAACATTGAAAACGCCGACCGGAAGGATTTTTGACATGGAGCCACATCCAGCCTCTTCTTCTCAGAAACTCCTTGGGTAATGTCAAAGTTTCGTTTTAGCGCCCCACGTGGGCCACTCGTATAAAAATAGAATTGGGTCAAAAACGGTCCGGACCGTTTTCGGCACTTCTCGTTTGGATCCTCAAAAACGGTCCGGACCGTTTATGGCACTCGATGTGTTAAAAAATAAAATAAAAAAATCATATAATCTCCATAAACAAAATTAATAAATATAAAGGTTTAAGAAGTAGTGAAAATAGTAGATCTACAAGCTCGCAACGAGTCACTTCGCGAGCTTGTAGATATGCTATTTTTCACTAGTTTGGGTCACGGGCAAACATCTGGGTCTTGAGCTAAAACGCTTGGGAACCACTGCTGTAAACTACTGGTTGTCAACCTCGGGTTCGGGCACCACCTCCAAATGGAGTTAATTGAGTTAATCCAAATGGATCTTTATGGGTCTTTAACTCTTTGAGAGTGTCCAAATGACAGGGTCCATTTGGTTCCATTTGTACACTCTGAGTTAAATGAACACTCAAGCAAAGAGTTAATTTAACTCTGAGAGTGTGCACATTCTTCCATGTTGTTCCATTTGTACACTCTCAGAGTTACAGACCCATAAAGGGTCCATTTGAACCTCTGGTGAACCCCGGAGCCGATGTTGAAAAACAGTGCTATAAACGATTTATATTATGGACTCTTGGCAATAGGGAGAGATATGAATATTAATGAAGCATACTTTAATCCTGAAGTTCTGTAGAGTTAATTCTCTTTTTCTAGCTAAATAAGCGCCTAATTAAGCATGCGTGCGTCTTGTAGTTCATAACTTTGATGATTCCTGTTGAACGCATGGATTAAAGTTCTTAGTCGCCACAATTTATTTCAGTCATTTTTTATCAGATTAAATAGTATTAGAAAGGGTCAAACTAGCAACAAGAGCTATCGTTCTATTGCTTAAATTGTAAATTGATGTTCAGAGGCATCTTCCGTGAAACTCCTAATGGTCTCAGATGTTTCATATTTTAAAATCCAAAGTTAAAGCCTCAATCTGCAATCTTTTCAACTGGTTGGCGGTATATACAGTAGAACAGCAAGAACACATGGTTTCGAATGATATAAGCATCACAAATTCTACGTATCGTCTCTGTCAAGTGGAAACTTCATTCTGTCCAAAACTGTCGAAAGCGACAATATAATGTAATTGTTTAGGAAACACCGCGCTAGCGTGGAGGACGTCTGCTTTCATGCTGTTTCACAAATCACAGTTTGGGACTTGGCCTAGACAAAAACAAATTTCAGCCGTGACTGATTTGTTTTTGCTTGAATCCCTGTAACAGATTGTTGAGATGGCCTGCCGGGTTCGGACGAGCATAACCACAAATAATTATTATGTGTTGATAGATAGTGAAGAAATGTGACTGTGTGTCGCGTCACGTCTCTCTCTCTCTGTGTAATTATCCATGCTGACTGCTGGGCTAATCTCTTGGCTCATGCCCCGTGAAAGCAGAGGAATTAACACTCATTTGAGACAAATATCCACAGCTGGTCGAGATGCCACAGTGCATCATCGTTTAACCAGGTTCTGGTCACACACAGTGGTGGAAGAAGTACTCACATAAAAGTACCAATACCACAATGTAGAAATAGTCTGTTACAAATAGAAGTCTGATATTCAAAATTTACTTGAGTAAAAGTATAAAAGTATTCGTGTTAAAATGTACGTACTGAAAGTAAAAGTACTCATTTAACGCAAGTTTCCAAATGTATAGAAATGCTTTGAAAATAGCAGATCTCCAAGCTTACAACACGTCGCAAATCGACACATTGTGAACTTATAGACATCTATGGTCGTTTCTAATCCTATGCCATTCTGTCAGCCGGGCCAGTTCATTTGGGGAGCTTATAACCACTTAGACCCTCTGTAGACTAAATCATCTTGACATCACCACAACCAAAGATTTATTATATTGTTATTGCCTATTATAACTATATAATGTTTTCAGGTTGACAAACTAGACATACTGTAGCTAATGTTCTGGACACTTTTTTTTTTTTTTTTTTTTAAGCATTCAGATCTGGTCTATAATTAGTCAAATTGAGTTGGCACTGTACTTGGTCCACTCTTTTTTTCTCTCTCTACACCAAATCTCTTCGCTAAAAAATAGCCGATCTACAAGCTCACAACGTGTCGCGTTAAGGGCTTTTCGTGCCGCACTATGAGCTTGAAGATCGCTATTTTTGCAAATCTTTGAATATATATATTTTTAAAGCGACATTTTTTTTGCCCAAATCTTGGCTTCTGAGAGTCCCTGGAATAAAATATTTTGAGATGATGGTAGGCGGCCAACACATAATTTCAGGGGGTCCTTGGCAGTTTTGAGCACCACTGATATAACATACGTTTTTCCGAAAACTGTTTTAGAAGACATTTTGTAGAATCGGCCTCAGGTCTAAACTGGGTAAAATTGACGACAACTTAACGACGAAGGCGACATGTTTCTCTCTACACTAGACTTTGGGAGAAGCTACACGACACGAGCCCACCGAATGTTACATAAAAGTCAATATTTATTCACAGCAGATGGGCGGAGTGTTTGTCTTGGGCTAAAAACACAGACCGAGCAGATGGCACTTCCTGGCTAAATTAGACCTAACACAGACTGTCTCAGCAGACGGTGGCGGTCATGAGGTGACACTTCTTACGGGGAGTGAGAGGGTTGTGGATACGGACGTCCCACTGTACAGTATACCTCGGGGTCATCGGAAGAAAATGTGTTCTTTTTTAAACCGTGCAGGAATTGTATTTTCACAGAAAACTACTTTCACTTAATTGGTTTGGAAGCATTTGTTTTTTGTGGCCAATTAATAATAGCCACGCCAAAAATGGAAGTTACAAGCAAGAGAACAGAAGCAGGACTTTGCATGTAGCCTGTGGTCATCACTTTGATTCACTTGGAATATGTTTTACTTATTTGTAATTATAACTTTTTTGTGTGTGTGTGTGTGTGTAGACTCTAGAGAGAGCGGAGACTATTTAAAAATCTTTTGTTAGGGTGTGTTATCAAAGTCTCTCGGTTATCTGAATAATTTAAAAGCAATTATATGAATAATGAACACTTTACCTGCAGTGGTGTGTTTATCAAAAGGACACCTAACTTTAAATACTCTCCCAGCATTAAAACTGACTTAAATGAAAGGCTTAATTATCTTGCCACCGCACCACATAATCCCTAATTAAAGGAATGTTTTTTCCTTTGTTTTGGCACAAATTAGGCACAAATTGCATGGCAGAGTAATGGAATGTTGTATAATACATGTTTGCTAATTCTTCTCTTTCTTTCTGTCTCTTTCTCTCTTGCTGCTTCTGCTGCCTCCATCAGGTTCAAAGAGTAAGTACAATACCTGCAATGTAGTGTGTGTGTGTGTGTGTGTGTGTGTGTGTGTGTGTGTGTGTGTGTGTGTGTGTGTGTGTGTGTGTGTGTGTGTGTGTGTGTGTGTGTGTGTGTGTGTGTGTGTGTGTGTGTGTGTGTGTGACCAATTTTCCATGACATATTTAAAGATGAACAACAGGGTAACATCGTTCCTGTCGGATGGAAACCTTGTAAGGGAACATAGGCTGAGGGAACTTAGGGCTGAGGGAACATGGTCTGAGGGAACAAAGAGGGAACATAGGGCTGAGGGAACATAGGACTGAGGGAACTTAGAGGGAACATAGGGCTGAGGGAACTTAGAGGGAACATAGGGCTGAGGGAACATAGGGCTGAGGGAACTTAGAGGGAACATAGGGCTAAGGGAACGTAGAGGGAACATAGGGCTGAAGGAACATAAGCTGAGGGAACATAGGCTGAGGGAACATAAGCTGAGGGAACATAGGCTGAGGGAACATAGGGCTGAGGGAACATAGGCTGAAGGAACATAAGCTGAGGGAACATAGGCTGAGGGAACATAGGCTGAGGGAACATAGGGCTGAGGGAACTTAGAGGGAACACAGCGCTAAGGGAACAACTTTTATTGTGACATGCCCAGAAAAGAACGCTAGGGTTAATAAGCTGCGTAGCAGCTATTGTTATTCTGTTGTTCTCTGCACAAAATGTGTTTACAACCAGACAGTAACTCATTCCACCATTACTTGTTATTTATTTCTATAAGAGCCACTTCATTTGTCAGTGGAGATCGAATTCACCCAAATCCTCCATTGCCCTGCGGGCAGCTTCTGGTTATGATTCTCATTTGCAAAAAGAAAAGCTCTGCGGAAGCTTGTGTGTGATGCGTGCACGAGGTGCCATGCATAATTCATGTGACTCCCTCTAACCATATGTAATAACAATATTCCAAAGAGATGAGGAAAATTGTGGGGGGATGTTGGGGTTTGAAGGTTTTGGGAAATGGTTGAGTCAGGCTTAAGCTGCGTTCACACTTATGTGGTGAGATGATAATGCTTAGCGTGCGCTGTCTCACCGCCGGCACGAAATAACCCAACATGAATAACAATGGAAAATGCTAATTGATTAATTGGTGACAATTGAAATTGCACGGGTGGCAGTGGCTCAGGAGGTAGAGCGGCCACTTTTTCCTGGTTTGATCCCCGGCTACAACTGAGTTGGCACTGGAGAGTCCTTGAGCAAGGCACTGAGCACCAAACTGCTTCCGATGAGCAGGTTGGTGGGGGGGGGGGGTGTGTGTGTGTGTGTGTGTGTGTGTGTGTGTGTGTGTGTGTGTGTGTGTGTGTGTGTGTGTGTGTGTGTGTGTGTGTGTGTGTGTGTGTGTGTGTGTGTGTGTGTGTGTGTGTGTGTGTGTGTGTGTGTGTGAATGGGTAATGCGTCCAAAACTGATAATTTTCAGGATTCAAAAGCATCAAAAGTAGCAGATCCACAAGCTCGAAACGTGGCGCTTCGCGCCGCGTTTCGAGCTTGTAGATCTGCTACTTTTGATGCTTTTGTGTGACACCGTAGTATGATCGAGTAGGGCGTTCAGAGGTTTCTGCCCGACGGCAACGATATAAACGCACCATTTACCATCTTACTACAGGCTACAGGCTGAGTGTTCCAAAACGGCCAGGATCCAAGCGGCCACTGGCATGGGCGTCAGGAAGCCTCCGCCGCCGATGGCCAGGGCTCCCCCTCCGGCGGCGGCCGCCAGCCCCGCTGCCGGCACTGCTGCTCCCACCCCCACCCCTACCACCCCGCTCTACGAAGATGTGGGCGACATGTGAGTGAAAACTGACCTCTCGTTTCATTTTTATTAGCCATCATTCTATCCATTACTCTTTCGATGAATCGAATAACCGATTTTTCAGGTACAACGTATCGATTTACCAAACGTGTTGTTTTCCGTAATTCATCGCACAACGGTGTCGTGCAGAAATGGTGAAAATAGCCGATGTACAAGCTCACGGCGCTTCGCAACCCGACGCGTTGTGAGCTTATAGATTTATAGAGTTTTTGGGACATTTTGTTTTGAAACGTTTCACCTATAATATGGTTATAGGATGATTTAATTACATTTTCGATATTAGTTTAAATAATTAGTTAAATAATTGATGTTTTAACCCTTTAAGACCTGAGGCGATTTTTTAAAATGTTTTCAAAATTTTAACAGTTTTTTGAAAAAAATCTAAAACATTTTTTTTTCAAGATTTTTCAAAAATAGCAGATCTACAAGCTCGTAGCGCGGCACTCGGTGCCGCGCTATGAGCTTGTATATCTGCTGTTTTTGAATAGCCAAAGACATCTAAAGTGACACAGATGCGTTCCAGGTATCAATGGGTTAAATGGATTAGTTCTAAGTGTTGCACATTCTAATGCCATCATTTGCTTTGACAATCAGGTACCGGATGATGAGGGTCCCGCTTGACCCTCACTCTGGACTTGGCCTTCAAATTTCGCAAAGCATTTCATTTGAATGTAGGGCAGGGCAATATATCTATATTACTGTATATTATCATAACGTTGTCATAACTTAAGTGTCGTCTATTCCTAAGGCCTATTTTATACGTTCAAACATGTTCAAACATTGCTAAAACAGCAGATCTACAAGCTTCACAGCGCTTCACATCACAACACATTGTAAGCCTGTAGAGATCATCTATTTTCTTTGTCACAATATCTCTGTTTGGTCAGAATATTGTGATATTGTCCATATCGTTCAGCCCTAGCTGAATGGTTGTAGCACCATGCCCTCTCTGGGGATATTATCTCTCTGTCTGCTCTCCAAGTGCCTTTCGTTGGACCTCATCTTGTTGTTTTAAAATAAGCACAATCACAGTCCTGTAGGTGGATATTGATTTCTGGAGACATTAAATCCAGTTGAGCTTTAGACAGAGTGACACCTTGGATCATTGCTTCACTGGGGGCCTCGCTGCGTTAATGCGATGCTCTTTTTGTCATGTGTTCAGTCACTGCGCTGCTTGTTAGGATTGCGCTTGACGGGTGTCTTTCCAATTAGACCTCATGAGTGACCGTCACAATGACCTTCTCTCAAGGTGAGAGCCACGCTTTAACTCATAAACGAGATCGAGGTTGACTGGGAATTGAAAAGACAAGAGGAGTCTGACCCATCCGTGGTAAATGGTGCTGTGATAGATTGCTTTTTTCTGCTATGACGGCGGTGGACAGTAATGAAGTACATTCACTTGAGTACCTGTACTCGGGTATATTTGTATTTTTTGGATACTTTCACTGCACTACTTTTCAAATGCAAATATTTAACTGTCACTTTTTCACATGGGAGATCCACAAGCTCACAACGTGCCGTGATGAGATGCCTTGTCAGCTTGTAGATCTGCTATTTTCACTATAATTGATCAATTTTTCGAAAATGTACTAATAATACTTTAATACAGCAATGCATTGATAATGATTAAAAAAAGAAAAAGCACTTTCTAATGTGTACTTTTGAGTATTTTTAAAGGCATTATGTACTTTTGGATAGTTAAAAGCAAGTACTCCAGTACTTTAACTCCAGCACAAATTTGACTGATAGCAACCTTCACTTTTAGTGGGGTAATCTTTGACCAGGAGTACACAGTACTCAAGTACTGGGATTGAGTACTTTGTCCACCACTAGTGATAGATTGCTTATCTGCTGTCCCCATCAGCGTTAGTAGGCCTTTATGTCTTCAATGCTTTTTCCATTAGCACAATTGAATGAGCAATGAAATGTTATTTTTTTCCCGATTGAACAAGATGGAAGCTAAATTGATCACTCAGTAGCGGTGGCAAATGGGGGGGGCTTGGACATTTTGATTTAATGCATTTTAAACCAACGCTGCTACTTTAATGGTACTTTAATGATAGGCTGTAAAGAGCTGCTGATGCAACATTCACTGCAGTTGTTGTTGTTGACCGATACTAAACGACGAGCTAGAGCAGTGGTTCTCAAACCTTTTCTTGTCAAGGTTCCCCAAATTTATATGTATTTTGGCCACGGACCCCCCGTCTGAAAATGTTTTGACAGGGACCCCCAGAAGAGAAGATTTATGTTCAAAGTTTTCCAAACATTTCCATATCTTAAAAAAATAAAAAAATAAAGCAGATGTACAAGCTTTAGATCTGCTATTTTTGAATAGCCAACGTGTTAATGGATAAAGTGGTTACCCCCCCCCCCACCCCAGGACCTCACTTTGAGAACCACTGAGCTTGAGGCTTTTAATTGTTGTATTTCCCAGAAACAGAAGAGCTTGTTTGTTTGTTTTGGGATAATTTGTCCGTGCGGCACTGCAAACAAGGGGGAGCTGCTGATCCCATAAACGACCCCATTAGAATCTGAAGTTTCCCGCATAGAAAAGGTGTTTGTTTGGGTGTATGGATGCAATTGCAAAGTCTGTGTATGGTTACTCTGTGCGTGCGTGTGTGTGTGTGTGTGTGTGTGTGTGTGTGTGCGTGCGCTACAGCACGTTTTATTTTGTAAACAGTTTAGCTTATTATATTTCCGTGTCAGAGTTACTTTCACACCTCTGACATTTCTTCCTTTTCATCATTCTTCTGTTTCTGCCTTCCATTCTATACGTCTTCCATCCCCTCATCTCCTCTCTCTCTCTCTGGATTCAGACTGCAGTAAGTACACAGTAGTTAGTTATACTGTACCACAACACGTTATATACAGTACGTATACATTACATGTCACCTAGTACGGTATACTGTAGACTTCATCCTGCTGCTTATGTCTTCCCCTCAGTATATCCACATCCCCACACAGTTATTAAATATGATTGGTGTCCTTCAGCGGTATGTTTTTGTTTTTGTGTGTTAAAAAGTGAAAAAGTTAAAGTTAAACTCCCTTTATTTAGTGGTAGCCTGTTCTGCTTTAGCCACTTAAGCCCTATATCGTTGCTGTCGGGCAGAAACCTCCTATCTCCATATTCTAACTTTTTATGTTTTTTCGTAAATTAACGCCCTACTCGATCATACTACAGCGTCACACAAAAGCATCATGTGCCTGTAGATCTGCTACTTTTGAATTTGAATCCTGAAAAGTAACAGTTTTGGACATACTGTATGAGGTTTCCACCCGACAGAGACGATATACTTTGCAACAAAAATAATAAAATAGGCAATGTAAGATCGCCTATTTTTGAACAGAATCCTGTTTATGATTAGTGTCCTTCAGCAAAATGTTTGTTTTTGTGTTAAAAAGTGGAAAAAATTATAACGTGAAACTCAAATGATTTAGTGGTCGCGTACTCTGCTTTAACCACTAAGCCCCACATACCTTATTGTACGACGAATAGCGAAAATAGCTGATGTACAAGCCCCCTCCAAAAATAGCTGATCTACAAGCTACAAGCTGAATTCAAAATGTCCCCTAGAATGACATGTCCAAAATAGGGACACCAGGTTGAAAGTGGTTAATACTGTAGATATCCCTGTAGTCGTCCCACATTATAGAGTTCCACATTAGTGTTCCTTCACAATTTACTTCACATCACAGTCTTTTAGTGTCCTGACTCTGACTGGACTAATGCAGAGATTTTTGGGATTGATCAGGGCTGTCAAACTGGCAGCCTGTGGGCCAGATGCAGCCCCACAAAGCAAGACGATTTGGTGGAAGAAAATGATTCACAGCCCTTTATTTTTAGCCAACAGCTGGTTCAGCGTAACGTCGAATTTCTTCCCAATCAGGCCCCAGACCCTAAATGACTTTGACACCCCTGGAGGAGATGTTGCTTAGACTCTTCCTGGTTGTGTTCTTGAGTTGCTGCTCTGACAGATTGTTATGTATTTAGGTCAAGAATTAAATTATTTCCAGTGGTGGAAAAAGTACTCTGATGTCTTACTTAAATAAAATACCAATACCACAACGTAGCAATGTTACAAGTGAAAGTATGGTATTAAAAATGTACTTGAGTGAAAGTACAAATGTATTAGCATCAAAATATACTTAAAAGTACCTAAAGTAGAAGTACTCATCATGTTTTCAAAATGTATAAACAATCTTTTGAAAATAGCAGATCTACAAGCTCACAACGCATCGCAAAGCGACACATTGTGAGCTTGTGGATCGGCTATTATCAAATATCTTAAGTATACATAGGGCTTAGTTTGTTAATGTATATTTTGTAATAAGAATCAAAATCTAACTAAAGTTTTCAAATAATTGCAGTGGAGTAAAAAGTACAATATTTGCCTATGAGATGTAGTAGAGTAGAAGTAAAAGTATTGAAAATCGTAAATACTGAGAGAAAGTAAAAAAGAATACCTCAACATTTTACTTAAGTACAGTACTTGAGTAAATGTACTTAGTTACTTTCCACCACTGGCTCTTACAGATTGTTTTTAGTATTTAGATCAATAATAGATACAGTTATAGCACTGCTGTTATCTTGGCAGTTCATTGTTCCTTTAAGACAGGTGGTTGCGTCATCGCAGGTGAACCGTGCCTGTAGAAAACTGCGCTGAATAAGTAAACAAACGGATAAACTGTATGTCGTCGTTTGAGTCGTTATTATGCTGTTTATGTAAGTAGATAAACAAACATAACACAGGAAAAGGCTTTCTGTCCTCATAATGCCTTTAATTAGTTGAATACTAAATGTCCACCTCTTTCCTGGGCTTTAAATGGATGAGAACGGAATGTTTTCGGTACTTAAGATGATTTTTAACCTCGTTTGCTTGGATATTTATTAAACAGAGTAGGTACGAAATGTACCTACAAAAGTACTACGTTATGTAACGTACATAATAATTACAGAGGGGCATGTCCGTTCCCACAGAGTTATGGCGTAACTCTTTCCACATTCTGTGAGTACTTAGCTATATTTTCGCAACAGCGGGATGATGCTAAACACTGTTCACTACAAACAAAACGTTTGGTGTGCCCTTTTGAATGTATATTTGACTGCCTTAGGCATAATACTTGACAGGATGCTGTTTCATTTGACTAGAGATGAAGTACAGTATGTACGGTATGTTTGCAAAAAGCTTATAGGCACTCAATAGCTCTTGCAAAAAAAAGAGAAAAGTAACCATGAGAAAACACTTAGGGAGAATTCAAGTTCATCCAAGTTCACACTCCAGTTTTCTTATGTGGATAGAATTGCCTCAATAGAAAATATGAGTTTATTTTGATCTGGTTTAATCACAGCCCACTTAATAAATAAAAAAATGGATGCGTAAAAAATGGATGCGTGAAATATTTCCTCTGTGCCTTATAATAATCGCTGTTGATTTAACCACTGATACTTAGTCGTAGGACAAATAAAGCTGATCAATGAATGCTATGTGGTTGTAGATCTGAATGTTATTAACAAAAATAAATAACTTCTCTCGGACATCTACCATTTTGGACAGTCAGATTGCTTGGTTGAATTTACCAGCATAAGACTGAATAGCATGTGACGCTAAGAGGCATGTGAGTGAAGACTGTGGAACTAAATGGTAGCACAGTAGTCGCCCTCGCCCTCCTTCGCCAGCCAACCCTCTTCCTCCGCTTTCCCCCTCCGTTTAACTGTCGTCTCTTCCCCTGTTTCAAGTCTTCTTTCTTTTGTTTTCCACCTCCGTCTCTTTTAACCGGGGAGCAGGGTTAAAAACTCTGTCATTGAGGCGGCTGATCGTCAGAGGCGTCTTAGCACATTTGCCCGTCGAGCCCTCGCAGCCCGAGGCAACGGAGCTCTGCTGCACGGAAACCCGCCCAGGTCCGAGAGCAACGTGACCTTCCTGTCCGACCGCCGCCCGCTCACCACCCACAACCCCGTCTACCACGACGACGACGCCCCCCTCGCTTTCTTGTTGCCCGACAGAGGGACGGGCGCCTCTCAGGGTCCTCGTGGCGGCTACGAGGCGCTCCAGAGACAGGCTCTCATGGACCCGGCCGAGTGGGAGATGCGGCTGCTCTTGGCGGGCGTGAGAGGCAGGGAGGAGGAGGCACCGGAGGACCCGGACGTGGCGGCGTGGGGCGAGGCCAAGCTGTCGGTCCGCCAGCAGGCCAGGCAGTTCGAGCAGCAGGCCAGGCAGGACTGGAGCTCCGCCAGGCAGAGCTCCCACGGGGGTTCCCCCTCCCCCATCCTGCACTGGGACGGCGACGGCGTGGACACGCTGGAGGTCAGCTCGGAGACCTTGCTCTCCCTCCTGGACTGTCCCTACAGCCCCCTCTCCGTGGGCCGGGACATCCCGCAGAGGTTCATCATCACCCAGGGGGAGGAGGAGGAGGAGGAGGACTCCCCTCCCTACCCGGCCTCCCTGAGGCCCACCCCGCCCATCCTGAGGAGGTTCAGCTCCATCTCCATCTCCAGCTACATGACGGCGGAGCCGTGTGAGATCACGGTGGAGATCATACCGGACCCGCCCGACAGTCCACCCCCTCCTCCACCTCCACAGCGGCCGGCACCGCCTCCTCCTAACTCCCACCCGCCCGTGATCCCACCCTCTCCACCACCTCCCCCTCCCCCCACCAAGCGGGTCCCTCCCCCTCCCCCCACCAAGCGGGTCCCTCCCCCTCCTCCCCCTCCTCCCCCTCCGCTCCCTCCCGCCACTCCTCCCGCGGGCGATCGTGCGCGCCCCCCAGCCGTCCAGTTCGTCCCGACCTCCTTGCCGCCCGTCTCTTCCCTCCGCCCGGTGTCGGCCCGCGCCGGCCGCCCCCCTCTCCCGACGCCCGACAGCGAGCTAGGAGGCGGGAAGAAGAGAGAGCTCAAGGGCATCCTGAAAAACATCAAGAACCTCGCCGAGCTGGAGAACGCCGTCGCCAACATGTACAGCCAAGTGGACAAAGGCAACAAGGTGCCCAAATTCGTCAAGACGCCGCAAGTGACCCAAGAATCGGAGGAGGTCAGCTCGGAACCTCACGAGGGGCAGCTGAGCATGCCAAATCCAGAGAACTACGACCGGCAGAACCTGACAACAAACGTAGACGCTCCTGGGAACGGAACGAACCATGTGAAGATGAACGGGAACGGAACGAACCATGTGAATATGACCGCGGAGGTTGAGCTCACTGAGAACGGGATGAACCATGTGAACATGAATGGGAACGGAACAAACCACGTGAGCATGACTGAGAACGGAACAAACCACGTGAACGTGACCGCAGAGGTCGAGCACTCTGGCGTCAGCCAGCTGAACTCCAACGGGCTGAACTCCGTCGCTCACGAACTCAGTGAATACTTTACCTGTCAGTCCACCATGTTCTGACTCACTTCTCGCTTCTCTTTGTGACTCCACTTGGCCCTTTTCCACTTTGAAGAGTTAACCCAGAACCTTTTACAGAACCTGAACCTTTCCAGAACCTGTGAAGTTCTGTGATAACTTTTTTTTAATGTTTCCATTTTAACCAGAACCATACACATCATTAAAAAAAACACACTAGATGTGCTCTTTTCATTGTTTTAGAAACATTTTGAAAGTACTGTGCAAGTTCTGAGTTCTGGGTTCCCAAAACTCAGGGTTAGTACCAGCTCCTGAGTAGGGTTGGGATCCTTAAGGATTTTAACAATTCCGGTTCCTAAAAACGATTCCCTCTTAACGGTCCGATTCTTTAACGGCTCCCTTTAACTGTTCCTACAGGGCGTTCCAAATGGACCCTTACGGGTATGTAACTCTGAGAGTGTGCAAATGGAACCAAATGGACCCCAAATGTTGGTCCTTGAAATGATTATGCTTTTAAGTTTGAGAACCACCGGTATTGCAATTGTATAGTGAATTCAATCCATTCCAGCTCTGACAGTGTGACAAACCGGTTCCAAAAACGGTTCCAAATTTGACCGATTCCCATTCCTCAATGTTGGATCCGGTTCCTCTGATTCCTCCGGTTCCGGATCCCAAACCCTACTCCTGAGCAGGGCCCAAATTGGGTTCTGAGAACCTTATCTGAAACGGAGGCGTAGTGTATGGAAACAAACCCGGAACCTGTGAAATACGTTTCACCTACTGTAGTTCTTGTAGTGGAAAAGAGCCATAACATTCTCTTTCTGTCTGTGTCTCTTGTGTTTCATTTCTTCATGCCTCATTTCAACACCATGTTGTGTGTGTCTTTTCCTCCTGTTGTTTTGTACACGTAAACTATTGATTTTTTTTTACACAATCAATTGTATGTTCTACATCTTGGAAGCAAGATGAACATTTTAAACTATTGATTTCTAAAGAGAGAATAGGTTTTTACTTATCTTGTGACCGTAGTAATTTAAATTCTAATTATGTAGTGCCATGTTCACAGTCTTGTATCATAATAGAAGCTTGTATAAATATATGATGCTCCTTCTCTTCCCATAGTATGTCTTCATAGGAATATATACTCAATTACCTCTGTAACTACATGCTGGTCAAACAGCTTTCAATCAGATATATGCCTGTTCTTCAGGTCATTTCGATGAATAATCTAACAAAGAGATTAATGGCTTACACATTAAACTGCCTAATTCAGGTCGGGGACAACAAGTGAGCCCAACAAGAGAGCCCAGGGACTTAGTTAACAAATCATGTGTTTTCTATTTTCAATTATAATCTAAAGAAGAGATTAATGGTTTACATTTAAAACAACTTCATTCAGGTCGGGGACAAGGACAAATTAAGGAACCCAACAATGGAGCCCAGGGACTTTGTTACCAAATCATGTGTTTTCTATTTAAGAAGATATTTTTTACTAGTGGTGAGTCAAATTTAGGACTCAGGTAGAAGATGAAAATGAAGAGGAAACTGATAATGTATGTATTATGTATGGTATAATGCACTTGAACCAAAACAATTATGCAAACGTAGCTGCACTGAAGTGTGGTTCTCTCAACTGACTTGCTCCCAGTGCATGACCCCACTTACTGTATACCACAGCTAACGTTCAAAGTCTCCATAATTGAAAAACACAAACATGTATATATATTCCATGTTTCTCAGTCGTTCGTTCACCGTAGCTACAGTTAATTAGTGTCCCTATTACGAACCAGACTTATTCCATGAATTAGAAGTGCATGGTACAGTATGGTGTGTACATTGATATGGTTTGTGAGCAATTTATGCACATCTCTTCCATCTGCTCAGAAAATCATTACTTGCATTTTTGGGTCATTATATTTTATAAAAGTAATAAAAATAGCCTACATTGTTCCAAACGAAAAAAGAAAGAAAGAAGCAATGCCATAGGTGGTCCATTATCTTTCAGTGGCGTGGTACAGCAAATCATAATACATCGCATATAATCATGACCTTTGTCTCGTATTCCATTACAGAAACTTTGGATGCTTTGCTTTGCTTTGCTTCCTCTGGTTTTAATTACTGTTTCTCTACTGACATGTTTAACCTCATATCAAGAAAATAATACTGCAAGACACCCACACACTTGCAAAAATAAATCTTTGATAAAACAAAATAGAATAATGAGTACGGTTTTGCATGCCAGCGTTATTATTTTACGAGAGGAAGAGTAGTAGAGATCAACTGCTGGTGGCAAGAATGTCCTTCCTTGTTATTCAGAAAGTTGTTCCATTAGTTCATCTGCAATTACGATTTCGGCATTTAGCACACACCATCCCGAGTGACAAGGTGAGTAATCGCATAAATAGTGCAGAGAACCATACAGGGCCTCAAAGACACCAGGATACCAGGTAAACAATGAACCTAGCATCTGTCTAAACCAGTGGTTCTCAAACTTTTTCATTTCAAGGACCCTCAGATTGATATATATTTGGCCGCGGAGCACCATCTGAAACATAGCAGATCTACAAGCTCGCAGCACGGCACGAAGTGACATGCTGTGAGCTTGTAGATCTGCTATTTTTGACATTTGACACATTTGACACATGTTGAATATTTTTAAAACATTTTCAATAGCACAAATCTTGTATGGGGGGGTTCCCTGCAGCAAAATATTTTCACATTGGGGCCTGCGGCCAAAATGCATATCAAATTTGGGAGTCCTTGGCAAGAAAAAGGTTTGAGAACCACTGCTTTAGATTTTGCATTTGAGTTGACTCCTCAGCTGTAGGAATTCATCAGCAGCCTGATGTTAAATAGATGGAGGAAGAACTACCACCCCTCCCCTGGGGGGAGCTGTCTTTTCACATGTCTCCTGAAGATCCTCCCAGCATGATAAAGTACTCACTGCTGATGTTGTGCTGCACTGTGGTACATGCTAATTAGAGGACAAATCAATCCTCATGATTCCTCAATCACCTGAGGACCGCTGCTACCTCTGGAGCTGTGAACCACTGTTTTCCCCTCTGCTTGACTTTAGAACTTTACACACACACACACACACACACACACACACACACACACACACACACACACACACACACACACATTACTATACTTGTGAGGACATCAACATTGTAGGATGGCGATTTTAGGAATGTCACTTTTTTACCCTAAACCCTAAATTGCCACTACAAACTCACAACACGTTGCAGTGTGACGTGTTGTGAGCTTGTAGATCGGCTTGTAGATTTTTGATGCATGACACTGGCATGCAACTAAGTATTGTATTCAGACGCAACTCTAACCCCAACCCCTAAACTAGGGCTTTCACCAACTAGTCGACTAGTATAAACACTAGTAGACCTTGTTGGTACTAGTCGAATAGTTGATTAAATTATTATTTTTAAAAACACAATTAGCCTCCTGCCTTTATTTTTATCAAAAGGGGGTCAAAAGTATGCCCAATAATAGCCTATTATTGGGCAATAACCCCTTTTTGAGGATCCTTGGAGATCTACAAGCTCACAAGCTTGTAGATCAGCTATTTAAAAAAACAGACAATTTGGCCAATGTTTGACCAGTTTTTATAGTATAGTTTATTGATTACTTTTATCATGTTGGGACCCACCTGGGGGTCCCGACCCACAGGTTGAGAACTGCTCTACGTAACCATCGTGTTTGTTTTCCTCTCTAAGCCCTTCGGCCAGTGGCCTTATAGCCTTATAGCCCTCCTCCCTGCCCACACAGATCAGTAATGTTTGATTCATCATGCATTCCCCCTCGCGGGCAGATCGAAGCTCTGCTAATTTTGCATTCTGTGTTCGGTCTCCCCTGGTGAAAGGCCATCCAGCTCACATGCTGTTTTCTCTCAAAGCAAAAGGAACCGTCGGACTGTGATGGTTATTCTTCATTTTCTTAAAGGTTTAATGACATTCACTTTTACACCACATTCAAAGTCTTTGTCCTGGTCCTTCAAAAGTGTACAAAAAGTTTTAAGTGAAAATTCCATTCCAGTGATCCATGGCAGGTGTTTTTCTCTCACATTTCTAAAGCCTTTTCAACTGCAATGAAAAAATAAATCTTTGCCTGCGGGTGTCGCTGGTGAGGGATTTTGCCTGTCAATCATCGCCTCTGCTCCGCCCACCCCAAAGGAAAGGATAGGGGAGGGGAGGGGCGAGGAGGAGAGTGGGCGGGATTAATCGACTGTGACCTCACTGTCGAAGGGCCAAGCCCAGATTACTTTTCAGCCTAATTATTCAGAAAACCCCAGACCACAGAAAATCCACTGAATGTTCTAAGTTCAGGTTTTTTGGGTGTAATTGAGGTCATAAAACCCCAAATAAAACATTGAAAATAAAAAAAGTGAAAATGAATGTCATGACACCTTTAACCCCCTGCAATGCCATTGATTTGAGGCCAGGCCTCCGGTTTTCTCGAGTGACATTTTGAACCTGGTCTCAGGATTACATTTTGAAAAGGCAAGTTTAATGCTGCGTTCACACTAGTGTTAATTTCATCGACTAAACCTATGACCAAAAATCAGCCATTACGATGCCATTAAGGCACCGCCAAAATAAATTTGTCGACAAAATCAAGTGTAGATTTAGGCAATTAAACTCTTATGATATTTAGTCAACTAAAACTAGACTAAAACTTTTCAGATGACTAAAATGTGACTAAAACCAAATGAAATTGTTTTTAAAAGACTATGACTAAACTAAATACACACTGGCAGCTACAAAGCTACAGGCTACCATTCATTTTCAATGGTAGCCGCAGTGACACGAAGATACAAATTGATGCGTTGCCAGATTTTGCGAGAGAAAAAAGCAACCAGGTCTACGAAAACGAGCCCAAAAGCAGAAACTATATAGGCCACATGAGCACTTTAAACGTATATGAATAAAATGCTATTTGAAAATAGCCGATCTACAAGCTCACAACGTTGTGAGCTTGTAGGTCGGCCAGCCAGCCGATGGTCCCTGGCACAAATGTTATTAGATGGGGGTCTGTGGACAAACACATATACATTTGGGGGACAGGGGTCCTTGACATGAAAATGTTTGAGAACCACTGGTTTAAACAACATTAGGAAGCAAGCGCAAATAAGCTAACTACACTTTAGAAACAAAAAAATTGCAACGCGTTGCGAGCTTGTAGATCGGCTATTTTCAAACGGCCTAAGTTATCCACAAAGTAACTAATGTTTTCAAATAATTGTAGTGGCGTAAAAAAGTAAAACATTTGCCTCTGAGATGTAGTGGAGTAGAAGTAAAAGTATTGACAATTGGAAATAATCCAGTGAATAAAGATTCCTCAAAAGTGCACTTACAGTACTTGGTACATGACATGTACTTACTGTAGTTACTTTCCACTATTAGTTAACCCAAGCCTTTATATTTTCCTTTACAATTTTCTCACTCACTCGTCGGACACACGATTGTCAACGAGCGGGTTGCGCAACTCTTAAAACAGCGACTCCACGATAGATAATCCTGCGTTGTTTTGTAGTTTTTAATCTTTGATCGTTAAACATTACAATGAAACTATAGCGTTTGATGATTTGTATACATGATGCATGCGTGCTCACGCACATGCAAATGAAGAGATAACCTGGCACATCAACATACTATCTTATCCACACTGCCTTTATTAATTATATTATAGCATCTTTTATGTAAAACATTAAAGGTGCTGTACAGTAAGTGATATTTTTGGGTTAAAACAAGTTTTTTTTGTTCAAAATGTTGAAGCTCTACTGTATATTCTGATAGTAATCATTGCTATATGGAGTATTTGTTCAATAACAGGGGTCTCCCCGTCACTCCATTACTTTAATAAACAGAAAATACTTTTTCACGAGGGTTATCAATTTCATCCAATCATGAGAGGGAACTGATTTATCATTAAAAAAAATTGTAGTGTTCCAATTTTTGGGCTGCTCATTGTTGTCTCATCACGTCCAATTTCACTTTGGGAATTGGAACACGTATTTTTCTGTTTTGCTACTGTAACGAGCTAGAGAAGACCCCTGTTACTGAACAAGCACTAGTAGTAATGATTGCTGTGATATAGAATTACATTATTGAACACTTATTTTGAACGAAACACATCACTTACACCTCCTTTAAACAGTATAATCCGTCGGGTGGAAACCTCATATTTCCAAAACGGTTACTTTTCAGGATTCAAATTCAAAAATAGCTAAAGTAGCAGATCCACAAGCTCAAAACGTGTCGCTTCGCACCGCGTTTCGAGCTTGTGGATCTGCCACTTTTGATGCTTTTGTGTGACACTCTAGTATGATCAAGTGGGTCATTAATTTACGGGAAAAAAACAAAAAGTTAGAATATGGAGATAAGAGGTTTCTGCCCGACAGCAACGTTATGCTTTAGCATCATAACGCCATAATGTAAAATGTATACTGTACAAATTGTGATAGATGAGGATACGCTGTCAATCTTTCATCGATTTGGGTGTGTGTGTGTGTGAGAGAGAGAGAGGGGGCTCATCCATTTCAGTGATGTTGGTAATCGGTTGCAACGTAATTGGTTGTCCAGTGTCTATCCCATGACCCCCTGGTGGGCCAACCTACCCATAGACGCTGTTCAGTGGAAGCCTTGTATATCATCTCTGTCGGGGAGAAACCTCTTATCTCCATACTCTTAACTTTTTGTGTTTTTTCATAAATTAACGCCCTACTTGATCACACTACAGCGTCACACTACAGCATCCAAAGTAGCAGATCTGCAAGTTCGAAAACATCTAAAAATAGGCATCTGACCATAGACAACCTACAATATAAAAACATTGACAGACCAAAAAAATACATGGTTGAAATATGGAGATACAAGGTTTCTGCCCGAACAACGGCGACGCTGCGGTGCCTGTCTCGGCAGCTCGGTCCCATTTGTCTTATAGCAGCTCGTAGAAAGTGCACCCGCCCAGCCGGAGGCCCCAGGTCGTCAATCAAGCCCCACCGCTCCCTCCCCATAGCCCACCACTTAGCAGCCCGGTGGCGGAGGAGTGGTGGTGTTGTTGGTGGTGGTCATACATGGGGCTCTGCTGCCCTGTGCGCTCTGCTCCGTGGCTCATAATAACGGATTAGACCTCTCCAGAGGGAAGCTCCGCATCATGGCTTTAGTCATATGTCTCCGTCTCTGTCGGCTTTAGAAACCTCATATGTCCAAGGAACTGTTACTTTTCAGGATTCAAATTCAAAGACAGCAAAAGTAGCAGATCTACAAGCTCGAAACGCGTCGCTTCGCGCAGCGTTTCGAACTTGCGGATCTGCTACTTTTGATGCTTTTGTGTGACGCTGTTAGTATGATCAAAGTTAGGGCGTTAATCTATTTTTTCAAAACACACACAAAAAGTTAAAATATGGAGGTAAGAGGTTTCTGCCCCGACAGCGATGATATATCTGAATGTTGAGAGATGCTCATTACTCACATGCTTCAGACGGGTTGCAGTTGTACGTCGGTGAACCCAGACGCGGCTGGCCAGGCCGCTCCATTAAGCCCCTGCTCTTCATTGACTTGTATGAATGAATGCATGCGGGTGCCATCGGAACAACACGGCCTGGTGTTGTGTTGTTAAGGGCCACCAGGGGTCCTTCAGAGGGTTCCAGGGGGTCCCCAGATAAATGAGGGGTATAGGAACTAAATTGACCATTATGTGGCTGTGACTCTGAAAGTGTACAAATGGAACCAAATGGACCCTCACGGGTCCATTTGGTTCCATTTGTACACTCTCAGAGTTATGGTGGTCGGTGGTTCGGGGTTCTCAAAGTGGGGTCCGGGGACCCCCAGGTCCCTATATACATCAGCTATTTTCAAAAAGATCTTGACATTCTTTGAAAATGTTTAAATCTTGTATGGGCGGTCCTTGGCACAAAATCTGTTCATGGGGGTCCGCGGCCAAATACATATTGATTTAGGGGTCCTTGACATAAAAAA
This sequence comes from Gymnoscopelus braueri, assembly GCF_963280865.1. NCBI lineage: Eukaryota > Metazoa > Chordata > Actinopteri > Myctophiformes > Myctophidae > Gymnoscopelus > Gymnoscopelus braueri. Next base: position 12,817,246 of record NC_137619.1, on the reverse strand, counting down.
GTTTGAGAACCACTGGTTTAGGGCAGTGGTGTTCAAAGTGGGGGTCCTGGGGCGGGGCAATCGGAAAGGAAGAAGGAAAATGCTAATCATAAAGTTTCGCTTTATATTGCGCTATAGGTTATTTGGGGGTATGGGAAGGTTTGAGATCCCCTGATTAAGGTGACTCGCACATGTGTCTGTTTTATGAGATTGACCCATTATGCGTCTCAATTCAGGTTAAAAAAAAGGTGGAAGTGGGTTTATTTGTCAGTTAATGGCACATTGTGCAGCCTGAAGCAACTCAGCATTGTTGTCTGATAAGCACTTTGCCTCAGTCAGTCAGTAATGTGTTCCTGAATTGCGATGTGGCCCGATGTTGTCAAGAGAGAAATGACTGTTGATACGTCTATACAAACACTGTGATTACTTTCCCCCGCGTTCTCCCTAAGCTAGCATTTTTCTGTTTGGATGAGATAATAGAAAAGAAATAGCCTTCCTCAAATGATAACAAACAAAAATGTCACCTTGAGCAGTTTTTCTTGAAAATGAACACCAGTAGTTTTGATGCATTATGACGGAGAGTTAAGTAAAAGTGAAATGTCCTCATTGGTCAGCAGAATATATATAGATTATTACGGTTAGGAATTGTCGCTGTCATTCCATATTCATCATGTATTTTTGTTTGTTGTTTTTCCTCTCTCCCCGGCACACAGGAGGCGAGGAGGAGGCTATGGCAGACCGGTAAGCATTCTTATTGTCATTTTTGTAAGGTTATTATTTTTGTATAATCGCTGCTGTCGGGCAGAAACCTCATATGTCCACATTAAAACTATTTTATTTATGTTTCATGCCCTACTTTGTCATACAACAGTGTCGCTCAAAAGTAGTGATAAGTGTGGGTTTTATTACATATTTAACCAAGGAAATACTACTCCATTGGAACACATTTTTTTTTTTTTTCATTTACTGAAAATGACAGTTTTGGACATACAAGGTTTCCACCCGACAGCGACGATATTGTTTTCCCGTCCATCGTGTGCTAAGGCATTTCGTCGCCGTCAGTGCAGTCTTGACACTGCTTGTTCCCCATTATTCTTATCTACTGTACCACGCCGCTTGATGGAAAAAAAGAATAACAGAATGAAATCAAGATGAGATCTTGGAGGTAACACTTCTTGGCCCTGACATTACAGTTTGCGTTCGGGTTAAAAAAGGAGACGCTTTCGCATTCGCCAATCTCCTTCCTGTCAAGTGGGTTAGATAAGCGACTGCAAGCACTTTTTTTTTCGTCCCCCCGCTAGGAAAGAATATCAAAAAAAGATTAAGTGACTATTTGATGATGTGACAATACATCGCTTCTCAAACGTGATTCAAGCTGGGAAAAAGTTCACAAGTGTGATATTTATACTAAGACGTGTTTCATCGCCTTTGCTTGGCTGACCCGTGTCTCTCATTTTAGCGCTCTAATGGATATTTAATTACCTCATAATGTCTCTCGTTTTATCTTCTACCTTCCTCTCTTACTTGTTTTGCTTCCATTAACGTTTCACAGCTTTTCTTTTCATCGTATGAATTATTCTGCATGGCTTTGATACCTACCTAACCTTGAAGAGACCTGTGGTTTCCGCCTGTATAAATCTGGAGTATGAATAGTGAATATTCTCCAGTCTTTCTTTTGGTGTCGTTCTCACGGCCCTTCCTTTCATTACTTTCCCTTTTTTCCTTTTCTTCTGTGCTGATCTTGAAGCAGCAGCTGCTGAGGCCATCTCTCCTGAGACCTGAGGTAGAGACAGTACTGCTTCTCTTCATTCGCAGTGATAACAGTACTTCTGCTGTATTCTTAGGGTGACCATAAAAAATATAATAATCGGATCCTTAAGCACTTAAATCCGAAATATAGAATATTGAAAGTATAGAATATTGAAAATATCCAATCTAAAAGCTCACGTGTTGCATGAGTTGTGAGCTATTTTTGGTACTTTTGACCATTTATTTTGAGATTTTTTCATTTTATTAATTTTCATCTGGTGTTTTTTATAAGGATGGGGGACAATTATTTTAGCACTCAGCACACCTAGTGACCGCACCGTTCAACAGAACAGAACATGATAAACATGTTATGTAAGCACTCAAAACACGTGTTAACAGTGTGGACTGAAAACCGGGACAGTTTGGTAGAGAATGTTGAAAAACGGGACATTTTAGTGTTTAAGAGACATTTGTCGGGACTCGGGACACCCAAATTGAACCCGGGACACCTGGTCACCATACCTACCTATCCTTTACCCGTCTTCTGCTTCTCTTCTGCACTCTGTCTGTTTGTCTATCCGACTGTCCGTCTGTCTGTCTCTCTCTCACACTCGTTTTGCTTTGTTTAGTTTTTACCTAGTAAGTGCTGATGTATTTCTCTCCTCTTTGAAATGCAGGAATTCGACCAGGGCTACGACCCGGGCTACGACCAAGGGTATTACGACCAAGGGTGAGCCTCCATCCCACTGCCCTACACACACTCTCACACACACCCCTCCCCCCCCCCCCCCACACACACACACACACACACACACACACACACACACACACACACACACAATTATGTCTCATCGGTCTTACTCTGACCCAGGGAATTTATCGATCTCCATCGGTTCATTTATCATACGCCCATTAAGACCTATTTATCATGAACTTGCATTCTAATTTCTCAACGCTGAGATCCTTTGGGATTGGAAGCATTTAAGGCAGATCTAGAACACAAGGTGATAAGTGTTAACGATGCTTCCTCCCCCCAAAGCAGTTTGGATGAGCCCTGTGCGTGCGTGCGTGCGTGCGTGCGTGCGTGCGTGCGTGCGTGCGTGCGTGCGTGCGTGCGTGCGTGCGTGCGTGCGTGCGTGCGTGCGTGCGTGCGTGCGTGCGTGCGTGCGTGCGTGCGTGCGTGCGTGCGTGCGTGCGTGCGTGCGTGCGTGCGTGCGTCACCCTCCCAACTCACACCAAATGAGATCAATGACTCTGTTGAACACCTGAGAGTATGGTGGTGTTTTCCTCTGGCTTAATGAATAGAGGCAGAGGTGGAAGAAGTACTAATAATTGTATTTATTTAAAGGTAGGGTAAGTGATATTTTAGTTTTTTGTTAAAGGTTAAAACACTATTTTGATAATAATCATTGTTATAGAGTGATTGTTCAGTAGCAGGGGTACATTTTTTATGCGAGTACTTTTATACTTTGGTACAGTAACTACATTTTGATGCCAATACATTTGTACAATTTTAAATGCAGGACTTTTACTTGTAACAGAGTATTTTTTTTATAATATATTGCTACTTTTACTCCAGTAAAAAAAAAACGCTTCTTCCAGCCCTGCTTAATGGATAGAGGGCATTTTGGCTGGTGTTTTCCTTTGCCCATATGGTCCATGGGAGGAGAAGCTGGAACACAATGCTGTAGCAGCTGCTGAGAAATTGTTATTCATTAAATGCTCCGGCTATGTGGCAGCCAGGTGATATCTCCCACTCTGGAGAATTAAAGGGGTATTTCACTTTTAAAACACTTCTGGGAGCATTTTATAACGTCTACTCGGGCTTCCGTGTTCACCCCAGACAGTTTTTTTAAAATAGCTTGGTTCAATATTTAAGATATTTGATATTCATGTTTTATCCACACACTACCCCTTCCTATGTAAACCAATTGTAACTTCGAACTCCAAAACACACATCCTTGGTTCAGCGGACTGATATTGTCCTTCTAATGCGTGATGCCATGTTGTTTTTAGTTAGTGTATATATGTATATGTATTTAAGAAATAAAATGTAATAACACTAAATAAAATAAATGAAAAGGTAATAGGAAATTCATGGCCCCCTCACACATTAGAGGCACAATTCTATTTCAACATGCTAACTTTCCAGGAAGAGGGTGTAGTTTCTATTCTCTTGGATTAGAAACTGTCCACAGCCCTCCTCTGTGACACAGATCGAGTAGACAGAAATGGCGCCATGACTGCCATCTTATAATGAGGCATTAGTGAGGACCAATTATATGAAGTTGGAAAAGGGTGAAGTGGTCCTTTAACAAAACGGAGAGCAGGCCGCAATAGATCTTGCAGGCTCAAAACATGACAAACCTTACAACATGGACTTGTTGAAATTAAGTGCCTTTAATTACCTCTTCACTTACTCAGCGACTTACCCTCTCCTCATCCTCACTAATGCCCATTTCCTCAACGGATGTGCAATGTGTGTGCATCACAGTGCCCTTCATTTGCAACGGCGTGTAATTACATTTTGAAGACTTGGGTCGTGTCTGTCAGAAAGCCCACCCCGAAAGCTGCTATTTCTGCTGAGTGTGCTGCTATCGCCATAACCTGGACTGCCTTTGATCCGTTTCTATTTAAGGAGCAAAGCACAACTTAATAGCAGTTAAGCTGTTTACAGTGGTGGACAGTAATGAAGTACATTTACTTGAGTATGTTCTTAAATGTACTTTTTTGAGTATCTGTGCATTACTTTAGTATTTGTATTATACTTAGTAAGGATACTGGATACTTATGACTTTTATGCCAACACATTTCAAACGCCAACACTTTCAAAGACACATTTTGACTCCTCATTTCTAGGAAGGATAAAACAAATACATTACTGTATGTATCAGCCACCTATTTCAGATCTAGTCACAATAGCAGATCTACAAGCTTACAATGCATTGATGTACTTTGTCATTTGTACTTTTGAATACTTTAGCTCAAGTACAAATTTGACTAAGCAACTTACAGTGCACTTAGTAGTTGAGTAATATTTGACCAGGAGTATCCATACTTTGACTCAAGTAATGGGGGTTGCATTACTTTTTCCACCACTGTCAGTTAATCCTAGCCTGGCATTGGCCAGACTGATAACGTGGATTCACTCTCACGTTCCTCCCCGGTATCAGTCTGGACTTTGGCCCATAGGGAGCGAGTATGACAAATCAGATTTTTTTAAAACAAGTTTTTCACTGTTGTACGGACAGCAGTTGAAAAGCAGTCACCGATCATGTTCTGATTTCTCATACTCGCTCCCTATGGGCCGAAGTCCAGACTGATACCGGGGAGGAACGTGAGAGTGAATCCACGTTATCAGTCTGGCCAATGCCAGGCTAAGTTAATCCAGTCATCACTAGCCCTTGTGGTCCTCAGAAACGGCCTCCCATGTTCACAAGGTGTCAGCAATGCAGATCGCCTCTGGTCTCAGTCTGACTACCAGGTTCAATATTGTGCATTGAACAGAATATCTGGCATCTGTACACAGAGTTTCAGTACCAATGCCTGATGCCTCAGGACAGACACAGATGTTACATTTATAATGATTGATGGCGGTGGCTCAACATCGCACTTCATTTACAATATTTCCAAGCCATTCATGATTCCCACGATGGCTTCTTATTCTGCCATTCATCAACAGCAATGTAAAGATTAGACTTATAGGCTACCATATGCATCATTCACTTTACTTTTCAATTGTGGTGAGCTTACTCTTACCATCAATTGCCAATGCAATGCAAGATTGCCAATGCAATCTTTCATTGCATTGGTGCCATAATTGCTATAAAAGTGACATGCAATGTATTAGAATGTAATTATTGCAAGCCACTGGCTTGGTCGAAAGTTAATTGAATGGGGTCTATTACAATAAGGATCTTTTTGGGGGGGTTTACCCCTAGTGTGCCATAGTAAGACATGATGTTACTTTGTTGCATATTATGACCTCATGACTCATTATTGTCTCTCTCAGATATCCCCAATATGGCAGTCGCAGGAGGCTGATTCCTCCCCAGTATGATGAGTACGGAGAGGTGATTACGGAGGATGACTATTACTACGACGCAGAGGTACACCATCAATCTGTAATGCCGTACACAATAATTATCATAATCATGTTGGAGTCACTTAAAAGGTTGATTGCCCCAATGCATTATTGAAATAACGATGTCAGTGATTCATGTACAATGTAAAATATTGAACTGTATGCTAATCGCAAAAGCTGCTGTGTCATCTAGGGCTGAAACTACAGATTATTCTTTTAGTGCTGTCGATTACTTTTTCGATTAATCAAATGATCACAAAGGTCATTTTGTATTTAACTTTTTTTATCTCAACGAAATCGATTAATCACTTAAGCCTTACTTTCTATTTTGTCGTAAAGGTGTTGTGCAAAAATAGTGAAAATAGTAGATCTACAAGCTTGCAACGCGTGGCAATGAGACGCCATGTGAGCTTGTAGGTCGGCTATTTTCACTATTTATTCTTTACATTTTTTAACAGTTTCTTTTTTTTATACTTTTTGCCTATAATGACATGTCTGAAATAGGGATAGATTATTAATTATTAATTGATACGTTTTTATTCCATTATTGATTGCATCTATTAGCTCAATTAACTGTTGCACCCCTACTTAGCAGCGAGGAAGAGGAAGGGGTCGTGGCAGAGGTAGAGGTGGACCCAAGAGGGTAGGATTTAGAGACTTGCCGCCCGAAGACGAAATGGTGGCGGAGGGAGCCGAGCCATCCAAGGCCGCCAAGAGGCTGAAGTCTGTCATGAAACTCAGCAAGCTACTGGCGGCCGGCAAGGTGGGAGGACAGGCTCCCGCCGGCCGCTCTCCGTGGAAGAAAGCCAAGATGTTCAAGATGTTTGGTGCGGGGAAGAAGGACACGGATTCCGCCAGACTGATCGGTGCCCGCCGCACCGACGGTCAGGATGACGTGCCGGGGGGTCCGCCGGGCCTGGGCCCGATTGACACCAAGTCTGACTCCCGGAGCAGACTCGGGAAAGCTCTGAAGAAGATTTCCCTAGGAGCCAGGTTCCAGCGGAGGAAGTCAGACTCAGCAGTTAGTGAGGCGTCTAAAGTGTCTATCAGTGTAACCGAGAGTGAGCCGGAGAGCAAGGAGGAGAAAGACTCTGATGAAGAGTCCTCGGATAGAGGCAGCGCCGATCGTCTAAAAGTTGATTTAGACCGGGATTTAGACAGAGAAAGCACCGTAGACTCAGAGGAAGAGCCCGATGAAGACTCAGAGGCAGAGAGCAAGTCCAAGTCTGAAGACGAATCAGAAAAAGAGTCAAAGTCAGAAGACTCTGAGAAAGAGTCGGGAACCGATAAAGGATCCGGAACGGAGTCCGGAACGGGCACAGCAACAGAGAAGGAATCGGGTACAGAGAAAGATTCCGATGAAGAGGAAAGTGGTTCAGGCAGTGGCAGTGAAAGTGGGACTGGCAGCGGGAGTGGCAGTGGCAGTGGCAGTGGGAGTGGGAGTGGGAGTGGCAGTGGGAGTGGGAGTGGGAGTGGCAGTGGGAGTGGCAGTGGGAGTGGCAGCGGGAGTGGCAGCGGGAGTGGCAGTGGGAGTGGGAGTGGGAGTGGGAGTGGGAGTGGCAGCGGGAGTGGCAGTGGGAGTGGGAGTGGAAGTGGCAGCGAGAGTGGTAGTGGAAGTGGCAGTGAAAGTGTGAGCGGCAGCAAGACTGGCAGCGGAAGTGGAAGTGGAAGTGGGAGCGGAAGTGGAAGTGGAAGCGGAAGTGGGAGTGGGAGCGGAAGTGGAAGTGGTAGCGGAAGCGGAAGTGGAAGCGGTAGCGGAAGTGGGAGCGGAAGTGGAAGTGGAAGTGGTAGTGAAAGTGGAGGTGGAGGTGGTAGCGGTAGTGGTAGCGGTAGTGGAAGTGGAGGTGGTAGTGGAAGTGGTAGCGGGAGTGGAAGTGGAAGTGGTAGCGGTAGTGAGAGTGAAAGCGGTGCTGCTGGCAGTGCAGCCTCTGGATCTGGCAGTGGGGGCAGCGAGGACCAAGCATCTGGGTCAGAGGGAAGCGGTTCAGAGGACAAAGGCAGTGGCAGTGGCAGTGGCAGTGGCAGCGGCAGTGGAAGTGGCAGTGGCGCTCGGTCCGGCAGTGGCAGCCAAGTGTCTGAAGAGGGTTCAGAAGGGGAAGACTCTGAGGCGGCCAGCGATGTCAGTGATGAAGCACCTCCCAGGAAGCCCAGGGCGGCTGATCCAATGCCTGCAGACCCCTACTCATATGACTATGGTGGACTGTCCCCCATCACTGAAGAAACAGAAGAAGATTCTGATTCTGAGTCTGGCACAGAATTCTAAAGACATGGATAGTCGGCTGTGAAGTAAGACTGAATGAAATGAATTCCTCTTGCATGGGAGTGAAGGATTTTCTTTTTCTGAAGAACTGCGTTTGCCCCCTCCGAGTGTTTCAGATTGACTCTTTCTCTCTCTTTCCCCTGACAAAGCAAAGCTTTGAAGGTTTTACTTTAGTTCTGGTGTCTGTTCGTCATCTTTGACACATTGTCCTCTTTGAATTCTTATCTTTCCAGTGTGGATTTTGCTCTGTTTTTGTATAGCATAGTGCTCTTATTTCTGCTGTGATATTCTGCATGTTATAATTCTTCCCCATGATTCTGTTTGCTGTGTTGTTTCTTCCGTGTTCTTTTTTTGTTTTACTTCGAGGGGTAAAACAGAAACTTCCATAACTGAAACTTTACAGAACCTGTCACGTTCTGAAATTTGCCAATCTACAAGCTCACACAATAGCCGATCTGTGAGCTTCTAGATCAGCTATGTATTAGAATTGTAATTATTGCAAGCCACTGGCTCGATTAAAAGTTGTACTCTAATTGAACTTAGAAGTATAAGTTCTACATGTAAGTTCTGCGTTCTCAGAACTCAGGGCTAGTACCACCTCCCCAGGGTCCAAATTAGGTTCTGAGAACCTTATGTGAAACCGAGCCGTAACGTATGGAAACAAACACATAATATTTCAAACCTGTGAAATATGTTTCACGGCACGGTTTGGCTAAGTTCTTGTAGTCCAAAAGAGACAAACGTTGCCCACAGTAGTGTATGAATAAACCTGTATGTTGATATACTGACCCCGTATCTTCTCTCTCCAGGGTGGGAGAAAAAAGCGGATTAAGATGGTGGTGGATAAAGAGTACGAGACCAGCTCCACCACGGGGGAGGACAGCACCACGGAGCCGCAGCAGCGAAACAGACTGTCTAATGTCAACGTCAACAGCCACAGCACCGTGAACGGGAACGTCTACCTCTCCCAGAATGGAACTATAGTCAGAACGAGGCGACTAACCCACCCCAACAACCTCAAGGGAGGCTCTCCGTGTCGGCTGGGAAAGCAGTTTAAAAAATTGGACAAGCTGGCCGTGACTCAAGAGGAAACCTTCCCCATTAACAACATCGGGTGCACGGGAAATGGAACAGGAAACGGAACAGGTGGTACTTGCGTTTCCTCCTCCATTGTGGACATCAACCTCAACTCCCGGCCCTCCTGTGGCTCCCTGGGGTCCGGCATCACGTGTCTGAAAAGTTTCGGGTCCAATAAGTCCAATCCTGCCAAGGCCTTGATTGACAGAAATGGCAGCAGCGGCCACTGTGGCGGCGACGAGCAAGAGACTTCTGTGGACAGTCTTAAAGAGAGCAGGGAGACTCTGCAGTCACACAGTGACAACACACTGTCAGATGAAGACGAGCTGTGGATGGGACCCTGGAACAGCCTGCACATACCAATGACAAAACTCTGACTGACCGACCATGCTGGACAATAGTTTTCATTCCTGTTTACCATGTTTGCCATGACATTTTTTGTTGTTGTTTGTTTTTGTTTGTTTGCTTGAACACGTGCATAACATGTTATTGTGGTGTTATGTCTCAGCTGTACAAGTACCAGTAATTTTCCAAGGCATATGACTGCAACGTTCACAGTATACTTTATATTACTGCTGACCATTTTCCGAATCATTGAGAGAGAGAGAGAGAGAGAGAGGAGTGCATTTTTATTTATTTTACAGCCAAATGACAAATCATTCTATTTGGACCTCCATCTTCCACTGCAATAATGCAATATACTCTTGGTGACTTAGCTGCTAATGTAAACTCCTACAGCCAGGGTCCCTGTTTTTACCAGCTAAGGAACATCTCTAAAATGTAAGTATTTTGTAACTCGTGCTGATCTAGAAAACGTAATCCACACATCTCCTCCTGTCTAGATTACTGCAGCTCCATGTACTCAGGTCTCACAAAAACAACCTCATCTCATCTCCAATTAGTTCAGAATGCAGCAGCTAGACTGTTTTAGCCTCCCAAACATGGGCCAAACATGGCCCATCGGTCACCCAAAATCACCCTAAAGACTTGCCAACTGTCAGCAGTCTGTGTTGGTTGCGACTGGTTTTACATTAATTGGTCGCACCTGTGCTCGACATGGCAGAGATTCTGAGACGTTATCCTTTAGTACATGGTGGAAGTATTAATTTGGATTTGTTGATGAAAGGCGTGATGAAAGAACATCAAATGCAAATGAGCTTATATGCATGGGTGACAAGTGTCTGTCAGGTTCGATTTGAAGAAGCTTCTCCAAACCCAGCACTGTTCCACAACACACTGGTGGCCACTCCGGTAGGCTGCACTCTTTGATACAGGTAATCCTGTAACGCAACAAATTACTTTTTAATGGCAATAATCCTGTAACGTAACAAGTTACAGGACAACAAGTTTTAAAAGTAACGTTACCCAACACTGGTTTCTAGACATACTTGACTTATTCCTTTAGGCTCCTAGATGGACCGCCATCGAACTCTGTTTTGGGCAGTTTTCTTCAGCTGGGCCCACGATAGTCCGGTTGTCTTTGCCTCACTCTCGACTGATCTTCTCCAGGTCTTTTGGCCTCCCCACTTTTCTTTTGCCCTGTGGATTCCAATCCAGTGCCTGCCTAGTGATGTTGTCAGTTGGCTTTCGGAGGGTGTGTCCAATCCACCCCCACTTCCTCTTCTTCACATCCTGGCTGATGGCGTTTTGGTTGGTTCTCTCCCACAGGCTGGCGTTTGATATTTTATATTCTGGTCTCTACTCTCTAGACTGAAGACTAAAGGCCACCAGGGCCCCTGGACCTGCCAGAGATCAGGCTAGCAAGTTCAATGTTCTCTTTTAAATCACTTCTTAAAACACCCTTTTATATACTTGCTTTTACTACCTGATAAGTCTGTTTTGAGTTTTGACTTTGTGAAGCACTCTGTATCTCTGTTCTAAAAAGTACTATTGGTCGTTGTCGTCTTCTTCTTCTTCCTATTATTATTACCGGTGTCCCTGAAATCACCGGTACTTATTTAAGGGAATACTATTCAAAGAGAGAGGACGAGTTGTTCTGTCAGATTTGTTAATTAGTCAAGACGTGTCATTTTAATTTGTAAAAAAAAATATATATTTCTTTTCAGCAATACTTTTCAAATCAATGCTAATGCAATTCAAAGAGGGAAGAAGATTTTTGCGCCCCCTCACCCCATAAAAAAAGAAAAGTAAAAAGAAAACCTGCCATAAATAATCCATGTCCAGGCACTCAAGTTAGGTTTGAAATATGTAAAAGGCCTTTAATTAAATGGCTAGAATAATCATAAAAAATACACAAATGAGTGTTGGCTCGTGGTGTCTTCAGGGTTTGAATTAATCATCATTGTTTTGAAATGTCTAGCTGAAAATACACGTGGGAGGAAACAGTGTTTTACGAGCAAAATTGTCCATGTCCATTTTTAAGGAGTCAGGGGTCTGCAGGCTACTTGGTCCTTTTTCCCCCTGTACACCAAATGTTTTCGCTGAAAATAGCCGATCTACAATCTAACGACACGTTGTGACACATCATGTCAGATCTGATCTGCTAATTTCTGGGAATGTCTTTCATCTAATGTTCACCTATTTAGAACGAGCGACCACCCTGCCCCGTCCATTGAGGCGCTATCTTGGGAGGTTTTCAGCTATTACTTTCAATGGTCATCACGTTCTCTCTCTCTTCTCATCACGATTATGCTCAGAAAAGAGATGCTAGGGTTCATGTAAAGAAAACAGCAAATTTGTGGTAATTATTCCTAAATCTAGCAAATTGCGATCTGCTTTGGAAAATGGTCAACAGTCATGTCAAGTGTATTGTCTATTAGGGCTGGGCAATGAACCGAAAATGTACCAAAACCCGATATTTAGAAACAACAGACTTAATCTTGCTACTGTAGGTTAATCCAATAATTGAGAAGCAGAGATATTTTTTTTATTTTATCAACAAATCAACACGAAAAACTCCTAATAGATTTTTTTTTATAATTGACTAACCCTGATTAGTCTGATTAACCACCTAAGCCCTGTGTTATACTTTGTTGTACAATTGTGGCGTGCAAAAATAAAGAAAATAGCTCAATATCTACAAGCTCACAGTGTATCGCGATGTGATACGTTGTGAGCTAGATCGGCTATTTTCACTCTAAGTTTTTTTTTTTCACGGTATTTGTTCATTAATCGTAATCGAGACAAAAGTTTGAAATAATCGTGATATAGGCCTACGGTAGATTAAAAATCATATCGATGCCCAGCCCTATACTGTCTACTGTGAGTCATAATCATTGGATTAAACATGCCTGACCACTGTTGTTGTGATCCTTTGTATGCTCTATTATACAGTACATAAACACTTTTGTTCAGTGGTTCCCAACCTGTGGGTCGGGGGGCCCACTGGTGGGCTTTGAGGATATTGCAAGTGGGCCCCCACATAATTGGTAAAACACTTAAGATTTTAACGATAATATAACATTCATATAAAAATATACATAATTACAACCTTGAAAATTAAGAGTTTTCATTGTGATGCCAATACATAGGAACTCAAATTAATACTCTGCTACTTCCATTGAACCAAGCTGGAACTTAAAGCTGCACTATGTAATTTTCCTCTTCTACCGCGGATTTGAACCTGGTTTCCTGTGCTGAAAGTGTTGAAACTTTTACCATTGAGCTAATAAGCAAAAAAATAATGAGCAAGCGCTCAGGGGATAAATTGAATCTTAAACTTCAGGTCAAAATTCGTGTCAGATCCTGTGTCTAGGTGAGACATGACATTTGACACCATCTAAATGTCTCAATAGAAGACAAAATACAACCACCCAAGTTATATGTACACATTGACTGCCAGAGTTTATTCATAATGTACTCACCCCTGTGCCAGCGATTTTCGTGTTTTTCGTGTAATTTTTCATTCAAATAGTTTGTCTGGCTGCGGTTTTAAACACACGACAGATCGACCAGCAGAGAGCAGCAGATCGACCTCTTTATCACTCACTCACTCACTCGCTCGACCCCCCCCAAACAGGCTCAAACAGTCCATACGTCATAATCGGATGTGACGTTCTCGCCGATCGCCGATCGAGCTTCAGACCGTTGGAATACACGACGACGATAACTGTTCGTCATCCAGACTAAAGAAAATAGAACTAGAGCTCTCCGTTTGTTTTTTTACACCGTGTGTTTTTCCCTATTCTGGCCTAAAATGCCTAAAAAAGGCCTTCCGAGAACCGGAAACGGAATCTGCGTCATGAATCCGGAACTCGGTGAGTGTGAAGTAAACAGAAAGCGAAACTGATGATGAAAAATTCACAGAACAGCGCGATCACAGATTAAACAATGAAAAGACAAAAGAACGCATATATGCGATCTTTTGAATTTTGGCAATCAAGCGATGGATTTGAAAGAACGCATATATGCGATCTAGGCAATCAATGTGATTAACATTAACATTTGCAGATATAAATTATCACATTATAAAATATACATTAACCACTTTAGCCCTATTTTATACGTAGGCTATTTGAAAATAGCCGATCTACAAGCTCACAACGCGTTGCGATGCGACACGTTGTGAGCTTGTGAACAGAGTACTTCTACATTGCAGTATTGATACTTTTACTTAAGTAAAACATTTGAGTTATTTTTCCACCACTGAGTGCCGGTTTATTGGAATGAATGATCATTAAAATAAACATGATCTGAAAATGAAAACAATCATCTGACCACTTGGCCGTGAATGCCTTTCAGATTGTCAAGTGGGCCCTGATCCAGAAAATGTTGGGAACCGCTGATCTCTGATACATAAAAACACTTTTAGTTTATCAAGCGCTTATCACAGACAGGGCTAATATGAATCGGGATAAAGTGCTTGGATCTTTGCTTCAAAGAAATGTGAAATGTTATGCGAGTTTGACTGTGATTGAATTTTATATTCTAAAGAGAAGTTGGAGCTCTTTCATCAAGCGACTTCATCTTTTGGTTAATTTCTTTTTTTGTATTTTGTATGATCTTGAGGCAGGTTTTTAGAAACACTATTCGTACAGAGATTGTCTTTTATGTGGATGTGGAAACGAGCCCGTTTCTAATATTACAGATATCTACATAACAAATCATGGTGACATGCAGTATGATTAAATTGTGATGATATAGTATATGATACAGTGAAAATGTATTTTGCTATGATGGCCTTTTATTTGCAAAGATTGTCTGTTTGATTATTTTATGTTGTGATTACCTTGACAAGAATTTTGAAAAAAAATATCTGAAAAATCGATGAGATTATTTTTGTCTATTTTATATTTATCAGAGAGTACAGAAATACTAACATGACAATAAAAGGCAAAGTGCAGTACATGTCTGTCAAAAGCTATTTCAGCAATGAAATAATGATAAGATCATTTTCCACAGTGTTTTATATGGACATTTGTAACTACAGAAAGTCATATTTTCAACCCCTTTACATGAAGCATCAAGATCTTATATTCATTGATACATCAGGTCCCCCACATATTATGTGGGGGGGACAAAACTACCAAATAATGTATCAGACTTAACAATAAAGTTCTAACTTGATTCGCTGTGAACTCTTAATTGCAACAGTTAATTAAGTTTATAGTAATTAACCACTTGAACCCCAGCATGCCTATTCTGGGGTAAACATTAGCCAAAAATAGCAGATCTACAAGCTCACAACGTACCACATTGTGGCGTGTTGTGAGCCTATAGATCAGCTATTTTTGGCGAAGAGATTTGATATTGACAGACCCTCAACTGAAAAGATTTTGTGCCAGGGACAGCCTTAAGAGAAGATTTGTGTTGTTAAACATTTTCAAAAGTATTCAAAAATCATATATTCAGATATATAGTTTGAAAATAGCAGATCTACCCCATCAAACTGGGGTCCAGGGACTCCTGGGGGTCCCTGGACCCCAGTTTGAGAACCACTGCTTCATTCAAGGATTCAAGGCTGGCTGTGTGGACTCAACAGTGGCAGTATATTCTCATAAAAATAAAATCTCTAATACCGTCTATCAGAGTGAGGCCTCTTCTCCAGGCATGGTTGCCAGAATAATAAAATGTTGGCATTGTACATTTCTGGACACCACGTATACACAGTATGTTGAATCTTGATATTTCGGAACCAAAAACAATTTCATATCGATATTTTCCTTTCGCATACCATGTTCACGATGATGGAACAGGGACCCAACCATATAGTTCTCTCAATGCGGTCCACGTTCAAAATAGCCCCAACTCTAATACACGAAGGACTTTGCCAGCAGGCTGATCACCTGGGGGGATGTAGTCAATGGCATCGGTCCGAATGTGGTTAATTAATTGAAGGCTCTATCAGTGGTTCTCAAAGTGGGGTTCCGGGGATCCCCAGGGGGTCCTTAAGGGTATCCCAGGGGGTCCCCATGGCTAAATTATTGATAGTCAGGAACCACATGGACCCTTACAGATCTGTAACTCTTACGGGTCCATTTGGTTCCACCAACACCCACGGCACGCGACCAGTCAAACATTTAACCACCGATGCATGCAATATGACACTGTAATAACATAACCAACCTCTCGTCCTTTCCCCTGACACACAGGCGGAACAGGATATTCTGGAGAGGGAACTAATGTTCATCCACCTGTCACGTTTGACTAAGCGTAGGGACATTCACACATTACCCAGAGTTCCTTTCACCAACCTGACCCAATGGGGGCCAGGCCAAATGACATCTCACAGCACATACTACAAACCCTAGTAAAGCGGTCAGGACACCCTAACAAAACAGGCCGTTTTGGTTTCACAGCATCCAAGGTTACCCCTGGCCAAATAAAGTTCTTAAAGCCCTAAGGCTGAGGCTAGATATTATCATAAAACCAGTTGACAAAGGGGGCCAAATTGTCATACAGGACAAACTTAATTACATCTCAGAGGCACACAGACAGCTGAACAACCTCGTTTACTACAGGCCCTCAGAGTCCCCAACAGGAGATGCCGGTAAGACAGTTAATAACCCAATTGGCAAAAGTGTCCTGGCTGCCAAATGGAAAGATTTCCTGTGGGGTCCAGACTGTTCTATCTGCTCCCGAATTAGTAGCGTTCTTAGACACAGTATAGCCTTTTTAACAGATGTGTTGCTTCACCATAGCCTACGTCATTGTATGTAATTGAAGCCTGGATTAAGGTCATCTGCACATCATGTATATACTTTTTTTCTGTTTTTGTGTTACGCTGATGTTACACCTCTGGCTTTTTCTTATCTAAATGTTTTATAATTGTGGGATCGCTAAGGTGTTATCTTCACTATTTCTTTCTTTCTTTCTTATTCCCCCCATTTTTTGGCCCCTAACTAGTCCTTCATACTTTTAGCTACAAACTCCGTTCCAATGGTGCTGACTATGTTGCTGACTACGTTAATGACTATGGTGCTGACTACATTAATGGCTATGCAGTGCTGATGCATAATGTGCATATAATAATAACATAATGTGCGTTGTTTTCAACTATGACTTTTTTTTTTCATGGTTTTCGACGGCATTCTATCGCATGATATGTTTGTGGTTTTCGACGACATGCTATATAGCATGATATTTACACTTCATGTAGATCTGCTATCTGGTGGGGGGGGGGGACTACTGGAGCATGAGACCCCTGACCGTTGTTGCCTTGATCTGAGAGAAATTGACAGATCTAACACCTTTAGCGTGACATTTACCAAACATTGTAGTAGTCAATCGCACTGTGAACAATGTCAATCAAGTTCACCGTGTTTCTTTGAAGACACAAGCTCACAAACTAGCTGGAGCTGAATGCCAGAGAGGAGTGAGACACTGCTTCACAGAACAGGTCATAAGGGAACCTTATTCCCTGCATAACGAAGACGGGCGTCCTGAAGGATGAAAACCAGCCCTGGACAATAACCAAGTACCATTTACTCAAGTAGGCTACGTACTTTTAATTTCAATCTACTCCACAACATCTCAGAAGCAAATCTTCGCTGTCGGGCAGAAACCTCTTACCATCTTTACATGGTATTCTATTTCCATTTCTGATAGCAGCAAGCTACTGTATATGTTACAGGGAAATTGGCATTCCAGGGAAAAAGGAGCGCTTGTTTTTACCACCCACCCAGGCAATTCTGTATAACCAACACTAGAGGGCAATGAATGCAAGCCAAACGCATGCACATGCGTGTGTGCGTGTGCATGCGCACACATGCACACGCACACATGTGTGTCGTCGTGGACACTGGAAAGTAACCATAGACTGTAACCCATGAAAAGATCTATTCTCCCCCTATCGGTTCACAACTCGGACGGCGCTGATTCGACTAGCAGACCATCGGCCGGTCGGCGAGGGCGTGCCTCCACGCGTGTTCAGCGTTCCCCTAGCGTAGCTTCCTGGTTGCTATGTGGGGGGGAACAACAAAAGCCAGGTCGGCCTCGCATCAAAGCCCCGCCTCGCGCCTCCTCCTCCTCCTCCTCCTCGCGCCGCCTCGTATCAAAGCCCCGCTTCGCGCCTCCTCCACCTCCTCCTACTACTCCTCCTCCTCCTCCTCCTCGCGCCGCCTCGTATCAAAGCCCCGCCTCGCGCCTCCTCCTCCTCCTCCTCGCGAGCGTAAAAAACCCTGTCTCGAAAAGCCCCGCCTCGCGCCGAAGCCCCGCACTTAAAAGCGAGCGCTCCTCTTTCAATTTCCCTGGAATGCCAGTTTCCCTGTGACATAATATGCTTTGATTCTTTTTTATTTATATTAGCACAAATTTGCGCGACTGTAAAGACGAAACGGATCATTTTCAGCGCTTCCGTCGCTCCAGACTGTATGACGGAAGCATTTGGAAATTGTGGGAGGCAACAGTCTGGCTCGAGAGACTGTTCCCCAAAAGGAGGCAAAACATGGCTTCAGTTTTGTGATGTCATTGAATCTATACAGCGGACCCATTGATTGACAAATTCAGTAATCCCAGTAATTAGTCATTTTAGTGCTATGACTTCTAAATACAAATGACTCCCTTGGATGTTCCTCCTATGAAGGCATGTATTGCTGCAGCAATAACGAGGCAGTCGTCATATTGAAACAATACAGTGCGCTGCTGGAGCTCCATAAATCTCTGAGGACGTGGAGGAAATCCTGCCTTATCCCATTAAGGCCGTTTCCACAAATGTTCGGGAGCAAGGCCTAAATGTATTTGGCCGCACACCCCCCATCTCAAAATATTTTCCCCCAGAAGAAAATATATACAGTATATATAATTTCATAATGTTATTTTCTTTCTTATAAAATAGCAGATCTACAAGCTCATATATAGCGCTGCCCGAAGTGACACGCTATGAGCTTTTATACTTGGCTAATAGCCAAGTATAAAATAGTATATACTGTACAGTATAGCTACAATCTAAAATTCATGCTTTCCTGGATTGAATGGATTAAGAGGCTGATTATCCCTTCAGCAGGGAGTCTGCACAGTTAGCGGTGGCAATGTACACACAGCCAGGTGAAGGGTCACATTCGCTCTGCAGTCCTGCCACAGCTTATGTGTTATTTTCTTTCTTTCTTTCTTTTAATTGGCCCTTTGAGACCTTGTGCCTGACTTTCAGTTGAATCAGTCCAATGAGCTCATGCTCACATTTGGAAATCCCCAACTGCGTTTCTTTTTCTCAAATGTTACGCGAAGCTAGCTCGGCCAATTAGTTAAGCCGACGGAGGCTCTCAATGGGCTGAAGACTTGCCCAAATTTGGTGTCATTCGTTATAGATACATCATAGACATAGACGACTGACGTCATATGAAGTCCAAGATTCAAATTGGAGCCATGCCGCCATTCTCATGTGGATCCTGAGATACCCACGACTCCATTTTTACATGACGCCGTGGCCCTTTTCCACTAAGGAAGGAAACCCTTCCATAAGCTGAAACGTTTCAGAACCTAGTATAACTATTATAACCAGAACCACCACCACCCGTGATAGGTAGGCCTATGTCACTAAAGAAAATCTACAAGCTCACAATGCGTCTCAGTGCGAGGCGTTGAGCTTGCAGATCGGCTATTTCTGCTATTTTTGAAAAGTTTTTGAAAAGCATAACTTCCGTTTTTGAAAAGCATAACTTGAGTTCTGGGTTGCTGGGTTGCCCAGAACTCAGAGTTAGCGCCTCCCCGGGGCCCAAATTAAGTTCTGAGAAATGTACGGTATGTGAACAAATCCACAAGCTGGGAAATACGTTATATATGCACGGTTCGCCAAGGAACAGAGCTATAACTTGCCATGGGTGCAGCAGGGCTGCAGCAGATGAACCCACAATCCTTAGAAAAAAGTATCTTCACAAGAAATGCATCAATACTGAATCTCGACGCAATCAAATATTGATGGTAATGGTGTATGTAAAGCGATGACGCAAATTCAATGGAGCGTGTGTCTCATGAAAGACAATTCTTTCATTTCAAGGGTCCGTGGATTCGGTTCCCCGTTGGAATATTATTACAAACGTACTGTATCATTACTAACATCTTTCATGCATCCATAGCATTCATATTCGCATGACAAAAGAGAACATACAGAACACCTGGGAACTGGCATTTAAATGAATCCTATCATTCTGCTGTGAGGAGGGCCTGTGCAAATATTACATATTTAAGTTATGTCATATTTAAATAGGACATTGTCACAATATCATATTTAAAAATGACATAACCACATAACATAACCAGTGTTGCCAGATTGTGCGAGAGAAATAAGCAACCAGAACTATGAAAACTAGCTCAAAAGAAGCAACTATGCCACATGGGTGCGTGCATACACATACAAACAGCTATTTGAAAAAGGCCGATCTACAATGCAAGCTCACAACACGTTGGATGTAACGCATTATGAGCTTGTAGATCTGCTATTTATTTTTTTTAATCTTGAAAAAAAAAAGGAATATTTTTTAAATACACAAATCTGGTACAGGGGTCCCTGGCACAAAATATTTTCAGATATATTCATTTGGGGGTCCTAGACATGAAAATGTATGAGAGCCACTGATTTAAAAACAACATTTGGAAGCAAGCCAGGCAATTTTTGGAGTTATGGATAAAAGGCAATTTGCTTCAGTACACTGAATACAAATCATCAGGACACAAAAAATCAATAACAAAATGAAGGCTAAGTAGAGATTATTTGGCCATTTCACAGGACATTTAGTTTGGAGAGGAAGTGACTTTGACAATTAACTTCCAGTGGTTGCCAAGTATAAAGCGCAATACATTTCCAATGTATAACATGAGAAACATAATTCTTAAACATACAAGACGTGTTGTCAAAAATCTTTTGATAGAGGGGCGCTGTTGTACAGCCTAGGATGTAGACGCGTTTCTCGCAAGCTCCGCAAGGTCTTTTAAATATTTTATTTAAAATCTGTCATAACTATAGTGGGATTCAACAAACAACAACGTTACATCTATTCATTCATTTGGACATAAATGAGTCGCAATGTTGAAGCCGGAATGAACTGAGACACCAGAAGCAAGTCTGCAAAAACTCAGCGTGTGGCTAAGGCTAATGCTAACAACATGGAAGCTGCTTCATCTTCACAGGCTAAGTCCACAACCCCAGACAGGGTGGAGGATTCAGTTGACACGCTTACTCCGAAAATACTAACTGAAACACTGAATTCACTCAGGGACTCTGTCTTTGCTAAAATTGAGTCAGCCAACAAAGATCTGCATGCTGAAATTAAGTCTGTAAAACACGAGCTGGCCACCTCGGTTGCCGGCTTGCAGGCCACGTTAGCTTCGCATGATGGCCGCCTCGTAGGATTGGAAAAATCGGCTACTTTCACCGGGGATACTGTTACAGAACTTCAGCTCACGGTGGACCGGCTTAAAGAGGATATGCAAAGTTTACGAGACAAATGTGAGCAGCAAGAAAGTCGCAGTAGACGCCAAAATTTGCGCCTAGTGGGGGTGGAGGAGGGGGTGGAGAAGGGGCAACCCACGGAGTTTGTCTCCGAACTTTTGAAAGAACTATTTCAACTTTCTGAAGCCCCCCTACTGGACCGAGCTCACAGGTCGTTACGACCCAAACCGGCACCGGGAGATCCGCCTCATATGTTCATTATGAGGGTGCACTACACTCGGGTCCGTGACGATATGTTACGCAAGGCTACCCAAGGAGGATCCCTCATGTACCGGGGAAAGAAGCTGTCACTATGGCCTGACTACACCGACGCCGTGAGGAAGAAGAGGGCTGCTTTTGGAGACGTACGCACGAAGGTTAAGGCGATCAACGGAGCCGTCGCCAGGCTCTACTTCCCCGCCACCCTCCGGGTCACCCTCCCGGGGGCCACTGAACGTTCCTTCACCGATGCTTTGCGAGCAATGGAGTGCGTAAACCGATGGACACCCCTGGCACCCAACACCGAAACAACAGAGTGATCCACTGCTATGAAGGAGTTAAGTTTGGTTGTTCTGACCCACACGCATAACTAATCTTGCTCGTTTGGACATAATGACTTTTACTTTAATTTTGGTAATCTTTGGATATGCACAGCCTTAAATAACACTTCAATTTCAATGTTTGGTACTGATTGTTGACTGTGCTACTTATACTACTATTCAGTTTGTTCCTTGTTGGGGGAGGGGGGGGTGTTTTTATTTTATTTACTGTTTACTGTCTGAAACTTGCGATTCATGTTCACATTTTTTAATTATTTTATTTATATTTTTTCGACCGTTTGATTGTCTGTAACGTTCTGGCTTGACGTGCAGCTGGAGCTATTATGGCTAATGCTATACCTTTACGCACGGGCTCTGTATATTACGCCCAATAGTGGCTGTTAGTGCAGGATGTACATGCGGATATGGCTCGTTTCCCTTTCCTGTTACACGCGTTGATTTCCGGTTCCGGTTTGATGGGCGGAACCAATAGTTAACTGTTTCCGGTTTACTGTTGCCGGTTCGCTGTTTCCGGTTAGCCGGTTTACTGTTTCCGGTTTACTGTTTCCTGTTTGTTGTTTCCGGTTTACTATTTCCGGTTTACTATTTCCGGTTTACATTATTTTTATTTCTTTTCATTTTTCGCCCATTCTCACTAAAAAGAGCAGATTGAGCAGTTGAATGCTTTAACACATTATAGGATTGACTTCCCACACCAATGTACAATAGTTTAATTGGTCTTAGTTAGTTTTTCCCTCTATTCTTTTTTTATTTCCTGTAATGCTGTTGCTACTGTGTTTTCTTTCTGAAGACTGCCATGAAGCTCTTGACTACATAACTGTGTTGGCTCCGTTGCCCGTCTTTTAGTTTGTTGTTTTCCCCATTTGTTTTTGTTTTTTTCCACTTTCAGGAGAAAAATTAGCCCACTTTACTGGCAGATTGCTATATTTTTGTAATACAGGCCATGGCTTGCTTTTTGTTGCGTTTTTGTTAGCTTGACAGCTAGATAGCAACAATGGGATATGCGATCTCGAGGGGTTTAGTAGATCAGCATAGGTTTTTTAGGCTCCGTTTTTGTCATGTGGTTTTTAAGCAGGGACTGTTAACTCTCTTATTCTACACGTTTTCACATTGGACAGGGACCTTTTCAGTCATTTATTCATCTATATCAGACCTTGATGGCTGACACTTTAAATGCAGGGCATCTTCGCTTTATAAGTTGGAACATTAGAGGAATTCATAACCCAGTAAAGCGCAGTAGGGTCTTTGCACATCTAAAATCTTTGGGCTCAGATGTAATGTTTTTACAAGAGACCCATTTACGTTCAAGTGAACATGCAAAGTTAAAAAAAAGCTTGGATAGGACAAATTTTCTGTTCTAAGAACGAAAATAGGACACGGGGCACAGCTATTCTGATTAGAAAGGGTCTTCCATTTGTCCCGCAACAGACTGTAGCTGACTCTAGAGGGAGATATGTGATAGTGATGGGTACCCTCTATGGCACTAGTGTGGCATTAGCCAATATATATGGACCAAATTGGGACGACCCAGTCTTTTTCACTAACTTCATAGCAACACTCCCCGACCTCAACAATTACCAACTATATTGGGGGGGGGACTTTAATCTTGTTTTGGGACCACAACAGGATAGATCAAATCCCAGACCAAATAGTAAGATCTCAAAAGCTGGTGCTGTTATTCAGTCATTCATAGAAGCATATGCACTCTTTGACCCATGGAGAAGAGACAACCCAACTGTTAGACAATACTCGTTTTTTTCACCCGTACATCACTCATACAGTAGGATTGATTTCTTTCTGTTGGATAGTAGGAGTCTTTCTCTAGTAAAAGACAGCCAATACAATAGCATTGTCATATCTGACCATAGTCCGGTACAATTGGACATTAATTTTCCGGAATGTGTCAGACCTCAAGGTACTTGGCGCTTTGATCCTTTGATGCTGTCTAGAGATTCATTTAAGGAATTAATTTCTCAACAGATTGATTATTTTTTGGAAATTAACCAGACACCAGATATGTCACTATCTACAGTCTGGGAAGCTCTTAAATGTTATCTCCGGGGTCAGATCATATCCTACACGGCACACGAGAGAAAGAAGCATAAACAGCGCCTGTGTGACCTGTCTAATAGTATAGCAGAGGTGGACCGTTTATATGCCGACTCTCCAACACCCAAACTCTATAAAGAAAAACTACTACTGAAAGCAGAATATGATAATCTCTCTATCAAACGAACAGAGCAGTTGTTTTTCAAATCAAGACAGAAATGTTATGAACATGGAGAGAGAGCTGGTAAACTCCTGGCCCACCAGATAAGACAAGCAGCAGCCACCAGTGCCATTCCCGAGATCAGTATGTTAGCAGGGGAGAGAACCACTAACCCAATAGAAATAAATGATCAATTTAAGCAATACTATACAACCCTTTATACATCAGAACCACCCACTGACCCATCTGATGTCCAGGCCTTCCTAGGCGGCTTAACTCTGCCAGAGATTACTCCTGAGGACCGAAAGCAGATAGATAGAGGGATTTCGACGGGCGAAGTCTTACAAGCAATTAAATCCATGCAGAGCGGCAAGGCACCGGGGCCAGATGGCTTTTCAATTGAAATCTATAAAGAATTTGCTGCTAAACTGTCTCCGATTCTCAGCCAACTGTATAAGGAAATATTTGAGCGATGCCAACTACCTCAAACTATGACACAAGCCATAATATCAGTATTGCTTAAAAAAGACAAAGACCCCCTGCTGTGCGGTTCGTACCGCCCAATAAGCCTATTGAATTGTGACTACAAAATTCTTACCAAAATACTAGCCACTCGTCTCGAAGCTGTAATTCCAACTATTATCAATCCGGACCAAATCGGCTTTATACCAGGCAGACAGTCGTTTTATAATATGCGCCGCCTGTTCAATGTTTTATATACACCTCCCTCTGGAGGTCAGACAGAGGTCGTGGTCTCGCTGGACGCGGCCAAGGCATTCGACAGGGTAGAATGGCAGTACCTATTTACGGTCCTGGAGAGATTTGGTTTCGGTCCATCATTCTTAACTTGGGTCAAAATAATATGTGACTCACCTGTGTCTGCAGTACGAACCAATAATAACATCTCTGGCTACTTTCCGCTTCATAGGTCCTGCAGGCAGGGTTGTGGTCTCTCCCCCTATCTGTTTGACTTAGTAATTGAGCCTCTTGCCATAGCTATCCGGGCAGAGGATGGCATTGGTGGCATCTCCAGAGGAGGTAAAGTTCATAAGGTGTCGCTGTATGCAGATGACTTACTCCTGTACGTATCCAACCCAACGGATTTGATACCAAAAGTACTGCTCACTCTGGACAATTTTAGTCACCTGTCGGGCTATAAGCTGAACTATTCAAAGAGTTTGCTTTTTCCAATTACCCATAAAGATGGAGATTACTCCAGTTTCCCATTCAAACTTGAACTTAAAGCTTTCACTTATTTAGGAGTGAAAGTCACCCATACAATGGGGGAATTATATAATTATAATTTTAATTGAACGAACAACACAAGACTTCAAAAAATGGTCAACACTACCGATTTCATTAGCTGGGCGCATTAATATAGTTAAAATGACGGTTTTACCTAGGTTTCTCTATCTCTTTCAAATGATTCCTATATTCATATCAAAAATATCATTTAAACAAATAGATAGGTTAATCTCATCTTTTATTTGGAATAATTCGAACCCTAGGATGAAAAAAATGTACTTAGAGGTTCCTCTTTACCAAACTTTCTATGGTACTATTGGGCTGCAAATATTGTAAAATGTTTGCATTGGAGATACACATATGAGCATGAACAGGGACCTGACTGGGTTCATATGGAGTTGCTGTCCAATCCTTTGCCAATACTCACCTCACCATTACCATTTGGCCGTAACATACAACTTACAAATCCTGTGGTTAAAGCCTCACTTAAAATATGGTTACAGTTCCGAAAACATTTTGGCTTAAAGCAACCTAGCAGATTTTTCCCAGTGACAAATAATCCTCTATTTCCCCCATCCGTGATAGACAATGCGTTTCAATATTGGCACAGGAATGGATTGGTGTTTTTCTGTGATCTCTTCCCAGACGAGACATTCATTCCTTTTGAAACACTCAATGCAGATCATAATATACCCAGATCCCATTTCTTTAGGTTTCTTCAAATCCGCAGTTTTACCCAGAAAATGTTTTCCTCATACCCGTACATGCCACCCAGAAATCAACTGGATGTCATTTTGGAATTTGATCCCTTCGCAAAAAACGTGTGTCTGTGATATATGCTTTGATACGGGACCTAAAACCAGTAACTTGGGACAGAGTGAGAACTGCCTGGGAGAGGGATCTGGGTGTAGAGCTTCCTGAGGAGGTGTGGCAGGACAGTCTACTACGTATTCACACTTCTTCAATGTGTATACGCCATGGTTTAATTCAATTTAAGGTACTACACCGACTTCATTATTCAGGGGAGAAGCTGGCCAGACTCTTTAACATACCAGAACCAGGCTGCCCGAGGTGCAGCCAGACCCCAGCTTCACTGGGCCATATGTTCTGGACGTGCCCCTCCCTCAATACCTACTGGAGACGAATATTTGAAGTATTCTCCCATATGTGTGGAAAAGCAGTAACTCCCTCTTTCCACACGGCCATTTTTGGCATAACTCCCCCTAACTGTACAGTCACATCTCCACAAGCAAACGCTTTGGCATTTGCCTCCTTATTAGCTCGTAGACTGATTCTCTTAAATTGGAAGTCCGATAAAGCACCCTCTTTCTCGCAATGGCTAAAAGAAGTCTTGTCTTTCCTACCTCTTGAGAAACTCAGATATAGAGTGTGTAGAGCCCGCAACAACTTTATTCTAGCTTGGAGTCCCTTTGTTGATTTTGTTGAAGACTTTTCCTTTAATTAAAACTGTTCGTTTAGTTATTATTATTATTTTTGTACATTTTTATCTGTGTCCGACTTGTGATGTGAGAAACTGTCCCTGTTATATAAAATGAGGAGAGGTATCTCTGTCTAGAATTGTGAAAATTATGTTTTGATTGTAATCTTTGTCCCACTGCTTTGTTTTGTTTTTTGCTTTTTCTTTGGAGCCTAAGGGGGGAGGGGGGAGGGGGGGGGTTGTATGTGTGTTTATGTAGTCTTGTATGTTATATCAACACGATCTCTATTTTGTATAAAATGCTATACATTTGTACGTGTATATACGTGTATGTAACATAAAAACTGTAAAATAAAGTTGTAAAAAAATATATATATCTTTTGATAAATAAAAAAATCTAAATTTTTCAAAAGAATTTCATGAATAAAAAGAAATCTATGACATTCCACAGATTTATTTTTATTTTTAGAAGTAGTCAAAATAGCCGATCTACAAACTTGTGAGCTTGTAGATCGGCTACTTTCACTACTTTTGCTTGACACTCTTGATATGATGAAGTAGGGCATTAAATCACGAAAAAAACATAAAAGGTTGACATTTTGAGAAACAAGGTTTCTGCCCGACATGGACGATATGTAAGCACAGTCATTTATTTGTCTGTTTCAGTGCACAGGAGAGTGGCTGATAGAGCACAGTAACGTCATTCCCATGTTCTCATGAATGTGTTTCCTACATGAACACCATCCTCATTCCCAGTGGTGGAAGAAGTACCCCATCTCCACAATGTAGAAATCCTCTGTTACAAGTAAAAGCACTGAATTCCAAATTTGACTTGAAACATAAACGTATAAAAGTATACTTGGCATAAAAACTTAAAGCAGCACTATGTGCTTTAACTTTTATTAAATGAATAAAATGTAATTGTGTCCAATCTGTATGGTAGAGTATGATAATACAATATAACTTATACAATTGGGGTGGTTGTATTTAGTCTCCCTGCTCTTCTATTGAGACATTTAAATCGTGTCAAAGGTCATGCCTCACCTAGACACAGGATCTGACAAGTTTGACCTGAAGGTCAAGATTCCATTTATCCCCTGAGCAAGCAGGCAGGCTCTATTGGCTCAATGGTAAACATTTCAGCACTTGCGCAGGAAACCGGTTTCAAATCCGGGGTAGAAGAAGAAAGTTACATTTTGCAGCTTAAAGTAAAAGTAGCATTTCCAGAATGCACTCACATTTTTCTAAATGTGTAAATAATGTTTTGAATCTACATGCTCACAAGCTTGTAGATTACCTAATTTTGAATAGGGTTTAAGTGGTTATTGTATGTCTTGTATTAATAATCTCTAAATATTGCAAAGTAACTAAAAGCTGTCAAACAATAGTTGTGGAGTAATAAGTACAATACTTGTCTCTGAAGTAAAAAAAAGAAGGTTTTGTTGAAATACTCAAGTAAAGTAAAAGTACCTAAAATTTGCACTGAGTACATTTACTCAAGTACTTCCATACGGTACTTGAGTAAATGTACAGGTCCCCCTCCAGCCACTGCTCATTCCAGGTCCAGGAGGGATCCTCCTATGTTCCACACATTAGCATACCAGATATAGGATATCCTGGCCTACGGGGAGCGATATGGTAATCTAACCATGACTCATTCTGAAGGAGATTAAGCACAAATCCCGAACGGAGGCAGGAGGAAACTCCTCATAATACCTTTCCATCACCATTGCTCAATTGCAGGCTCAGACCTGGAGGGAAAGGGAGTCATCATTTCCTTTTAAAACCCTAAACCTCAACAAAAAAAAATGACGTTTTTATTATTTCACTCCTCAAGCCAGAGCAAATATTTATATGCCCTGTGGAATGTTTGATCACAGTGTTCTAAATCTCACTTTGATCGTATGAATGCATCACGTTAAGGAAGATTTTCCCCCCTTTGAATCCGTTGAGTGAGTGACCCCTGATATCAAAGTCATTTAGATAGCATACCTGTTTTAAAACCTTGGTTTGGGATTTTCTTCCTTACTTGCTCCAAGCACTCATTAGTTCGGATGAGTTCATACTCACACCATCCATCAGGTGGGTCTCATAACTTCTGTTACTTGTAACAGAAGTTATGATGGATGGGGAAAATAGTGAGTTAGAATGGGCTTCTGGCTCATCCAGCCAAATGATCCTCCACATTGTGTGAACATCAGACAGCATTGGAACAACATCGGGGGAAAGTTCGACACCAAAAGATCAAAAGGGACCGCGTTGCTTTCATCCACTTTTCAACCTGGCATTCCTATTTTAGCCAGGCTATAATTGACCGAAACAGTAAAAAATATTCAAAATGTTTTCTTTTTTTTAAATATATGTTTTTACATTAGCAACATAAGGCAATCTACGAGCTCACAGTGTGTCACAGCGCAAGCTTGTAGATCAACACATTTTACTATTCATCGCATGAGATTGAGAAGTATAGTGTGTGTGTGTGTGTGTGCGCGCGCGCTCGCGTGCGTGCGCAGTATGTGGGGTGGGGGTCTCAGGTTTTGTCAGATGTAAGATGGGGGGACGTCAAGGTAAAATGGTTGGGAACCACTGGTGCAGTATAGAGCATGGGTCTTCAACAAGGGGTCCGGGACCCCTCGGGGGTCCTCAGAGTTACTACAGGGGGGCCGCCAAATCAGACCAAGTACGGAGCCAAAATGTCAAATGTACTATCATCTACTACTATCATATTGAGGGTTCAAGTGCTTAAATGAATGAAAATATACATTAACATATTAATAGAAAAGATATGGCACTGATGACAGCCAATGAAGCTCTATGAATTCTATGGAAAACGTTTAGTCTGCAACCCAATAGTAAACAATGTAGTGGGGGGGGGGGCCTCCCTGCTTCATCTTTCTCTAAGCTAAGGGGTCCTTGCCCTGAAAAATATTGAAGACCCCTGTAGAGCATTAAAATGTAATCCTGATGCATTCTCTATATTGTACTGTACATCACACTCCGGGAGCTGAGACACTAAGCACATACATACACTTACACTGCCCTTTTCATTTAGTCCATGACAAGTGACACTACACTGTATATCAGAGCTGTCTTTTTCCCCTCAGGCAGTTCTGATGTTTTTTTAAGAGCTAACTAACAGTACATTAATCTAGCTTTAAAAGTGACAGCGCCACATAAACTCAGGCGACACCTGATCGATGTTAATTTAATTACAGAATAATCCCCCCCCCCCCCCACAGGCCATAACTTGATTAACAGCACTTTAGCGAAAATTCATAAACATGAACTCTCTTTAAGGCCGTCCAGAGGTGGTAATTTTCCTCGCAGATCGATTTGGATCGTAACCTTTCAGTTTTTTTGCCGCGGGCTCCTCAGACACCTGTTAAGATTCCACTTAACACACGGCAGTCTGCACACTTCAGTTCATCACTGTCGACTAATTACATTTCCACCGGCCGGGCGGCAAGATATCAGGAGAGACCAAGCAAGAATATCTTCCAGCAGCGCTGTAAAGTAACTACCTGTTAACAACTTAAACCCCAGCATCTGTATTGTGGGGAAAGCTTTTTGACGAAAACTAGCCGATCTACAAGCTCAACGCCACATGTTGTGAGCTTGTCGATCGGCTAGTTTCAGAAAAATACACTGGTATAGAGCCCTGAGGTACTCCGGTCACACCATATAGGGTTTAAGTGGTTAAATACATTTACTCAGTTACTGTACTTATGTAATATTGTTTAGATGCTTTTGCTTTACTTTACATTTATCAATGCTTTATGCTTCTACTCCACTATGTCTCAGAGACAAATTTGTACTTTTTACTCCACTACAATTATTTGAAAACTTTAAATGACAAGTTACTTTGTAGATACATAACTTAACCAATTAAGCCCTATTTTATACTTTGTCTCTGCAAAAATAGCAGATCTACAAGCTCACAATGTGACGCATTTTGAGCTTGTAGATAGGCTAGTTTCAATAGTAATAGTGATTTTGTCCAAACTGTATGGTAGAGTATGTTAATACGTTATAACTTATACAATTGGGGTGCTTGTATTTTGTCTCCCTGCTCTTCTATTGAGACATTAAGATGGTGTCAAAGGTCATGTCTCACCTAGACACAGGATCTGACACGAATTTTGACCTGATGGTCAAGATATAGATTCAATTTATCCCCTGAGCAAGCAGGTCGGCTCTATTGGCCGCAGACTCACTCCCAATCTTACGCCGTACTCTGAAGATTCAGACTCCACCTTAGCCCTAGCCTTGACGACCACGCAGTCATTAGTTAAAATGTAATTTAGATAGCATGTTCTGTAGACAGATGCCAGGTTCATTTGTTGACCTTTTATTTATTTATTATTATACTGTTTAGACTGATTATAGGTTCTTGGTTTACCTATGATCCTCGATTACTATTTCCATGCATTTGATGTATTACCTCGTGTTTACCTTGATTACTGTAAATCGCTCTGGATTAAGAGCGTCTGCTAAATGCCTAGATTGTAAATTGTAAAAATGTCAGCACTTGCTTGGGAAACCGGGTTCAAATCTGGGGTAGAAGAGAAAAGTTACACAGTGCAGCTTTAATCCATTAAGACCGGGAACGCATCTGTCATTTTAAGATTTCTTTGGCTATTCAAAAATAGCAGATACACAAGTTCATATTGTGGCATCGAGTGCTGCGCTACGAGCTTGTAGATCTGAAAAAAAAAAAAAATCCTTGTGGAAAATGTGTGCAAATCTTTGAATATATAATAATATATGTTTTAAAGTGAACATTTTTAACTCCGATCTGTGCTTCTGAGGGTCCCTAGTACAACATATTTTGAGATGGGTGTCCGGGGCCAAATACATATAATTTTGAGAGTCCTTGACATGGAAAAGTTGGAGCACCACTGATATAGCAACATACTGTTAGGATTTAGAAATAATTTTTTGATAATTGGCCGCGGACCCCCATCTCAAAATGTTTTGTTCCAGGGACCCCCATGAAGCAAAGACTTCAGCTACAAATGTTCGCTTTAAAAATATAAAGATTTTTCAAAAATAGCAGATCTACAAGCTCATAGCGCGACACTCGGTGCCGCGCTATGAGCTTGTAGATCTGCTATTTTTGAATAGCCAAAGAAATCTAAAGTGACACAGATGCGTTCCGGGATTGAATGGGTTAAGTAAAAAAATAAGTTGGAGTACTTCTTCCACCATTGATCATCACACAGGACTCCTTTGAAGAGCAGGTGTATGGGTTTAACTCCCAGACAGATATATAGAGGAATAGGACAGATGAATGGCCAGACGGAGCATGTTTTTATGGCCAAGCTGTCTAGAACACGGTTTCTATCTATGTACAGTGTATCGTCTCTGTCCAGTTGAAACCTCATATATCCAAAACTGTTACTTTTCAGGATTAAAAAAAAAAAACTGCAAAAGTAGCAGATCTACAAGCTCGAAACGCGTCGCTTCGCGCCGCGTTTCGAACTTGTAGATCTGCTACTTTTGATGCTTCTGTGCGACGCTGTAGTATGATCAAGCAGGGCGTTGATTTACGAAAAAACACTAAAAGTTAAGATATGGAGATAAGAGGTTTCTTCCTGACAGCAACGATATATGTATCTAGATGTCTCCCATCACGTATGGCCATTTTCCACTACAACACTGGCTCTCAAACATTTTCATGTCAAGGACCCCCAAATTGATATAATTTATATTTGGCCACGGACCCCCATCTGAAAACATTTTGTGCCACTGTGCCAGACCCCCAGAAGAACATATTTTGTGTAAAGAAATATATATATATTCCAAACTTTTCATATATTTTTTAAGATCTTGTAAAACAATGCTTAAGTGGTTAATTGATATGTTGATAAAATAAAATAAAAATATAATTAACGGAATAATAGAAAATAATACAGAAGCCACTTTATCATTAAATTCCATGTCTGTCGTGTTTTTCTTCAAAATGTAAATACAGTAAAACACTCCAGGTGAGTATACTGTAGGAAAAAAAGGCACTCACATCCAACCAAGCTAAAATGCTGATCCGAAAATGTAAGAGAAATGGAAAAATAAAGCTTGCACACTGATCAACCCCCTTCAGTAAGGTGATAATGATAGGGTGAAATAAAGTATCACATTACAGAAGGCAGTTTCTCAGCATGCAAACTTTATTTTTTCCCTTTTTTAGTGAAACACTCCAGGCCCCATAATAAGCTCATACATACAGTATTAAACCTCTACCACCTGCCAATGTCAGGGCCAGTGACAGTTGCCAACAGAGACTGTCTATATTCAAATCTCTGCACCTTAAACAATGAAATGAATGAATGAATGTCACATCCATCTATTAATTCAGGAAACCTGTGTCTGTATGTCCGGGGCATAACTGGAGCGCCGCCCAAAGCTAACGGCCTCAAACTTGGCCCATATGACCCATTACCAGGGGTGAGCAATGACACGTGACCAGTGATGGAAGAAGCACTCACATGTTTTACTTAAGTAAAAGTATCAATACCCTATTGTAGAAATAGTCTGTTACAAGTAAAAGTCCTGTATCCCAAATTGACTTGAGTAAAAGTACGAAAGTATTGGCATCAAAAAAAAAAGTTAAAGTGTCATTTTGCTGAATGTGCCATTTTACATGTTTTCAAATGTATAAAATGTATTAAAATCGACAAAGTAACTATAGTAACTAAAGTGGTCAAATAGTTGTAATGGAGTAAAAGTACAATATCTGCCTCTGATGCAGTGGAGTAGAAGTAAAAGCATTGAAAATTGGAAATACTGAAGTAAAATAGTAGACTGGTACAGTAGTACAGTACAGTAGTGCATCAAATGATAATTATCTCTCAGTCACTGGATATTCTAGTTGTTAATTTCTGATTAGAGTTTCAGTTCAGGACGATAGTGTGTGTGAGAGCTGAAGCTAAAGGAAAAATATCATGATCTGTTTCCAGTTCCATTAGTCATCATTAGCTTAGATAACAAGCTCTTCCTTGAGTCTGTTCTGTGGTGCATTCAAGGGTGATTTAAAATGACAATTTAATTTAGGCATTTACTGTAGCAGTACACAATCTTATCTAGAGTGGCTTACACTAAGCAAGGTAATCACATAAATACTGTATATTTGAGATTAATATGAAAGTATTTCTTTGTTTGTGTGTGTGCTACACAGAAACCTAAAACCTAGAAACCATAGAAACCTATGTGATATTTGCCTATTGATATTACGCCCTCAGAATTTGTATACTCTTCAGTGGTGTAAAGTAACTAAGTGCATTTACTCAAGTTCTGTACGTCAGTACAATTTTGAGGTCATTTTACTTCTACTCCACTACATCTCAGAGGCAAATATTGAACTTTTACTCCACTACAATAATTTGAATATTTAGTTACTAGTTACTTTGTAGATTTTGATTATTATTACAAAACATACATTAACCTGTTCAGACCTATATACATTTCGGAAATTTGAAAATAGCCGATCCACAAGCTCACCATGCTTGCACAAAGCTTGTAGATCGGCTATTTTCAAAAGATTTGCATACCATTGAAAACTTGTGAAATGGGACATGGTACTTTAAGTACATTTTGATACCATTACTTTTGTACTGTTACTCAAGTACATTTTGAGTATTTCTACACTTTAGTATTGATACTTTACTTAAGTAAAACATGTGAATCCTTTTTCCACCACTGATACTCTTACAAAGCAGAATAATCTGTCTGCTCACAGTAGTGGTGCATACATCACCACCACAAGATGGCGCCTGAAGCTAACTGCAGTGAAGTCAACAGAGGCCTCCCAGATGATGGGATCAAAGTGGCTTTCAAAGACATGTGTCACTGATACAGAGGAAGAACAACATGAAAGACTGTCATGTCCCAAATGGACCCTAAACCTACACTGGTACTTTTTCCATGACAAGGCCCAAATATATATACGCAGAAGTATAAGCTCACACCGTTGTTTTCAAAATGTCAATGCATATTGGGTTAAACAGATTTTGATGCTATATTAAATAATTTAGCTGGGGACCCCCTGGAACGCCCTCAAGGACCCCTGGGGTTCCCGGACCCCACTTTGAGAACAACTGCCTTATCCACAAGTTTCCAGCGGAGAGTGGGCGTCAGTTCCGCTTGTAGGCTAAACATATGAGGTGCTTCCGCCGGATATGTCCCCCACCAGGCCTGTGCATAGGGCCTGTACCCCAGTAAATGCCCACGGAAACAGGTGGATACAATGTCAATGATGAAGGCAATTAGTTAGAATTTCACTTTGCTGTTTCACTCTATGGTACAAATGCTTAGGCTACAATATACAAATAAATCAATGTTGAAAGGAGTCATTGTGAGCTCTAATCAGATGACAGAAGTCTTACCTGCTGATATCAGGCGGCTATCAGTGTTTTTCACAATTTAATTGTGTTTATTGTTTAAGAAACTAGGTTCTTCACTTGCCTACAAAAAGGAGACAGGTGCGTAGGACTAAACACTGTATGTCAGTGGTTCTCAAACTTTTTAATTTCAAGGACCCCCAGTTTGGTATGCATTAGGCCATGGACCCCCATAGCTCTCAGAGTTACAGACATGTAAGGGTCCATTTGGTTCCCAACTGTCCATCATTTAGCTGGAACACCCTCAAGGACCCCTCTGGGTCCCCAGACCACTAATTTTGTTTGACACACACGGTTCTAAGACCTTTGACCGACGGCGGTCATCGAACTGAAACGTATGTCTTCAAATAAATATTTTAAAATATGATCTTTTGTGTCACAGCACATATTTGAGCACAAATTTGTCCATTGCAAGTACAGTATGCATCCAAACTATTTGGAGCAGAATACAAGTAGGTAGGTGTCTTATTGTCGGTATCAGCCGATAACACGGGAGTCTGTCCCCGTTGCAATGTGCCAGACCCATGGGAGATGGATTAATGAGGTGGAGTGCCACACCTATCAGCTCACAGTACTTACCACACAACTTCCCGCACCAAGCCGTGCTACTCATATAAACCGAGTTGGCGTTTCCCAGGATCGAAGCCATGACCAGTCCAAAGGCTAGAGCTCTACCGACTGAGCTACATGGACACAAAATCTAGGGCTGAGGGTGCCATATAATAGGCCTTTTTCCCACATAGAGAAGTGCGGTTACGAGTGCGATTGTGGCGCGGTGGAGATCGGTTCCAAATGGGCTTCCACGTTGGCCCGGTCTGGCACAGCACGTTCTGGTCTAAACCGTGGCTGGCTAACCGTGATGGCCTCCTGGTTGTGTGACCTCTGTGTGTGTCTCTCTCTCTGTCTCTCTGTCTCTCTGTCTCCCTCTTTCTCAAAACAACCGGTCATGGCAGATGGCCGCCTACCTACTAGAGCCAGGTTTTCTTTGAGAATTCTTCCCATTAAACACTTAGACTTAGTAAATTGGACCCGAGTTGGCTCTTTACTTGGACCGCTTTTTTCCCCTCCACGCCAGCTCACAAACAACGCGCTTGTAGAGCTTGTAGATCTGCTATTTTGGTTAATGTTCCCCTCGGCATATGGATACTGGGGTTCAAATGGTTAAAGGGGGATTATCTAGGAAGTGTCATGAGATCATCTTTGTTTTGACTTGGCACTATATAAATGAAACTGACTTGACTACAGACAGTGTTTGAGAGTCTGTTTCAGCGATGTTGACAGTTACCAAGCAGAAGCTCATTGTGTCTCTCCCTACTGCAGCGGTTCTCAAAGTAGGTCACTTTAAACTTATGTTATGCTTTGGCTATATTGGGGCTATATTATGTCCACCTTGACATGGAAATCTTTGAGAAGCACTGACTCAGAAGACATGGGGTGAGGTAAGATGGTGACACTTTGTAGGCTAGCAGTGCATGGTAGGCCTACATGGTACAAACACAGCACTACGAGCCATTAATCAATCAAAATTAGTTACCATCAAAATCCTTTCAACCACATTGGCTATTTGAAGAAAGCAGACCTACAAGCTCACAATGCGTCACATCGCCACATGTTGTGAGCTTGTAGATTTTAAAAAGATTTAGAAAAACCATTGAATCATTTTGAAAATCTTTAACACAAATCTCCAGATGGGGGTCCGCGGCCAAATCCATATCAATTTGGGGGTCCTTGACATGAAAATGTTTGCCTGGTCTAGATAGTGTCATGAAATAGCCTGGGTTGTGACTTGACACTATAAAAATTAAATTGACTCGACTGCAGACCAGACAGTGTTTGGGAGTCTGTTTGTTTCGATGGTATTGATTGTTATCAAACAGCAGCTCATTGTGTCTCCCTACTGAAAATATTGACATTATTTTAGGGTGACCATGATGTCCCGGTTTGGCCCGGATTGTCCCGTTTCAAGCATGGGTGCATGTATCTCTAAAACACTAAAAATGTCCTTGTTTTCACTACAGTTAAAATAATACTTGTTTTGAGTGCTTACATAGATGTTTATCATCTATGTTCTGTTGAAAGGTGCAGTCACTAGGTGTGCTAAGTGCTAACAATAATTGTCCTGATGAAAAGTCTAATTCAAAACATGTCAAAGCAATTGTCAAAAGCAAATTCACATTGTAAAAGCTTGTATAAAGCTTAAAAGAGATTAGATCTGCCATTTTCGTTATTTTGGAAATTGGATTTAAGTGATTTTAGGGCCGGTTTGGTTTTTGAAAACATGGTCACCGCACATTAGTCTATTGACAAGTGACTGCTCCCTCCTGCCTCAACAGTTTTAATCAGAAGTACCCCAGTACTTGAGTCAAAGTATAGATACTCCTGGTCAAAATATTACTCAACTACAAGTTTGTTCCTTCTCTCTCCCAAAGCCACGGATTAAAGTTCTCAGTCTCCACGACTGATTTCAATCATTTGGACTCCATAGAAGCCAGCATGTCTTCTATGGAAGCATGTTGCCCAGCGGAAATAGCCCATCTCAGACGCATTGAGAGCTTGTAGATAGGCTATTTTCGGTTATTATTTTAAGATTAGCGCATTTCAAGCGGTCAAACCATCAATGTGTTCAGAAGCGTCTTCCATAAAAACCTAATGGTCTCGGATATTTCATAAAAGCAAAGGCTAAAGCCTCAGTATGTAGAACAGTAGGAACAATTTGACAAAAACATCATAATTTTACATCTTGTTGGGGGGGGCTATACTTTCACACTGTTTCACAAATCACGCATTAGGACTTGGATGTGAGATTTTGTTTTGCTTTAATCCATGCCCACAAAGCAGACAACAGTGGACAAATTAATGCAACATCTGTACTTGAGTCAAAGTACAGATACTCCCCGGTCAAATATTACTTCAACTACGAAGTTTGTTCCTTCTCTTCTCCCTTCCAAAGCACAGGACAGATCAGTGCTATTTTAGGAGGGCAGTGCCTAAGCAGAGTGTAGATGCAAGTCCATCATCATCTCCTCATTTCCTGCTGCTATTTAAGAACTGCGCCTCTCCAAAATAGGCGTCGGGAATGACCGCAGCAAGGAGCTATCTGGGGATCAGCTTTTTAAAACTAATTCAACCATATTAGGGACGTCTCCACATCTTTTGTTTTGACATATCCGCGTACCTCCGTTCCTCCTCTCCTCTGGCCAGTGGTGTGTGCGCATAGCGTGTGCCATCTGATTTAATGCCCGCGTTCAAGAGTAATTTCAGATGTTTCTTAAGGTTTCCCCCCATAACTATACATTGTACATTTTGAGTGCTTTATAATTTCTATGCTGCACATTGTTATTTTGGAAATGTACTCAAACCCAAATTAAGGTTTAACTGACAGACAGGTCGCACACTGACTCGCGCTCGGCTGAAAACACACACGCACGCACGCACGCACGCACACACACATACAACCCAATAGAGACAGACACACACACACACACACACACACACACACACACACACACACACACACACACACACACACACACACACACACACACACACACACAC
The DNA here is from genome assembly GCF_963280865.1 of Gymnoscopelus braueri. NCBI lineage: Eukaryota > Metazoa > Chordata > Actinopteri > Myctophiformes > Myctophidae > Gymnoscopelus > Gymnoscopelus braueri. The sequence goes on along the minus strand of NC_137619.1, from coordinate 12,778,870 downwards.
ACACACACACACACACACACACGCACACAGTGTTTGCATGCAGTTCCTTGCGCACGTGTTCCTGTGACATCCCGCCCAAAGGTTATATTCTTTGTGAAATGTTGGGTGCGTAGTAAAGTACATGCTCCATGCTGTCTGGCACTCCTAATGAAGGGGTTTGATGGCTGTGTAGTGCTGTGTTTGTACCATGTAGGCCTACCATGCACCGCTCTATAGCAGTCAGCCTACAGTATAGTGTCACCATCCTACTGCTCAGACTTTTTCATGTCAAGGACATGAATAGCGCTGCTGTTGGGCGCTGCTGTTGGGCAGCAACCCAGAAACCTCCTATCTCCATGTTTTAACTTTTTCTGTTTTTTTCGTAAATTAACGCCCTACTTGATACTACAGCGTCACACAAAAAGCACCAAAAGTAGCAGATCTACAAGCTCGAAACACGCCTCAAAAATCAGATGAGACCACAAGGGGAGGTAAATGCAATTTTCCCAGGGGTCATTCACTGCCGACATTTTCCTTTTTCTCCTTTGTATAGTGTTTTGTATTTGTTGATGATGTGTTATTGTGTTCTTTTTTATACTATGTTGATTAAAGGATCTACACCATGATTTTTTTAAATTTTTTATATTCAAAGGCATACTAGGTAACGTTTTCAACAAAACTAAAGTTAAATTGTATATCTTTTGTGAGTGGCAAAAGTTTCACAACACCCACTCCATGAATTTCACCCCCGGAAGCCTTTTATTTATATATTTACTATTGAACGGTGAAGGGGGGGACTTTCCCAGGGAAATGACGTCATCTGGCCGGAAAACGGAGGCGGAAATGCACTGGTTTCCTGTTTGGCCAGGAACTACGCGCTAATAACAAAAAGGAACCTCACGCTGATTTTAAGAGAATGTAGGATTGGAAGATCGAAAAAGAACAGAAAAAGAAAGCACAGCTCATGGTAACTAATGCTCCACTGGCTAAGAGAAACGATCCGTAGATAGTATAAAACAATTAAAAGATCGCTTTTTGAAACGCTTCCGGCTTCCGGTGAAAACGAATGGAATTCTGGGTAATCGAGGACTACGGAAATTGTATGCAGTGACGGTAGTGACCAGCAGAGGTTGCTAAAAATCGTTATTTGTGATTCTGCATTGTACAACTTTAATATCATATTGTTTATGTCCCTCAAACGTTTTTCAAAAGGTTTGAGCCTAAATCAAGCCTCAGATATAGTCATTCCAACTAACTTCTCTCTGGCTTATAAAGCACTTTCACCTGCAATACTACATTGTCCTGTTTGGCATGGGGCGCTATTGAGCCAGTTTGTATGCATGTTATCTCCTGGTTCTGTGTTGGAACTGAAAAAATGGGAGGGATTGTACCGAACGTGACGTCACGTTCGGGTGAAAATCAGTTTGTTTTGTTTTGAGACCAATTTACAGAAAACCCCAGATATGCTGTGAAAGCCTAAGTGTTCAAACTGGGGTATTTTTGGGGATAGAGGAGAGGTAGGGAAATCCAAAAACACACAAAAAAAAAGGAAAAGTTCAAATTCATAGTGTAGTCCCTTTAATTGAATACATAGGACCACAATGGAAACAAGTCCCCGGGACTTTTTTGCAAATGGAACCAAAAGGACCCGTAAGAGAACATTTTCATTCGGCTATAGGGTTAAACTCCTCAGAGTTACAGACCTGTAAGCGTCCATTCTTTCCCCAGCTGTCAATCATCTATAGCTTGGGACCCCCTGGAGCCCCCTCAAGGACCCCAAGGGGGTCCCCGGACTCCACTTTGATTACCACAGGCACGGCACTAGTGTTATTTTAGGACTCCTACAGAGTAAAATCCTTAGCTTACATTTAAGTCTCAGAGTAAAGAAATGTATGCACACACACAAACACACATGCACGCAGGCAAACACACGCACTCGTGCACACGCACGCACGCACGCACGCACACACACACACACACACACACACACACACACACACACACACACACACACACACACACACACACACACACACACACACACACACACACACACACACACACACACACACACACACACACACACACACACTCACAATTTGTCGCTGTCGGGTGGAAACCGAACCTGTAGTTATTATTTAGTCACAAGCTCTTAATACTTTTCATTGGTTCAACATGTCGAAAACCCACAGACAGCCTAAACCCCTTTCAACCTGGGGTGCCTATTTTGAGCATGTCAAGGTGAAAATATTCATCATTTTTCAAATATTTACAACAGAATAGCTAAAGCAGCCGATGGGACGCGTTTTGAGCTTGTATATCGGCTAATGTATTTGTGTTAAAATAAGTGTTAAATAGCTCTATATTCTCATAATACTCAGTAACAAATGTCTCCCTGTCTCTCCAGCTGTTGAACAAACATAAAATACATGTTCAGGTCAGAATACATGTTCAGGTCAGAATATCAATTGTGTATCCAATATAGAGAGAACTCACACGGGATACAGGATAAACAGGTGAAATTGGAAGTGACACGAAGAAATTGAGCAGAAGAAAATTGGAACTGAAACACAAAATTGAAGCTGATAAAACTCTCTCCATCTCCTGATTGGCTGAAATTGGCAACCCATCTGAAAATGTGTTTTCTGTTTATCAAAGAGCTGGAGAGACGGGCAGACTCCTGTTTGCTGCACAAACACTATATATATAACAAAGATACTATCATATAGTGCTTTAACTTCTTTCTTTTTTCTACAAAAAACGTTTTGTTTTAACAAAAAAAGATCACTTAGGCCTAACCCCTTTAAAATAGGGCGTTCATTTAACATAAAAAATACAGACTTGTGTGCATGTGTGTGTGTGTGTGTGTGTGTGCGTGCTGCATAGTACACTGTACAAACCATACATCCATGGTACTACAAACAGCACTAGGAGTCATCAAACCCCTTCATTAGGAGTGCTAGACAGTATGGAGCATGTACTTTACTACGCTACCCAACCTCACGGGTCCATTTGGGTCAATTCCTACACACTGGGGATTATACTGTGTGCGACGTACAAAGAAAAACAAAGTCATGAGTTCACAGAAATAGGCATTCCTCTCATGTCCCTGGTGCTTACAAAGTGCTTACATTGTTGTTGATTTTATAGATGTGCATATGATGAAGCTTTTCTTTAAGACGCTGTTCTTATGTTATTGTGAGTCAGACAACTGCAGTACGTGGCCCAGACATGCACTGGGGGAAAGTAACTAAGTACATTTACTCAAGCGCTGTATTTAAAGCGGCACTACTGTACTACTGTATGTTGTTTATGAATAAAATGTAATTTTGTCCAACCTGCATGGTACTATGTTAATAGAAACTTATACAATTGGGGTGGTTGTATTTTGTCTCCCTGCTCTTCTATTGAGACATTCAGATTGTGCATGTCTCACCTAGACACAGGATCTGACACAAATTTTGACCTGATGGTCAAGATTCAATTCATCCCCTGAGCAAGCAGGCAGGCTCAATGGTAAAAATGTCATTGTCAGCACTTGCACAGGAAACCAGGTTCAGATCCTGGGTAGAAGAGGAAAGTTATTGTGCAGCTTTAATTTTGGGGTTACTGAGAGACCTCTGGGTTTAAGTGGTTATGTTTTTTTAATGATAATTTTGTATTTGTCTTAGAGGAAAGTTTTTCTGGAACCAAAAATGGTTCTACACTATGGCATCACTCTGAAGAAACAGTTGGCACCTTCCTTTTTCTGTGTGTGTGTGTGTGTGTGTGTGTGTGTGTGTGTGTGTGTGTGTGTGTGTGTGTGTGTGTGTGTGTGTGTGTGTGTGTGTGTGTGTGTGTGTGTGTGTGTGTGTGTGTGTGTGTGTGTGTGTGTGTATACCGGAGCAGTAGTGCTTAACATTGTTGTTGATTTCATAAAATGTGCGTATGATGGAGCTTTTCCCCTAAAGACGCTGTTCTTATGTTACTCCGAGTTGCAGACAACTCCAGACATGTCAGCCCCTGCGCGCTTTTCAGCACCCACAGTGTTAATGCATAATGTCAACGCAGTAGGGAGGCCTTGTTAAAAAGCAATTAAGCCAAAATGATTTAAACATTGTGTGGTTTTGGCGTATTGGCCAGCCTCGAGGTACACTGTGTGTTGTTGTCTTAAAATGAAAATTTCACTGTCTGCTCACATCGAAACCGCTATTTGTGTGAGTGTACTCCTAACCACACTTTCCCACAACCCGGCAAGCCGTACCAAACCACAGACGCGCAAGCACATGTATACACACACACACACACACACAAATACGCATGCACGCACGCACGTATGCACACACTCACACGCACACACATTTGAATTACTATACTTGTGAGGACTACATTTTTTTTTGGACGGCATTGAAAAATGCTGAAAATAGCAGAAAAATAGGTAAGTTGCAATATACAAGACATCACCGCAAAATTAAGAATTGAAAAAAGGAAAACTCTGGCCCCAAAACCTAACTAACTAAATGCCTAATCTTAACCACCAACCTGAATATTTCTTTATTTATATATATGTTCTCACAATGTCTATTTCTGAAATTCTACTATACTTGCAGGGACATCTGGTCCTCACAAGTATAGTATTACAAGTACACACACACACACACACACACACACACACACACACACACACACACACACACAGGCACGCACGTGTTTGCACACACACACACACACACACACACACACACACACACACACACACACACACACACACACACACACACACACACACACACACACACACACACACACACACACACACACACACACACACACACACACACACACACACACACACACACGCAGTCTTCACATGCAGAGTAATTGAGGGTTTTGACTAGTTTTCGGTGCATTAAAACAGTAGCTGTTTTAAATCTCCAGGGCTGAGACACTTTGCATTGATGTCTGTGAGAGAAGACTGGTAAAGATGGTGATGTCTGTGAGAGAAGGCTGGTAAAGATGGCTGATTACTCACAGAGGACGTGGCATTCACTTGACTTAGCACACACTTCAAATCCTCACAGTTCATTTTCACTCCGAGAGGCGTACAAATGGAACTAAATGGACCCGGAAGTTGTTTTGTACGCTCTCAGAGTTACAGACCTGTAATTCCTCAAAGACCCCAGGGGGTCCCCACCACAACCCCCAGGTTGGGAAACACTGTGCTGGGGGGGGGGGGGGGGGGGTAAAAATTATCCAAAATAGACTTGGCCCTTAAGGGTCCCATTGGTCTCCATTTGTACACTCTCAGAGTCAACTTAAAACTGACGGCTTTACTGTGCACTTGCTGCAACGTGATTTTATTTCATTGTGAAGCACGTTTTATGACGTCGTCGCTTTATAGGAGTCAGTGTCGTCTAGAAGAGGGAGAAGAAGTCTGTGAGTGTGCCGGTTAGTCTGTGTGTTTGACCCGGAGCTAATCTCGCAAGTCGCTGAACCGATCGTGCGGCCAAATGTCTTGTGCCCAGTGCCAGTAGGCCAAGGAAATAACGCCAGACTTTTTTGCCAAAGTCAATGGCGGTCGGATCGGGCTGAAACCTTGCCCAAATATGGAGTCATGAGACTCAAGAGTGAGGAAATCTGACTTGGGAAAGGACCTCCAGAGGCGGCTGTTCGTAGCTACAGTGGAGTCAGTACTGCTGTATAGGGCCGAGACATGGACCCTCACAGTACAGCAGGAAAAGGCCCCTGGATGGAGTCTACACAAGGATGCTAGAAATGGCACTTGGTGTCACATGGGTAGACCACATCAGAAACATGGACCTCTACGGGGACCTACCACGGGTCACAGATAAGGTCAGAGAGAGCAGGATGAGGCTGGCTGAAGGTAAAGAGGCGCAGCCAAAGAGTTATAATATATCTAGAGGGCTGACTGCCCCGCCCCCAGCTATTCGTTTCAATGAATGTTGGTCAGTGGCGTTTGAAGCACCCGAAAGTCTGCCGGAAGTACTGTACCAATATCGGAGCCAATATCGGAGCCAATAGAGCAGGCCATAGAGTTATGAGCAGGCGCACTAGGGTTTCAAACGGAGCAGTAGCATTTTAAATACAGGAGTGTTGCTATCCGAGATTTGACCACGAGGCAATGGCCGCTTCACTGTTCTAGCGTGGTTCTGGGAGCTTGGGCACACCACCTAATGTATACACACTAATGTGTGGCAGCGGAGCGAACAATACTGCAGAGCTCAAGACCCCATGATGGATCGACAGGAGGGTGTGGAGGGTAGCGGTTCAGGAGTCCCGAGTTGGTGTTGGCTAATGTAATAATAATAAACTTTATTTTATATTCAAAATATGCGCTAGGCCGCACTCTCGCATCGCATTAGCATAAATGACTGACGTCACAAACTGGCCACATGGAAGCCACACAGCTATTAGTCCCTGTCTTGTTTATTATTTCTTTGAATAATTTCAGAAAAAAAAGAAAAAAGAAAGGACTTTCTGTAAACATTGCTTTGCCTTTGGCTCCACGTTTGATATTCAACACATCTGTGTTGACGAGATGGATGATGGGAGACGACCTCAAACGAAACCAGAGAGGTACAAAGTTGTTCGCCCTGTTTTCAAACAGCTCATTCCTTATTCCATGTGATAATTTGCCATTATATACGTGTCTGTGTGTGTGTGTGTGTGTGTGTGTGTGTGTGTGTGTGTGTGTGTGTGTGTGTGTGTGTGTGTGTGTGTGTGTGTGTGTGTGTGTGTGTGTGTGTGTGTGTGTGCGTGTGCGTGAGTGCGCATGTGTGCGTGCGTGCGTCTGTGTGTCTGTGTGTGAGCCTCCAAATAAGTCTACCAGGGTTATGCAAGCAGGCGCCACTTTTAGCTCCGGTGGCCGCTTGCCGTCTTTGCACAAAGAGAGCAGCAGGGCTAAGAAGGCAAACCCATGCAGTCTGAGAGACATTTTAGCTGTTGGCAGATTATTACCTCACACTGCTGTGTGCAAATGTGCTCATCACAGCCAGACTCCTTGGATGTGGTTTGGAATATCTGTGTGGTCCCCCCAGTCCAGAAGACAGACGGGGAGAGAGAGAGGGAGAACGAGACAGAGAGGCAGAGAGAGGAGGGAGGGAAGGAGGGAGGGAGGGAGGGGGGAGACCCCAGGGCTGCTCAGAAGCCCTCAGTTTTTCCATCACCACTGTCGTCGCCACAGTGCTGTCGCCTCATAGTGCTTTACTGCTAGAGCCAAGGGACAGTTATAGAGGCAGATACGAGGCAGGGGGGTGGGGGGGGGGGGGGGGGGTGGTGGAGGGGGAGGGAGAAACAGTCTGAGAGAGAGAGAGAGAGAGTAGAGTGAGAAAGTGATAGATATATGGAGCAGGGAGAGAGAGAGAGAGAGAGAGAGAGAGAGAAAGTAACTTAGTAACTGTGTGGGGAGCCATCAGTCTGGAGTCAACTGGGTGAATTATGAGGCATATGGTTAGGACTGGCGTGGCTAGCTTTTAATGGTGCCGGGCTGGAGTGGAGCGGGGGGGAAGGGGGGTGTGCAGCCGGGTTGAGGTAGGGACTGGTGATGAGGGGTGGGTGGGGGGGGGGCGGGGGGTGGCGTTGAAAATAGCCTTGGTCCAAACCTGCGGTCTCCCCCCCCCCCACCCCAACCCCCCCAGCCAGGCCCAGCTCTCCCCCCCTGCTTGTACGCGTGTGGTGTTTATTTACGAGCCCGTTTAACCACGGCGCGGTCCCTGCGGTGGACTGACACAAAATGACAGCAGCCTAAATGTCTTGCCCTTTAAATCCAGCCTAATAGTCGCTTAGCGCTGCGGAGACAGCCACTGGGATAGGCGCCTGGGGTCTTTTCATAGAGGCCCTTCTGAGTAACACATCAGCTCACACATCTACGGGCCAACGTCCAGGGTCTTATTATTACTACCTGCCTTCCATGGGCCGTGGCGCCACTGATCTGTGTTGGGGGGACGACCACGACACAATGTCACCATGGGAGGAGACACTAGCCACCTATTACAGCCGGCCCGCTGCAACAATGATTTTGGACGTGAATGTCTTTTTAATATCTGTGTCTGTGGCGTCTGGACCAGAGAGTCTGAATGACTGGACCGAGCAAGAGCCCAAAAAGAACATCAATTTAATATGATGTTTTGGGATGTCTGCTCTGCTGCACTCCCCGAAAGAGGCTGAATTCTTAATTCCCAAAACCTACAATTTAATTCCCCTTTTGAAAAGACGGCAGAGAGAGAGAGAGAGAGAGAGAGAGAGAGAGAGAGAGAGAGAGAGCAAGAGCAAGATGCCAACCCATTACTTCTTTCTTTTTTCTGAAATATGTCACTGCAGTCTAGACCAGCAGAGAAAAGGTTAATCCCTAATCCTTTGCCCTGAAGTAACTCTGTGGTAAGTTAATAGCAGATGTGAGTGTTATTGGGCAAATTATAGGCAATATGAGAGCAAACATACACTTCAAGATAAAAACGACCTGCATAAACACACCATTCATAACTGCACGCCATTCTGTGTGGGCTTGCCAGCCAGCAACAATTAGACGCTCTCTGGGAGGAAGAGAAGATTATCATCCAAAACCTGTGTGGTGTTGCTCAATTCACACAGCACACAGAAAAAATGTTTGTTGTCAGTCAGATTGGGCCTGTCAATAATGTGCAAACAGACCATCAGATCTCGGCTTGTGCATGATTTGATAAATGTCATTTTGATCACACCTCTCGGATCTAGGGGAGGAAACGAGCTCAAGGAAGACAAAAAAAGCCACTAATCCTCCTGGAATCCATCTGTGCTAGGGATGGATTCTCCACCTCTCCTGGGCCTGGCTTTTCCGTATGGCAAGGATTCATTGTGGATATCCCTGCCTGGGCTTGGTTGCAGCGTTGCCAGATTTTGCAAGAGAAATAAGCGACCAGGTCTAGGAAAGAGACTATTATAGGCCACATGAGCACTTTAAACCTGTATATCGGCTATTTGAAAATAGCCGATCCACAAACTCACAACGCGTCGCGGTGCAACTCATTGTGAGCTTGCAGATCTGCTGTTTGAAAAAAGAATATTAAGATAAAATGTGAAATATTTGGAAGATATTGAAACATTCTAACTACACAAATCTGATAGGCCTACGGGGCTCCATGGCACAAAACGTTTTTGTATGGGCTTTAGGGACAAATACAACACATTTGAAAAAACACTGGTTTAAATAAAAAATAAATAAAAAAGCAAGCACAAATAAGCAACTACACTTTAGAAACAAGCCCCCCCAAAAAAAACGCAACCAATATTTACAAGCAACTTTACAGGAAAAACAAGCCCAAAGCCGCTTATAATAAGCGCACATGGCAACGCTGCTTGGTTGCTCAACAGCACACACAGCTCACCTCCCTCCCCCCCTCTCTCTCCTGACACAAAAGACTAAACGATTTGAGCAGTCTGCCGACTTCTGTCCTGTGCCAACACGGATCACAGCGCGTTCATCGGGCCATGATGTGTCTGACACTAAATCCCTCTGTGTTCATTTAACTTCTGAGAGTGTTCAAATGTAACCAAATAGACATTAGAGCACCGTCTACACACCAGCTATTCCCAGGGGTGGAAAAAGTACTCAAAGCACTAAAAGTATTAATACCCCAATGTAGAAATACTCTGTTTCAAGTAAAAGTCCGTAGTTCAACATGCACTTGAGTAAAAGTACAAAAGTATTGGTATCAAAGTGTACATAAAGTACCAAAAGTAGAAAGTACTGATATGCAGAATGTCCCATTTCACACGTTTTCAAATGTATAAATTGTGTGAAAGTCCCCTTCTTTCTGAAAATAGCAGATCTACAAGCTCACAGTACAGTACTTGAACAGTACTTGAGTAAGTTCAGTACTTGAGTACTAGCCTGCTGCAACCCTCCTGATTTCGTGTATAAAGGGGCGGGTGTAAAGAGCCGGCGAGAAACTGCGGCTGATCCCATTGGTTCACCGATCTGTCCGTCAACCCCCGCCCCGTTAACACAACATTACGAGCGACGCCCACTGCACTCTGGTTGGTTGGGAAGTGAAACACTTCCTCATACCCAGTACGGGCTATCGTTGGGCCAGGCTTTTATTTTTTAGCAAAACTAAGCAATAAAAGCCTGGAGATCGAGGCTACTTGAGTACAGTAAATGTTACTTTACTCCAATGAGCCTGTACATCTGCTATTTTTGAAAAATCTTGAAAATGTGTGAACATTTGTAATATATTTTGTTCCAGGGACCCCCCAGAAGCAAAGATTTTAGTTAGAAATGTTCGCTTTAAAAAAAAGGTATGTTCAAAGATTTGCACACATTTTCCCGATTTCTTTCAAAAATAGCAGATCTACAAGCTCGTAGCGCAGTACATCCAGACAATCAGAGATCGCCGCCTACCGACACTTGAATGGAAATCTAAATTCAATGTAGGGGCTATAGGGAAAGCAGAGAAAAACGCCACCAACAAACCTACGCCTACTGCTACTGCACAGTGCACACTGATAGCGTTGCATTATGAAGGACCGCCCTAAAGTCTTTGCGTTGGTTCTGCAATGCCGTTACTTTTTAACCACATGAACCCTATCGTCCCTATATACATAGGGTTTAAGTTAAATCTGCAAATAGTTGCCACCCAGTCTTAGCCAACACATTTAAATGAGACGTCACCAGATGTATCGGTAGGCGGAGATTCCTTATCGTCTGGCTATAAGAGACACTAACAGTTGTATTGGAGTCTCCTCCCTGCTCTGAACCTGCTACTCTGCCGGCACACTGTCATCATGAAGGAACACCAACGTTAAGTGGTGGTGGAGGTTCTAATTTGTAGGAGGAACCATGTTTGTCCTTCTTCTGTCATCGCACGCGTTCTCGGTATCACGTCATGAGGAGGAGATGGACGGGCTAGGGTGCAGTCGGTAATAATACGCCATACTGTAAATTCATCATCCTTCATCACACCATGTGACAGTACTGGTTCTCAAAGTGGGTGTTGAGGGGGGAAAAGGAGAGGACCATAATATATTATCTACCAAGTGCTATGTCTTGTGATTGTGAAACAAAATATTGTTGCTGTCAGGCAGCAACCTCTTTTCTAAATGAACACCCTACTTCAGTGGTTTTCAACCTTTTTTTCATGCCAAGGACGCCTAAATGGATCTGTATTTGGCCGCGGACCCCCATCTGAAAATGTTTTGTGCCAGGGAGAAGCAGAGATTTGAGTTAAAAATGTTTGCTTTAAAAAAGATATATTCAAAGATGTGCACACATTTTCAAGATTTTCCAAAAATGGCAGATCATAGCGCGGCACCTAGCGCGGCACTCGGTTAAAATGATTGTGCCGCTATGTTAACTAATTTAGCTGGGGACCCCCTGGTACCCCCCCAAGGACCACTGGTGGTCCCCGGACCACTGGTTGAGAACCACTGCCCCACTTGATCACACTACAGTGTCACACAAAAGCATCAAAAGTAGCAGATAAAGCCTGAAAACGACACAAAGCAATGTGTTTTGACCTTGTAGATCTGCTACTTTTGCTATTTCTTTTATTTGAATCCTGAAAACGAACAGTTTTGGACATACTGTATGAGGTTTCCACCCGACAGAGACGATATATATAACCGTATGCCATTATAAACGACTAAGATTTGCCTGCTGCAGAGGTTATTCATCAAACCCTCTGTGACATGAATACCTTTATTTGGACTGGTAACGTGATGATGACGTTTCTAAACAAACGTGATGAGGTGACGACGTTGTGGCGCCGTTCATATAGAAACATCAGCCATTTAAAAACAAATTTGACAAATTTGGAATAATCTTATGAAGTTTTAACAACTCAAACATCTCTTATGGGGGTCACTGGCCCTAAATCTTTTCAAATAGGGGTGCGTCGTGCGTGGCCAAATAAATTTCAATTAGGATACCCTCCTTGACATGAAAATGTTTGAGAACCACTGATACACAGCATGAGCAGAACTATTCTGAGCTGAATAATAATGTTGTACCAGAGCATGACAGAGTGTAGGCCAACATTCGTTGCTGTTAGCAATTACCAATACTGTGAGCAAAGTGCTAAATGCTGCTACTGTACCTCCCCTGCTGTTCACACCCTCACTGAACAGCCTGACTCCCTGTGCGCGTGTGTGCGTGTGTGTGTGTGTGTATGTGTGTGTGTGTGTGTGTGTGTGTGTGTGTGTGTGTGTGTGTTATGTATTGAGTGTGCGTGCGTACAGTACGTTTATGTGTAATGACTGTGTCTGTTTGTTTTAGGATTAATGGGGCTCTTGGATAGGAGGGAGGCGGTCTAAACCACAGAAGCCAGGGTGTGCGTGTCTGTGAGAGAGAGAGTGTGTGTGCGTGCATGTGTGCGTGCATGCGTGCGTGTGACCGTGTGTGTGTGTGTGTGTGTGTGTGTGTGTGTGTGTGTGTGTGTGTGTGTGTGTGTGTGTGTGTGTGTGTGTGTGTGTGTGTGTGTGTGTGTGTGTGTGCGTGCATGTGTGCGTGCATGTGTGCGTGCGTGCCTGCGTGACTGCCTGACTGGATGCGTGCGTTCATACTTGAATGCATGTGTGTTCCTGTGCAACAGTGTGTGTGTGTGTGTGTGTGTGTGTGTGTGTGTGTGTGTGTGTGTGTGTGTGTGTGTGTGTGTGTGTGTGTGTGTGTGTGTGTGTGTGTGTGTGTGTGTGTGTGTGTGTATGTGCGCACGCCATGCATAAGTGTTAGTATGCGTGTGTATGTGTGTTCTCAGGCCTATTTGGGTACAAACGGAGATCCATTTAACAAGTTCTTTTCAAAAGTATTCAAAATGTGTCAAAATCTTTTGTAAAATAGCCGATCTACAAGCTCACTTGTAGATCGGCTATTTTCAAATAGACGCAGCATAAAATAGGCCTAAGCTTTTGCAGAAAATAGCATCAACAAGCTCAGATTACGAGCTGATCACGTGTTGTGAGCTTGTCGATGGGCTATTTTCTGCGAAAGCTTCCCCGACAATACGGATGCTGGCGTTTAAATGGTTAAGTATACGGTATTTGAGTAAATGTACTTAGTTACTTTACACCACTGAGGACGTCCCCAGTCATCTTAATCCTCCCAGTCTCTAGACTCCTTCCTCTAGCCCTGTTGTTTTCATTCGGCCCTCCACATCCCCAAAAGAGAAAGGCTTGCAATTCTGTATAGTCACAAAAAAAATCTTGCGACGTGCTATATTCCGCCTCCATTCTGCCGCGCACATCCCTCCCTATACGTGCAACGTCATTAACTGGATATAGACGAATCAGACGACAAAAAAAAAAAAAAAAAAACACAACTCCACAACTGAATCGTCCTTAAATTACTTGACCGCCTTTACAATAACACAAAGAACCACATCATTTCTCTTCCCTTAATCTGCCAGTTGCCTGTCCCTTTAATAGCGCTGCTTAATTGTAATGCCTGTGACTGTTTGTTTTGGGATGAAGGGGGGACTCTGGGATAAGAGCAAGGCGGCGGCCCCAGACCACAGCAGCCTAGGCTGGGCAGCTAGCTAGACGGCTTGCAGCTCATCAGCATCGGAGACGGAGGGCGCCTGCCTCATCAAAGACTCTGCATCAACTAAACTGTCCCCCCGCAGATTAGAGCAATGAGTGGCCGAAAAAGCCTCCAGGCACAGGATTTTTTGGATAATCTTAAAAAACCTCACCAAAGCCTTGAAGTAATATGGTGGGAAAATGCGGGGGGAAAAAAACAACTAAACCACAGATTGTGTCAAGAAGGGATAGTTAATGTTAGTCTGTTATGACTTATTCGGAGGCCTCCTCCTTAGATCAGGATTTATTGACATCATCGGTCTAGTTCGGCAATTCCCCAAAAAAACTCAGGGCCCGGCCAGGGCCCACTGGTGGGCCGTGAGGATATGTCAAGTGGGCCCCCAGATAATTGGCAAAACACTAGGATTTTATGTTTATGTTATGATGATGTGTTTTCTTAAATAAATCTTGAAAGATTTGTTTTCATTGTGATACTGATTAATAGGAACTTAACATATTATGTTATAGCTCCATTGATCCAAGCCAGAACACAATCAGAAAAAGCTTAGGAACCAACTGGCTAGTTTAAGAAGAAATGGTTCTTTCTGATAGTCGTTTCGATGCCAATACTTTTGTACTTTTTCACTCAAGTAAAAAAAAGGGGCAGATTCTGCCAATGCTTTTCAATGGGACCGAAGCGTTTTGTTGCCCTTGCATAGCTTTCCGCTCTGTTCCCATTGACAAGCATTGGCAGAATCCACCGCATAGGCAGAATCAATCAGAGTCCATACCCTTACAGAGTATTTCTACATTGTGATATGGCTACTTTTACTTAATCCATTCAATCCGGGAACACATACTGTGACATTTTTTTTTTTATCTATAACCATTTTTTATGCTTTGGGCTATTCAAAAATAGCAGATATACAAGCTGGTAGCTTCGTAGTTCTGCTATTTTTTGCTTTTATCGTGGAAGATTTGTGCAAATCTTTGAATATAATATATTTTTTTAAAGCGAAGATTTGCAACTCAAATCTTTGCTTCTGGGGATTCTACAAATTTCTTCAAACTGTTTTCATGTCAAGGACCACCCAAAATGATATGTATTTGTCCGTGGACCCCCCCCTCCCCCCATCTCAAAATATGTTTGTTCCAGGGACCCCCACAGAAACAAAGATATGAGTTAAAAATGTATATGTATATTCAAAGATTTACACACATTTTCACAATTTCTACTACAAGCTCATGGCGCTATGAGCTTGTAAATCTGCTATTTTTTAATAGCCAAAGAAATCTAAAAGTGACACAGATGCGTTCCCGGACTGAATGGGTTAAGTCAAACAAAACAACAATCAGAATACTTCTTCCACCGCTGGAGCCAGACAGCCAGCCAGCCAGCCAGCCAGACAGCCATGCCATAGGGCCCAGAATGAAAACAGGCAGTGGCTATAGAGTAGAGAGAGAAGAGGGAGAGGAGAGGAGACGAGCCTGAAGAGGAAGCCTCGAGACTGGGGAAGAAGGAGGATTAAGATTACGGGGGAGGTTTCTGTTAAGTGACTGACAGAACAAAGTCAGAGAGGGCAGGGCAGGAGTCTGTGTGGCGGACCAGCACAGGCTTTACTCTTCAATCAGTGAGAGGGAAAATTGCCACTGCTGTCAAAGTAGAGGTGTTTACTGAGAGGACGAACCAGGGGGGGGGGGGGGGGAGAAAGAGACAGAGAGAGAGAGAGAGAGAGAGAGAGAGAGAGAGAGAGAGATTTCTTGAGAGGGAGAGTTATGCAACCTGTATGGTTCCCAGGTGGGTTCCCAGACCCAGCCAGTGGTGGTGGACACACTAGTGACAAAGTACATTTACTTGAGTACTGTCTTTAAGGTATACAGTATATCGTTGCTTGTCGGGCAGAAAGCTCTTCTTTCTATATAACCTTTTGTGTTTTTTTTCGCCCTACTTGATCACACTACAGCGTCACACAAAAGTATCAAAAGTAGCAGATCTGCAAGCTCGAAATACAGTGCAAAGTCACACATTTTGACTATTTTCACTATATCAAAATTATGAAAATGTTAGATTTTTGGGGGGGAAATGTCTACATTTCAGCACAGCAATATTATGATATTAAAAAGAAAATGTACTTCGTAAATTGTACTTTTGAAAACTAAAAAGAAATTATTATTTTTAGAACTTGCGTAATATTTGACCAGTGTCTCCACTTTGACTCGAGTACTGGAGTTGAGTACTTTGTACTCCACCACTGGAAACAAGCTACTGTTAAGCCTGGTATTTGGCCACTAAGAGGGCTACATTTAAGCCTGGTATTTGGCCACTAGGAGGACTATACATAACGGTTTGTACCTTGAACATCTGCGGGCAGAAATTGCAGAGGAGGTGCTGATTGGCCGGGCTGGATGGGATTTCACTCTGATGCCTGTGTTGACATACAAAAAAAACAAATTACTCATTTCTGAATGCGGTTACAATTGGAAATGAAACGGAAATGACAATTTTCTCGAGGAATGCATATCGATGCTGTTCGGGGCAGAAACCCTGTAACTCCATATTTCAACTTTTTATGTTTTTGGGGGGGAATTAATGCCCTACTTCATCATACAAGAGTGTTGCACAAATAGCAGATCTACAAGCTCACAACGTGTCGCGATTTGACGCGTTGTGAGCTTGTAGATCGTCTATTTTCACTATTTTACTGTTTTTAAATGATAATAAAAAAACAGTTTTGGACATACAAGGTTTCCATCTGACAGCGACGATATACAAAGTCCAACTCCTTGGGCAGACACATATGACACACATATGGGCAAGAGAGTTAACCCAGGATCTCTCTCCCTCTCTCTCTCTCTCTCTCTCTCTCTCTCTCTCTCTCTCTCTCACTCTCTCTCTCTCTCTCTCTCTCTCTCTCTCTCTCTCTCTCTCTCTCTCTCTCTCTCTCTCTCTCTCTCTCTCTCTCTCTCTCTCTCTCTCTCTCTCTCTCATCTCTCTCTACTCTCTCTCTCTCTCTCTCTGTCTGGCTGCCCTCCAAAAGAAATGTAAATGCCATTCACCACTTCAGCAATTTACTGTCATTTACAGTAAATTTACAGAGTATAAGTGTAATTGATATTATTCACTTTAGTAAGGAGTAGCCTTAAAGCTCTCAGCTCTGTGTGGTTTGGTAGCATGGTGGTCTGAAGGGGAGATTTATAATGCAGTACGGCTGTGCTGCAGCGCTGCCCACAATGCAGTTTGTGCCAGTCTGGATTTCATTGATCTGTAATGTGATGGAGAGATACAGGCTATACTGTCAGGGCAATGTTTTCCTTGGGATGGTGGATAGGATAGGATGGGACCATGGAGATACCACCAGGCGCGACTGTCGCAATATAAAACCAGTGGTTCTCAAACAAACATTGTAGGACCCCTAAATGTATGTATATTTGGCCGCAGACCCCCCCTATCTGAAAAGATTTTGCAAAGAGCCCATAAGAGAAATGGTTTGCTATGTTGAAGAAATGTTTCAAAATGATTCCAAATTGTTCACAATGTGGCCAGGTTTTTCATATTTTTCAAAAATAGCTGATCTAATAAGCTCACATATCGCATTGGGACACATCGCGAGCTTGTAGATCGCCCAAGGAGCTATAAAATAGGGTTTTAAAGTGGTTAAGCTTGTGACAAAGTGAGTGCTGTCTCATCATTTTATACACTTTCAGTTTCCTATACAGCTGTAGACAGTCAGTCATGAAGTCAACATGGCCAATGCATTTGTTTGTGTTAAACTTTATAATTTGTCTCTGTCGGGTAGAAACCTCATGTCCAAAACTGTTACTTTTCAGGATTCAATTTCAAAAGTAGCAAAAGTAGCAGATCCAAAAGCTCAAAACGTTTCAAGCTTGTGGATCTGCTGCTTGTGATGCTTTTGTGCGACAAGTATGATCAAGTACAGTAGGGCATTCATTTACAAAAGGAAACACATCAGCAGTGAGTTTCTTTTTTGGTATATTTAGTACAGGAGTAAGCATTAATTCATTTGTCAGCTTTTCCTTTTCCATACTCACTCGCCATGCAGGACACACTAGCCCCGGTTACATGGACACTTGCATTCCATTCCGATTTTAGTTTTTTCCTGTTTACATGGGATTTGATCTAATCCGATCTGGTATATACATACACCTGTTTTCAATTGGATTAGCTGTGACGCAAATGATGAAATACACACACACACGCACACACACACACACACACACACACACACACACACACACACACACACAGAAGCCCTGATGTAACATGCACAGCGGATGTCAGCGATGCTCTTTTACTAGTGGGAATATGGAAATTTTAGGAACAGGGAATCTATATTTACGCCTGGCGGCCCATAAGAACATAATAGCCTACATGTCATGGTCCACAGACAAGTGCATTCACGATAATAACAAAAAGGCTGTAGTTAAATAATATTTAGGCTACTTCTAAAATGGCCTATTTTCTTTAATTCCCTTACCGCAGTCCCATTATTATTTATCTGATGAAGGAAATGGGATATTGTGCTGGTGGTTTCTATTGCTATTTATGATGGCAAGGTGGCGTTTTCAAACAGTTACTGGCCAGCTCAATTGCAGACATAGGCCTACCCATGGGTGTGTGGTTGGTTGGTCAAAGATGCACAGGAAAGTAGAGTCCAGTCCAGTCACAGACGCGGTAGAATCATAGAGTTAAACATAATAGGGCACCGGAAATCCCTGGCCATTCACTTGTATGGAGTTGCTCACCCAGCGCATTCTCCCTTTTCACCCCTTCTTCCGGGTTGGGAAATGTGACGGGCGGGGCCTATTTGGGGCCTATATGGGGCGTTTTGCGTCACCTCCATGCTCGCGAGTCGAGTCCATTGGTCGAAACCGTTTTCTCTCGTTCATGTGTCTGGGCCCAGCCGTAATAAGCTGCAGTACCTATGAACGGCCAGCATGTCCAATGCGCTTCACTGCTCCCTCTCGGTTCTGGGGGATTGGGAAGAATCGTAGCACACCCGCACAACTCTCTCTCTCTCCTCTGATTAGTAATAACATAACAGGTGGCCATTGTGACTGCACGCTTGATGCCGTTGTGTGGCCGACCTGGTGTACGTGAACAAAGAAGACAAGGTGCTGTTCTAATGTTCTGTTGTTTTCTTGTTTTTAGCGGTGCCAGCCACTCTACATTTGACTATGTCTGTGTGTCCGTCCGTCCGTATCTTTGCGGACGGCAAAGATACACACACACGCACGCACGCACGCACGCACGCACGCACGCACGCACGCACGCACGCACACACACACACACACACACACACACACACACACACACACACACACACACACACACACACACACACACACACACACACACACACACACACACACACACACACACACACACACACACACACACACACTAAAACGACCGATCTACAATGTGAGTAAAAAGTATTAAAAGTAAATAAAGTGAGTACAAATATTTAAAAGTAAATACCTTGAGTAAAAATACTTCAGAGTACTTAAATTGAGTAAAAATACTTAAAAGTACTCAAAATGAGTAAAAATACTTCAAAGTTGAAAAAAATAGTAAAAATACTTAAAAGATGATAAAAACAGTAAAAATACCTAAAAGTTGTACAAATTAGTAAAAAATACTTTAAAGTTAATAAAGTGATAAAAAATACTTTCAAGTAAATACATTGAGTAACAATACTTAAGAGTACTTAAATTGAGTAAAAATACTCACTAGTACTTCAAATGAGTGAAAAATACTACTACAAATACTCTTTTAGTACCGCCTCAATACCAGTCTGAATGCCAGCGCCCACACATCAAATAGATTTGTACCAACTGAATGACAGCACACACTCATCAAACAGAGTAGGCACCGCTTACTCACACTGGGTGCGATTTTTTTTTTAGCTTTTTGCTTTTTGAATCCCGCTTGTGGGTCTCTGATGTCAAAGTGGAACTCCATCTCTGGGTAATACCAGAGGTGCAAAGTAACTAAGTACATTTGCCACTGTACTGTAGTAAAGTACAAATTTGTATTTCCATTGCATGTCACAGGCAAATATTGTACTTTTTACTCCACAACAGTTATCTGACAGCTTTAGTTACTTAGCAGATTTAGATTATTATTACAAAACATACATTAACCAAACCACTTGAGCCCTATTTTAATACTTTGTCTATTTGAAAATAGCCACGGGGCAGACGGTCGGACCAGAGGGGGGGGGGGGGGGGTATATCTCAACGCCGGCCAGGGAACGCCTTGGGATCCCCCAGTTAGAGTTAGCTAATGTGGTCAGAGAAAAGAGAGGGAAGGCTGGGGTTCTCTACTGGAATTGTTACTTCCCAGACACGACTGTCGGGCAAAAACCTCTTATCTCCATATTTTAACTTTTTTCCCCCGTAAATGAACGCCCTACTTGATCATACTACAGGGTCACACAAAAGCATCAAAAGTAGCAGATCCACAAGCTCAACACGTGGGCGAAGAGACGCATTTCGTAATTTAGATTTTAGACTTTTTTTTATTTGAATCCTGAAAAGGACATATGAGGTTTCCACCCGACAGAGACGATGAGCAGTGGAAGATGGATGGATGGATGGAAAAAATATTTGAAATGTGTCAAATATTTGGGACTTAATTGACTTCTTTGGCCTACTGACAACGTGCACAAGATATTTGGCACTGTTCGGTCAAGTGGTTTGCGGGATTAACCACGGACACACACACACACACACAAAGTCACACGCACACATACTAAGATCTGAATGACTATACTTGTGAGGACATGCCGCATTCTGAGGTTGTAGATCAGCTATTTTCGGTTCACGACACCACCGTGCAACTAAGTACAAATCGGTTAACTCTAACCCTAACCCCTAAACCTAACCTGCGTTCACAGGAAGCATTTTATGAGCGGAGGAGCGCTTTGGATATCGTTGCCGTTAGGCGAAAACCTTTTATCTCCATATTTTTACTTTTTGTATTTTTCCGTAAATGAACGGCCTACTTGATCATACTACAGCGTCACACAAAATCCTCAAAAGTTGCGTTTTGAGCTTGTCGATCTGCTACTTTTGCTATTTTTGAATTTGAATCCTAAAAAGTAACAGTTTTGGACGTATGAGGTTTCCAGCAGACAGAGACGATATCACGTCCATAGAGCTCGCATGCAGTATTTTATTAACACCTGCAACGTTCTAACCGATCAACCACTGCTGTGCTCAAACGTCCTGTCATCTGTGTTATTAGCCCAAATAGCTTAGCTTAGTATGGTTAATAATTCACCATCAGATTGTAAATGAGCGGGTTGTCAGACACAGCCAGGAGGATCAAAAGATCAGCGCTCATCCTACTCCAAAAGTTAAACTATTGTCTGCTTGAAGAAGCGCCCAGGGCACTGCGCCAGAAAACGGCAGACGCCGAGAGTGCTGAAAAGCGTGATTGCTCGGGCCCTGGGAAGAGGAGCGCTCCAGCGTTGTCTGGTGTACCATAGAAATGGCATGGCAGATATACAGTAGGTGCTGGCAGCTCAACAAACTCTTTCTGTCTTTCTGGATAACACCCCTTGTGTGTCCTAGGACTCACTCTCATTATGCTAGGGTGGGATGGCTCAGGGTAGAGGACAAGAGTACAGCAACTTGCAATGAGCCTGGTCTTCAAGATACTCAAGGGTGTCCGTGTACCTGTCAGACTACTTCTAAAGAGTGAGTAAAGCCCAAGGGCACAACACCAGAGGGAGCTCCACTGATCGCATTCTCCCCAAATTCGGCACAAACATGGGGATACCCTTCCTTAAATTGTTTTTTTACACAGGACCACAATGGAAACAAGCCCTCAAGGTTTTTTGTGTTATCCTTTTAGCATTATTGTAAAATTGTACCTCTGTACATTTGCAAACTGTTAATAAAGTATTCAATCAATCAATCAATGTCTAATCCTAACCCCAATCTGAGTCTTTTAAAACGTAAATCTAACTCCCAGATAATCTTTAACCATGAAACATTACCAGGAAAATGGTCCTCATAAATAATGTCTATTTCTCTACTTGTTGAGGACATTTGGCCCTCACGAGACAAGTGTGGTAAAGTGCGCGCGCACACGCACACACACACACGCACACGCACACACACACACACACACACACACACACACACACACACACACACACACACACACACACACACACACACACACACACACTCTTCTAGACGGTCTCGCCCCTAGGGGCCACGCCGTAAAAATTCCATTGGAAAAGTGCTGTGGGAACCTATGGTGGAGGTGAACTTCCGGGTTGGCCTCTGGCCTACAAGAAGACGTCATCCCTGTTAGTTAGCACTCACATTCCCTACAACACACTGCAGGCTCTCTCAGCTAATGAGAGCTCATCACGTTTGGGTTGAGCCAAAATATTCCCTCAACGGGTGAATTAACTCTTGTTGGAGAGGTTCAACTTTATGGTGCAGTCGCCACCATCTGACCATAGACATCTTGGCTGAGTGCGTGGCTTTGTGTTGTTGTGTCATTCATTCCTTCACGCCATGTGTGAGAAGCGTTTGTGTGACGTTGGCGGAGTAGAGTAGCGTGACCATACTATATTTTCCAAAACCCAAAACAGGGACCCTTAATCGCTGCTCCGCACTTATCCAATGTCATTTTGACTATGCATGCACCTCCTGGTACTCTAGCACCACAAATGCACTAAAATTGCACAAAAAAATGCACCAAAACTACAGACCTCTCAAAACAAACTAGTCAGACTACTACTAGACCTCACACCGTGGACTCACCTAACCGCTGCTCATTATGCTATGGTGGGATGGCTCAGGGTAGAGCACAGAGGACAGCAACTTGCAATGGGCCTGGTCTACAAGATACTCAAGGGACCAGTGCCCATGTACCCGTCAGACTACTTCCAAAGAGTGAGTAACGTCCACGGGCACAACAACATTCCCCCCAGATTGGGCACAAACATGGGGATGAATTCATTCTACTGTTATGCCACCAACATGTGGAATGCTCTACCACCAGGCATCAAAAAGTGTGACTGACTCCCTACAATCCTTCAAAACCGCCATTAACCCATTGAGACCTGAAGCCGATTCTACATGTCTCCTAAATCTCAACAGTATTCTGAAAAACGTATGTTTCTATATCAGTGGTTCTCAATCTTTTTCATGTCAAGGACCCCCAAAATTATATGTATTTGGCCGCGGTCCCCCATCAAAATATGTTGTTCCAGGGACCCCCCAGAAGCAAATATTTGAGTTAAAAACTGTTCGCAAAAATATATATATTCAAAGATTTGCACACATTTTCACGATTTTTAAAAAATAGCAGATCTACAAGCTCGTAGCGCGGCACTCGGTGCCGCGCTATGAGCTTGTATATCTGCTATTTTTGAATAGCCCAAAGTGTAAAATAATACTTTTTTAGCTCAAATCTAAAAATGACACAGTTCCAGGTCTTAATGGGTTAAAGAGAACCTGTCCGCAATTTGCAACTTGTGGAGTAGTATTGTGTAGTATTGTGTGTCTTTATTTCTTGATGAATTGAAAACACAGGACCGCAATGGAAACAAGCCCTCAGGACTTGTTGTGTTATGCTTTTAGCATTTTTGCAAATGTTTGCAAACTGTTTGCAAACTGTTAATAAAGTATTCAATCAATCTGTTTCAAAAATAGCTAAAATAGCCGATCTACAAGCTCACAACGTGTCGCATTGTGATGTGTAAGCTTGTTGATTTGATAGTTTTGCTTTGTTTGGAAATTTCTTTTGAATTTATTTACAATCATCTTCTTTTTTTCACCTGGTGTTTTTATTACAATTTTTGCACATAGCATACAGTGACTGCAACCTTTCAACAGAACAGAACATGATAAACATCTATGTAAGCACTTAAAACCATGTATTCATATTTTAATTGTGGTGAAAACCGGGACAATTTGGAAGTGAATGTTGAAAACCGGGGACTTTTTAGTGTTTGAGAGATACAGTATTTGTCAGGACTCAGACACCCAGCTGGAACCAAATGGACCTAAATGGAACCAAATGGACCCAGGTACATTTGTACACTCTCAGAGTTACAGACCCGTAAGGGTGATGTCATCAATATGTCCTACCTGCTGATTCAAAGGAAGGGTAAGTGATATGTTTTGGTTTTGGTGTAGACTAGAGGGGGGAAAAAACAGACCAAGTACAGAGAGAAGGAGCTAAATGAGGTTACATGTCATCCAACATAGACTGATGATAGTGCTGTCAAAGCCTATGAGGCTATCTATGAAATCTATGGAAAAGTTTAATCTGCAACACAATGTTATACAAAATGTGATGGGGGGGGGGGACGTGCTTCATCTCCCTCTCAGCTAAGGGGTCCTTGCCCTGAAAAACGTTGAAGACCCCTGCTCCATGGTTTGTTCTAAAAATCATATCCCTACCCCATTTGATGCATTCAGTCAAGGCTTCCAGACAAAGCTCATCCATTTAGTGTTGCAGTTAAAGTGGATCTTACTTTTTAATGGCTTTAAAATTTGACATCTTCATAAATCAGCGTAATCATACGGTTGTGGTACACCAAGGCCTTGTTTGTGTTTTTGTCACTGCCATCGTGCACATATGGCCAGTGACATGCCTGCATATATCAGCGAGCGCCACCACTCTCAACAGCAGAGGTTTGATGTCTCCTTACTGTACATGTCGTTGCTGTCGGGCAGAAACCTTGTATCTACATATTTGAACTTGTTAATGTTTTTCTTCCGTAAGTTAATACCCGACTACTTTGTCAAACAAGAGCGTCGCGGAAAAGTAGAAAAAACAGCCGATCTACAAAGCTGATCAACGAGCCGATCTACAAGCCGATCTTGATTGCTATGTATTGATAAATGTCGGAAAGTGAAAGTGGTTAGAGTAAGTCCATCTGTGGGTTTCGTAAATATTCAAACAATGAAACAAGAGCTTGAGACTAAATGATAACTACATGGGATCCATTGGAAAGCAGGTTATTTTTTCCCATTTACTGAAAAGTAACAGACATACAAGTTTTCCACCCGACAGCGGCGATATGAGAACATATTGCGAAGGGAAGATGCCAGACGTTGTTGAGATGTTTGGCTGTGGTCTTTGACACGAGAAAAAGTTTTATAGAGTGATTATTTCTCATTACTTTTGGAACTAGATTGGAGCTGAAATGTTCCATCCCTTTTGGGAAAGTTATAGGTACCTTCAAGTTAGAGTTCAATTTACCTTTTTTCTCTTTCTCTTTTTTTACCTGTTCTGTAGCTTAATCGATCATGACTGGATACCTTTTTGATAGATTTAGTAGGCCTTTGCATGAATACGTTGAATTATTTTGGATCGGCGAATATTTCAGGATTATCTTCACAGCGAAAAGCCCAAGCGGGGCGTCTTTATTGTAGCAATATAATTGCACATGGTCGAAGCTGAATTTGTTGGATCGTGAAGGCAGCTGGGCACCACATGCCCTCGTATCCCCCGATGCATTGCATTCCATGGCCCATTCAAAGACAAGATACTGCTTCCATCACTCCGCGCGGCCTTCCCATCTCGCTCTCTCCCCTTTTGTCTCGTTTTCCTATCCATAGATATATCACCGCCCGTAGCCGTCACCAGACACTGTATTAAAGTTTAAGTCCTCTTTAACCCATTGAGACCAGAGGCCGATTCTTAAAAATGTCTTCTTACTCCTAGCAGTTCAGTTTCAGTTTTCTGAAAAACTTATTTCTGAAAAACATTGCTTATGTTATCAGTGTAGCTCAAAAGTCCCCCAAAAGTATATGTATTTGGCCGCGGACCTCCATCTCAAAATATTTTGTTCCAGGGACCCCCAGAAGCAAAGATTTGAGTGAAAAATATTCGCTTTAAAATATATAATCCAAGATTTGCACACATTTTCACGATTTTGCAAAAAAAATGCAAATCTACAAGCTCATAGCGCGGCACAAAGTGACACGCTATGAGCTTGTAGATCTGCTATTTTGAATAGCCAAAGTATAATGGTTAAAGTTATCGAAAATTACAACAGATGCTTTCCCGGTCGTAAAGGGTTAAAGGGAGTCATGCCGTCTAAAGTGGAGGCAAACGCAGTTCAGATAGCAGCTGACGTATGCTGGAATGCTTTTGGTCTTATCATGTCACTCGACTTTCGATTCCACCACGCACGGCGAGCGCCATACCTCAGACACACGACAGAGACAGCAGGTCCTGGAACTCAAAGGGTTGTACCGAGATGTGAGACACTCTCTAAATCAACACAGCATTTTTTTATACCCCCCCCCCCCCACACACACACCCACCCCTCCTCATTCTTTCATGGCCGTCCGCCACAGACAACTATGCAACTTCGTGACATCCCATTATTTATTAATGGATTTGAATTGGATCGTTGGTTGGTGTTGTTCGTGATTTATAAATCAGCATGGCACTGTCAGAACTAAAAGTGATGTAGGGCCTATAAATAGCCAGTAAAAAAGAAAAGAAAATGTGATCAGTTGGCGTGGTCAAAGGTTGTTGGGGATTTTCGTTGAATTTATGTATTCAATATTAAAGGGGAGGCAGTATTTCTCCGGTGAATTATTGGACAACCGAGAATAGCTCCACTTGGATGGACTGACGAGGCCCATTTCAGAGCAGAGTGTTGCAGTTATCTCAAGTGCCTCTTGTAACCATCGCCCCGTAAATTCAAAATATCTCAAATTGTTTCTGTTTTCGCCGTACTTGTTTCAAAGAGCCTTCATTTCTCTCTAATTTATGTCTTTAAGCGAGAGTAATCCATGATCTAATTTGAATTGAATGGTCACACAATAATGGTCCCATATTGCAGTGGTTCCCGAGCTGGCGGTCGGGACCAGGGGGGGTCCCCCAGATGATTTGCTTAATGTGCAACATGGTTTTCTCACTCAACAGTAAACAAACCAACACACAGTATAAATATATACAGGGTAACTGCACATTTATGAAGTTACAATTTAATGACTTTTAAGTCCTTTTTAATATCAAATTGGCCAATTCCAAGTGCTTGTCAGGGTGGGGGGTCCCCAGTTCAGATATGATTATTTGGGGGGGGGGGGGGGGGGTCGCAGCCTGAAAAGTTTGGGAACCCTTGCCATATTGGAATTCCAGTGAAAGTGCTTCTAGTTTCATTACCAGTGTGTGGAAATGAAAACATTAAAACCCAGTGGGTGGATACCATTTTAACATCATGGTAATCATCAAATCAACCACTGAAATATGTCTAGCCTTTGCTCTCGTACCCAACGCACAAGTGACACAGGCGACAACAGCAGACTGTGCAACTGTCTGTCTGTCATAGTTTCCAGCAGAGAGTTGTAGTCGAGCTGCGTACGGTGAGCACAAGATCTGGTTGTGATTATTTTAACGGAGACAGTAAATCATGACGCAGCACGAGGCCAATTTGTGGTATGGGCAAAAAACGAAAAAAAGAGACCTGGCCCTAAGTTTATGGAGTTACTGTTAACTAGACAGGACCCATTAACACGTAGTGTAGGCGCGCGTACGTATACGACTGCACGTGTATGTGTGTGTGTGTGTGTGTGTGTGTGTGTGTGTGTGTGTGTGTGTGTGTGTGTGTGTGTGTGTGTGTGTGTGTGTGTGTGTGTGTGTGTGTGTGTGTGTGTGTGTGTGTGTGTCTCTCTTGTGTGGGTTGCCGCTGGCAGAAAATCTGAGAGGAGGAGCAGGCACTAAAAATGGAATAGTCAATTAAAGACCAATTATCCTTTTGTCTTGTGAAGGTGAAAGCTGGGTAGGAAAATTTTAATAATATATGTACTCTATAGCAAAGAAAAATCATCTCATTAGTCACACAAGCCCTTGAAGCAACCATTTAGAAAAACAAATGCCACCCAAGTAATTTTAGTCACCTGTCTGAATTTAGTGCACGTTTATGCAAACATTCCTCTGCTTTGGCTTAACCCATCAAGACCCGAGGCCGATTCTACAAATGCCTTCAAAATCAGTAGTTCTCAAACTTTTTCATGTCAAGGACCCCCAAAATGATATATGGCCGCGGACCCCCATCTGAAAATGCTTTGTGCCAGGGACCGCCAGAAGAGAAGATGTGTGTTAAACATTTCTAAATTATTCCATTTTTGGGCGGTGAAACCGCCCCTATAAGTGAGGTTTGGATATTTGTACAATTATCCTGCGCTGTGATTGGCCAAAATGTACCCCGCCTAACCCTGCACCGTGATTGGCCAATCACAGTCTATTCAGGACTGTGATTGGCCAGTGTCACATGACACATGTGCATAGCCCTATATAAGAAACCATAACTTAAAAAAAAACATAAATTTGTTTTTTTTAAGTTATGGTTTCTTCCATCATAAAGAGTGTTTCAATAAATGTATTTATTTTTTGTACATGATTGGTTGACTCCATTCAGTATTGTGATTAGCTAGCAAGACACCGCCCACTTCACACAGGGTGTGATTTTATTTTCAATAATGTTCAAAAGTAGTAGATGTACAAGTTCGCAGCGTGGCACAAAGTGATGCGTTGTGAGCTTGTAAATCTGCTAAAATCCGTAAAAAATCTAAAATGACACAGATGCTTTCCTGGTGTTATTGGCTTACGAGCAGATAAAATGGAGACAAACCAGTTGGAAACGCAAAAAAAGTTTCCACTCCGGGTTTGGAGGCCCAATGAGTCAGCATCAATAAAACTTTTTAGAGCCATCGCGTCCGCTCTGAGCCAAAGAACATCGCGATACGAACAATGGACAGATAAAGTCGGATCGGCTCACATATCATTTTGCCTGCTGGGATGTCCCAGATGGCCTATTAGGCCCCGCTATAATCTTTGTCTTGTTTGTTTTGGAACCAAAAAGAAAATATCTTTACTGTAAAAACCACAAGTTGTGCGACATGCCCGGAGGACCGGTGTTGTTACACAGAGGAGCAACATGGGGTATTGAGATAACTAATAGGCATTGTAAGGACTCCTTAATTTTTCAAGTCTCCCCCTAAGACACAATGTTTAAAAGAAGAGCACAGTCTGCCCCTTTATAATCTGTGGCTTGTTGAGATGTTTACCCTGGCTTTTGAGTTTTAACCCCTTTGAGTCTGGCTTCTTATGCTCTGGGTCAAATGATTCCTCTTCACAGGCAGTTCTGCGGTGGCTCCACTAATGGCGCTGTAATTTCACGTTTCCCTTTGAAGTTCTACCCCGCCGACCGTTGTGTTACCTGAAAGTCTAGTGTGCTCCTCTCTCTCGCTCTCTCTCTCTCTCTCTCTTTCTCTCTCTCTCTCTCTGAGGTTTTTTTTCCTCTTTTTTTCTCTCTTCTTCTCGGGATGGGGCAGGCTAGCAGCTCCCCTTCTGCTGCTGCAGCCTAATTAAATGTAATTGCTCCATTTTGTAGTGGTGCCCGTGTGGAGAGGGGAAGCCTTGTAATAAGGGAGATTGCGTGAAGGGTCCGAGGATCACAGACGCCAAAGAGGAGCCATGAGGAGACGATCGGAGGAGACGCTAACCCCCCCACCCCACCGTGTTGTCGCCTCCTCTGTCCTGAGCAGACCTAGTCATTACCCCCTCCACTCCTTTGGTTTGGGCTGTCTCTCTCTCCCTCTGTTCCTGTATCCCTCTCTTCTTCACTCTCATCCTTTAAGTCTGTTATTCTCAACCTTTTTTAATTTGAAGGATCCCAGTTTGATATGCATTAGGCCACAGACCTCCATGTAATACAACCTTTTATCTCTGGGACCCGAATCTACACTCTGAGGGTGTACAAATGGAATCAAACGGACCCGTTTGGTTCCTATATATGTCAAGCTGGGGGAACCCCCCTCAAGGACCCCTGGGGGTCCCCAGACCCCACGTTGAGAACCACTGCTTTAAGACTCCCTCTCTATTCATCATCATCATCATCATCATCATCCCTTTGTTCCTGTTTTGCTTAATTTCTGGTGTACGGCACAGGGGTCACAGGGGTCACACATTTGAATGATTTTAATTGTTTTGAATAAGTGGTTCTCAAAGTGGGGGCCCGGGAACCGTCCTTGAACGAGGGGGTCTGCAGCTACATGATAGATAGTTATAGCCTATAACTTATAGGAACCAAATTAACCAATCATTTGATGACCGGCCCAGTCTCCTACTGCCACCCCATCATCAAATTATTGGCTCAGGAATGCAAAAAAAAAAAAAACATATCCATGAATTCAAGGGGTGTGTAATTGATAGAAAATAAGTTTTAAAAAATTGTGAACTACTCCTTTAAACTTCAACTTGCCGTGATTTGCAGCTGTAAGCAAGCTGAATGCCGCTGGGAGCGTCATGGAGCGCTGCCTGTGTGTCGTGCAAAGGAATCCAGGAAGTGTCCTGTGTCCGCTCCGCTCCGCTGTGATCATCTCGGCACACATTCCTCCCTCAGGTGGTGCAGGCGTCACGGGTTGTGGGTGCAAAAAACGACGCCGGAATTCTTGGCATAGTTCAGCAGGCACCTCTGGGACTCCTCAGGGACTGAGTCACAGACAGACACTTGGAATGGGATGTTAGGGAGGGGGGAGGGGGGGGGGGGGCATTCTTTCCGGGAAAAAAGAGGAGAGGAAAAGAGAGACAATTACAGAGCAGAGGAGAGACAACATGACACAGAGAGAGAGAGAGAGAGCGAGAGAGAGAGAGAGAGAGAGAGAGAGAGAGAGAGAGAGAGAGAGAGAGAGAGAGATACAGGGAGCGCCAGCATTGCCGTGACCCCGTGGGATGAGGGGCTGACTGGTTATGCGTGATGATGAAGTGTGTTGTGTGGGTTCAAAGGTGACTTGAGATAGAGAGTGATAACAATAAACGTCACCCCCCATTAGGGCACAGGGCTATTAAAGGTAGGGTAAGTGATATATGTTTTTGGTGAAAACAAAACATTAAAAGGTTGAAGCATTATATTCTGACAGTAATCATTGCTATATAAAGTGTTTGTTCGGTAACAGGGGTGTCCCTGTCTCTCCAGCTCTTTGATAAACAGAAAAGACATTTTCAGGTGGGTGACACCGACAAAAAAATCTGCCAATCAGGAGAGAGTACCCATTTATCAGCTTAATTTTTTGTAGTGTTCCAGTTCCAATATTGTCTACTTCTTTGTGTCATCGGTTCCAATTTCACTTCCCAAATACTGGGTCGTGACCAAGCCCCCAGAGTTGCTGAGAAACATTGAAGCTGCCACCCCAGTGGCCAAAGCTGGAACTGCAGGCGGGGAGAAATACATGCACGCGCAAAACATGCTGAGAGATATTTATATATATAGATATAAATATGTAAACATATTATACATAAACACATATGCATTTAGTTATACATAGGCATCTCGAGTGTATTTAATAAATATATCGCGTTCAATCCTTGACACACGGGCTGCCGTAGAACGCAAAAAGGACACTAGTGCGCATGCTCATAACTCTATGGGGGTACAAAATCAAACCAATAATTCTACTTCCGGCAGGTTTCCGGGTGCTTCAAAACGCCACTGAGCACATTCATTGAAATGATAGCTGGGGGCGGGGCAATCCGCCCTCTAGTTATATTATACCTCTATGGTCGTGACCCATGTTTATGGGTCATGACTCAGTTTGAGTGCGCACATCCCCGGGTATGGACTAGTTAAAACAATCTAAGAAACTCCATAAATTAAAACTTTATAGTAGATCTAATAGTAGATCTACAAGCTCGCAGATCGGCTATTTTCACTATAGTTTGGGTCACGGGGAGACATCACATTTCTCTTTTGGGTCAGGAGCTAAAAAGTTTGGGAACCCCTGCTTTAGTTAGAACGGGATAACGATTATTTTTTCAATCAATCAATCAAAAACGTCACGGTAATGTCAGACGTTACCAGGATGACTGGTCACCGTACCCCCCCCCCCCCCTCTCTCTCTCTCTCTTTCAGAGAGGTGAGTTGGAGACTTTGCAGTGGGGATGATGACATTCCATAAAATAACAGCGGGACCTAGAGACCTGGACTGCAACAGAGGCAAGGGTACAGTGATAACCAGACTTGCCGGTTTGGCACCACATGTGTCCCTGGCATAACTCGGACAGCATCCGTCCGTCCGACCGTTCGGTCTCAGACTTGGCGTGTGAGTCTGTCTCATAACCCTGAGGTGTGCAGAACCAACTGTTTCCGAGAACCGAAAAATCATGAATATCTGTTGGCCTGCCTGGTCGGCTTCTTCAGGCATCAAAGTCAGTATAAGTCCCTGATTGGCAAACCCCGACCGCCGGCTTAACTGATTGGCAGAGTTGGCAAAAGGATTGGCAAATGTTATTGGCCTAACATTTGTGCCGCAATAGCAGTATTATGGAAAGACTTGCAACATGCATGGCCCCAAATAGGCCAGCGCCGTCCTAGTTGTCTCCGCCAGGCCGAAAGGCATGGCCGAAACTATGTTTTGCACCCTGTCTGTGAACAGCTAATCTGATCGCAACAAAACTGTGCACACACAGTCCTTGTATGCCAATTCAGAACCTCTGCCCCAAATTTTTCACATGGGCCTGTTATAGCACCACCAGGAGGCCGCTTTTTGCAAAACACTTTTTTTGACGGTACTGCATTTTGTCCAATCATCATGCAAATTGTTACACAGTATCTCTATAGTCATTAAACAAAACGGGTCTTTCAGATTTTTCATATTCCATCCTGATTGGCTAAGAATGGCTTCCAAAGTTTGCAGGAGTGCTCCGTTTTGAACAAAATGCCTCAAATCATAAACACAGCATACCATTTCCGTGAAAATTTGCATGCACATTCTCACTAGGCCAAGGAAGAAATGCCACTTGAACATTTTTAAATCAGCCTCATGGTGGCGCTATAACAGGCCGATTCGTGTTTTTACCTATATAACAGTACCAATCTGTGTAAAACGTTGTATGTGCACTCCCTAGGGGGCAAGGAAAAACCTTTGCCTTCCAACTGCCTTTTATAGCGTCACCAGGAGGCCGACTTATGTAAAACACATTTTTGGATATTACTCCTTCAGATTTTATACAAATTTCACGCAAATCGGTATACATGATCCCTATATATAGTCATGTGATCAAGACGGATCTGTTAGATTTTTCATATTCCATCCTGATTGGCTAAGATTGACATCTAAAGTTTGTGGGAGTGGCCCGTTTTGATGCCACAAATCATGAACACAGCGTCCGATTGGGGTGAAACTTTGCACAAATATTTGCACTACGTTGAGAAACAAGTGCCACCCTTTCAACATCGTCCTATAGCGCCACCAGGAGGCCAATTTTTGAAAAACAATAGTTTTTATATTACTCCTACAAACAATAAAGAAGTAGGTACTGTAAATGAACGGATGTCGTGAAAATAGCAGATCTATACAAGCTCGTAGATCGTCTATTTTCACTAGTTTGGGTCACGGGGAGACATCACATTTCTCTTTTGGGTCTCGAGCTTAAAGAGCGAGATAACGATAACATCCCAAATCTAGATCTGGGATTTAAGTGATTTAGGGTCCCAGGGTTTGGGTACTTGAAAAATATAGTCACCCAGGGATAAGAATAATGTCACCCCCCCCCTCTCTCTCTCTCTCTCTCTCTCTCTCTCTCTCTCTCTCAGAGAGGTGTGCTGGAGACCTAGCAGTGGGGACGGTGACATTCCTTCCTGCCTCCTTGGCTCCACATGGCTCAGGACAGACCAGCCAGGGGTGTCCAGCGATTTGCCCTCCTCTTCTATTCTGTTCCTCCTTCCTCTATCCATCCCCCCCCCAACCCCCCCCCCCCCCTCCCTCCCTCCTCCTCCTCTCCGTGGTGGTGCCAGCTCGTCTGCCACACGGCCCGTTAAGGCTAATGCGACACAGGCTCCGGATCGCGTTTCAGCCCCCAACACGAGCCACCCATATCCTCACGCCCCCCCCCCCCCCCCTCCTTCCCCACATTATCTCCCCGGCCGGGACCCTCGTTCGCCGCCATCACCCCCACCACCACCCCCCTCCTCCTCCTCATTTCCTCTCTTCCATGCTGACCAAGGCCGGGGCGCAGGAAGCACACGTCGGATTGGTGAATACAGATCAATAAAATAAAACACACACACACACACACACACACACACACACACACACACACACGTGCACACGCACACAGGATCCCCCAAAAGCCTTCCATTTAGTGTTTTATGATCCAGGAAAGCGTCCGCTAAATGATTTGTCTGCTTGTTAAAATTGTTTTATGGTTGGAGGCAGGAGTCTGGTGAAAGGGGTGCGATGGCGATACAGCCTGCATGCAGCTCCACCTTGGATGGATGGAGGGATGTTGAGCGGATGAGCGAGGGGGGGGGGGGGGGGTTGTGAGGGGGGTTAGAATACTGAACACGCAGCACTTCCAACGGCATTAAGGAGCATGTATATCCTAGCCAAAAAAAAGAAGGATACGGAGAACCTGGTCCTACTAACGTAGCAGTCTGTTGGAACATTGATCGAGATCGATGGGGGGGGGGTTAATCAATACCTCCGCCATAATAAAAATGTAAGAGTGGGACTTTTTCTCAAGGTTCAGGGGGCTAAAAGCGGGGAGAGGGGAGCGAAAACATCAAAAGTGCAGCAGAGAATGAGTTTGCGGTGAGATCACACACAGCGCAGGACCCACTGTCTCTCTCATGACCTCGCTGTCATGTGGCTTCCATGAGAGCCCAGCATCCAGCCGCAGTTGTTTCCATATAAAACCCAGCGGCTTTGGTGATCTGATTCCCACCACAAAGCTAATCGTTTGGCTGTTTCTGCATAGCTGTTAGCTCCTTTTTTTTTCAGATCCCCTCTCAGAAGAATGGCTTGGATATCATCACACATGTATGCCGTGCTTCATGCTGGTTGCATTGTCATCTCATCTCCATCGTCAGGTCCTCCTACTTCAGTGGTTCTTCTCAAACTTGTTTTAATTTCAAGGACTTCCGATTTGGTATGCATTTGGCCACGGACGTACCCCGTAAGGGTCCATTTGGTTCCAATTGTGCACTCGCAGAGTTACAGACTTGTAAGGGTCCATTTGGTGCTTGACTATCAATAATTTAGCTGCAGACCCGATGGAACGCCCTCAAGGACGCCTGGGGTTCCCCGGACCACTGGGGGTCCCTGGATCCCACTTTCTTCATTAGCCTGGCACCAGAAAGGATGAAGTTGTGTCCCCTGTCTTTCTTGTACTCCCTTTTTTTACCCTGGCGTCCCAATTCGTTTTTGTTTGTTTGTTTGTTTGTACACAAAATGTGTAAAAATGTTTTAAGAAAATCAAAAATTCTCCACATTTCGCAAAAAATAGCCGAAGTATAAAAGAGGCCTTAAGTGTTTAATTTAAGGGTGTATTGTCATCAGTGAAAGGTTGAATGTTTTTCTTCCTCAAATGCATATTGCACAAGTGCTGCTGCTGTAGTCCATAAATCTGCCAACCTGATCACGGGCTATGTGCCTGTGCTGCACAGGGGGCATGACCAATTAACCAGGCCCACACAGTAATTAGCCGTCTGCATGTTGAATAACTCTTCACTCCCAGTTCCCATTAGTGGCTCATAGCTGCCAGAGGTTCATAATTATACCATGAATTGTATACATGCTTGATTCATAATTATACGGTCGGTGTAATTATAGATGCATGCTTCCTCTGGAACCTGTTGCGACACATTTTTTGCGAAATCTCCGTGATCTGAGCTATTGGGGTAGAACAGCGAAGGGGCTGGTTGGAGCTGGTGAGAGGATTCAGCTAGATCTTTGGGTAAATGTTTTTTTGTTTATGCATACAGGGACAATAAAAGCTGGTTTTGTGTACGATGATTAGTCTTAAAACGTTAGAAGTGCTCCAAATCTCTTTAGGGATGGGATAGTTCCCGTATCCCTGTAACAATGCCCACTGAAGGGAACTTACTGTGGGCTATAGCCTCTAGTCTAACTCATCGTCATCATTAGCTCAGTCAACTATCTATTCTTAGCATTGCATGACTGATGTTCATTTACGGGCGATGCGAAAAAAAACTCGACATC
The DNA here is from genome assembly GCF_963280865.1 of Gymnoscopelus braueri. Taxonomy (NCBI): domain Eukaryota; kingdom Metazoa; phylum Chordata; class Actinopteri; order Myctophiformes; family Myctophidae; genus Gymnoscopelus; species Gymnoscopelus braueri. Next base: position 12,743,386 of record NC_137619.1, on the reverse strand, counting down.
AAAATCCACACTTCTTTGCCACGTGGCAAGAAAGGTATGATTAATATATTTTAATTCCACAGTCAAAGCATGGTTGCCCCAGAATTAACACAATTGTTTGAAGTGTAAAGTGTAAAATCAACGTCAGATGGTATTCATTTATTGACTTATCAAGTCCAGATGGAGCCATATTTTACTCAGCATGATTCAAATATCCCTCGCTTCGAGTCTGCTTGCAATTAAACCATTCAGCGAACTTTCAACAGTCTGAGAAAAATCAGGGCCTTGGGAATCAGTGGGGCACAACGCAGGGTGAGCTGTTAACATCAGGAAAGACCACCCTTGATTTGGAACTGTAAATGACTGTGCAGGACGTTAAAACGTGGAAGTCGAAGCTCAAAGCAAAACTATTTCAAAGACGGGGAGAGACAGTGCGTTTACGTTCTTCCCCCCTGTGCTGTGAGAAAGTGCCGGTGGAGTTAATCTCTTTTTTGGATACACAACAATGACGGACTGACGGTACATTTGATGTATACTCGTAGAGGTATATAGAGCATAGCCAATCAGGTGTCTAGGAACACTATAGAGTCAAAGAGCCAATAAGGAGTTTGTTATGGGAAACTCCAGATGTTTGGTGTAGTAGTAGAGCAAGCGAGAAAAACAAGAAGAGTGGCTGTCAGAATTTGCCCCCTGGCAGCATGGGGTTGTAATTTCAACCCCATTAAGACGCATTAGTGTTCATTTGTTTAAAGACAAGGAGCTGTTGTGTTGTAAGAAGAAGGGTTATTGTATTGAGAGAGAGAGAGAGAGCAGGGTGTGGATTGTGGAACAATGAGATTTACCTTGAAAACGTTGGCAAGTGCAAATGTCAATTCTAATTATGGGTTTAATGAATGGAAAATGTTTGTGTGCGGTCAGTCTCAACGCACACGCGCACACGCAAGCTTGCGCGCACACACACACACACACACACACACACACACACACACACACACACACACACACACACACACACACACACACACACACACACACGCGCACACGCACACACACAGTACTGTTACATACACAACAAACCACAGACACCATTAATGAGAGATGCTGAGTGTTCTGTGGCTTAACAGAAGAAAGACAAAAAGTTGTAAACATTTTGATATGAAACACTCTATAAATCACAGCATGGGGTTTCCCTATGCGATACAAATCGTGTCAAAACCACATAGATGGTACAAGTTGATTCACTGTGATGAAAACAGTGAATCAATCCCTGAAAAAATGGGATGCCTGGTTTTTCTAACTTTCTTTCTCAGGAGGTTCAGAAGGTAACCCAGAAGGTAACTTCATCTGCATCTGTGTAATTTTAGATTTTAGCTATAGTATAGCAAGTTTTTCAAAAAACTCTTGGAATTTAGAACAGTGGTTTAGAACAGCGGTTCTCAAAAATATCAGATAATACATGCTATTTTTGGAATATTGTGAATAATTTAGATTGTTTTTCCCAACACAAATCTTCTCTTCTGGGGGAAGATGGGGGGTCCGGGGCCAAACACATCACGAAAACGTTTGAGAACTACTGCTTTAGAAGGCCTTTGTAGAATCGGCCTCAGGTCTTAATGGGTGAATTAAGGATCATCCATCATACTGTTTGACATGGTGAGTGCAGACCTGGCTCCTGACCATGTCGCTCTGTCTCATTGTGCCTGTCAGATAATGCTGTTTAATGACGTAATTGACCTGGGAAAAAGAAAATGCACACAAAGGGAGCACTGGCCTAGCGTGTCCCTTTTCTGGGCAGGTCAAAAACAGGCGAATGGCCCGGACGGCTGGCGTAGCAGTCTGGACACCCAGGCTGCTAATGCAGCCTGACAGCATGTCACAGGTGCGAATCCCGATCCCGACGACCTTTGCTGTGTGTCACTCCCCATCTCTCTCTCTCTCCCATTTCATGTCAGTCTACTGCCAATAAAGACAGAAAAAGCCCCCAAAATATATTTAAAAAACTAAAAACAGGCGAATATAGCTTGCAGATGGACTACGTATCGTTGCTGTCAGGGATTTTTTTGGGGTAAATTAATGCATTACTTGATCATACTACAGCGTCACACAAAAGTATCAAAAGTAGCAGATCTACCAGCTACTTTGGCTGTTTTAGAATTTGAATCCTGAAAAGTAACAGTTTTGGACACCCGACAAAGACGATATCTAGACCAGTGGTTCTCAAACTTTTTCATGTGAAGGACCCCCACAATGACACATATTTGGCTGCGGACCACCATCTCATAGTTGTGACAGTGACCCCCAGAAGCAAAGATTTGAGTCAAACATGTTCGCTTTGAAAAATATATATATATTCAAAGATTAGCAAAAATGTTCACGATTTTTCAAAAATAGCAGATCTACAAGCTCATAGCCCTGCACCGTCTGGTATTTTTTAATAGCCAAAGTATAACATAAAGGTTAAAGTGGTTAAAATAATTATGACTAATTGTAAATAATTTAGCCCCTGGTACCCCCCCAAGGACCCTTGGGCGTCCCCGGACCCCACTTTGAGAACCAATGATCTAGACGATATAGCGCTTATCTCAGTGCTTAACCATGTATTTCACATTCACCCCATTCGCACACACCGACAGCAGAGGAAACCATGAAAGGCACCAACCTCCTTCCTCATCGGGAACAGTTTGGGGTTCAGTGTCTTTGCTCAAGGTCCAAGGACACTTTGACACAAAGCCAGGAGGAGGAGCCGGGGATCGAACCGGGAACATTACGTTTCCCAGACGGCCACTCTATAGCTCCTGAGATTTGGTGTAGAGGGGCAAAAGGGAGGGGGCTAATTACAGACCCCTGGGGCTTCCCGATCAATGAATGTGAGTTGCACAACAGTCACATTCATTGTCACTGCATGTGAAGCATTAATTTAGGGGTGGCCATAGCTGAATGGGTAGACAGTCTGGCAGAAGGTCCCGCAGGTTCGATTCCCGGCCGTGGCACTGTGTCGCGGTGTCCCTGAACGAAACGCTTCACCTCCCCCCTACACTCACTTGAGAAGCACTCAGCTGGGTGAAGCTGAAAACTGAATTTCTCCCGTGGGATGAAATAAGTCCAATTATCATTAATTAGCAATAATGTACAAATACACAGTGTACGGTAAATATGAAGCTTGCAAGCATGACATGTAGTGTGTTGGATTTGCCATGGCATGCTTTATCATATTATTTGTGCATAGTGTGGAGGCAAATGCACGACTGGTGTGCTAGAAGAAGGCACACACAGAACGTGACGTCCACCCACTAGGCGATTAATAAAGCATGCAAAAAAATAATAAAGTGGATCCGTGCGTTACACAGTGATCCACCAGGGCTCCCCAAGATGAGATGAATGAACTAATTTATAATGGAACCGAGTCAAACTAAATTGACTGCTTCAACTCCTACAATTCCAAGTGCTTGTTAGGGTGGGGGGGGGGTCCCCCAATTCAAATATGATTATTTTGGGGGGTCGCGGCCTGTAAAGGTCGAGAACCACTGACCTTTGGAGACAGCAGCGGTCCACCTAGCCAATAGAGGGAGCGATCCAGTGCTGATGTGTTGCTGCTGGATAAGTATCAGTGCAGGGGTCAGAAGGGCAGCATCTAAATGAAAACTTTAAATAAGCATTGGCCTCTCATTAGACTGCTAGCGCACCACGGGGACTTCCTGGGTTAATAACTAAGGATGGGGTTTGCATTACTTTGTGCCTCATGCGGCAGGGAGAGACACACAAGCCTTTAATACAACAGTTTCAATTACACCACATCAGGAAAAAGATGTCCTCTTGATCCCATTAAGAAGAAGAAGAAAAGCGGAAACTCTGATGTTTACGCGCAGTGTGTGTGTGTGGTGCGTGCGTGCGTGCGTGCGCGTATGTATGAGCACACGTCTGCGTTGTATTACCATACTTGTGAGGGGCCAAATGTCCCCGCAATGGTAGTAGAATTTGAGAAACGCTCGAAAGATAAATGGATGTTTTTATGGTAATTTTTTTTTAAAAGATTTCGATTTTTTGATTTAGGAGTTAGGTTTCAGGATTGTGGTTGGAGTTATACTGATTTATAGTTAGTTGCGCACCAATACGCCAATTTATAGCTAGCAGATCTACAAGCTCGTGCTTTTTCAGCAATGTTTTAGCTGTGATGTTTTTACAGTGATTTTCAGTGACGTTCTAAAATGTTTATGTCCTCACAAGTACATGAATTCTAATACAAATGTGTGTGTGCGTGTGCGTGTATTTGTGGGTGCGTGCGCGCGTGCATGCGTGTGAGATGCCACACCATACAGCCCTTTCTACAAGAAATGAAGAAGGAATCCTGCACTGCAATTAAGGAATCACTTAATAATTCAATAAGGAAATTGAAATGGTCCCCCGCCGCACCTTTGTTGGGGAAAATTGAATAATTCATTTTGGCAGGAGTACCCTTCAGACGGCTCTGGAAGGAATGGTGGTGCGTTCAAAAGTTCTAACAGTGCAGGAGGAACATCTGCTAAATTGCTGCCATCGATAATCATCAAAACTACCGGCAAATTGCTGCATCTTATCGCAGGCAATTAGCAAAATACGGAACTTCTCAAACAGCCCCTGGCTGTCTTTTCTCTTCCTGAACCTCTCTCTCGCTCTCGCTCTCTCTCTCTCTCTCTCTCTCTCTCTCTGTGTCTCTCTCTCTCCATTCTCTCTGTCTGGCTCTTGTCATTCCCTGTCCTCTAATTCTCTTTGCATATAAAGAGAGCTGCTTCGACCCATATGCAGCCCCCCGCGTCACGCAGGGAATGCCGGTCGCATAGTGCAACGCCGATTGAAGGGAAGCTATTTTGCCAAAATGCCAAAGCTATTGAGTGTTGCTTCATATCCTGTCAGATAAGCAACCACAAAGAGCTCTTTTTTTTCTGCCCCCCCCCCCTCCGAGCTCCCAAACCATTCTTAACATCTCAACATCCTCCTCTCTTCCTCCCATTCCCCTCCTACTTGCTCTTGTTAGTTGATAAAGAGTGCTGTAATGTCAGGAAGGACATACATTCCTCAAGATGTACTCACAGATCTCGGAGGAGCAGGGGGTTAGCCTTCCACGCAATGCATCCAGAAGATCAGAGAGAAAGAGAGGAGAGGGGGGGTGGCAGAGATGAGAGGCAGCAGAGGTTCAAGGGGAACTGTGTGTGGAACTCGGTTTGAGAAATAATAGAAGAGCGAAGATGAGAAGATGAGAAGCTGATGCGAAGGGAGAGAAAGGGAAAGCGAACGGAGAAGGCGTAGGAGTCGTAGTAGAACTTTGGCCCCCCGTTGCATTGCATGCGCATAGCTGCCATATCATGTGAGATGGTATAATGTCCTCAATGAGACGGTAATTAGTTCAAATCCGCTGCTCAAAAGCCGTCGCTTCGAGGGGTCAAAACTGGCAGACGTCTGACTCTCGCCGCTCTCTCTCTATTTCTGCGAAGAAAGGAAAATCAAAAGTTCTCAAAGTGCAGTGGTGGAAGTACTCAAATGTTTTACTTAAGTAAAACTATCAATACTGCAATGTAGAAGTACTCTGTTACAAGTAAAAGTCCAGAATTCAAAATGTACTTAAAGTACCAAAAGTAAAAGTAGGCCTACTAAAATGTTTGAAAATAGCAGATCTACAAGCTCATAACGTTGTGAGCTTGTAGATTGGCTATTTTCAAATAGCCTGGTATGCAGGGCTAAAGTGGTTAATGTATGTTTTATAATGTAATAATTTATACCTGCAAAGTAACTAAAGTTTTCAAATAATTGTAGTGGAGTAAAAGTACAATATTTGCCTCTGAGATGTAGTGGAGTAGAAGTAAAAGTATAGACAATTGGAAATACTCCAGTAAAGTAGAAGTACATTACTTGAGTAAATGTACTTAGTTACTTTACACCACTCTCAAAGTGTAACATGATTTTTTTTTTACATAATAATCTGGGAGTCCACAGTAGCAACTGCTAGCGAGTTAAGAGTATCAGATTTTAAGTTACACGACGAGCATGACTCTGAGCTTTCAAGCAGCCAGCCTTTAAAAAAAGAAAAAAAACTCCTTTTGTGGTTTGATTTGGCCGTCTTGCAAGTCAACCGCTCAATAAAAGACAAGGCTTGGTACTCAGCCCCAAACCATTAGAAGTCAACTGAGGCAGTCGACGTGGTACACAGGCATTAATTGCCTGGCTGCTCGTAGCTTTTTTGGAATTCACCGTTTTTTTCCTAAGCTGTTGTTGTTGTAAACAAGTCTGTTTGGAAGGTATTACGAACACCTGTGTACTGGGGAATTATGCGATTGGGACACTTGGACATGCGGGAATCTGTCTCTGACAGATAAGTGTAATGCTACCAGTATGTCCACAGACTGGTGACTATCTCAGGCCTTGTTTTTCCCTTTTGTGTTCAGTTCAAGATGGGTATCATCGCTCCCTTTCATCTTCAAGCCCCGCTCTCGCTTCTAATCTAGTCTCCTCTTCTATTCCAGGGTGAATCTCATCTGTAAAAAAAAAGAAAACTCCAAAATGGACAACTGTGGTGTGTTGTGAATTACGGCGAAAACCAACCAATGAAAGACATATGATAATAGAGGAATATTTCAAAAACCTTATTTAAAATGTACCTAGTAAAGAGAGATTTGTTAGCAACCCCATTCTTTCCTCTCATTTTGGTCTTTGGACAACTAAACCTCAACACTTTCTCATCAGTGATTCTGTGTAATACGTTATTGTGTAACACGTCATGTAATACATTTAATTATACATACATTATAATCATTGATTCTTGATTATAATGTTTAAACGCGAATGAATCATTTTTCAAATTAATCTCTTTTCTCTCCAATGCATCACTGTCTGAAATGTGTTCCTGTTAATTACAAATATTGTTGAATTTGGCAAATACACTATTTCAATTGTCTTATTTTTGTTTTCCTTTGCTGACTCTGCAGAAAAAGGCTGCTATATGTAGCGACAGAGCAGAAAACAGCATTACTACAGTATGAAGCCTCCCCAGTTTGGCTCCTATCAAAATGGCTGAAATGCCTGTGGCTTGGTGATTAAGCTGTTGCAAACCACACAGCCCAGGGAGAGTAAACCCAACATTTAAACCCAAACCCAGAGACGGCCAGCCCAGGCAACAACAGTGGCATATTAGTAATTACTCCAAGACAAAATGTCCGTCATTTGTGTGTAACCCACATTCAGGCAATTCAGCTTCTCAGCACATGGAATTAAGTCTGGGAGTCTTCGGGGGGTTTGGTTGAGTATTACACCGCCATTTGACAGTCCAGGATTGTCAGAAAGAATTACAATGATTTGTTGTAAACCTGATGCATGAATCTAATGTTTAGATTGTTATCGCCATCTCTGTCCGTGCCAAGTGTTGTTTTTTTCCTCTTCTCTGCTTCTCTCTTTCCCTATGCTGCACTTTTTCATTGCAATCGTTACATGTACAGGCAAACGTACGCGATTGCTTTGCTTGGGACTTCAGCGTAGATGTCAATTAGATATCAGGGACCATCTGCTACTTTACAAGTCCATGTGAATCCCTTTTTGACCAGAGGGACTTTGACCAGAAGGGGGGAAAAAAAGAACCAATCTGTCTGGCAAGTGCTTCCAGATGGACACAAAAGAAAGGGGGCACATTCTTGTGGAAATGAAAGCTGCTCCTTTAATCTAAGAGACATAATCAATAAATGATAAGGCTTCTATAGCCGCGGGACAGCAGCGGTAGTTTGAAGATAAACTTGAAGACAAGACCGGGGATGGGACTGCAGGGATGTGTGTGCACGTGTGTGTGTGTGTGTGTGTGTGTGTGTGTGTGTGTGTGTGTGTGTGTGTGTGTGTGTGTGTGTGTGTGTGTGTGTGTGTGTGTGTGTGTGTGTGTGTGTGTGTGTGTGTGCGCGCGCGTGCGTGTAAAGTGGAAGGGGTTCAATGTTGAATTAAAACATTATGCATGGGGGCTGCTAGTGGCTCGCTAATCACGGGGTCCTATCAGCCCCTTAGATCACTTCCTGCGAGCTTAGCTGCGTCTTATTTAAGCGATCATTGTTTTATCTGGAAGGAATGCTAATTTGAGCTGTCGAGAGGCCAACTACTCCGGGAACCTGTGATCGCACTTCATGTCTTACATGGTTGCAGAGCACTGGGCCAAAAGTGAACGGCCTGTTGGAAGTGAAGCCTTGCATACACGGCTAAAACACACAATGCGGTCGGTTAAATAAGACGATTGGATGTCCTCCTCTCAATTACAAGGCAAGAAGAAGCGGAAATACACACAGCATGTGCATCCGATTTGAATTGCAATCTTTTTCCCGAAGCAAATATTTATACCAACATGCCAAAGGAAACATGGTTTGAAAGAAAACTCGCTTTGTTTAGAGACTGTGAAGGGAGACGGCCCTTAATTGTACATTTCAGTAACACTGCGTTTAGCAGCGGTGGAAAGAGTAGGCCTACTCGCATTTTTTACTGAAGTAAAAGTATCAATACTGCAATGTAGAAATACTTAGTAAAAGTAAAAGTAAAGTAAAGTCCGGTATTAAACATTTACTTCAGTAAAAGTACAAAAGTATTGGCATCAAAATGTACTTAAAGTACCAAAAGTAGAAAGTACTCATTATGCAGAATGTCCCATTTCACAAGTTTTCACAAGTTTTCAGAACAAATCTTTTGAAAATAGCTATACAAGCTCACGATGCAACACATTGTGAGCTTGTAGATCTGCTATTTTCAAATGGCCGAAATGTACATCGGGCTTAAGTGGTTAATTGTCGAAGTTGTCAAAATCTACAAAGTAACTAAAGTTTTCAAATAATTGTAGTGGAGTATAAAAGTACAATATTTGCCTCTGAGATGTAGTGGAGTAGAGGTACAAGCATAAAACAAGTGAAATACTCCAGTAAAATAAGAAATACCTCAAAATTGTACTTAAGTACAGTACTTGAGTAAATGTACTTGGTTACTTTACAGACTGAGGCTTTTGCAGCGAGAGTGGAATCCCCGTGGGAATGTGCTGATTTGGACATTTGATTCCAGATGATAGCCATGAGTAGTGGGCATTTGTTTAATTAATGTGTCAACCCAAATTTAAGAGGAGGCTCAAAAATAATATACCAAGGATTGGGGGAGGCTTTAGGCTTGGCTTCGAATACATGTGCATATAGGCTTTTCTTTTTCCGTTTTTATTAAACGTATTAAAATGGTCCTAAATAAAATGCAAAGGCCCCAACCCTATGGGGCTGAAAGCCCCCCTTTTCTGGATCAGGGCCCACTTGAAAATCTCAAAAGCGTTTGCGGCCCACCCATCGGACCACTCAACACGCAGAGTTAGATGAGTGGACCGGCGTGCATTTTTAGAGCTGCATGTTTATTTGAGTGACCAATCAATAGATTGTGGTCCGGCTTGACACAATGGGACAGAAAAATAACATAAAACTAGAAAAAGTGCTCCTCGGAGCACAGGTCTCCGCCAGGTTAGGTAGGTTATTGTGGCCTCCTGGTGGCGCTATAATAGGCCAATGTGAAAAGGGTGACATTTCTTCTTGGGCCTTTCACGGCAATCGGACCTTGCATTCATGATTTGAGGCATTTTGTTCCAAAAATGTGTGTTGCTAAATTATACCTGCTGGTGGCGCTATAACAGGCCAATGTGAAAAGGGTGCAATTTCTTCCTCTGCCTAGTGGGAATGTGCATGCAAAATTTCAAGGAAATCGCATGCTGTGTTCATGATTTGAGGCATTTTGTTGAAAACAAACCAATCCTGCAAACTTTGAAAGGCAATCTTAACCAATTAGGATGGAATATGGAAAATCGGACAGATCTGTGTTGATTACATGACTATAGAGATACTGTGTACCGATTTGCGTGACGTTTGGATCAAATCTGAAGGAGTACTGTCAAAAAATATGTTTTGCACAAATCGGCCTCCTGTTGGCGCTATAACAGGCCCATGTGAAACATTTGGGGCAGAGGTTTTGAATTGGCATCCAGGGAGTGTGTGTGCAAAGTTTCGCTGCGATCAAGCCAACGGTGTGGGAGATTAGCTGTTCACAGACGGACACACGGACGGACGGACACACACACGGACGGACACACACACACACGGACGGACGGACAGACAGACAGGGGGTAAAACATACTCTCTCGCCATGCCTTCGGCCTGGCGGAGACAATAACAGAAAACTACAAATACACTAGTGTTGAACCCTGAGGGACTCCAGTTACCCATATGGGGTTTAAGTGGTTAATAGTAATGTTATATCATCATTCAAAACTTAGTGTTTTGCCAATTAGTTTGGGGCCCACTTGCAATAGCGGGCCCCGGGCCCATAGGTTGTGAATGGCTGGTATATATATATGGGATAATCTGGCATCTTTCCTTTTCTCAGACCCACTTACTCTTTCCTTCATCCCCCACCTAAAAAAAAAAAAAGATGACAGCTATTCATTTTGTATAAAATAAGAGCAGAGGTTTGTAGATAGGATAAACGCTGCAGTCCCCGTCTCCACATGCAGACCCATGTGTAGTTTGTGGTAACATACCAAACAGGGGTATTTGTTGAATTCTTTCGATGTCCACAGTTGATCAAATTAGAGCAGAAACCGCCCAACCCACCGCCCTCCTTAAATACATAAGGAAATGTTGTCATGGACGATAAACGTCAGCCTGTGACTGTCCTGCGGCTGACACGGGGAGACGGAGTGCGTGTGTGTGTGTGCGTGTGTGCGTGTGTGTGCGTGTGTGTGTCAGTGGTGGAAGAAGTACTGACATTATTTACTTAAGTAAAGGTATCAATATCGCAATATAGAAATACTCTGTTACAAGTCCGGTATTCAAACTTTACTTAAAAGTAAAAGTACAAAAGTTTTCAAATGTATAGAATGTGTAAATCCTTTTAAATGTGTAGATCTACAAGCTCACAATGTGAGCTTGTACATCTGCTAATTTGAAATGGCCATGTATATAGGGCTGAAGTGGCTACTGTATGTTCTGTAATAATAATCTAAAACTAGTAACTAAAGATTTCAAATAATTGTAGTGGAGTAAAAGTACCATATCTTCCTCTGAGATGTAGTGGAGTAGTAGTAGGCTAGTATTGAAAATTGGAAATACTCAAGTAAAGTAAAAAAAAACACCTCACATTTGCACTTAAAGGGGAAGACCACCCATTTTCAATATTTAACTATGTCATTAATATAGCATAAAGGAGTTGTGTGGAAATAAGAAAATTTTTAAATGTTAAAAATTTTAAATGTTAAACCCAAATTGATTTTGGGTTTAACATTGCAAATTACACCGTGATGACTCATCATGGTGTAATTTGCAATGTTAAACCCAAAATCAATTTGGGTTTAACATTTAAAATTTTTAACATTTAAAAAATTTCTTATTTCCACACAACTCCTTTATGCTATATTAATGACATAGTTAAATATTGAAAATGGGTGGTCTTCCCCTTTAAGTACAGTACTTGAGTAAATGTACTTAGTTACTTTCCACCACTGGGGTGTGTGTGTGTGTGTGTGTGTGTGTGTGTGTGTGTGTGTGTGTGTGTGTGTGTGTGTGTGTGTGTGTGTGTGTGTGTGTGTGTGTGTGTGTGCGCGCGTGCGTGTGGGTGCGTGCGTGCGTGATTTATACCTATCTGTCTCCCTGTGTCAGCCGTGAGTGTGACAGTAATATGGATGTCTCCCACCCACAACGGGGGAACACACACAGTGTGTAACCTCAACACAGCTCCATGCCGTGGCAGTGGGCTTGTCCTCAGTCACTTCCTACCCACAGAGACAATGAGCACGCTACATGGCTACAATGTAAATACTGTCCCATCATCATGGATGCTTGTAGCAGCAGCACAGCATGGTCACAAGTTCAACACTCGAGCAAACTATACACTGCAGTGGTGGGAAAAGTACTCATATCTTTTACTTAAAGGTAGGGTAAGTGATATTTTTGGGTTAAAACAAAAAGTATTTTGTTAAAAGGTTAAAGCACTATATTCTGATAGTAATCATTGCTATAGAGTGTTTGTTCAGTAACAGGAGTCTCCTTGTCTCTCCAGCTCTTTAATAAACAGAAAATACATTTTTCGGTAGGTGTTAGAATCTCAGCCAATCAGGGGAAAGTATCCATTTTTAAGCTTCATTTTTATAGTGTTCCAGTTCCAATTTTGCCTGCTCATTTCTTAGTGTCATCACTTCCAATTTCACTTGTTTAATCTGTATCCTGATTGAGTTCTCTATCCTGATTGGATAAAATTGGAAATGAAACTGAAACTGAAACGAAAATGCATTTTCTGTTTTATAGTACTATCAGAATATAGAGCTATTTAACACTTATTTTTACCAAAGAAAATCACTTACCCTACCTTTAAGTAAAAGTGTCAATACTGCAATGTAGAACTCTGTTACAAGTAAAAGTCCGGAATTAAAAATGTATTAGAGTAAAAGTACAAAAGTATTGGTATCAAAATGTACTTAAAGTACCAAAAGTAGAAAGTACTCATTTAGCAGAATGTCCCATTTCACATTTTCATTTTCATGCGACGCATTGTGAGCTTGTAGATCTGCTATTTTCAAATGGCCGAAATGTATATAATATAGGGCTGAAGTGGTTAATGTATGTTTTGTAATAATAATCCAAATCCACAAAGTAACTACCGGTAGTAACTAAAGTTGTAAAAAATTGTAGTGGAGCAAAAATACAATATTTTCCTCTGAGATGTAGTGGAGTTTAAGTACAGAAAATTAGAAATACACCAGTAAAGTCAAAATACCACAACATTTTTACTTAAGTACAGTACTTGAGTAAATGTAGGCCTACTTAGTTACTTACACCACTGATATCCATAGTGTACATTTCTCAAACTTTTTCGTCATTCAAAATGATTCACTGTCACTTTCAAGAAGAAGTTTCACAAAATGTCCAAAAATAGCAGATCTACAAGCTTGCAGCACGGCACGCGGTGTCGCGCTGTGAGCTTGTATATTTGTTAGCTTGCTATTTTTTTAATAGCCAACGCTACAATCTAAAATGACACAGATGCTTTCCCGGTTTTAAATCTGAGAGAGTTGAGCAGAGTGGTTCTCAAACGTTGTCATCTGAAAAGGTTTTGTGCCAGTGAAGCCCCATACAAGTTTTGTGTCGTTAAAATGTTTCAAAAGTATTCAAAATTTGTCAATTTTTTTCACGATTTATTGGAAAATAGCAGACAAGCTCACAACGGCGTCTTGTGAGCTTGTAGATCGTCCATTTCCAAATAGCCGATGTACAGTATATAGGTTTAAAGTGGTTAAACTGATTTTGATGCTGTATTAACTAACTTTGCTGGGGTTCCCGGGGTCCCTGGACCCCCACTTTGAGGACCACTGCTGGCCTAGAAGTTTAATCAGGCCCTGTGGACCTCAGGGCTCGGCAAGGCTTACTTAGGAAGAAAGTGTTTTCCCGTTGTGTTAAAAAATACTGATATTTGGAATTACATAATTGTTAGCATGTTATTGTTATGTCAGTAAATGTGTCCACCAGGGGGTGCTGAAGCAGCTCAGCTATGTACATCTCCATGTTACCTTGTTTTAGTTTTTTTGCCCATTAAAACCGGGAAAGCATCTGATTCTGCGTCATTTTAGATTTTTGCGTTAACTATTTTTTTTTTTTAGATATACCAGCTCATAGCGCGTCACATCATGCCGCGCTGCGAGCTTGTATATCTGCTATTTTTGAGCATTATGGAAAAATCTTGAAAGTGTGAGAAACTGCTGATTTCGAAGGCATTCGTAGGATGGGTTAGACTTTTGTGGCGTGGTGCATTCTGGATGAATGGAAGGATTAAAGAATGGAAACACAGTGGCTAAAGTCCAGACATGTCCGCACAGAGAGAAGTGAACTTGACCACCCTAGCTGCTGTGGATCATTGACATTCATGGCGTAAACTGGCTTCCTTTTGTCAACTTCATCTTAAAGGCTCCCTCTGATGTTAAGTGTGAACAAATCAACATTTAGATAGTGCGCTAATGTGCTGTGGGAGATAAACCCTCTGAAGATAACCACCTTTGATTTGACCCCCTGCGGCTCGCTACCATCCTCCAGCTTAAAGTCCCACCAGCAAGGAGCAGGACAAATCCATCCCATTTACCCCTGACTGAGATCAAGGCTCTGTCGGGGTTTTTTTCCCCTCCACTGTTTGCAGAGTCACTTTAAGATTGAGCATCGGGGCCTTTTCTTATGCTTGAGGGTTTGAGGACGATCTTTTGGTAGGGAAACAAAACTAGAACAATAACGAGTTTGCGGTGAGGAAGGAGAACAGAGGGGACTGCAAAGAGGGAACAATGTGCAAACACAGCGGCAAGATTTGTGAGCTCTTTGTGACAGGAGAGGGAAGGGTGTCCAATGGAACACAACCACCAATGGAATAAAAGGCTATTAATCATTAGGCCTACGTGTATCCCTGCACTGTACCAAGTTGACCTCCAACTACTTTACATATTAACAGACCGTTAAACACATGTGGTAAAAACTGTTATTTGTGTACTATTTTGAATACTTTCCCAAACTATACCAAGGGACTGCAAAATCCCGAAAGACATTGCTGCTATTTGTTTCAAAATGCTTATCCTGGCCTAAATCCACAGCAAATTCATTGTTTTGTGGTTTCGTAAGCTAGTTTTGTTTGTTAATGTTGCAATGTGAAATAGCTCTGTTCATACATTTATTAGTTTTAATTGTTTTCATTTGACACTTTGGGCAATGTAAACGTATGTTTTCTCATGGCAGTATAAAGCTCCTTTGAATTGAATTGGATTGAATTGAATCTAATTGAACTGAAGAGGTGGGGTGGGTGGGGTGGGGGGCATCAAAGAGGAAGCTGTGTTTGGCAGAACGGCGCTTAGGTGGGGCAGGGGGTCAAGCATCCCTCATTAAGTCCCGATGACTCTTAATGGATAAATGAAGACAAATGAATGAAGACAATGCATGGAGCCACTGGGGCCATTACTGTGCCATTGTCTTAATAGGATGCTCCCCTGCTGAGCACAGCCAGCACGGTACACAAGGAGAAGGCCTTTGATGCTCCCACTGCTGGCCAGGCCAGCAGTGGCCAGCAGTGGAGAGGAGAGGAGAGGCTCTGCCAGCGTTGCCATGTCTGCTTATTATAAGCGACTTTGGGCTTGTTTGTTCAGTAAAGTCACTTGTAAATATTGGTAGTTTTGGGTTGAGTTTTTTTGGGGGCTTGTTTCTAAAGTGTAGTTACTTATGTAGGCTTGTTTCCTAATGTTGTTTAAACATTTTCATGTCACGGAAACCCCCCAAATGAATATGTATTTGTCTTCAGACACCCCATCTGAAAATATTTTGAGCCAGGGAGGACCCCCCATACAAGGTTGTTAAAGCCTCACAATGTAACCTTTTTTAATTAAAACATTTACTTTTTGTCCAATCTTTATGGTAGAGTGTGTTAATACAATATAATTTATACAAATGGGGTGGTTGTATTTTGTCTCCCTGCTCTTCTATTGAGACATTTAGATTTTGTCAAAGGTCATGTCCCACCTAGACACATTAGCTCAATGGTAAACATTTCAGAACTTGCGCAGGAAACCAGGTTCAAATCCTCGGTAGAAGAGGAAAGTTACATGGTGCAGCTGTAAAGTGTTTCAAAAATGTTCCAAATATTTATATATTTTTTAAATAGCCGATCCACAAACTCACAGCGTGTCACTATTTTCCAAATAGTAGATGTATAGGCCTATAAGAGGTAAAAAAACGGTTGCTTCTTTTGGGCTTGTTTTCATAGACCCGGTTGCTTGTTTCTCTTGCAAAATCTGCCAACACTGGACTCACTGCCCATGTTATTCAATATAAGAGAACAAGGGAGGTGGTAGACGGACAAATCTCCTGCCAAAGACCCCGTTATTGAACAACAGAGAGCTCAGAGAGAGAGAGAGACACCTATTTCCTGTTCTCTCTGCTCGACGGGCCGTGGAGTCTCCCATCCCACTCGCCTCCCATGTGTTCATACTGGATTATTCATGGTCACCATGCAGCAAAATAATGCCCAAATAAATCCAGTGTGAGTGTATATATATATATATATATTCTGTATACTGTCAGTACAAGCTCTCACACGTTGGGATTTGGGAGCTGTCTATTCGCATCAACCGTGAGGTCTTTCGCAAAGTATTAGGTTTCCAGTTGCGGTAGCTTCTATTGAATCAGCTGTTCTTATTGACTGTGACTCCTATAAGTCCCCCCCCCCTCCTTCTCCAACAGTCACAATCTTATATAACAGAGTAGCTTTATTTTTACTTAATAATGACTCTTCTCTCTGTTAGTTTTCCACCATCTCTCTCTCTCTCTCTCTCTCTCTCTCTCTCTCTCTCTCTCTCTCTCTCTCTCTCTCTCTCTCTCTCTCTCTCTCTCTCTCTCTCTCTCTCTCTCTCTCTCTCTCTCTCTCTCTCTCTCTCTCTCTCTCTCTCTCTCTCTCTCTCTCTCCCTCCCTCCCTCTCCTTCTCTCCCTCTCCCTCTCTCTCTGCAGTATGTTTTTTTCTCTTCTTTTTTTCTTCACTTTTTTTTTGAAAACTTTACGAATAATGAGTAAATTATATGTGTGAAGCAGCTTTGCGCAATGTGGTTGTGGCTGGGGCAGACTTTATACAGGCAGGCAGGGAGCCGGGCCAGTGGTGCTGCTGGCCCGGGCCCAGTGCCGCTTGGCCCAGGCCCAGGCTGCCAGCAGGCTACAGGCTTCTGGAACCAAACCATCAGTGGTGGAAGAAGTACTCTGATTTTACTGATTTTTCTTTTTTCTCTTAAGTTAAAGTAAGCAATACCACAATATATCTAAAAAATACTCTGTTACAAGTAAAAAAAAGTCCTATAGTCAATATCGTTGCTGTCGGGCAAAAACCTCTTATCTCCATATTTTAATTTGTTTGTGTTTTTTTTTCTCGTAAATGAACGCCCTACTTGATCATACTACAGTGTCACACAAAAGCATCAAAAGTAGCAGATCTACAAGCTCGAAACGCTGCGTGAAGCGACGTGTTTTGAGCTTGTAGATCTGCTATTTTTGCGCAAATCCGGGAATCCGGAAAAGTAACAGTTTTGGACATATGAGGTTTCCACCCGACAGAGACGATATCTAACTTGAGTAAAAGTACAAACACTCATCAGTATTTGTTGTTGCCTTGACTGTGATGTCTCTCCATCATGCATCATACTTTTTTTATTTATTTTTTTTAATCTGTTTTTAACTGCTGTACTGTCTTTGGTGCCTGAAATTTATTCCCCCAGCGAAGATCAATAAAGGTCTTATCTTATCTTAAAAGCACCGGCTTCAAAATATACTACTACTACCAAAGAAAAAGTACTCAATTTATTCTCCATTAAAACGTTTTTTTCCAAAATAGCAGACGCCTTGTAGATCGGCCGAAGCAAAGAATTGGGCTTACATGGTTAATGCATGTTTTGTATCACACTGCAAAGTAACTTACCTACATATTTATAATAATAATAATAAATAATATTTCCCTCTTTGAGATATAGTGCTCAAGTAAGGAAATGCTCAAGTAAAGTAAAATGACCTCTACATTGTACTTAGAGTGGCACTATGTAACTTGTTTTTATGAATAAAATGTAATTTTGTCCAATCTGTATGGTAGGGTATGTTAATACAATATAACGTATACAATTGGGGTGGTTGTATTTAGTCTCCCTGCTCTTCTATTGAGACATTTAGATCGTGTCAAAGGACATGTCTCACCTAGACACAGGATCTGACATGGATTTTGTCCTGATGGTCAAGATTCAATTTATCCCCTGAGCAAGCAGGCAGGCTCTATTAGCTCAATGGTAAAAAAGAAAATCAGCACTTGCGCAGGGAACCGGGTTAAAATCCGGGGTAGAAGAGGAAAGTTAGTGCTGCTTTAAAGTACAGCCCTCGAGTAAATGTACTTAGTTACTTTCCACCACTGTGCCAACCATAATGTAGAGTAGGCATTTTCTATCCCCGGCTACAATTCTGCCCTCCCTCCTTGGTGCATCTGTTCGCTCCCATATTTTGTCTGGCACCGAACGCAGACGTCGCATATTGGGCTATTATTTGTATAAACAATGGGCAGATTGTTTGTTTGCAACCGAATTGGTCCCAGCTGTGCGTTCGTTGCACCAGAACAATCTGGTTGTACAGGAGATGGAGAGAGCGGGAGGACAATCCACCTGAAGCATGCAGGTGGAAGAGGAGAAATTAAACTGGAACGAGTGCCAACAGAGCTCCCCTCCCCTCCATCCAAACCCACCCCCCTCAACCACAGACTTCACAAAAAATGGAGCATAAAAATGCAATGAAATGTGGAAAGTCAATAGAGCGTTACAAAACATGGGCTGTTGTGGGCTGGGCTGGGTGTCTCTTTACATGGCTTTTCATGTACTGTTACTGTAATGGGCATCTTGTGCAATACGATTCGGGGCCTCTTTGTGTCAGACACACTACGCCTAGTACATCTGTCATGTCCCATCCACCACCCAAAGAAGTACTCCCATTTTTTTTAAACGTAATAAGTATCCACAAGTTTCCTAGGTCGTTGTGGGCATCACTTCCTGTCGATTTGATCCCTGATACCTGATTAAATCGACAGGAAGTGATGCCCACAACGCCCTAGGAAACTTGTCGATAAAAGCAATACCACAATGTAGAAATACTCCGTTACACGTAAAAGTCCTATATGGTTGCTGTTGGTCAGAAACCTCTTCACTCCATATTTATATTTTTACTACAGCGTCACAAAAAAGTACCAAAAATAGCAGATCTGCAAACTTGAAACGCGGCGTGAAACGACATGTTTTTAGCTTGTAGATCAGCAATTTTTGCCTTTTTTTTATTTCAATCCTGAAAAGTAACAGTATGAGGTTTCCACCCGATATTCAAAATTTCACTGCAGTAACAGTACAAAAGTCGGAAATAGCAGCTTGTGGATCGGTTGTTTTTAATAGCCAAAGCACAAAATAGGGCTGAAAAGTAGTTAATGTACAGTATGTTTTGTATTAATAGTCTAAATCTGCAAAGCAACTACTAACTAAAGATGTTGAATAATTGTGTGATTAGTACCACAAAAAAAACTGTACTTAAGTACAGTACTTGACGTACTTACGTTACTTTCCACCACTTTGCACGGGGCCCTTACTGCTAAATATCAAAGCGAGTGAGGCTCTATTCATGTGGTTCAAAAACACACAACTCCAAATATGGCATGACATCATCAGAGAGGGACCTGAGACCACAGCGGCAGCGGAGGTGTCAGCCACAGATGGAGGAGAACACCAGCACGGATCAAACCATGTTTTCCCAGAGCCAAACCCCCACCACACCCCACTACACCCCCCACTCCCAGCGAGAGTGAGCCCAGTGTCAGAGCACCATCTCTGGGGCTGCCGGGGTGGGATGAGGCAGCCAAAGAGTGTCAGCATCATGGCTGCCTCATCCCCAGCTAGGGATGATGGGCTTTACACAATAGTTTTGGACCAAATACAGATATAATCTTGTTGCTGTCGGCAGAAACCTCTTATCACCATATTAAACTTGTTGTGTTTTTTTTTTCATAAATTAATGCCCTACTTG